>NC_090025.1:166528039-167180122 GCF_037176765.1 Anolis sagrei
TCTGCCAACCTAGCAGTTTGAAAACGTGCAAATGTGAGTAGATCAATAGGTACCACTTCTACGGGAAGGTAATGGTGCTCCATGCAGTCATGCTGGCCACATGACCTTGAAGGTGTCTACAGACAATGCCAGCTCTACAGCTTAGATATGAGCACCACTCCCCAGAGTTGGACACAACTAGACTTAATGTCAGGGGAAAGCTTACCTTAACTTATGCAAATACGAGTAAAAGGTAAAGGTAAAGGTTTTCCCCTGACATTGTCTAGTCATGTCCTACTCTGGGACTCTGGTGCTCATCTCCATTTCTAAGCTGAAGAGCCAGTGTTGTCCATATACACTTCCAAGGTCATGTGGCTAGCATGACTGCATGGAGTGCCGTTACTGTCCCACCGGAGCAGTACCTATTGATCTACTCACATTTGCATGTTTTCAAACTGCTAGGTTGATAGAAGCTGGGCCTAACAATGGGAGCTCATGCCGCTCTCCAGATTCGAACCAGTGACCTTTCGGTCTGCAAGTTCAGCATCTCGGTGCTTTAAGCCACTGCGTCATTGGGGCTCCTGCTAATACGGGTATTCCAACATAAAAAAGCCAAACATCTGGTCCCAAGCATTTTGCAGAAGAAATGCTCAGCTTGAACCATCTCTCACAAAACAGAATTAATAATATTAAAAACCAGAAAGAAAGAGAGCATGGATGCAAAGTTGAGTCGTTATGAAAACCGAGACCAATTCTTTGCCATTTGTCTTTTCTCTTGACTCCCGAAGTCCTATCTAATAATCTGGAGACAAACCTCTCAAGGCATTCTTCCTTCTCTCTCAGTTGTATGACATATGGTTCCTCCCAAGGGATTGTTTCAATACAATTATAATTGAAGCCTTCCTCGTTGACCCCATGACTCAAGGGCCTGTTTGTAGCTAGTTATGTAAGGAAGGCGCATCTCTTCCTCTTTGAGCTCCTGACAGGGCCGCAACGCTGGCTAATCTAACAGTTTCCATCTAGGACACCTGTATAATTGCCTGCACTCTTTTGGGGAAGGAAGAGAGAGGCTATATGGTTGCAATCAAAGAGACCTCATCACAAGGATCACCCTTGGCTTTCCTTCCTGGTGAGATGATGATGCTAATGCCAATGATGATGGTGCAGAATTGTATTTCTTATCCACCTATCTTCAAGGCTTGGAATGGGGTACAGCATAGATGTAAAATACAATATACAGTAATCTTTCAAGCAATCCGAACCCACAAAAAAGGGGGAAAGAAATACCTGTGTTTACTCGAATACAATGTGTCATCAAATCTAATGAGCACCTCACTTTTCAAAACCCTGAAACAAAAAAAGGTATATAAGGAGATATATATCCACAGATATATAAACCCCACTTGCCTAGTTTCCAACAGACCTCACAACCTCTGAGGACGCCTGCCATAGATGTGGGTGAAATGTCAGGAGATAATGCTTCTGGAACATGGCCACACAGCCAGAAAAGCTCATAGCAACCCAGTGATTCCAACCATGAAAGCCTTCGACAACACAATGGAATGTCCATCCATCCTTTGAGGATGCCTGCCATAGATGTGGGTGAAACGTCAGGAGAGAATGCTTCTGGAACATGGCCGTACTCACAAGCAAAAAAAAAAAAGGATTTGCTCCTGAATGTAATATGTAGTAGCTAAAAGTGCACTCGTTGTAATTTGGTCCAAAAAGGTGTGCATTACAGTTGCAGTGTGCTTAGAATTCCTTCTTTAAAAACAAAAGTGTTAGAATGCCAAAGCTTCCAGCAAAGGAAAACAAAATCTTGGGGTGCATATCTGCTCTAGAATGAATCCACTTTAACTATGTTGGTTCAATGCTATGGAGTTATAGGGGCTATAATTTTACGTGGTCTTGAACGTTCTCTGCCAAATAATGCTGATGCCTCATCAAACTACAAATCCCAGGATTGCATAGCATTGAGTTAAGGCCATTTAATTAAAGATGACATTCCTCAAATAGGACCTCCAGGTGCTCCGGAAACAGATCCCCCTTTTGCTTTGGCTCAGCACTTTGATTACCACATGACACAAATCTAATGCACACTTTAATTTTGGCATGGTAATTTAGCCGAAAAAGGTGAAAATTAGACTCAAGGAAATACAATAACACTTTAAACAAAATTAAATTACATGGGAGCCCCTGGTGGCACAGCAGGTTAAACTGCTGAGCTGCTGAACGTGCTGACTAAAAGGTCAGCGGTTCAAATCCAGTGAGCAGGATGAGCTCCCACTGTTAGTTGTAGCTTCTGCCAACCTAGCAGTTTGAAAACATGTAAATGTGACTAGATCAATAGGTACCGCTTCAGCGAGAAGGTAACAGCACTCCATGCAGTCATACTGGCCACATGACCTTGGAAGTGTCTACGGATAACGCCAGCTCTTCAACCAAGAAATGGAGATGAGCACTACCCCCCAGATTCAGATACAACTAGACTTAATGCCAAGGAGAAACCTTTACCTTTACAATATTACAGTAGACATGTGTTATATTATGTTTGTCTAAATTTGTTTTAAATATTTCAATATCAAGTCAATACCAAATTTATGGTATGGTTCAGTGTACATAGTATTAGACCTATTTTTAATATTAACTCTCAAGCAACCAGAAATGACATTTATTTGGCACCTACTGTACTTTATAGTAAGATAAAAGATATTTTAGTTCTATCGTCATTACTAGTATTTCATTGCTAGTACTTGTATTAATTTATTCCTAAGTAATGGCTGCAGCAGTGACCCAAATAGAAAAGGCCAAAATTCTGGAAATGGACAGTGCAAAGGAAAGCTGAAGGAGGACAGCGCAGAAAATCACTCTGTGAGAGAAGCATCCATGTGGTTTGCCAACTTTTGCTTCATCCAGCTCTGGAAATGTGGTCATGAGCTGAGTCAGGGCAGAGAGAGGTTAAGTCAGGTTTCAGTAACCATGATTCAGTGTTGATGTCACATACCATTTAAAAACTCATTTATTGTTTGGCCAGCGAGGCATAAGCTGAAACACTTCAGTCACGGCCATACTCAACTGTCAGCTCTACAAGATGGCCACCAGCCTCCTTGGAGCACTTGGGGATGGGTGGGCGCACATAAAACAGCTGCCACTGGAGGACATTTGAAATGGCTATGCACAACAAGCCATTCATTTTGCCGCAGCCACCCATCCATTGCAACCCTTTATTTCTTTTCTGCTGTTTGTTAGCAGCACAAAGAAAGTAAATGAATGTCTGTAGGCAGTGCTTGGAAAAGTTGCCGTTTAGGGCGACGTATACCAGTGGCTATGGTAGCTTGGGGATTCTGTTGTCTCAAAAAGTAACTTCCCTAAAGCCTGTATGTGCAAATACCAACAGCACACCATCATGCATTAATAATAATAATAATACTTTATTTATATACCGCTCCATCTCCCCAAGGGGACTCAGAGCAGTTCCCAAGTAATATCACAAAACATACACAGTAAAAACAACATAACCATAAGATTAACAAACAAAATATAAACATAAAAATTGTCACCATAACACACATATATTAAAAATAATCCTGCCTGTTCAAGGCAAATAAAAATTTAAAAAGCCGAGCCAAGATTTGTGCAAACCCAAAAATTCTAGGGGGCCCGGGAATTAAGGGCAATGCTATGGCAGGCAACAATAATATTAGGTCTGTGGTGGTTCATTCCAGGGCCGATTAGAGGAAAGAATCTGGGTAACTGGTAGGAAGAATAAGGCCGTATTAGACAATGTGTGGGGCTGAGTTAGAACTGGTCATTTTCAAAGGCTTGTTGAAACCACCAGGTCTTCAAGCTCTTATGAAAGGAGGGGAGGGATGGGGCCTGTCTTATTTCCTTTGGAAGGGTGTTCCAGAGACGGGGGGCCACCACTGAGAAGGCCCTCTCTCTCATCCCTACCAACCGCGCTTGAGATGGTAGTGGGACCGAGAGGAGGGCCTCCCCATTAGATCTTAGAGCTCGCGCCGGTTCATAGAAGGAGATGCGATCGTGGAGATAGGCAGGGCCCGAACCGTTTAGGGCTTTATAGGTCACGACCTGCACCTTGAATTTGGCTCGGAAACTTATCGGCAGCCAATGAAGCTGTTTTAATAGGAGTGTTGTATGCTTCCTATAGATTGCTCTAGTAAGGAGCCTGGCTGCCGCCCGCTGTACAAGATCAAACTTCCAGGCCGTCTTCAAGGGCAGCCCCACGTAGAACACATTGCAATAGTCCAGTTTGGATGTAACCAAGGCGTGGACCACCCTATAAATTCATAAGACTTTATAAACATAGAAACAACATCATACGAAAGCTGACTGGCACAACCTGGGGATCACAACCAGACACAGTGAAGACATCTGCCCTTGCGCTATGCTACTCTGCTGCTGAGTATGCATGCCCAGTGTGGAACACATCTCATCACTCTAAAACAGTGGATGTGGCTCTTAATGAGACATGCCGCATTATCACGGGGTGTCTGCGCCCCACACCACTGGAGAAATTACACTGCTTAGCCGGTATTGCACCACCTGACATCCGCCGGGAAGTAGCAGCCAATAGTGAAAGGACCAAGGCAGAGACATCTCCAGCTCATCCCCTGTTTGGGTATCAGCCAGCGCGTCAACGACTTAAATCAAGACATAGTTTTCTTAGATCTACAGAGACACTCGCTGGAACACCCCAGCAAGCGAGAGTCCAAAAGTGGCAGGCTCAAACCCAGCACCTCAATTCATGGTTGATACCAGATGAGAGACTCCCCCCTGAGCACTCAGAAGACTGGGCGACTTGGAAGGCGCTGAACAGATTGCGCTCTGGCACCACGAGATGCAGAGCCAATCTTAAGAAATGGGGCTACAGGGTGGAATCCTCGGCATGCGAGTGCGGAGAAGAACAAACCACTGACCACCTGCTGCAATGCACCCTGAGCCCTGCCACATGCACGATGGAGGACCTTCTTGCGGCAACCCCAGAGGCACTCCAAGTGGCCAGATACTGGTCAAAGGACATTTAACCAAATACCAAATTTACAAAATCTGTGTGGTTTTTTTTTCTTTCTTTTTTTTTCTTTTTCTTTTTAATCTCTGTGTTTGTTTTGCTCTGTTAGAATTGTAATACAATGGTTGCTGATGACACGATAAATAAATAAATAAACATGGTTTTATGGAAAGTGAAACATTTCAGCTAGGTTTCTAGGAATACCAGACTCAGTCACATAACAAAGAAAATGATCCCTGCAGCAAGCTGTTGCGCATGAACAGCTGAAATCTGGGTCCTTCCAGACAGGCCCTGTATCCCAGGATCTGATCCCAGGTTTTCTGCACTAAACAAAATTATGAGAGTCCCCACTGGCAGATAATCTGAGATAAACAGAAAACCTGGGATCAGATTCTGGGATTTGGGGCCTGTCTGGAAGGTCCGTCTGTTAGATATGCTGAGAATCCGTGCAAACCGTATTATTCAGATTGATAATTAAGTTTGTCTTGGTTCGTATCCATTGTCCTTGGGCTGACCTCTCCAAAGATGTTTGCATTTTAGTTGAGCATTTTATATTCAGCCAGCATTACAGATGACAGTCCAGTTGAGAGCTTCAGAAAGGATATCTTTCCCAGAAAATATCTTGATTGCAAAAAAAATTACATTTGAAATCTCTTTTCAGGAGAGTAACTATGTGTAGGAGAGCCAGTGTGGGATGTTTTAGACAAAGGATGCATCAATACAGTAGAAGTAATGCAGTTTGATACCACCTTGACTACTATAGCTCAATGTTATGAAATTGTCAGAGTTATAAATTATACTCCCCAAGATTCCATAGCACTGGACCATGACATTTAAAGTGGTGTCAAACTAATGTAAATGCAGCCTAAGACTCCAGAAGACTAGGAATGGAGTCTTTACTCAACCATGGAAACCCACAAATAACCTTTGGCATCACACTCTCTCAGCCTCAGAGAAAACCCTGTGATAGGTTCACCTTCGGGTCTTCAGAAGTTGAATGTGACTTGATGGCTCACAATGACAATAGCAAACCATATTATATCTGCCTGTTAAGTCTAGTGTTCTTAAGTATGGTACTTATAAGAATAAAGAGCTGGTGGAGATTGAGCTGCGTTGGATCCATTTGTCTCTATTTAAAAATAAAAAAGATTTTTAAAATGAATTCATGTACACTAAAAATTAAAATACAAACATACTCAAGTCTATCATCTATGCTCCAGGCTCAATTATTTATTTAATTTGCTATGTTATCATCTCTCATTTCTCCCAATGAATTCAAGATGATGCACATGACCTTCCTCTTCCCCACTGTATTGTCACAACAACCCTGTAAATGGGACAGTTTGAGAGCCTCAAGGTCACTGGGAGAGTTTAATGACTCAGTGGGAACTTAAAACTGGATTCCTCTCAAGACCCAGTCCAAGGCTCAGATCATTCCATTGTGCCTTGGATCCCTCAAACAATCTGAACAAACAATCTATGATAACACAATTAAGCTTTTGTTGTTGTTGCTGCTTTGTTATGTACCATCAGATTCTTTCAGATTTATAGTGTCTCAAAGGTGACCTTATGACAGAGTTTTCCAGGATATTCTTTGTCTCTTCAAGGAAACTTGGAGATTTCTCTTCTGTTAAGAAAATACCCCAGACTTTTGCAGAATTCATTATTAGGAAGTATAACAGTTCTAGTGATGCAAAACCACCACAAGGTTAGAAACACACAACCTATATAAATAAAAAATGTAATGTTTGTTTTGTGGGATTAACATAACTCACAAACCACTGGACAAATTGACACCAAATTTGGACACAATACACCTATCAGGCCAACGAGTGACCATCACTCATAAAACACAGCAGAAGAGACTTAAAAAGCCAAAAAACAAAAATTACATTACAATGCATGCACAAAACCACACACACACACACACATATACACAAATATATACACACACAAAACACATATATACAAACTGGGCCACTGCAAGGCATGGCAGGGGACTGCTAGTGGGTTTATATATCTGTGGAAAGTCCAGGGTGGGAGAAAGTAATCCTGTCTGTTGGCGCTAGGTGACTGTTTCGATTGGCAACCTTGATTAGCATTTGTTGACCTGACAGTTTTTAGGTGTGGCTTGTTAGTGCCTGGGGGAATCCTTTGTTGATTGTTTTTTGTCTGGAGTTCCCCTGTGTTTGAGTTTTGTTCTGTATTTACTGTTATAATTTTAGAGTTGTTTTAATATTGGTAGCCAGATTTTATTCATTTCATGGTTTCTTCCTTTCTGTTGAAACTGTCCACTTGCTTGTGCATTTCAATTGTTTCTCTGTTAGAGTGGTCCAGCATTTCTGTGATCTCAAATAATATGCTGTGTCCAGGTTGGTGCATCAGGTGCTCTGTTATGGCTGACTTCTCAGGTTGAATTAGTCTGCAGTGCCTTTCGTGTTCCTTGATTCGTGTTTGGCCAATGCTGCATTTGGTGGTCCCTATGTAAACTTGTACCTTATAAAAGGGTTGAGAGACTACATGGCATACATGTACTCCTTAATGCCACTGGCTTGCACTTTTATTCACACTCCTCTGAGATCTACCCTTCCATTGTCCTTCAGAGGAACACTTACTGTAATGGGGCACTTCATCGCACAGTATAGTTAGCCACATCACCTAAGACCAAGTTCTATCCTATGCACAGACATAAGGAAATGCAGTGTCAAAATGTTCATCCACTCATTACCTTTTCCTTCCACAACACCTGCCCCCTAATGCTGTTGTTGTTGGCATATCTATGGCCATTCCCTGCTATTTTCAGCACCATTGTGAATGCAAATTGTTTTCTCAAATAAAATGGGCATCAGGCACAACACTTCTCTCAATCCCACTCCTTTCACATCTAGTGGGAACATGGGGGAAAGCCTTCTCCAAGATCATGAAATTTCCATCCTAGAAAGACCCTACTAGCTCCCTCCTTACTGTCCTTTCACTATCGAGGGAAGATGTGAGTCAGTACGGTTAATTGGTTTGAACTTTGGACTGTGACTCTGTAGGTTCAACTTGGCTGTAAAAACCCACTGGGTGATCTTGGACAAGTCATATGTTCTCAGCCCCAGAAAACCCCATGATAGGTTCACCATGAGTCAGAAAAGGCACACAACAACAAGCCGTTTAGGAATCTGCATGTTTTATATAATGAGTTTTGTGTTGTAATGCTCTGCTGTATTTCATCTATGCTGTTAAATTAATGTTTTATATGGTTGTAATTCTATAGGCAGTTTAATAATATTTTAATCTTAAAATTTAATGTTTTTTGTGTGTGTGTTTTTACTTATATCTGTGTTTATTCTGTAAGCCATCCTAAATCCCCCTCTTATAGGGAGAAGGCAAGGTATAAATGAAGCAAACTCTGGTTATGGATGCCGATGAATGGAATGTAAACACTTTCCTTAACCCCAATCCTAACAAGTTGTTCTTGTCTGCATTCAAGTTATTTCTGACTTATGACAATCATACGGAGAACCTATCATCTGCCAAGGGTACTTTGATTGTGCTTTTCCTGCATGGCAGGAAATTGGGCTGGATGACCATGTGGTCACCTCCAAGTCTATGATTCTATCAGAGGGTTTCTTGGCAGAACTTGTTGAGAGGTTTGCCCTTGCCTTCCTCTGAGAGTGCGTGTGTGTGATCTTCTCAAGATCACTCAGTATGTTTTCTTGGCTGAGCTTGCATTTGAACCCTAGGTTCCTCAGTGACCGATCCAACACTCAAAGCATTGTACTGTGCTGGCTTCTAAACACAAGCATATCCACATCAAATCTGAAAGTATAAATATGGGGGCATATTTTTGTAGATGTTGCTCTACATGCACATAATGTACTGCTTCTTTGTTTATGTGTGTGTGTGTGCATGTGCATGTGTATCATAACCACAATACACAACAAAAATGCTTAAAACAGAAGAGGAAAAATTGTAAAATTCTGGGAGTGGTAATCGAAAAAGTAAATAAAATGGATATTATTTCCTCCCATTGCAAAACATTACATGTTCTGAAATCCTATGGTGTGAGTCTACAATTGTTTTTAACTCTTTCTGATGACATGCACAACTGCCTAATTGTGTGTTCCTATATAGAAGGGTGTTGAACTGGATGTCCCTTGTGGTCTCTTCAAACTCTAGTAGTCTATGATTTTGTGATTTCATTGTAATGATATCTAGATGTAGAACATATATTTTGCTAGTATATGATTGGATACAAATGCCAGAATGTTGCTTTATCTTATGTATGCATACATTTCATGATAGAAGTAGTTAGACATTGCTGTCTGATGCATAATATCCATACTTAGTCCAAGGTTGTGGATGCAGAGTTGAACATATAGTGCCACTGTATGTACATTGTGCATTTGGTTATGTATTTGATTGAGCATTCAGCAGGCCCATAGCCAGGATTTCATTTTGGGGGGGGGGGTGAATTTTTTCAGGGGGGGTTTCAGGGGGCCTGAGTTTCGGGGGGGGGGATGAATCTGAGTGACAGAGGGTCTAGCCCAGCAAACCTTTTGTATCATTACCCCAATACCCCCATGCATATGGGATATATTGAGTATGGTGATCAGATCATGATATGAATAAACATAACAGTTTAAATAATGCACCAGTAAGGCCTTTTCGCGAACCACCATGAGAATTTGGGGGGGGGGGGTGGCTGAAGCCCCTCAAGCCTCCCCCTCCCCCCCCCCCCCCCCGGCTACATGACTGGCATTCAGTTACCCATTTGGTTTGCACTCAGTTAACCAATGTTGCCATTCAACACTTAGCACACCAGCTGGTAGAGATCTGCTCTAGGCAACCCTGATATAGGATCTCAGGGATAATGTTTAGAGCTGTGTACATAAATGCTTGTCCATATCAGCAAATATATTTAAGTCGATGTGGATGAAGATGTCTTGTAGGTCACCTGGCTTGTACAAATGTGTACATGTCTCTGTGTGGCTAAGGCACACAATCCCAGAATCATCTCTATGTGATCTCAAAACGACCCTATAGAAATGATTTTATTGAAAGGGTGAAAGTATAATCTGTTTTTCAATGGGGCAAAATCTCACTCACATTGTCATGCATGGAAGAAAGGGTGGTTTAGACACCAAGGAAATAAATTTGCTGTAGGGTGATTGTTTGCTGGCCTTTTGCCATCAAGGAAAATGAGAGCTTCAACACTGGAGAGCTTTCTTATGTAAGCTACATTTATATCTTATCTTTTTCCTAAAAAGACAAACCAGCCCATAAGATTCTCCATCCATCTCACTTCATCCTCACAGCAACCCTGTGAGATAAACTAGGCTAAGAGAGATATATGACTGGTCCAAGGTCATCTAGTGACTTTTATGATTTAGTGGGTAATCTGATGACTAGAACCATAGTCTCACAAGTCCAAGTCTACCTCGTGTACCATACTGTTTCCCAGATAGGAGAAAAGGTCATTTTAAAAGGTCTAAAAAATAAATAATGGTTGATGCAGTTTGTTTATGTTTCAATGTGGCACACATCTGCATGTCACTATATTTTTGTGTTGTGTTTTTAAAATGGGTGCCAGAATGCTCCACATTTGAATAGCACACCAGGGAGTGTTCAGCCTTTAAAGTCTCTTTTTAATAAAGATAGAAAGTTAATCAAATGCTCACAAAATGGCACATGCTCAGCACAGCAATGGCAAGGGCATTGTCCGGTAGGTGACTGTGACATTTCTGTAATTTCATACTGCACTGTTGCATGATATACAAACACTTGCTTAACAAGGAAGGAGGAGAGAAATGTATTTCTCTCAACCCCAAAATAATGTGCTTTGACAGCTCAAGACATATGCAAGCAGGGGTAAAAGGCTCCAGATTTCAAAATGGCACATTTGATGCCTGGCAAATAAAAACCTGATCTCCTGCAGAAAAGGCCCAATCGAAAGGAAGCCAAAGAGGGAGCTAGAAAGAGAGCTGGGTCACTTCAGTTTCTGGTGTTCTCATTTGTTGTTTCTCTTCTTGTATTGTAGGAAATTTTAAAGGTCTGTGTAAGCAAATCGATCACTTCCTCGAGGACACAGAGTATGAAGCCGACACAGCAGAATATTTCCTCCGTAAGTCTGCAGCTTCTTTTCCTTTGAACTATCATGTGTGCTGAGTGCTGCTGGATGCCCTTCGTTCTCTGGCCGATGACATTATACAATACACATTCCCTTGAGGGTGGGCATACTAGAGAGAGCAAAATGTGGGAGAAAAGCCCAAGCAAAATAGCACTTATAGTCTTTTTGCATGTGCACTGTAAAATACTCTGGGATCAAAGATTCCAACTCATGCTCTTCCTGATTTCCTTAAAAACATCTCCTCCATATTGTTTTTCAGATCATTTAAACAATAGGAATAAACATACTTAGGATAAAGCATATTTCAGTGGAAAGGAGACTTTCTGACTGCAAAATATCAATGACATTCAGTTAATCTGTGAACTGTATTTCCGCAGGTACTTCACCTGTCCAGTACGTTTTCATTCAAAGGGGCAACTGGGGGAATGCACCAGATTTGGGATACTGGCTGTTTCAATAATCAGCAGATATGCAATGCATATTGATGAAGAAGAACGTCAAAGGCAAATTATAGGTTACTTTTTTTAAAGTGAGGTACCAAAAAAGAGAGAATTTGAATTGCAAAAAGCATACTTAACATTGGCAGTTGCAAATGGCACATACATATTTAATGCAGCAGCAATCCATTAACTATCTGCATAAATATATTGGGGAGGGTGAATTTCTTTTCCAAGAACACCCTGAGATTAGGAAATGGGTGGCAGTGGTAAAATATCACTTCATTCCCAACAATAAGAATGAGAATAATCTGTTGTCTACCTGGTGATGTGGGTTGTTAGATCAGAGATTGGCAACAGGTAGATTATCATCTGCTGATTGATCTCTAGATTAGCTGGACTAGATCACCAATCAACACCTGGCCCTGGTGACTCTTACAAACCTTTCAAAACCCTAAATTAAGTTTTTAGAGGAGAACATTAGAAAGAAAAGCAAGAGTGGATTTTTTTTATGTGAAAGGACTTGCAAGGTGGCTCCTATCTGCATTTACTGCTGGTTCCAAGCTTGGAAAGGTTATTTTGGCACTATGACTTCAAGAATCCTCAAGCCAGCAAGGCAACCAGCATACTGATTGGGGGATTGTGAGAGCTGTAGTTCCAAATAGTAAATTTTCCACCCTAGGTTCTCATTGGTAGATCTCTGAAGAAAAACTGTAGAAAATGTAAATCCAGCAAGCCAGAAGTCTGATATATATTCAGACTGGCATGGCCAATTCATAATTAACAGTGACAGGAATGAAGAGAAAAAGGTCTATTTGGTTACAGCATCCACTGAGAACATCTGGAGCAAGAGCTTGTCCAAAATCCAGTAACTGGATCAAACCTGTGGCCATTAATTCACACAAAGTGGCTGACTTGGACCATTGTAAACAGTATCTGAACTCCTAAGTCAAAGCTCTATAGAATTTTGTTGTGTGTGACCTGTTGGTGCCTCTCAAATCGAAGTGTCAAGAGTGAGGTCTTGAAAGCAGACCTTGCAGGAAATTCTTGTCTCATATTTACAGTGCAAAATTTTATTCAATCCACATTGCCTTTTTCACTCAGTGCAGAAGCCAAGGTGGTTTCAAACCTCAAATAAAACAAAACAGAGAGGGGAGAACACTTGTTATAAACTTGAAGTGAGCTTTAATAACAGTTACATACTATGATATAAAAACAAAGCATTGAATCAAAAAAGATTTTAAAGATATAACCAGAAAGGGAAACAAGTATTAACATCAAAATTATAGGTTGCTTACCTGTAACCGTAGTTCCCTGAGTGGTCCCCTGTCAATTCGTACATGTGGTATTTCTGCGCCTGCGCAGAGCAATTCGGAACCTTCTGGAAATATAAAAAAAGACAGATTTATTCAGTAGCCAGTTAGTGGCCAAAATCCTGTCTGAATAGCAAGGTAGAATTCAAAGGCATAGGACAGTGGTGGTGAAGGGGCACACAGCATCATTACTCGTTCCCCACTCACTCGCCCATGCCCTGCTTGCCTGCCTGCTCACTCACCCACCCACCTCAGCTCACTTGCCCACCCCCACTCGCTCACTCTCTCTTGCTCGCCACTCCCCCAAGTGCCCACCCACCCCCACCATCCAGTTAGGGCACTCGGTCTCTAAAAGATTAGGCATCACTGGTATAGGACTTCATCAGAAGCAGGGTTCCCCCATTTCTACACACTTTGAAAACATTTTAAATGCGGAGTCCCACAGAGCCCATCAAATGACCAGAGAGTATTTTAGCTGGTTGCCCATGGGACTCCATCTTTACAATATATTGTCTAAGGCTTTCATGGCCAGAATCACTGGGTTGTTGTAGGTTTTCCAGGCTATATTGCCATGTTCTAGAAGCATTCTCTCCTGACTTTTCGCCTGCATCTGTGGCAAGCATCCTCAGAGGTTGAGAGGTTTGTGGAAACTAGAAAAACTAGGAAAATTGGGTTTATCTATCTGTGGAAGGTCCAGGGTGGGAAAAAGAAGCCTTGTCTGTTGAAGCTAGATGTGAATGTTTCAACTGGCCACCTTGATTAGCATTTGATGTCCTGACAGTTTTTAGATGTGGCTTGTTACTACCTGGGAAATTCCTTTCTTGAGAGGTGATTAGGTGTTCCTGATAGTTTCTTGTCTGGAGTTTCCTTGTGTTTGAGTTTTGTTTTTTATTTACTGTTTTAATTTTAGAATTTTCCACTAACCTCACAACCTCTGAGGATGCTTGCCACAGATGCAGGCAAAACATCAGGAGAGAATGCTTCTAGAACATGGCCATACAGTAGCTGAGTAGCTGAGCAAATGTCTTCAGAGCTCCCAATTCGCTCAGAAACAGCTAAAGACGTTTATTTTAAAGTTGGGTTGGAACTGTCTAATTCCCCCATTTTAGATCATCGTAGTGATGTAAAAGAGTGCGTGTTCCTGAAATGTGCCCCAACGCTCCTTTTCTCACCATTAATCTTCTTTCATGAAATTTTTACAATAATTTAAAAAAATAATTTATTCTTTCAGAATTGCACAATTTTGATATATTACCAGTTTGATATAGCTATATTTCCCCCTTTTTTAAACCTGGGATTTCCAAAATTTAACATAGCATGTTAATTAGGCATTTTCCCTTTTATATTATAAATAATTGGAAATACCAGGGATGTGAGGTTTCAGACTTCTGCAATTTTCACCCTTTTAATTAAAGAAAGAAAGAAAGAAAGAAAGTGGTATGGGCAGATAACACACTTGCCTGTGTGATAGTTCAGAAAGCTATGGATTTCTGTAGAAACAGACAGGGTACATCACATGTGACAGCAGCAAATAAATTATCATTTTTTCTAAAAAACAGAAAGATATGAAATGCTACAGTAATAAGACAATTACCCCCAGTTTTATGCTCCTAATGGGATGGGGTCCATAGCCATGGATGCATGAATGTGCTATTTCACACCACTTCAAATGCCATGACTCAACGCTATGAAATCATGAGAGTTGGAGTTTTACAAGGTCTTTAGCCTTCTCTGCTAAAGAGTGGTGGTGACTCATGAAACTACAAATCCAAAGATTCATAGCACTGGAGGTTAAAAGCAGTTTCCAGCCACATTTATTCTAAATAAATTAAGAGTGCAAATGCACTCTTAATCTGGAATATCAGTATGTAAAGAGATCGTGGAGAACCTCAGAGACTAACTAAATGAAGCTGTAGCATAAACTTTCTTCTCAATCTGTGGGTTCCCAGGTGTTTTGACCTACAACTCCCAGAAATCCCAGCCAGCTTACCAGCTGTTAGGATTTCTGGGAGTTGAAGGCCAAAACATCTGGGGAACCACAGGTTGAGAACCACTGTGCTATAAGATACTTTTGCATACTGAGCAGAAGAGTCATTGCCTGGAGGCAAAAGGAAAACCAAGAGGCAGCAAACTGCCTGGAAACAACCACCAAGATGGTCCCCACTCATGTCCTCACAAATGTGTGTGTGATCAAATGAAATTCTTTGCCCAATGATCTCAGAACTTAGGAAGCATCTTTAAAACCTTTATTAAAGATGTACATCATCTACTCTCCAGCCTTAAAGCATGGCCACATGAAGCATGTAATTTTTTAAGCGCATACTTAGTAATACAATTTAAAATTAAATATTAATATACCTACTTTTGACTTTCTGGCTTTACTTTTGTTGTGGATTAAGTCACATGATAGAAGTTGGGGACTTCAGCCTTGGGGAGAGAAGCTTCAATATTTTCCATCTGGATTTTAAAAGGTATCCTGGGGGAATTCTAAATGATCAGAATTCAAGTAACTGCCCAATGTGACAATGTTATCCTTACTTACTTAATCCCCACTGAATTTAGTGAGACTTGCTTCTCAGGAGATATATGTAGGATAGCACTCTACTTTCTAAGCACCCCTACTCTGTACTGATTAGCTCACACTATCGTGATGTTGGTTATTTTTTATTTTATTCAGATTAATATTTTTATGCTGGTGTTTTCTGGACTAGGGCTCCAAAGCATCTGAAGGAATAACAAAAATAAGATTGATTTAGCAGGGAAAATCGCAGTTTTGGATTTCACAATGCATAGGATAATTCTTTCAGTAGCTACTAATGTTAAGCAGGGCAGTAGTCATGATGGCTACCATTGGTTCACAGGCATCATCTCAGTATATGCTGAGGAGCATATGAAGAAGATAGTGTCCTCTTGTGAACTTGATAACTGGGTTAGCCACTGTGAGGTGAGAATTCTGGTCAATAAATGCATTTAATCTAATCTAACAGGGTTCTTATTATTTTGCAAATCCTTTTAACAAGTTTGTATGTTGATAAGGCACCAATAAGATCCAGCATTGGGTTTGGACCAGAAAGCTATGGAATTGACTCTCTATTCAACTAACTTTTGGGCAGACCCCAGCATATCTTTGTTCCTGATCTGTGAAAATGAGGTGCAGGATATGGTAGCCTGAGCCACTTAGAGGAAGAAGGGGGAGATATATAGATATAGATTTACACACACACACACATGCGTGGTATTGTCTGTACAACGCCATACACAAAACTGCACATTCAAAGACATGAGGGTAGTGATTCTTTTTGGTAACCAGCCTTTGATACTCTGATGAATTAGTTTAGTTGGCTTTCTAGGTATTTATTTATTTATTGGTTGGTTTTTAGACTTCATCAAAACATATCAGGGCAGCAAGTATACCCAAGAATGAGAACCAAAAATGATAATATAATACACATTCTGTACAAGCCAGTGGTATATCAGTGTTGGGTTCCTATGGTAGGCAGACACCCAAGGACCTTTTGACCAGTGAAAACCATGATGTCCTCTTCCATCCACTCAGACTTCTCTCTTTCCTCTCAGTGTCACTATATTCTTCACAGTAGACAGGGATGCTTTTTTTTAGCAGTAATAAGGACCAACATCATGCACTGTCAATTACAGCAGTGAAATTCTATTATTGTATTATGTCTGATGATGCCAACCCCCAAACCCTATCCAGTCAAGAACCCAACCAAATCATTTCTAAGCTACTGCAGATCAAGGGTGTTGGAGATGATAATTGCAGTTCTCTCCCAGTTGTGAGGTGCATCATGAATAGGCTGCTGGAGAGAGCCTTAGGGCAGTGGTTCTGAGCCTGAAGGTCCTCAAATGTTTTGGCCTTCAACTCCCAGAAATCCTAACAGCTGGTAAACTGGCTGGAATCTCTGGGAACTGTAGGCCAAAACACCTGGGGACCCACAGGTTGAGAACCACTGCCTTGGGGTCTTGCCACAACTGCTTGTTTTACCAAAAGAGCACTGAAGACATTGTCCCCTAGCATTCCAATTTGCAGCACATTTGAAATGCTTCAGTCAAGATACTGCCAAGCTGCACAGGTAGGATTTTTGAGGTCACATTTCAACATTTGTCACCATTAATACCAATCCCCAGAAGTTATAGGATAGTTAGTCCAGTTTGTAATAGTGTAGCTAATGAATAGGACACCAGACATATTTTTCTGAGCTTTCCTCATTGCAGGGAAGAATGTTTTGGGATGACTTTGTCTCAAATTTACAGAACCTATTGGATTTGCAGAAGACCAGTGGAGTTTCAATCCACTAAAACGTATTTCTTTGGAAAACATTAACAAGGTGGCTTGTATTTTGGATTCTCCATGTGGGAATAGTTATGGGAATGAACAGGATGAGTGCATATATGCCAAAAATTACTTCTACACTCTCACTGCTAATAGCAATGAATCCTACAAAATGAGCTTAGTTTGCATGGATAGACTTGCTTTTGCATGATGTGTTTGGAATAAAAATCCTTTCAAAGCCAAGCAAAACTAGTTTTAAAATGCCTGTCATCGCTACCCCAAAACTCTCTGTTATTTTATAATTTGTTATAAGCAATGTATAGAGGGTGAAAAAGCAAACTGTGATATACACACCCGTGGTCTCAAAAAAAAAAGATCCCTCAGTATGTAGGGCACCGTCCTCTGATGGTGAATATCTCCTGGCATTTGCTGACATCCCCCACTGCTAAATCTCATTAGTGCTTTCCAGAAGTCATTAGCGTAGCATAGCACCATCTCTGAAACATGGCCAGAAATCTGGGAAAGGCAAGAGATATTTGTCTGTCTGTCTAATACAGCTTTGAAAATTTCTGGACCAGAGCTTGGAGAAGATACTTTTTCAAGATCTGCTCTGAACTTGGACATGCTGGCTTCCATCTTTTCCACAGCAACTTGCAATGTATCAGCAGCATCCTGTTCATGTATGGAAGTATCAGCAGCATGTAAACAGCCTCCTTGTGTTCTGTTTGTGGTTTTATGCATTTACACAAAAGCCATGCTTCCTTGAGCAAAACAACATAACACCTAGCGAAATCAGTCAGAAAACAGAATTTGATGTGTAATCACCTTCTATACTTGACAAAGCAAACAGAAAGGGCCAAGGAAACAGTAAGAACACATGATCTGGAGTTTACTCAATAGAGAATGGGGACAATGGCTGCACTGTTACACAATTTGTGTGTTTTCATGCCTGCCTTGTGCCTTGTTCAGTGTGGTATTAGCAGTCCCTAAATACTCATCAGGTGCCTAAATATCGGAAAGGCACCAGATCCTGTCTGATCTTGGAAGCTAAGCAACATCAACAGCTCTTAGTACTTAGATGGGAGACCACCAATGAAGACCAGGTGATATAGGCTATATTTAAAAAGAAGGAACTGCCAAAATTACCTCTGAGGCCTTTTGGCTAAGACAACCTTATGAAATTCATGGAGTTGCCAGAAGTCAACAGACAACTTCAAGACATATAGATACATATGAACATACTTAAAAGCTAGTGTAATGTAGTAGTATGAATTTTGGACGAGGACACTGTGTGGCCAGAGATTGATCCTGTCCCCTTCAGACATGCAAGTTCACTGGCTGACCTTGGGCAAATCACACTCCCTCAGCATCGCCTCTGAAGAAATTCTGCCAAGAAACCCCTGTGATAAATTCATCTTAGGGTTTCTATAAATTAGACATGATGTAAAGACACTTTACAACAAAACACACACAGACATACACACACTTTTAGTGGTAAACTTGATTCAAAGAATATAGAAAAAGTTGCTGATACAAACTTTTTGAGAAGTAACTAACCCATTTTGAGTGACACCTGCCCTTCACTAAGGAACCAAGGAGCATACAATGGCTGTGGGGAAATAAAATGGCCCCACACTCATCAAAGTTGCTTATCCTTATTGGAAAGTTTCATTCAGAGTAAATAAGGGGAGATTTGTAAGCAAATCAATGTTTTTTGATGAGTTGACACAAGGGTTAGAGCAGGAGTGTCAAACCCATTTTTGCTGAGGGCCACATCAGCCTTATAGTTGCCCTCAAAGGGCCATTTGTAATTGTAAGACTATAAATGTAGCTATGTTGCTCTGGCATTGAAAGCCTTGTGGACCAAATAACATGACAGGCCCGATTTGACCCACAAACTTCGGTTTGGCATGTGTAGGTTAGAGGGTTTCACAGCAATTTCCTTCACTTGACTACAGAGCCATATAAGGCTCAACTTGTGACATTATATACAATTCAAGACTGTTATGGTCGAGTAGGACTGGGCAACTGGGCTTTCCAGATGGACTGACAGTCCCATCAGCCCAAGTCAAGCTAGCTAATGGTGATGAATCATAGAATCATAGAATAATAAAGTTGAAAGAGACCACATGGGCCATCTAGTCCAACCCCCTGCCATGCAGGAAAAGCACAATCAAAGTATCCCCAACAGATTGCCAACCAGCCCGTTTAAAAAGCTCAGGGAAGGAGCTTCCGCCAACTCCATCATGGGAGTTGCAGTCCAACACCTGAAAGCAACAATCTGCTCATCCATGTTATAGGTGCTATAGTTCAACTGCTGTTTAAACTGATATGTACCATCAGTGAAGGATTATTATAGATATTTCTAGGACACTCATACTATTAACCCAATGTTAGTAACCCAATGTCTGTCCATTCCTCAGCATATTTAGTAGTCTAAGGGTCAAATTCCAGATAGTCACAACCCTGTAATGCTGGCAAGTCAGCCTAATTCCTTCTTCACATCTCCCTTATTAAACTGGGGCACTGACTTAACTTGATGTGTCTGTGGCATTTTCCATTAAATCAATTAACCAAATGCACAGATTAGCTTAGAATCCTTCTAGTCCTCCTAGGTTAAAAAAAAAAGCCGCTTCTACTAACCATTTTCTTTTACCAAATTGTCTCCTCTAAGTTTCCTTGTTTCCCTGCATCATCACAACTGTTTTGGTATGGCATCAAAGGGGCATACATCTAACAATTAGTGATAATAAGTTGGGGTGGAGGAAGCAGGAAAAAAGCAGAAGGTTTGAAAGGTCTTGCTATATGATTGTGAGAACTAATCAGAACAGACTAAAATTAAGTTCATTCTTTCCTAGGAATACTTGTATTTTTAATGGCATTTTAATGTTTTGAAGAATATGCAGTGAATTGATCCATTTTATCATGCCTTTAATTTTTCAAACAATGAAGGTGGTTAGAAAAGGGTGGATGAATACATTTTACTTGATTTTCAGTGTGCACTGAATTTTGGTCTAAAGAGCATTAGTAAACACTTTAGATGTTTGTAATACAAACCATGTTTACAACAACAAATGATTAAGCCTGATGTTCCGCACAACCCCTATGTAAAACAGACGACACCTCATGTACTCCTGGATACATAGTTCAACCAGGGGTCCCTCATACATGAATGTGTGTGTGTGCATTTATATCTACGTGTATATCTGTGAAATATCCACACTTTACCTATTTGCTACAGAAAACTCTAAATGAAGCATCATCTTTCCAACAGCAACTGCAATGAGCAGAGATGCCCATATTCTACATGTCTCAACCTGAAACACAGTGTTGGGAGGGTGGGATGTGCACGTGTGTGTACATGTCTGTTAAATATCTGCATGCTACTGCCATCTGCTGGCTGGAATATATGAGGATGGGATGGGTGAGATAGAGCACATAGGACCCTGGCTTCATTTATGTGCAATGCATATATGTTTTCCTCAAGTGTACGTCTGCAATGCATGCAAGGATTGCTCTTTCTGACACCCTTAGGAACGTCCTCCACCTCCTCTTCTGCAGAATGTCTGTGTGGTTTCTTTTTTATTTATTTCCCCACAATGTCTTCACCGATTGTAGTTGTCGCCTATGTGCCGAAGATCATACTGCACTGATGGTAGTTTTCTGGCCTTTAGATTTCCCTGCCTGTTTGGTGAGAGAGAGAGAGGTGCCTTTGGGTTTTCTGGATGCATAAAGGACCCAATCAACTTTGCCCACAACCAGATGCCGTTTGACTGTTCTTTCCCTGCCCTAAGTGCACTGCTGGTTTCTAATAAACAAGATGTTGACAGTTCATTTGTAATCGCTCTCTTCTTCTGTTGACGCTCTCTTTCTCTTTCCTCCTCCTGTCTCATCACCGGCCTTCCAATTCCTGTGCTTCTTTGCTCTGTCTTTTTTGTTCATCTCCACTGCAACCCTCGCCCTCCTCCCTCCTGTCTCTTCCTGCTCCACTTTTCTCCCATCTGTTTCTCTTCCCTTCCCCTTGGCTCATACACACACACCATCGTTCCTCCCCTTCCTCTCCTCCCATCCCAATGCCCCCTCCAACCCCACCCCACCTCTTCTTTGCTTACAGGGGCTGTAAGGGCCTCTAGTATTTTTCCGATCCTGAGTGTGATTCTGCTTTTCATGGGTGGACTCTGCATTGCAGCCAGCGAGTTCTACAAAACCCGACATAACATCATCCTTAGTGCCGGCATCTTCTTCGTGTCTGCAGGTAAAGGAGGGACAAGCGGGCTGCCCATCTGTGGGGTTAAAAAATGTGGCGGGGAATCACAAGTGACAGAGGGAGGGCACTCAGAGAGGTCAAAAGGTTAAAGGAGAGGTCATAAACATTTGTGCAGGTACAATGACAGCCACTTATTTCTGCATTTAAATTAATTTAATTTAGAGAATCTATAAACCACAGGGGGAGAGAATGCATAGTTATCCATATTGGGAGATCATCACCCCCCTTTGAGGCAAGGGTCAAACCAGGAGCCTTTCACACTACACAATTATAGCACTGTCATTCCATCATAACTGCCATGGCAACATCCAAGAATTTGCAGTTAAGGGAGGGTAGAATCCTTAGCTAGAGAGAGCTCTAGGACTTCCCCAAGATCCCATGAAATCCAGTCATCGTAATTCAAGTGGGAGCATTATGGCTGTGATCATATAGTCTGAAAAGACCTCAGATACAACAGTGGAAGGGCCCTGATTCAATTTAATTCTGCTCCAGTTGTGTACAGAGCTGAAGCTAGGAAACCCAATTTTTAGAGCAAAACAAAGGGCCAATTTAACCTGTATCCACAGTTTAGCTCCCTGCAGCTTCACTCTTCTTCCAGCTTGTAGTTTTGGGGATCAGCTACAGATCTTACATCTTTTGGAAAGAGGTGGGGTCAGCCTTATCATTAGAGTGTGACACAGGACTCGGGCAACAAATGCTCGAGTGCATGGGAATAGTGGCAAAGTGAAAGACAAAACTCTATGTGCCACATGTGGCCTTCCCTTACCCTTTTGCTAGTTTAGCTCTCTTTGGCTGCATTGGAGGGTGCTGTTGCTTTACCAGTGCTGAGGCAATAGGCAATTATATAGGTAATATTCTGGTTAACTTCTGTGTATGGAATGGGAGCCAGATTGCCATCTGGTTCTTTACCTTAGAGGTGTGCGAGACTATTGGGAAGTGTACTCTGCTCTGCCATGATATCTGATATGATGAAGGAAGGTACATAAATGCTTTAAAATAAATATATGCACTACAGGGCATAGGTGGATGCAACACAGTGGCTCCTTTGATCTCAAGTTATTAGTCCCAGGAAAGGTGAGATAAAAAAAAATACAATCATCAACATCATAATCATCCAAATGTGGCTTCAGCAATGTAGAATATGTGAAATTTGTTTTTACAGTAAACTGTCTTATTTCCCACCCTCCCTATCCCATCCCAGGTAGTTAGTGTTCCAGTTTGAAACTTTAAAGCATCTCTTTATTTTGTCATTTCTCAAAATCAGCCAAAAAATATTTTTTAATTAATTAAAATTGCTTTAAAACTCTCTGAACTCTATAAGCCACTGGTCTGTGATATACAAGGTGCTTTCTTCCTGTCCACCTCATCACCTCAGCATTCACAGTAAAGCATGACACAGTAATAGCATGAGATACATTGTAAGCCAGCACATGTAATTTCCCCCCTCTGGCATTTACTTAGGCCATCTGTCATGACTGGAAAAAATAAGCAAAAATATGAACATTGATAAGGGAATGAAGCTAACTTGGTCATCCCACTTCCTCCACTGCCCATTTGACTGGTAGAGAAAACCACTGCTTATTTGGCTTTATAGAAGAGATGGGGAAAAGTCACCTCCCCTATTTTCATCTCATTCCTAAACTAGATATTAGGAGGATATTGGTCAGAACTGGGAAATGTTACTTTTTTGTAGTTCCGCTCCCAAAATCACTGGGAGATTCTAGGAGGGGTAGTGACCATACTGCCCGAGGCATCCTAAGAGCTGTCCAGAAATAATTTTTGCAGGCTCTACAGTGGGCCATATCAGCCAATGCAAAAGATAGTGGTGCTTCGTTTCAAGCACAGCAGATAAATAGTGCTGCTTCTTATCATTATCATCCTCCTTTAGTCACAGATTTGCTTACATTTATCACCAGCAGAATTCCTTTTTCAAAATGAGTTCAGAAAGCCAACAGCTTTTCATTATTTATGCATTGCCTGTAAGACTGAAGAATGAAAAGAATGAGTTCAGAAGAATGAACAAGACTGGTTTGGTATCTCAAATCTCATTGTCACTGAAGGGCTGGACCTGTGTCTAGGCTGTGCACGTTTACTTGAAAGTGGAGACTGACTTGATGGAATGTTTCTCTACATCCCTCTATACAGAAAATACAGAAAACCGGATTAAAAGAAAAAGTTCCCCAACCTAGCCTTCACCATCTTATGCTCTTTTTCTAGATTCAGGAATTATTGCTTGCCTGTTTGCATGGCAAAATATTTAATGATGAGAATTTACAACTGCTGTTAGAATGAGTATAGTCTAAGACGGTGGTTCTCAACCTGGGGGTTCCCAAATGTTTTGGCATTCAACTCCCTGAAATCTGAACAGCTGGTAAACTGGCTGGGATTTCTGAGAGTTGTAGGCCAAAACACCTGGGGATCCACAGGCTGAGAACCACTGGTCTAAAGCATTAGGGGAAAACAGGACAGATGACAGCCTTCTCTAATCTAGGTCCATAACGCATTGTGTGGACTAGAAATACCATCAGCCCAGCCAACACATCACTGGCCAGACTGAGTACTAATGTTGAGGAATGTCTTCTAGCACATTTGGAGGGAGTTGGGTTGTGAAAAGCAGGCCTAGAATTTCAGCAAAGCAATACAGGAACCTTTTGACTCCCTTCTAAAAATGCTGTAGCATCTATATAGACTTTGCTTATTTACAATGGCCTGTCCCATAATCTATGGATTTTACCTCCAATTATGGATTTTGATTGCATGTTATTGACACACACAGCCTCCGCCATAGAAATTTAGAAACACAAAGTTGGAAGAGACTATAGGAGTCACCCAGTCCAAACACCTACCAAGATCTCACTAGGAATTTGTTAGAAACTTCAGACAATTCTGTGGTATGCTTCCTTCTTAGCACAGGGTTGCACTGGAGGACCCAGAACATTCCTAGAGAGAATATCTCTCTTGAAATCTTAGATCTAAAGCACAGCTATGTTGAATCACCAGTGTGGAAGCCATGTAATTTAATAGCATTAGGTCATATTCATGGTTTCAGGTATCCATGATCCAGCTGGAAACATATCCTCTGGGGATAGAGGGTTCCCATGCCCTGCCTCACACACATGATGATAAATTCTAATTTAAAGGAACTATCCACCCCCCCCCCACCCCCCACAGACACACACATCAATTAGAGGTTCAGCAACTTAATTTTTTGTTGGTGTGACTGATTACAAGTCATGGCAACTCTAAGGCAGTCCTATGACAGTGTTTTCTTGACAATATGTATTTAGAAGGGGTTGCCCATTGCTTTCCTTTAGGACTGAGAGTGACTTGCCATGGCTACATGAAGAGCTGAACCTTAGTCTCCAGGTGTCCTAGTCCCAAAACCACTATAGCATAGTGGATCCTTCAGCACTTTTAATAGCCCCTGTAAAGTTCAGAACAAAACATGGCATAAGTTCAATATCTCACCAAATTTGGAGCCACACACTTGTCCTTCTGCCCCTCCATAAACTGTAAATCCTAGGAGTTCATAGGATATGGTAATCACAGTTACACTGAAAACATAATATTTTAACAGTGGCATGTTGAAGGGCCCCAGTTCACTAGGACATTGGGTTATATTATGACATCCTTAATGGCACATTCACATTCCTGGAACAAAGCCCAAAGATTGGCACTTTTGTCAGAGCAGCTTATCAAGATGAAGTACTAACTTAGTTGCTTCTTTAGGGTGCGTCATTTGGAAACAGCCATTGAAAACACATGTTAACATGCCATTTGGTTGAAGTGGCAATTACATCCAGAGCAGAAATAGAAGGGGAAATGGTACAAATTTTCCATCCTCTGTATCCTTTCAAGAATATTACAATCGAAAACATATCATTGAGGAATCTTTGTGGCTATCACTATGTGTCAATCAGCAAGACTCTTGGACCAATGGCTATGCCTATATGTGTCCACCATCCCTACCACAACCACAGTTCATACCATTTCATGCTTCTCCTGCTAATCCAGCTCCTCACGCACCCTCAGTATGGTGACAATGCTCATCAATGAGGGAAGAAACCTAAATATGGCAGTGTTGCTTTACAGAGTTCACAGAATTCTAACAGTCTCGGGTCTTTAATAGCGGACCTTCTAGCATCATCTTTCATTTATTTATATTAAATATGTTTGCCATTAGAAGATGTGCACAATCAACACAATTACATTAATGTCAGGACCACAACACTTCATAGAATTTGTACCAGAGCTCTGTCATGCACTGTGATTAATAACCAGGTATCTATATAATGCAAAACATTGATGTGTCTTCAATCTCCACTGTTTCCAACAAAGAAAACCTGTACTTACATTTAGGTTTTGCAGAATTTACCCCTAGATACCACTATCTCTTAAACTGCGAGAGAAACCTAAAACATTACTATAGTAAGACCTATGGAACCAAGATGGTAATGGGAGGAAGTTATTTGACAAAACTTGATTTTGGAGCAAATTTACAGCTTTGATTGGATAAGCCGAAACCACATATCCTGTTTTTATTCCTCCTACTCCTGTGCTTCTATCCAAGTAGCAAATATTCCAGTACAATTTTCCAAAAAGTGACCTCCTGTAGATAATGCTGAATTATAATCCCCATCATTTCCTGCCATCAAAGGGTTACTGGCTGAAGATGAAAGAATCTAAAACATCAGGACAGTGTGATAACAGGGGAAGATTGCTCTAGTAGAGTACTAAAATATATAAAGGTTATCTGGTAGACCTAGTCAGTCACTTTACAAATCCAAAACAAAACGAGATACAAAACTGAAGCCATAAAAACATTAGTACTAGGAAATGGTTACAGTGGCCAGTTTAGCTTAGACAAACATAGCTTTGAATCCCTACTCCGCCAGCAATCCAATTTGGTGACACTAAGCCAACCCAGTCTCAGTCTAAGGCTGAAGCTCTAAGCTCCCATGTCAGCTCTGCCTTTAAGTCCAAACTGTAAAGGATCTGCCTTGGGTACTGGGCATTCTTGGGGATAGGCTAGCTCCTTAAAATTCAGGTTATCATTGAAAGCAGGTTCACCACCCCACCAACATGGTGATTAACCACTCTCCAATGAATCTACTTCTTCAGAGGTTGTTGCCAGAATAAACAGAGGACATGTATACTGCTCTGAATTCTTTGAAGTCAGCATGGAATGGACAGAAAGGAGAGCATCAATAAAGTCATTTCTTTTACAATCTTGCATCTGAGAGAGTGAGCAATTGTTCACGGACACTCATGCAATAAAATAAATAAGTCTTCAGGGTGACACAGAAGTCTTCTGTTGTTTTTGTGCTTTAAATGGATTCTGTGTGGCCATTCTGTGTATGTGTGTATGTAGTAGATGTCCAGCCCATTTGGAAGGGTAGGTTTTCACCAGCTAGCATGCCCATCATGTTTGTGAGTTCTGTGCAGAATGTGATTGTTGGATTAAAAGAAAGGAAGAAATCAGGAAGCGCCAACAATTCTCTGTACCTCAGCCCAATGACTCTGAAGATGTTTAGCTTATCATAAAACCATCTTTCCCTTCTTCAACAATGCATAAGGAACCTTTTTTTTTTCTTTACATTTGGGGCCCTTTAGATGTTGAACTGCAGCTCCTAACTGTCTATATCACTGGCTGGGTTGGGTAGAGCTAATGGGACTTACTTTATAGAGACACAGAAGATAATACTG
This sequence comes from Anolis sagrei, assembly GCF_037176765.1. Lineage (NCBI taxonomy): Eukaryota > Metazoa > Chordata > Lepidosauria > Squamata > Anolidae > Anolis > Anolis sagrei. The sequence continues at coordinate 166,555,177 of NC_090025.1, forward strand.
GATTGGCCTTGGCTAAGAAGAGCTCTAAAGTGGTGTATGTGTGATGCAGTCCCCCCACATATTCACTAGCGAGCTCCTCAGTAATGTATAAGCCTTCTTACTTGTTTTCATTATATATACAGGCCTTTGACGCTATCATTTTTATAAGGTAAAGAACCACCTTATCCATTTTTACCACCTTTTTGAAAGAGTATGGTAACCAACCTGACCAACAGGTTGTAGCCCCCTTTCATGTATGATATATGCCAGAACTTGGGAAAGTTACCTTTTAAAGTACAACTGCCAATATGTAGTCTCCATGCTGGTGAGAGGATCCTGGAAGTGGTAATACCTAGAAGTAACTTTCCCAAGTTCGGGATGCATAAGGAGGGCCCACATCATGTGTGCAAGCCCCCAGTCATACAGCAGTAGGAAGCAGAGTTTAATAGAGATATGCCCTAAATGTGCAGCATGGCTACACACTTGAATGAACTTATGCACAGGTTCCCCTTTGCAGACGTGCAACACAGGGCCATATTACCACAAGACAATCATTTTGGACTATGAAAAATGACAATATGCTGTGCCCCAACCACATATCAGATGAATTACACAAAAGCTACCTAAGTAGCTGTGCTGCTCAGCTGCTATGAACATGATCGTGTGATTTTGGGTCTCACCAGTAGATGATAGATTTCTCCTAAAATAACTGAGGAGCAAAACACAGTAGACACCCTATGACAATCAGACTTCCCCAATTAATACTTATGGTACCAAGGGGACCCCCTAAAAATCATTCATAGAATTGCACAACCATCTGGTTGGAAGGCACTGCAAGAGCCTTCAAGTCCAACCTAATTCCCATAACATAGAGCCCGACCTCTGTTGAGATTGCAAAGAAGGGGAGTCCACCACTCTGCCATGAAACCTATTCCATCCTCAAACAGGTGTTGGTCATGCAGTTAGGTGGGATCTCTTTTTTTCCAACTCTAATGGTTTCTTTTCTCTTGCCCTTTGTTCTCAGGTCTGAGTAATATAATTGGCATCATTGTGTACATATCAGCCAATGCTGGAGACCCCTCGAAAAGTGACTCCAAGAAGAACAGTTACTCTTACGGCTGGTCTTTCTACTTCGGAGCCCTGTCCTTCATTATAGCCGAGATGGTGGGAGTGCTGGCCGTACACATGTTTATTGACCGGCACAAACAGCTGCGTGCCAGTGCTCATGCCACGGACTACCTCCAGTCCTCTGCCATCACCCGCATACCCAGCTACCGCTACCGCTATCAGAGACGCAGTCGCTCCAGTTCCCGTTCCACTGAGCCTTCACACTCCAGGGATGCCTCTCCTGTCGGGATCAAAGGGTTCAACACCCTCCCCTCCACGGAGATCTCGATGTATACCCTGACCAGGGACCCCATGAAGGCTGCTACTACCCCTACCGCCACCTACAATTCAGACAGGGATAACAGCTTCCTCCAAGTTCACAACTGTATCCAAAAAGAAAACAAGGACTCTATCCACACTAACACAGCCAACCGCCGGACCACCCCTGTATGAAGCCGTCGAGAGGGGGCTGAAAATGGGGGGGCGGGGAAGGTGGGAGTGGGATTTGGGTGCAGGAAGGGAGGGAGCAGCAGGGGAGGGCAGCGGGGTGGGGAGAGGAGAAAGCAACCATGGGGAAACCTTCCAAACGCAAAAAACAAAAAGAAAAGAAAAGAAAAACATAAGTGAAACTTCCAAAAAGAAACAAAATGCTGAAAAAAAACAGAAAAAGGGGGGAAAAACTTTTTAAAAAATCAAGAGAAATAAATTTAAAAATATTAAAAATAGAAAATAAATTTAAAAGAAAATGCATGATTTCCCATGTACCATTATTTTAACATTTAATAAAAACAGATTTAAAAAAGGAACCAAGAAATAACAAAAAAGAATAATAATTTTTAAAAACCAAGTGGGAAGAAGAGGTGGCAGCTCTTTGGATTTGCGGGTGGGGGTACTCTTTAAGTTTGTTTTTCTTTTGTTCTGTTTTTTAGTTTGTTTTCTTTCTGCTTTTAACCCACTGTGGACTTGCAGGTTCCTGAGCATCTCCAGGCAGTAGTGAACATGCAGTGACGGTGGTGTCTCTGCAAATGCCTTTCTGCACAGTTGTGTTGGGGCCTGCCTGAAGTCACTCCCTGCAGCCCTTGGAGTGGCTGGTGATTCAAACGTCCTTGTCGGGTCCACAGGGCTTAACAGTAACCTTTCTGCCCTTGAGGGTTCGAAGGGTTAATGCTGATTCACTCATTTCTAGGTCTCAGAAAGTTCAGGCTGATCCACTCAGCCTCACTACTGTGTGGCTGTCCTGGGGTTAAACAGTGACATTGCAAAAAAAAACGAAAAAAAAGCTTCATAAAAAAAGTGGCAATTTTTTAATAAAAGAAAACTAACTATAAATAAATGTAAATATAATAAGTGGATTTACTTGCAAGAAAGCCAGTTAGTATTTTTTCTTTTCATCTTTTCTTTTTTCCAGCTTGAAAACTGTGAAAAATAAATTCTTAGGGGTTGAGAGGCTTCTAAGGAGAAAATGGAAATTGAATCCATTCGATGACAAACAACAGGAACTTTTAAAAGACTCCTAGAACTTGGTCAGCTGCTTGGAGTAGGGTGCATTTCCCTCACTGGCCACGAGAACATTGGGCTTGGGGGAAAGCGATCTCCTGCCAAGGAGAGATAGATGCTGCTAATGCTGGGTTCGGGACACCAAACAAGGATGAAACGTGGCGCTGGAGACCTCTGCTCACATTTCCTCTTGGGGAAGGCAAATGTGCCGCCCTCTCTCTGCCTTCCCTCCAAAGCTCGAAAACAAAGCAGCAAGGTGGTCCCTACTTGCTGCTGACTTCCATTTTGTTTACGTTACTAGCTTTCCTGTTTCAAGGACAGGCCTTCTTGCCAGATTTAACTGTAGCATCCCTCCCATGCACACCAACCAAGATTTAGCTCCAATGACAAGGACATCCTACAAAGTGATTCCCTGGTTTCATTCTGTTGCCAGTCACCACAGGTAGCTGTTGGCTCATCCTGCCTTACATAAGAGAGCCACCTGCATGATTGCCATGATCAGTTTGAGACCCTTCTGGCCTTGTGTCTTTAAGAATACAGGAGGAAGAATTTTGCTGGGTCCAGATTTTCCTCACCACCACAGCACAGGATGGGAGAAATTGCAACTTCTCATATCTTCTAAACTGTGTTTGAGGTCCAGGGAGATAGGTTGTCCCCCATGGAATCAGCCAATGCTACAACTTGCAGCAGAAAGAGAAGGATGACCCATAAAGTCCAACTTCCATAGGGGGTCCATTTCATCCTCCTCCCACTAAGAACATCTGTGCCAAACAGAAAGGAAAGCATAACATATGGTGCAGTCTGCCTTGGTGAGTCCTTGGAAAGGAACAAGGTGGCAGCATAAAGGCACACGGGAAGAGAGTCCTACAAATATTCCCTAAGCCCAAACTTTCCATCAAAAGCCTCTTGGTCCTCTTCTCCTGATGACTCCTGCTGTCATTTATGGTTGTAAAGAGCCTTTGTTAAAAGCTACAGCAGGCCTACAATTATCTGTAAGGAGCTCCAGGGCCTTCAATAGCTGAGTAGCAAGAAGAGTGGTGGTAGCAGGTTCCATGTTCCCATTTACTGCAGCTCGTTGCAAGCTGAGGCACCCATCTTATGTATCTGTTTTGTGTGGAAGGGGCAATATCTGCAGTCTTAAGAGACTAAACTTCCCATTTCTACTTTGCTGACAGGCCTGCACCACCTAATCCAAAGTTTTTGCTTGTTAAGCTGTCTGCATTCATTATGAAGCAAGGATGTAGATGCTGTAGGGCAGTATTAAAATCAGCCTTCCTGGTCACGTGCTTGACCTTCTTTACTTATCATCACTGATTCAGTTGCAGTTCTTTCTATTTTGCATCCATGCACCTCACATAACTTCTCCCGCTACCCTCTTTGCAATCCTCACAGGAAGCAACATTCGGTAAATGTTCAAATCACCATAACCTTGGTCCCACTGCTTCTTAAGTTATGATTATTGTGCTGAATGCCAATGCTGTGTGAGGACCCATTGCCTCTCTTAACATTGCTCCTGAGAGGTAAAGATGGGCCAGGACTGAAAAAAGTAATGATGGGTGGGTCAAGCAAAGTTTATGGTTCTGCTAGCATGAGGCAAAGAGTTAGCTTTTAAGCGCAAATCTGGGTTGGACCAAATGAGAAGGCCAATGCCTTTGAAGGGGCAAGATTTTAGGCTAGAGCTGGTTTGCTAAGAGGACTCTAATTTGTAGATTCTTCCTATTCAAATTGGTATCCTTCGGGTTCAAAGAGTCTTTGCTTCCCACCACTGCTCAGCTCCTGCAGAAAACTAAATGGGATCAGGGGGAAAAAAGACATACTGAGCATCGCTGCCAAGTTTAATGTTGCTTTCTCCCATGTTTCTTCTCTTACAGAGGAGAATGGAGTCCTTCCCAGGGCAGGGTGAGTGAGCGTTATGTGGGAATGCTGAGCCGGTGGCAGAATGAATTCTCCCCAGGCATCTGCAGGAGAGGTCCATCATGGCTGAAGAGCCCCAAGACAGCTTGGGTGACAATAGGGACCCATATGGAAGACCCCATTCTGTAGTGAATGTCTAGAATTCCTGCTTAATCCCAAACCTCAGCCTGCAATCCTCTTAACAATGCAAAGGGCCGAAAGGGTTAAATAAAACCATTATCCAAAGTCCCAGCAATGAGTTTAAACCAGTTTCCTGTACTCCAGCATAGGCAAAGGATGGAATTGTTGGTTTAAATCCCAAAGCTGCTTTCAAGAACTTGATAACTGTAAAGTTCTTGAGCATTTTTGATTGAATACAGATGAATGCATGTACGGTGTGTATGTGTGCGTGCGTGTGTACATGCATATGCATGTGTATGTGTGAGCGAGGGAGGGTGAAAGTGGGGGGGAAAGAAGAAGGAGGACTCAGATTGATGGAGATATTTTTTTTCCAAGGATACTGCTTATGTTCAGCTCAAACCAGTTCAAGAAACAAACCTCCATTTTCTTTATTTTGTGTTTTTTTCAGACTGTTAAAAAGAAAAATTTTAAAAAGAAGAAAATTACACACAAAAATCCTGGTACATGAAATAAAGATTTTTTAATATAACTTGCTTGTTGTTTATGTGGGTTTGTGGGTCTGGGAACTTGAAGCAAAAGACTTGTTTTTCTTCATGGAGTAATCCCTGAGAGACGAGAGCCCATATGGAAGTGACTGGAGGTCCTTTAAGGTCTAAAAGCAACAAGTCTATGTTTGCGCTGAGTATGTGGTTGAAAAATATGGAAACTTCAAAAGTAGAGAATGTAAGAGGGGAGGGACAGATATTTCCATTTTCAGTCTCCAGTAAATATGGTTCATTTGAATTGATTGGTCTTCTCTAACAGATGGATTTATGTGTTGTTGAAGGCTTTCATGGCCAGAATCACTGGGTGGTTCTGAGGTTTCCAGACTGTATGGCCATATTCCAGAAGCATTCTCTCTTGACATTTCACCCACATCTATGGCAGGCATCCTCAGGAATTCCATAGATATATAAACCTCCCTTACTTAGTTTCCAACAGGCCCCTCAACCTCTAAGGATGCCTGCCATAGATGAGGGTTTTTTGTTGTTTTTTTGTTGTGTCAGGAGCAACCTGAGAAATTGCAAGTCGCTTCTGGTGTGAGAGAATTGGCCGTCTGCAAGGACGTTGCCCAGGGATGCCCGGATAATTTGCTGGTTTTTTTTAATCATCCTTGTGGGAGGCTTCTTTCATGTCCCCGCATGAGGAGCTGGAGCTGATAGAGGGAACTCATCCGCTTCTCCCCGGATTCGAACCTGCAACCTGTCGGTCTTCAGTCCTGCCGGCATAGGGGCTTAACCCACTGCGCCACCAGGGGCTCATAGATGAGGGTGAAACATCAAGAGAAAATGCTTCTGGAACATGGCCATACAGCCCAGAAAACTCACAACAACCCAGATGGATTTATTATGGGTATTTTTAGATTTCACGAAAACATCCAGTTTTCATAATATATTGTTTGCTTGCTTAGATGAATTGTTAAAGCATCTATTCTAAATGGACAGAGGCAGGAAGAGGTCTTCTGAGGTAGATAGTTTTAGTTCTGTACTTATTTCACTCCTCAGGCCTCAGGCCCTTTTCTCTTACATTATTCAGAGTGTTATTACATTTAATTGTTTTGCTGACTTTTTCCCTTATGTTTACCATTACAGTAATCCTAGGTGACTGGTCATTTTAATTTCTAATATACAGAATGGAAGCAAGAGCTTGGAAAATCTACTTATCTGTTTCCAATTCCCAAAAGGTACTGGTTATAAAACTTAGGGATTTCTGGGAGTTGCAGTCCAAAAAAGTAACCCTGCCAAGCTCCAAAGATAGCAAGAAGCTGCACACCTAAATGGGATTTGAAACAGATCTCCTAACTTCAAAGATTATGCCCCATTTTATTTATAAATACTTCATGAATGGTTCAAAGAAGGAAGAGTTAAGAAGTGCTGACAGTAACGAATAGCGATAAGCCTAAATATCCCAAAGGTACCACATCTCATCTGATCTTACAAGTTAAGAAGAGTCAGGTCTGATTAGTACACGGATGAGGGACCACCAATGAATGCCAATGGCCCATCCACACTACCATAGTGGTGTTACACATCACTTCAACTAACATGGGACCAACTAGCATGGGACCGACAGATGGTTGGATGACCATCTGTCAGAGTTGCTTTGAATGCGATTTTGTGGCTTCGTGGCAGGGGTTGGACTGGATGGCCCACGAAGTCTCTTCCAACTCTATTATTCTATGGCATCTTGAAATTTGCAGTATAGAGAGAGGCATTCAGACTTCAAAGTCCTATTGTGCCTCACCAAACTATAAATCTCATGAATCCATAGCCGTTAAGTAGAATAACATGGTCAAAATTGTGCAATGTGAATAGACCTCAAATGTTATAGATTACATTTCAGAGGAGGGCAAAGGCAAACTACCTCTGACACCCTTTCATAAGTATAGCTGAACTCAGTACAGCCTCTGTATCTGCCAGGGACATATTCCCAGACTTCATGTGGATATGCAAAATGGTGGATAATAGTGAACACCATTGAAATGAAGGACTTCTGGTCCAATAACACCATAAAGTCATGATGGAGGACCTAGAAGATGCATAGAGAGAACTTATTTTGATGAACCTGTATAAAGCATGCATACCGGTCCTCTAGATATGACAGGTCTTACCATAATCATTACATTTTAGATACTCAAGGCCTAGGGCAGGGCTACTCCAAGTGGAAATACCAAACAGTAGCAGTTCACAATTCATAGGCTGCAACAGGTTTCCAGGAAAGCAAGCAAATATGATAATAACATGGCACAAATATAACACCATCCTAGCGCATTAGAAGGAAAATGCCAGTTCTCCACATCAGAGAGTTTGAGAAGTCCAGGCTATGGGAATCTCAGCATTCACTCTGGTATACTATAGTGTGAGATGCTTAAGAATTGAGAGCTTGAGAAAAAAAGGGAAGCTATGTAAAGTCTATGCACAACAGGTTTGTTTTTAAAGTAGTTGGCCTCAGTTGGCAGTACAGAGTTTTGGTTCATGTGGGACAGAAGGTTTTCATAACAATTTCCAAATATTAAATGAACTGTTATATTTGTTACAGCAATTTTACTTATTATCTTGAAACTATATGTTTAATACAAATTAGGGATATATCCCTGGGTAAAAGGTCAAAGACTTTTCTTCTAGATAGAAATCCTGTCCCTATCATGAAATTTTCAGCAGTCACCAAATTTCTAGCACTGCAGAGTAATACTGAAAAGCATTCACACCTAGGACTCATATTTGCCGTGTTCTCTTGGTCTCTGTAACTTTGCCTGCCTCTTTTCTTTGCGCCCCTATATTGTATTTCTAAATGCTCAAACTGAAATTTTAAATGACTGCATTGCTAGAAATTTGTGAAAATGTCACTGGAGGGGACAGAATTCCTATTTGGGAGCAATGCCCTCATTTTGCCATTTCCATGCAGCTAAACTGCTGAACATAATAAGAGAATGACTGTAATCTTATAAATGTCCTTCCTGCAAAGTGGACTTTTATTTCTGTCATGGTGGGACCGGGGATTTTGTATACAAGATGTGAAAGATTAAGAAAAACTGTTATAAGAGACCATTTGCAAAGACAGAAACACATAGGCCTAATTGAATTAATGGCAGCACCTGAAATGTATACCTAAATTGCACATTTTTTATCCTAAAATTTAGATCAGTCTCATTTTAGTCAATTTTCCCCATTTCTGTCATGTTACAAAATGCAATACATTTTTCAGGTTTTGATGGTTTGTTTCCAGGCAGCAGCAGATTTCTACCTTGTATGATTCCACAAGCAAATGAATTCTTCAGCAGAGGTCCTTTAATATCGTCCCCAAAGGCTGAAGGGGCAGAAGGTATGTTTGGTGTATTGTACTGGGGATAACACCTAGATTCAAACTGTCACCTAAGATTGGTTTAAAAGCCAAACATGGTACTCAAAAAGGTGGTCCACAGATCTTGAATAGAGTGATCTTGGCTGATCTTGAAGCACTCCATTCTGACATCTGCAGATGCAACTTCAATGGCCAGGCATTCACAAGGGAGCTTTGTGGTCAATAGGAAACAGGGGCTGCAACACATGGACAACCCACCCCTTCCCCTGCATTGATCAGTGCAAAGAAAAGATTGTAATCTGGACAATGGATCAGACCAAAATGGACCCAATCCAGCTGCTTATTGATACTTTGTAGTTTCCTACAAGCAAAGTCGGGTTAAGACAGGCTATTTGTTGGGTATCACTATGCCAGTGTTGGATTCAAGGTGAGTCCAGGCTTTGTTTTGCTTTGTTTCATGTAGACAAGTTTAGAGAGAGAATTACAACATTGCAGAACTGAAGAACTATAAAGGAATCCAAAGTGCATTGAATTCAACCCTCATGCAGGAACCTACAATGAAAGGGTTCCTTAGAGCTAAACATGAAATGTCTCTTTGAAAAACCTTCAGTAAAGAAGAATTCACCACTTTCTGAGGTTATCCATTACAAATCTTGCCATCAGGCCATTCTTCCCAAATTTAAGTAACATAGCTGGATGGGACCCAAAAAGGCAGCTATAAGAAAGCATGTGTGTGTATTTGTTTGTTTAAGTCAGTTTTCAGCTTGGTAGTGATCATGAATTTCATAGGATTTTGTTAGACAAGCAATACATAAAGATGGTTTTTCCAGTTCTTTTCTTTGAAATATAGTACCGTATATTCTGATGTATAAGACTACTTTTTAACCCAAGAAAATCTTCTCAAAAGTCAGGGGTTGTCTTATACGCAGGGTCGTCTTACATGCGGGAGTAGTCTTATACATGGGAGTAGTCTTATACATGGGCGTAGTCTTATAAGCAGGAGTAGTCTTATACGCAGGAGTCGTCTTATACAGCGGGTGCTGAAACTTCCAATTGGATTGGATAATTGTGGTTCCAGCATATAGTGGGGGAAGCTCAAAAATGGCAATGGCTGTGTCCCTGCCGTATGCAGAGACTGTATGAAAGCAAGAAGGGCGACGCTGTACAAATACTGTAGAAGAAAATCCATTCATCAGGATTCGTGGACTCAATGCGGTCCTGATAGTGAGGTGAAGGGGTGCCTCACCGGGAAGGTGTAAGTGAAGGGCAGAGCAAGCTGCAGGCTTCTGGGGTGCCCGGGGTATGGTAAAAGAGATAGAGTAGCTCTGGGCCTATAGAAACACACCTCTTTTACCTGTCTGGCCCGCCCTTGTATCCTATTACCGTACCTCCTCCTCTGCCTCTCAGATCTTGCTGCTGAAGACTGCAGTGAAGTGGTGCAGGTGTGCATGTGTGAGATCTGAGAGACTGAGAAGGAGGTACAGTAATAGGAAAATTACCATATTGAAATCAAATCTGATGCTTTTTAAATTTTTATTTGGTGTGCGTTGGAAGAGGGGTAGTCTTATACGGCGAATATATCCCAAACTATATATTTTAGCTGGAAAAGTTGGCATTGTCTTATACACCCAGTCGTCTTATATGCCGGAATATACGGCAACCTACCACATCTACTATTTGTTGGCAGTCTCCTGTCCACATACTAACCAGGGTGGACCCTACCTAGCTTCCAAGATCAGACAGAATTTGATGCCTTTAGAGCAGTGGTTTCCAACCTGTGGTCCATGGACCACCGGTGGTCCTCAAGAACTAAAATATGGTCTGTGGTCTCACCGTTGCAACAAGAGTGACTGGTTTTGCCAAACCCTCATATAGTGCCAAGTCTTATTAAATTTGGTTTTCTGTGGACGAGCAAATAGCAACTACTGAGTGGCATATGTTCTCTACCAGAAACTAGAGTTGACGTGGTCTTTTGTTATTCTTCATTCGTTCAGTCATTTCTGTCTCTTCGTGACCTCATGGACCAGCCCATGCCAGAGCTCAGTGTCGGCCATCACCTCCCCCAGCTCCTTCAGAGTCAAGCCAGTCACTTCAAGGATGCCATCCATCCATTTTGCCCTTGGTCGGCCCCTCTTCCTTTTTTCCTTTCATTTTCCCCAGCATAATTATCTTCTCTAAGCTTTCCTGTCTCCTCATGATGTGGCCAAAGTACTTCAACTTTGTCTCTAATATCCTTCCCTCCAATGAGCAGTCGGGCTTTATTCCCTGAAGTATGGACTGGTTGGCAGTCCAAGGCACTCTCAGAACTTTCCTCCAGCACCACAAAAGCATCTTTCTTCCTTCGCTCAGCCTTCCCTATGATCCAGCTCTCACATCCATAGGTGACTATGGGGAATAGCATTGCTTTAACTATGCAGATCTTGCCATTGTGGCGTCTCTTCTCTTCACTATTTTATTGAGATTGGACATTGCTCTCCTCCCAAGAAGTAAGTGTCTCCTGATTTCCTGGCTGCAGCCTGTGTCTGCAGTAATCTTTGCACCTAGAAATACAAAGTCTGTCACTGCCTCCACGTTTCCTCTCTCTATTTCCCAGTTGTCAATCATTCTTGCTGCCATAATCTTGGGATTTTTTTATGTTTAGCTGCAACCCAGCTTTTGGACTTTCTTCTTTCACCTTGATTAAAAGGCTCCTCAGCTCCTCCTCACTTTCGGCCATCACAGTGATGTCATCTGCATATCTAAGATTGTTAATGTTTCTTCCAGCAATTTTCACCCCAGCCTTGCATTTGTCAAGCCCTGCAGATCGCATGACATGTTCTGCATACAAGTTGAATAGGTTGGGTGAGAGTATACAATCAGTCTGTTGTTCCATGGTCATTTCTTACTGTTGCTACTTGGTCCTTGTACAGATTCCTCAGGAGAGAGACAAGGTGGCTTGGTATACCCATACCATCAAGAACTTGCCACAATTTATTATGATCCACACAGTCAAAGGCTTTAGAATAGTCAATAAAACAGAAATAGATGTTTTTCTGAAACTCCCTACCTTTCTCCATTATCCAGTGGATATTGGCAATTTGGTCTCTCGTTCCTCTGCCTTTTCTAAACCAAGCTTGTACATCTGGCAACTCTCGCTACATGTATTGCTGGAGTCTTCCTTGAAGGATCTTGAGCATTACCTTACTGACATGAGAAATAAGAGCCACTGTACGAAAGTTTGAGCAGTCTTTAGCATTTCCTTTTTTTGGTATGGGAATATAAGTTGATTTTTTCCAGTCTGATAGCATATGGCATGCATCACCTTGACAGCATCACCTTTCAAGATTTTAAACAGTTCAGCAGGGATCCTGTCGTCTCCTGCTGCCTTGTTGTTAGCAATGCTTCTTAATGCCCATTCAACCTCACTCCTCAAGGTGTCTGGTTCAAATTCACTCAACATACTGTCAAAACTTTCCTCGATATTATTATCCTTCCTATACAGATCTTCTGTATAGTCTCACCACCTTCTCTTGATCTCTTGAGTTCTGTTAGGTCCCTGCCATCTTTGTTTCTTATCATGCCAATTTTTGCCTGAAATGTACCTCCAATGCTTCTAATTTTCTGGAAGAGGTCTCTTGTCCTTCCTGTTCTGTTATCTTCTTCCACTTCCTTGCATTGCTTGTTTAAAAATAGTTCCTTATAGTTCCTATTTTCTGAATCAGCACCTCAAATAACCAAACTGAATCTAAAGTTAACCAAAAACTGATTTGTAACTCTTTTGGTACTAATGTTGAAGAGTGGTCCCTGGTCAAGGTGGTCCCTGGTTAAAAAAAGATTGGGAACCACTGCTTTAGAGCATTTAGGACATTTGTTAGAAACCATAATCATCAAAATAATGAGCTGCAAATATATATGAACTGATTCAGCAAAGGCCAGATTCCTATGTCTGCAATGTAAGATACTGCAGATGTTGTAATCCTTGGTGATTCAAAAGCGATGGGAATGGAAAATAAAACCATTTCTGGTGTTAGCATTTAACAGGTTTTAAAAAGATCCTTTGCTACTCTAACATAAGCATTCTTCATTCCCATCACCACCACCATTTCTAAGCTCACATTTACCACTTCACTCTTCCGTCATTGGGATGGAAGGACAGGAAGAATGTGAAGTTATTTATTAATTGGTGTATTTGATCTATATTCCACCGTCCCTCCAAACTTGGGACTCAAGGCACACAATAAGATATGCTAAATCTCAAACACGTCATAATATTGAAAAACAATTTTAAATGAGGAAAAAAATTAAGATTCTCCTACATATCTGGTCTTTGTTGTACTTCTTGGAGGATTCATCTAAGTAAGAAAAAAATGACCAATTAGGTCAGTTGATATTGCAGTAATGACACTTCAATTTTGCAAAATCTCAACAGGAGTGAATCCTATTAAAATTAATGGTGCTAGCTTGATCTAACAAGATGTTTTGTTTTTATTTAGAACAAATCAAATTCTGTAAATCCAAATGTATGCAAGTTAAATCAGCAACAGTTTTTAGACTGAAAGTCACATGACTAAAATAACTTGAAGTGAATTATGGACATCCAAAATTGTGTGGTTCTACTTTTTACGCATGACTACTTTTACAAAGGAATGGAATGTTATACCATACATCTCTATATATGCTGCCAGCTTGCATGTATCTGTAAATTCATTTTCACTGAAGCATGCTCTCACCACAATTCATTTCCCGTTCATATCAACTAAATGCAGTCTAAAACTGACAGCAAAAGAGAACCAATTGCTCAAGGAGCTTATGGATGCATATACGGCAGCTATACTTCCAGAAACATGTCAGTCCATAGGTTTTATTGATCTTATTGTACAATGTTTTACTTTCAGCTCACCACATTTGCAGGTTTAATTTTTGCAGACATGATTATTCAAAGATTTAATTAATAGGATCTCTTTAGGGCTTTTAGGTCCTCCATGCCTCTATAGCAATGCTTCCCAACCTGTGGTCCATGGACCACCAGTGGCTCATAAGAACTAAAATATGGTCCGCAGCCTCACCATTACTACATCGTTGCAACAAGAGCGACAAGTCTCACAAAACCCTCATATAATGCGGAGGCTTATTAAATATGGTTTTCTGTAGACAAGCAGATGGCAACTACTGGATGGCATATGTTCTGTATCAGAAACTAGAGCTAATGTGGTCTATCCAATGCAGTTTTCTGAGTCAGCACCCCAACAACAACAACAATTCTTTATTGATTAGTCAATTTTGACCATATCAAAACATGCAAAACATACAAAGCATACACACTTGCCCATACATACAGTAAAACCATATATGAATACAAGGCAACCTCATAATGCATCCTTTCCTTGTTTCTTCCACCCTGTTGCAATCCAGAGCAGGGAACGAGGCCCTAAGATAACTATCCACCACACTTGGCTGTGAAAAACAATCCTTTTTTATTGAAGAAAAATGGTTACAAAATAAAGGAAAAATGCAAGTCAAAAGCCACAGCAAAATCAGCAAACATGAATTTAAATGGACAAAGCAAAACCAAAAGCCTCACTGGGAAATACTGGAATCTGTTAGCAATCCACTAACCGTACTTGATATCCTAGAAATCTTCCCAAACTATGGCCAGGGAACCGGGAGAACTGCCAAGGTCTTCATCAATTCTGAAACGATGCCTGAACTGAGACAATCAGCCCGGCGTATTGCAATTAAAACTCAAGAATTGGTTCCGTGAACCGCCCTTCTGTTTTGAAGCCAATGTTTTTAATTCTTGAATTCGGGAGGATCGACGCAAACTGAGAGATTTACTTCTGTCTTCCCAAATTTGGCCCCTTCTGTTGTCATTACAGTTAACAGGTGCAGAAGGGAGGGAAAGTTCAAGGTCTCCCTCTGAAACATTCTCATGAACACTGGTACTTTCATTTTCCAAATCTACAGAAGTTCCTTCCTCACTAATTTCAGGAACATTGGCATTTTCCAAACCTACAGCAGTTTCTTCCTCACTAATTTCAGGAGCATTGGCATCAAAAGGTACATTTCCACTAGCATCAGTAAATATACTTTCATTAGCATCAGGAGGAACAAACAGAGAATCAGGTTCAAGTTCAAATTCAGGCTGAACCCCAACACACCCTGCTATCTACACCACTGCCATCCCTCACACCTGAAAGGCAGGGACAGATTACTGTATATACTCATGAATAAGTTGACATAATGGGCCGGGCTTTAGACAGCTGTTAAATCACCAGCAAAGGTTGCCAGATTGAAGCCCTGAGTCATCCTGAGCACCCAACTGTCAGCCCAGCGCACTGTTTCCCTAAGCAGTTCAAAAACAGCTTAGAGCTGTAAGTAGAGAAATTATGTACCATTAAAAAAAAAAGAGGGAAGTATTTTATGACACCATAAAAAAGAAAAAGATCAGAAGGAAGGAGGAAGTCCTGATGGCTCTTTGGCATAGAGGATGGAGTGATAGCACCCCCTGTGGCTGGATTCAAGCACAACCTCCAAGGTACCAAAATGCTGGATGTTGACACAACATACCTCCTTTCTGTCTGTCTGTCTCTGTCCTGTCTGTCCAAACAGCATTGAATGTTTGTCGTATATGTGTACTGTGATCTGCTCTGAGTCCCCTTGGGGAGATAGGGCGGAATATAAATAAAGTGTTGATGTTATTATTATTATTATTATTATTATGTATAAATCAAGGGCAGATTTGGGGGATAAAGTTATGGATTTTAATATGGATAAATGAAGAGATTACATGGAGAAGGGAAAGTAGCAACGCCGCCTCAGAGGACAAGCTGCCCCTGGCCACCAGCACCATTTCCCCACCGAGGCATTCCAAAAGGTCAGAAATAACACCATAGCTAAGAGAGTAAAGGGAGTTTGGGCTTCATTTAGCTTTCCATGGGAAGGATTGAGCACTTGCTTTTCTCCTCTCTACTTGAAAAAGATGAAAATGATTCCTTTTTTATATAAAAGATAAGGTACAGAATTCACAATGACCCGTGGATAAGTCAGCCCAGATTTTTTGGGTTGCTTTTTTGACTAAAGTTTCCAGACTTATACATGAGTACACAAGGTACTTTCTTGAGGAAAAAAATGACAGGAGGGTGACTCCACTCTTCTCAGGTAAAATTCAGAATGTCACTTTTAAGTAAAATGAATGTAATGTCATGCTGTAGCCATCTATAACTGAGAACATGATGCCCTTATGTCCACTTATGGGTTTCCTGTGTCATTTTCATTCTTCTCAAAAAGTCTCCTTCCATGTTCTGCTGGTTGGAGACAGAATGCACTGCAACATTTTCATCCTGTCCCTGCTCATCCTCAATATAATCACAAACCGACATTACTTTAACTGGCAAGCAATTGGAATAGCATTCAGATTCTTCTTAGGGAAGGCCACTATTAATACTTGCAAAATTAGTCATGTCACTCTGGCTGTTGACGGCACATTTAAATAATTGTCTCCAACATCAGCTATGATAGCACCCCTCCTACGAAATGACAAAAATGTTAGGAATCCCAGAGCAGGAGAGGGTTAAAGCAGCAGGTTGGCTCCCTTGCCTGACACTGATAGATTACAGTGTGTCCTCCGTATTAATAGCACTGCAGTTCTCTCCTTCTCCCATTCCCCGCTCTTGCCTGCTGCGTTTCGCACGGATCAATACCAGGGCCTAGGATTAAAATCCCACAACTAACTCACTTAATCACTTGTAAACACTATCTCTGCCCCCTGTCTCCCATCTTCTGCCTCCCCATCAGTCACACATCTTTCATCTCCCTTTTTCCCTTTCTCCTTATACTTGCATGTCTGTCTGTATATCAAAGACAGGTACTTTAAATGCACCTCTCAAGGGTTCAGTTGCTGACTCCGAGTAATCCCCATTCACTCCTGGATTGGGAGGTATGGAGAGCATATGCTGACCTCCACAAGAACCCCCCTTCCCTCGGTGACCCATGGGACACATACTCCCTTGTCTGTACAAGTCAGAGAGGAATACAGCTGCCTGTGTTAGATGTTCAGGAGCGTGTGCAATACTGTGCTTCCACCATGCAATAATACAGTAAGATTTTTGTAGGGTAGGATTGAAATATCAGCTTTATAGTATCCTCTGAAGTGGACAAAACTAAGAAAAACCCTGAAACTGAGCAGGAAAGCAAAAAAGAAACAAGCAATACTGACTACTAGTATTTTTTTAAAAAAAACTAAAATCAGGACAGTAAATAAAGAGCAACACTCAAAATGCAAGGGAATTCCAGACAAGAACCAATCAGGGCCAGCTAACACCTCCCAACAAAGGATTCCCCAGGCAGCAACCAGCCAGGCTTTGAAGCTGCAAGGCCATTAAATGCTAATCATGGTGGCCAATTACAACATTCACACCTGCTTCAAGCAGACAAGAGTTCTTTCTTCCACCCTGGACATTACACAGATACATAAACCTCACTTGCCTAGTTTCCAACAGACCTCTCAAACTCTGATGATGCCTGCCATAGGTGTGGGCAAAATGTCAGGAAAGAATGCTTCTGAAACATGACCATACAGCCCAAAAAATTCACAGCAACCCAGACAACAAGCAATAACTTTGACCGAAGAAACTACCAAGCATAATATTGCTTTCCATCCAACATACTAAAAGAATTGGTCAAGACAGAGTTTATTTCAAGCATCAGTATTATATTGGACTTGAGAGTTACAAAAAAACCAAAGTATGCATGAGCAATATCTAATGCAGGGGTCCTCAAACTTTTTAAACAGAGGGCCAGGTTACAGTCCCTCAAACTGTTGGAGGGCCAGATCACAATTTGAAAAAAAATGAATGAATTCCTATGCACACTGCACATATCTTATTTGTAGTGCAAAAAAACACTTAAAAACAATACAATAATTAAAATGAATAATTTTAACAAATATAAACATTAGTATTTCAATGGGAAGTGTGGACCTGCTTTTGGCTGATGAGATAGGGTTGTTGTTGTGTGCTTTCAAGTCATTTCAGACTTAGGTTCACTCTGAGCAAGGGCCGGGTAAATGACCTTGGAGGGCCGTATCCGGCCCCCAGGCCTTAGTTTCAGGACCCCTGATCTAATGCATATGCGGTGATTCTTATCTAAAGTTTATGTGACCTGCACAGGATGGAGATACAAATTATTCTTTTTTTATTGTTTACAGAGATATCCTCCGCATCATAACATCAGGTGGGATGGCCCTGGGTACACAATAGTGCAGTTGCAGCATTTGTAACAAAGCACAAATGTCAGAGTTCAGGAAGACAATGAGTGAGATGTCAACTATTATCAACATAGAGTTAATCAGGCTAATTCCAACAGACCAGTTGAATATATAATTCTTACTTTGTGCCAACAATTTTAGGTGTGGAATCCACTGTCCCAGGAATTTCAACAGTCACTCCTTTAAATATCAGTAATCAAATTTTGGGGATGGTGGCACCAGTCTGTCCTCGGCATTTCTCACATATCTTTGCTCGCTAGTTCTGAAGAACTCGTGCCTTATGCAGCAGCAACTCCCAAAGAAACTTCTGAATGCAATTAAAGCAAGGTGGAAGAAATGTATTTTCCTGTTCTTTTTGGACAATTCCCATCATTCTTCACCATAACCTATACTGACAAGGGCTGATGGAAGTTGCAGCCCAAAATATCTGGATGCTTTCATTTTGCCCACCCTAGATTTAGATATACCATGTCAGAAGCAAATTGAGAATAGTTATAATGTATTAAAAAACCACAAAGTTTAAAACTTGGCATCATGTTAGATTTCCTTTGACCAGAAGCTGGCCACTTGGGGTGCCTCTGGCATTGCTGTAAGCAGGTCCTCCATTGTGCATGTGGCAGGGCTAGACTGCATTGTAGTAAGTGGTCTGTGTTTTGTCCTTCTCCAAACTTGCATGTCGTGGACTCCACTTTGTAGCCCCATTTCTTAAGATCGGTTCTGCATCTCGTGGTACCAGAGCACAGACTGCTCAGTGCCTTCCAAGTTACCTAGTCTTCTGTGTGCCCAGAAGGGAGTTTCTCATCCAGTATCAGCCACTGATTGAGGTTCTGGATTTTTACCTGCCACTTTTGGACTCTCACTTACTGAGGTGTTTCTCAGAGTATCTTTGCAGCATTTGCCCACCCTGAAATTAGGACATTCATCCTGGGCACATTTATAAGAGATCTGTGAGATCTCTTTCTGTATCAAACTACAGCAAAATACAAAATACACAGGACAGTGATATGTTTATTGAGCTAGCTAAAAGCAATAATGAATGCTTTCCAAGTTTCACTAGATTCTTCATCAGGCAAAGATATTTAAAAAATTCTACAGAAAGCACAGACTCACAGAACTTCGTTTTTTCTTAGATGGTCCAAAGGGATATCAATGCAGAAAGAGAACCCCCTCCCTTTCATGGTCTTGTGGGGCATAAAACACAGGAAACAAAATGTCAAATCTATTAGCAGCAACACAGCAATTCCCACTGAGATCCAGACACACTCTGTCCTTTCCTACGCTAACTTTCTTAGGCAGAGAAGATTGTATCTTAAGAAGTCTCCATACTGTAATATACGGACATAACATTTATATGATGTATAGGTAATACTTCCCAAATGTAGTCCAAATGAAATAATTTTATCTTTGCTGAAAGTAGAAACCTCAAAG
Source organism: Anolis sagrei (assembly GCF_037176765.1). Classification (NCBI taxonomy): domain Eukaryota; kingdom Metazoa; phylum Chordata; class Lepidosauria; order Squamata; family Anolidae; genus Anolis; species Anolis sagrei. Next base: position 166,574,306 of record NC_090025.1, read on the forward strand.
AGTTATATCCCAATCCTTTCTGACCATATTAACTAACAACAGAAAGGACATCTGAGACAAAAAGTAGGCCTGTTGACTCCTCACTTTTCTACTCTGACTTACAAGAAGCACTGCTTGAATATCAAGCAAAAAGTGGGTGATAGAAACAATATCATATGAAAGCTGGCTGGCACAACCTGGGGATCACAACCAGATACAGTGAAGACATCTGCCCTTGCGCTTTGCTGCTCTACTGCCAAGTGCACATGCCCAGTGTGAAAAAACATCTCTCCACGCTGAACAGTGGATGTGGCACTTAATGAGATATGCCTCATTATCACAGGATGTCTACGCCCTACACCACTGTAGAAATTAAACAACTTGACTTCTGCCAGGAAGTAGCAGCCCATACTGAGAGGACCAAGGCAGTGACATCTCCAGCCCATTCCCTGTTCAGATATCAGCCAGCACGCTATCACCTTAAATCAAGAAATGGTTTTCTATGATCTACAGAGATACTTGCGGGAACACTTCAGCAAGCGAGAGTCCAAAAGTGGCAGGTTAAAACCCCGAACCTCAAGTCATGGCTGATACCGAATGAGAAACTCCCCCCTTGGGAACACAGAAGACTGGGAGTCTTGGAAGGCGCTGAACAGACCGCTCTGGCACCACAAGATGCAGAGCCAAGCTTAAGAAATGGGGCCACAAAGTGGAGTCCATGACAGGTGAGTGTGGAGAAGAGCAGACCACAGACCACCTATTACAAAACACCAGAGGCAGTCCAAGTGGCCAGCTACTGGTCAAAGGACATTTAGTATAATGCCAAGTTTTAAAACTTTGTATTTTAAAAAAACACATTACAACTGTATCTTCAATTTGCTTCTGGTACGATAAATAATTAATATTCTCCAGTATGATTTTTAACATTTTTGCCCAATGAAGAAAACAGCAATGCTTCAAAAGTATTTGCTCATTTTTGTTAGCCCCAAACAATCACTGTTTTTTGGATGTTGGGTTTTGTTGGATTTTGCTGCATGGTCAACCAGCTACCTCCGAATATGTCCAAATCCAAGTAAAGGGGATTTTGAGGCTCTACATTAGTTCTGAAGATCCAGATTTACTGCTTTGCAAGATATCACTGCCCATTCCAGGATAGCAATCATTTCCAGTCATTGGCTTTCTCTTGTTTTCTGCTTGCTGGTACATAGCAAGGCCTCTCTGCTCCAGCAAGGAGTATCAAAGCATAAACAAAGCTCCCTACCGTCCCTTTGATCTTCACATTGGTGAGCTGCCACAGGAAACCAGTGGGAAGTCTTATCACAGAGCTAATAATTACAGGCTTTCAGTTTCCCATTTCCACTCACTCTCTGCAGATCAATACTTCAACCGAGGAACCACCGGAGGTGTTGGTTTCTCACAGAAAGCAATGATCCAAATCAGCAGGAGCATCGATGGCATCATAATAATGGAAGACCCCTCATGGACTTTCAGCTTAAGCGCTAAACAGTCCAATTGGAGGTGACCAACCGGAAGTCGCAATCATTATGTCTCTACAGTGTCCTGTGGGCACAGTCATTGCTAAATTCTGCAAAAACACTATAGGAAACATTCATTACAATACATTTTTATTCAAGGAAAAAGACAAAATAAAACACAGATGATTTGCAAAACCACCCAAACTGACACATCTGCATAGTATTTACGACTACTAAGCTACAGTTGAGTGACAAATAAAAATAACCAAATAGAAAGGGAGAAAAATAAAATACACAAACACTGAGAAACAACGACAGAAAAAAATAACAACAAACCTCCCACTCTGTATCTGATGGAAACCATGGCTGAAAAGAGAGCTTTTATGTTGTTTATGATTCAAGTGCTAGTTTACGCTGTATCTTCTTCTGTTTCTACATTCAGGTTTTAATCTAGTTAAAAGTAACTTGTAGTTACGTCTGTGAGCCCTTCCACACAGCCATATAACTCAGAATATCAGGACAGGAAATCCCACATTATCAGCTTTGAACTGGAATATATGGCAGTGTGGACTCAGATAACCCAGTCCAAGGCAGATATTGTGTAATTTCCTACCTTGATGTTCTGGGTTATATGGCTGTATGGAAGGGCCATACGAAATAGGGAAGCAAAGTATTACTTTTTTGTCATTACTACTAAATAACAACTTTTCTGGACCTTTGAGACATAGCTGTAACGAATTACTTACAAAAAGTAATTTTCCCAAACTCTGGTTCATTTCCAGCTTATGTGGTTGCATTATAATGCTAGAAAAATATAATGAATATATATTGCATGCATCACAAACCTAGCACTGATCTCATTTTCTCTTCAGGGATAGGCCTAAGATGCTGAACGAAATGGTTCTTTTTACATTACAACTTGAGTAGCATTTGACCCATCTCCCTTCCCAGGGGAAACATCATAATCATACTCAACTAAGATTAGGTTCTCGAAATAAATTCAGAAATACATTTGAATCTTTTTCTTTTCCTGAAAGACATCTTAAATTGCCTTTGCAGTACTCTTGAACAACGTGGAAGGCAGAAACCCTTCCTCAACTCATAACATTCATGCAAGTGTTATTCCCATCAATATTCCTCATTCCTTTATGTCAAATTAGGAACATCGTTGTCATCGTCGTTGTCGTCGTCGTTGTTGTGTCCCCCCACACACACAAACACACACACACACAAAAGAAGAAGTGACCCATTCTGGTAGTGAGAAAAGATCCAGGATCCATAATCGAATTCTTTATTCCAAAATTCGGAAATCTTACTTTTAAGACTACAGTTCCTTGAGTTTCTCATCCAGTAGAAGCACTACTCATGCTGTTTGAGGATTCTGGACTCTGTTGTTCAAACCTGTAAATGTACAAGCATGAATTAGGCCAATCCAAAGGCTTTGATCACAATTCATATAATTTCATCAGTGAAGTCATTAAAAAGATGGCAGAAGGGACTCTTGAGATCAGGCCTGTAGCCAGGGGGGTTTTTAGGGGTTCAACCCCCCCCCCCCATTTTTCAGGTTAAAAAAAACCTGATTTATTCATGAATTTTAACTAGTTAACCAAATCCCCATGCTAAGTCTATGAGACACAAAAAAATTAAGAGTCCCTCCAGAACTGCAAGGACGATCTCAAGCAAATATTGACCATTTATTCACGCTGTCATTACTTGCAGCAATAGCCGATGTAGTGAAGCAACCAAGTTGGGGGGGGGGGGGGAAGAGTGTTGAATGCTTTCATTAAGGAGGCCAGACTTGGTGGAGGTGGTTGACAGGGGCGGAGCTGCAGGAGGCTGCTCTGCCCCCTGCTGTGCTCTTTGCTTCAGTGTGAGCTAGGAGGCAGGTTTCAACACACACACCCCCTGAAATTTTCAACCCCCCCCCAAATTTTCAACCCTCCCCGAATTTTTTTTTCTGGCTACGGCCCTGCTTGAGATGAATTGGAAAAGATCAGACAGTTGGTGAGTTTCAAGACAGTGGAGCAAGTGAACCTACTATGAATTTTCTTACTATAGTACGAAGAGATATCCAAGGTGCTAAATCCTATCCACCCAAAAAGAGTCAGCACAATGGTTAGCTCTTTTAATGCTCAGACTAAATCCCATAGCAAAGTATCCACCACACTGACATGAGACCAACATGTCCCCACTGGAAGAAGAGTTTTATGCATGTACCTTCAAGTCACCAGTTGACATAGGAACTCCATGGATTTAATAGCATTTTCTGAAGCAAGAAGCAAATGTTCGCAGGTTCTTTCTCTGAAATACAGCCTATACTCCTGGTATTCCTTGGAAAATTTCAATCCAAGTTCCAACCAGGGCTGACTTTGCTTAGATTCCAAAAGTAAATGGGTTCTGGTACCTTTAAGGTATTGCAGATAAGGCTGTAGAAGGTACAATAGAGTCTCACTTATTCAACATAAACGGGCCAGCTGAACATTGGATAAGTGAAAATGTTGGGTAATAAGGAAAGATGAAGGAAAAGTCTATTAAATATCAAATTATGTTACAATTTTACAAATTAAGCACCAAAACTTCATGTTTTATAACAAATTTACAGAAAAAGCAGTTCAATACACGGTAACATTATGTAGTAATTACTGTATTTATGAATTTAGCACCAAAACATCACAATGTATTGAAATAGTTGTGGATCCAGGCGGGAGGCAGACTTTCTTGGATAATACAGAACACTGGATGAGCGAAGGTTGGATAAGCAGGACTCTACTGTAGTGTTCTTTGATGGATGTTGTTGTTCTCATGTAATATGCTTTATCAGCTTCAGATGGCATGTATAGTTGCATTCCCTGCTTATATAATCGTAATAAAAATCCAGTGATTAGATAGTCCCAAGGTCACCCATTAAGAACTATAGATGAACTAACCAAACTTTTCCACATCCGTGGCCAGTCATAGAATCATAGAGTTGGAAGAGACCTCGTGGGCCATCCAGTTAACCCCCTTCCAAGAAGCAGGAAAATGGCATTCAAAACACCCCCAACAGATGGCCACCCAGCCTCTATTTAAAAGCTTTCAAAGAAGGAGCCTCCACCACACTCTGGGGCAGAGAGTTGCACTGCTGAACAGCTCTCACAGTCAGGAAGTTCTTCCTAATATTCAGATGGAATCTCCTTTCTTGTAGTTTGAAGCCATTGTTCCGTGTCCTAGTCTCCAGGGCAGCAGAAAACAAGCTTGCTCCCTCCTTCCTATGACTTTCTCTCACATATTTATACATAGCTATCATGTCTCCTCTCAGTCTTCTCTTCTTCAGGCTAAACATGCCCAGCTCTTTAAGCCTCTCCTCATAGCGCAGTGGTTCTCAACCTGTGAGTCCCCAGGTGTTTTGTCCTACAACTCCCAGAAATCCCAGCCAATTTATCAGCTGTTAGGATTTCTGGGAGTTAAAGGCCAAAACATCTGGGGACCCACAGGTTGAGAACCACTGTCATAGGGCTTGTTCTCCAGACCCTTGATCATTTTAGTCACCCTCCTCTCAACACATTCCAGCTTCTCAACATCTCCTTTCAATTGTGGTGCCCAGAATTGGACACGGTATTCTAGATGTTGTCTGACCAAGGCAGAATAGAGGGGCAGCATGACTTCCCTGGATCTAGACACTATACTCCTATTGATGCAGGCCAAAATCCCATTGGCTTTTTTTTTGCCACCACATCACATTGTTGGCTCATGTTTAACCTGTTGTCCATGAGGACTCCAAGATTTTTTTCACACGTACTGCTCTCGAGCCAAGTGTTCCCAGTCACTGTTTTCTCTGCAGCCAAACACTCCAGCCACTACATTCTCAAGGTTGGCCCAGGATATTTTGCTGCCTGGCATGCATAGCTTAGAAATATTATTGTTTTAGACTACACATCCCAGAATCTAATGTTGACAATGGCTGGAGATTCAGACAGTTAATATCCAAAACAGTAACATTCCCCATTTCTCCTGAAGGAAAGGGCAAAGTGGTTATCCTGCATTCCATTTATAGAATCTAACCAGACTGGTAGTTGTATCATCTAGGTTTAATACTACCGGTACTTTACCTGAGGACTACCTTAAGGGAAAACATGGCAGGTCACAGAGTATATCCAGAACCTCTATCCTCCAGGCATTTCTGTCCCTCCACCAGCTCCTCTTTATTCCTGGATCTGCTTTCTAAAGCAACTCTCTCATGCTGCCTAATGGGAGAGCCGGTCTTGTACATCACACTGTCCGTGATGCAGACATTTAACCTTCAATTTGCTTGCACACGTTGGCTTGTCACACTTCCTCCTGACAGTAAAAGCCTGCTCTTGCCCATGCATAACAACTTGAGCCCTTGCAGCCCTAAACGCATCGCTTGCCTTTGGAACGGGGGTATCCCCCAAAGAGCCCCACAAATCAGCCAGCTATTCCCTGTCAGCAGGCGACTGGCCCCAGGTTGAGGATGGATCAGCAATTCCTTTCTCCAGAGAAAGAGGAACAGCTTGATCTTTGTGCCATGAATATGGAGCGCGTGCCTACTGTGTGTACGCTAAGCCCAGAAGGATTCTTGCAAAGCAATGAGGTAATCAGAGCTGAGAAGCCGGGAAGCAACGAGGCCCTGGGGCCAGGAGCTGTGTTGCTCAAGCCTCCAGGGCTGCCTTCCTCCCAGCAGAGCCAAGGGCAGGGACCAGGCTCCATGTAATAGTGATTAATAACAATACTCCGCATTTATAGAGCACTTTTCATGTTCAAAGCTCTTTACAAACATCCAGTAATTAATCTGTCATATTAAATGCTGCTTTTAACGGGCTGTTGATCAAAGCAAGGTCTCTTGGGGGTGCTGAGCTCATATTCAGAGGTAAAGTCAGATTTTCCTGGGAGTTGATCTCTTCCCATGCTGGCTGCTTGGTTTTTCAATCAATCAAAATCCCGTACACCAAGAACAAACTCATTTCATTTTCTGAGCATGGATCCTTTTCTAGCTAAAATAGCAACATTAAAGCTCCAGAGAGAGGAAGCAACAGCCTCAGGAGATTCCCAGTGTTTGCAGATAATACAAGTAATGATTATTGGCATGTGCAGTGTGGGTTCTAAAGGAGAAAAGAAACCTGACATTGACAATTAAGCAGACTCTGTGGCTATGGAATACTTTTTATTGGATGAGAAATCAGGATTCTAAATAATGGAATGGAGTTTACTGAGACAGAGTATGGCTGACTGAAGGTCTGAAAAGCATCACTCTTCACTACAACATTTGGTGGCAGGCTGCAGCTGTATCATATGATTTCCTAACACTTTCACCAATTTTGCAGGGGTAGGCAAACCGTGGGTCTGGTAATGTTTGGGACTATAAGTCCTATCAGTCCTGATCAGCAAAGGATGATTGAAGCTCCAGTCTTCCAATATGAAGAGATCAACAAGCTTCTCATGCTCACCTTACTGAATATATTACAATATAGTGCTACCCATTCAATTGCAACAGGGAGCCTTGTGTCAATCTATTTAAATAAAAATGTAAGGTTAGTTTGTGGGATTAACATAACTCAAAAACCACTGGACAAATTGACACCAAAGTTGGACACAATACACCTATCAGGCCAACGAGTGACCGTCACTCATAAAAACACTGAAAAACACTGCAGAAGATACTTAAAAAGCCAAAAAATATACACATATATACACACACAAAACACACATACACAGACTGGGCCACAGCAACGCGTGGCAGGGAACGGCTAGTAATATATAAATGTTGGCTTTTCCACAGTCCACCTACAGACCAAAACACACTGCCATTTTATTTTATTTTTTGGTCATAAGAAGAAGGTTTCAATTAAATTTTTGAAACACTTGAAATCCAACTTACTAATACTTTGAAAGATCTCTACAGCTACTGCAAAGATAACCACCTGAAGCCTAACCCTGCCAAGACACAAATGTGTGCTTTTCACCTATGCAAAGCCAACAGGAAATTGAAAGTTACCTGGGAAGGTCAAGAGCTTGAACACTGTTTCCATCCTAAATATCTCAGTGACACCTTAGATCGAACACTAACATATGGGAACCACTACATGAACACCAAGCACAAAGTAGCTGAACACAATAACATCCTGTGGAAACTTACTGGCAGCACATGAGGTGAAGGCCCAAAATTAATAAGAACATCAGTCCTGGCCGTGTCTTACTCAACTGCTGAGTATGCCTGCCCTGTTTGGCACAAGTCTGCCCAGGCAAAGCAGGTGAACATAGCCTTGAGCCAAACACGGAGAATAATCACAGGATGTATTAAACCTACACCTGTTGATAAACTCTACAAGCTTGCTGGCATTGCCGCCCCTGATGTGTGATGGGAAGTTGCTGCTAACTGTAATAGAAATAAGGTTGAACACTGGGAAAGCCATCCACTGCATGGCTACCAGCCACCTCCCAGTAGACTCAAATGAAGGAAAAGCTTCATGAGAACCACCACTCCTCTTAACGTCCTCCCAGAAACAGCAAGAGCATCCCACTGGGCAACTAAATGGGGAAATCACAATTGGGTGGCCCCCCACGAGGGTCTTCCTCCAGGGGCAAACCAAGAATGGGCAACTTGGAAGTCCCTGACAAGACTCAGAAGTGGAGTGGGCAGAACAAAAGACAACCTGGCAAAATGGCACTACCTAAAAGAATCCCCCATGTTGTGTGACTGTGGAGTATAACAGACAACTCCGCATCTGCATGCTTGTCCACTATGCCCTGCCTCATGTACAGAGGAAGAATTGTTGGAGGCTACAGACAATGCCATTGCTGTTGCCCTTTTTTGGTCGAAAGATATTTAGCCGCTTGTGCTCCTTCTATTTTTATCAGTTTTATACTAATTTATGCAATGCTTTAGATACAAATTAATTAATTAAACCAGTGCCGCCGCCTCCATACAAGCTTGTCCTTTAGCACTACATTACGAGTGATCTCAGGTAAGGTGGAAGGTACTTTCATCAGCATAAGACACAGTCATCAGATTTAGTGGAGAGATTGTGAGAATCAAAAAACAGTGGTAGCTCATGGCCTTCATAATCACATGGGTGGTGAATGTTCCCTAGGTTTAAATATGAACTTTAAAGAAGTTATTCAAGATGGTAAAACTATTTTTCAGATAGTGTTCAGGACCTGGATAGTTCTTTTAATATTCAGGGTGAAATCCATCAGCATATTAATTTGAGCATTTGCCTACAACTCTGGATACCAGAGTTTGAATCTTCACTCAGCCACGGAGTGACTTTGGGCAAGTCACACTTTCTCAGCCTCCGAGGAAGTCAAAGGCAAACTAACTCTTAACAAATCTAGGTTCTTGTGGGGGTTTTTCGGGCTATAGAGCCGTGTTCTAGAGGCATTTCTCCTGACGTTTCGCCTGCATCTATGGCAAGCATCCTCTGAGGATGCTTGCCATAGATGCAGGCGAAATGTCAGGAGAAATGCCTCTAGAACATGGCTCTATAGCCCGAAAAAACCCACAAGAACCTAGTGATTCCAGCCATGAAAGCCTTCGACAATACATCTTAACAAATCTTCCCACGAAAACCTGTAGTGGGAATATCTTAAGATCGCCATCAGTTAGAAATGACTTGCAGGCACACAACAGCAACAAATCAATATGGAAGCCTTCTGCCTGAATCAAGATGGGCATCCACTTCAGCTCAATATGTAAAATTTCGTATTTCCTTAATTCTGGCAAATGTTTCATAGTGACAAAAGATCTAGGTTCAATAGACAATGAAATAGGAAATCCTTGATGTTACGCAGATGAAAAGTAATGACTACTGGTGGTAAAACATGCTAAATGATGGGATCTGAACTAGCAGTAACTTTAGGGAACATCATAAACCAGAATTGCAGATGGGGGAGTAAATGGGCAGGTGTACCTGAATCAACCACAAATCTTCAAATTGTATCTTGTTTATTCTGGCATCTAAACCCAATAAGGCCTGGCAATCTGCCTTGTCCTTCCCCTGAGAAGCTAGAGAATCATAAATTTATTTCTCTGGCTTGTTGGCAAAGAGACAAGCTGGAGTGCCAGGTATGGATGTCACAATAAACAAACAACGATGATATTCCTGGCTATCTGTAGCCACTCCTATTTGCAGCAGTAGGAATTGGATAACATCCCCTAGCATAGTGGCTCATTACCAAGAATCTAGGATTCATGTTGAAATATTATTAAGGAAGGGACTGAAAATCAATGCTTTTTGTGGAATCCATAGTGCAACTTCATTTTACAAAACTGTGTACAGTTTTAGTCACCCCATTTGACAAACAAGGTCAAAGAGCTGAAAAGGACCCAGACAAGGGCAGCCAAAATGATTGCCTGTTTGGTTATTTAATAATCCTCTATACATTTATGGCTAAAAGGGTTTCAGCTCTGTGACCCTTCCTGCAGGAAAGGGAACCTTCAGGGTGGCTCAGAATCAGAAACACCATACAATCAATAAAAGAAAACAATAAAGGCAGTTTAAAAGGCAATCGCAACAAAGCCTGCAGCAGTGATAAACACTCCAAGTGAAGTTTTAGATTAAATGGACTTGGAATACATCTTTGTAAAAGATGCATTAATACCTTTAAGCTAAGATGGAAAGCGTACAAGTTCAGCATTACTCAACCTGACACCCTCTTGTCATCCACATCAGGACAGCACCAGGATGGGCTACAACTCCTGTAATCCACAGCTAGTGGCTGGTGTGCATCCTTTCAGAGGTTGCATAACTCCAGTTTCCATCAGCCTCAGCTAGTCTGACCATTGGCAACACAAGATAGAATATAAAGAAATAATCTGGAGGGATGCAAGCTTCCTACCCAAGTATGCAAATCTCAAGGAGTAATGGTTTCATCATCTGCACAATACTACAGATGTGTGCTCATCCTTTTACCAGAAAGAGAAATACATAGCAGGTCCTCCATTACTATTACAGGTCTACCAAGAGAATTGCACATAGACAAGCTTGTGTAGCAGAAGATGTGAACATATTGAAAATGTATGAGACCTTACAAGCATCCAAATTCAAGGTCAAAGAAACATTAAAAATGTGTCAGAAGCAACTTGAAAAACTGCAAGTCACTTCTGGTGTGAAAGAATTGGCCATCTGCAAGGATGTTGCCCAAGGGACGCACTGATGTTTTACCATCCTGTGGGAGGCTTCTCTCATGTACCCGCATGGGAAGCTGGAGCTGACAGACAGGAGCTCGCCCCATCTTTCAGATTCAAACCACTGACCTTCATGTCAGAAGTTTGGCCAGCACAAGGATTAACCCAATGCTCCAGTAATAAAATAATAGAGTTGGAAGAGACCACATGGGCCATCTAGTCCATCCCCCTGCCATGCAGGAAAAGCACAATCAAAGTATCCCTGACAGATGGATATCTAGCCTCTGCTTAAAAGCTTCCAAGGAAGGAGCTTCAAATGCAACTATTTCAATACCAGACCATGGTGGAGATTTTCAACCCATAATCAATTTTCCTGGAGACTAATGTCCATTGTTGTTGTGTGCTTCAAGTCATTTCCAACTTATGGCAACTCTGGAGTGTACCTATTACATGGTTTTCTGGGGCCGAGACTGTGGTCCCATCTACATTGCCATATGTAGACTCATATAATGCAATTCAATGCAGTTAAACTCAAGGTCACCCAGAGGGTTTTTGTGCCCTAGTGGGGAACTGAACATTAGTCTCCAGAGTCATAGTCAAACACTAAAACCATTACCTTATGCTGGCTCTCTATTCCCTATACGTCTCCTTATATTTTCCTGCCCAAGAACTGAGGTCTGCCTGTATTTCCCTGGAGAAAACACAAAGCATGAGGAGATGGGAAAAGCACAATCACACTGGAATATCAATGTTTACACTTAATCAAAGCCGAGTAACAACTGTCTTGGTAAAAAATATCGATGGGAAGGAGAGAGGAAATGTGTGGCACAACAATGTTTTTATTGTGATATTCTAATTCAACATCCAAAATTTTGTGCAATAACCATGTGGTTATTAATCTAATTATCTTGAGCAAGCAGCTTGTCCTCAAGGTCACAAGATCAATGTTGTTTAATATATTGGTTGTATAATACAGTATAATGTAAGAAGGTGTTGCAAGTGAAAAGATAAATTGGGGTGATGGAGAGAATGCTGATTGGTGGAAATTTTTGCATAGATTTGCATAAAATTGATGAATAAGAGTTGCAGGAGTTTGTTAGACGAGGAGTGTAGTTAAACAGGAGAAGGAATGTTCTGTGTGAAAAGCATGGAAGATTTATGATAGAGTGTCAGTTGGGTTTAGAAATAAATGACTCATTTTTTAAAGAGTCGGAGATAGCTAGAGAGGGGAATGAGAGAAACTATGTAGTGTTTTAAATATTATACAGTGGCCCCTTGATATCATCTGGGGTTTAGTTGCAGGACTGCCCCCTCCCCTGCCTTATAGACAACAAAGTATTCTTATATACAGTAGGATAGTTTAAAAAAAAAGCATCTCTTATGTAAAATTGAAAATATAGGTTTACTTTTTGGAATGGGGAGGGGGGAATATTTGTTGTTGTTGATATATTTATACCCCGCTTTATCTCCCCCAAGGGAACTCAAAGCGGCTTAAAATAAAAGCATCAACATAAACATTTAAAATAGGTTGAATCCATGGACACCGGATCTGTAGATACAGAGGGCCAACCGTCATTATTCCACCTTGCTACATTTTACCTTCTGTAAATAAAAAATTAGGGAGCTGCTGAGCTTGCTGATTGAAAGGTTGCAGGTTCAAATCCAGAGAGCGGCGTGAGCTCTAGCTGTTAGCCCCAGCTTCTGCCAGCCTAGCAGTTCGAAAACATGTAAATCTGATTAGATAAATAGGTACAGCTCTGGTGGGAAGGTAACGGCGCTCCATGCAGTCATGTTGGCCACATGACCCTGGAGGTGTCTGCGGACAATGCCAGCTCTTTCGCTTAGAAACGGAAATGAGCACCAACCCCCAGAGTCAGACATGTTAGGGGAACAATGTTAGGGGAACACCTTTCCCTTTACTAAATAAAGAATTATTTTGGCCTCTGGGAATGCTATCAAAATAAAAACTTGGATTCAGGCAAGATGTATGTGATGGCAGCATTGAATAAAAAGGAGCACTGTCCATTGCAAATGGAAGTTGTAGAAATCCTGAACAGAATCTTATGCCTTTTAGCCTGTACCCATATTTGATGGAATAAGTCCTCATAAGAGTATCAGATTTGGAATAATAATAATATACTTTATTTATATTCCCCTTTTTCTCACCGAAGGGACTCAGAGCAGATTACAGTTTTATATATAAGGCAAACATTCAATGCCGTTTTACACAGTACACAACAACATACATTACACAGACAGAGTTAAAGACCCTCCCTTTCCATCTCCAGCGTCTGGAGGCAATACTCACTGTGGCCATAGGGAGGTGCACTTGTTCTGTTTTTCCATGCCGAGAAGCCTGTTGTCAATTGTTAGGGATTCCTCATCTTCAGAAGAGGAAGGGGAGCAGGAAAGTGTTCAAGAATTAGAGAGGGAATTGGAATCAGAGGATGAGGTCTTGCAAGTGCCCACATTTCTGGAAAGACGAAAGGAAACAGAGCACAGACGGCATTCAGCTAGAATAGCTGCTAGAAATGCCGAGGTAATTGGGGACCGCCCTAGCACCTCCTGCGTGGGGAATTCAGGACTATAAATCAGAAGCAGGAGCAGTTAGCTTTCACTGGTAACAAAGGACTATGATGTTTATGCCTTTGCTCCAACAGTCTGCTTCTAAGGATTTAGTGATCATTGCTTGTTGTCTGATATAAGACTGCTGTTTAGTTTGGTCTTTATCAGAGACTTGAGTTTTGTGTCTGCATTAAGACTTCCTTGCTTTCATCTGCATTTTTCAACTGTGTCTGCTGTTCTCTTGTGTTTGCTGAAGTAAAGCATTTTTCATTTACTTTCAACGTGGTATTAAGGCTGTTCTTGAAGGGCAAATCAGGACATCCATATACTTCTCCAATCGTGTTGCCAGCATGTCTGCATGAGGTGCCCTTTTACCTCCCCACCAAGGCAGTACCTATTGATCTACTCGCATCACATGCTTTCGAACTGTTAGGTAGGCAAAAGCTAGGGCTGATAGCCGGGAGCTTACCCCGACTTGCGGCTTTGAACTGCTAACCATCCAGTCAGCAGATTTCCTGCAGCTAGCAGTTTAACCCGCTGCACTACCACGGCCCCATCAAGGAAACCCTCATTCTTGGTAATTTCAGCAATCACCGTTGAAGTCTTCACATTAGGGTGACTTTAGACTCCAGATCTGGCTACAGTAGTGGGATTGCTTGAGATGAATCCCTTCATTTGCTCACACAAAGGTTGGAGAACCACAGATTTTTTTGTGGCAGCTACAAGATTGTGAGGGGAGAACCTCACAATGAGCTCTTTGATTTATCTCTTCTCACAGCAGTTGCTCTTTCTCCTTGTGAGAAGTACCTCTTCCTCTAGCGTCACTATCTCCCTTTCCTCATTGCTTTCATATGCTTGCTGTGAATGGCGTTCCCTTTGGAAGTGATGAAAAGCCTAGAAGGACAGGAGTAATTCTCAAGAACCATTTTAGCCAAGTCACTAGCAGAATCTTGCTGCTCAACTGCACAATGCAAAGTGATGAAGATATAGGTCAGATACCTTTCCATCACTCCAAAAAGGCATTAAACAGTGACCTGTACCCTGCGAAAATGAATGTGATCCATTGTGCTCTCTATTTCACTTTGAGGCTCATTGAAGCATTATAGTCAAAGACTGCCAGGTGATGAGATAACAAGTAAGGCTGTTTTAATCATGAAACAGCTTAAAGCAATGGCTTCAGGCAGCTGAATCATGGAAAGGGGGCATCCTTTTGTGGCCTTGCCAACTAGTACCTCTGTTTGGGTGCACTGACACTGTAGAGGTAGTGCAGTTTGACACCACTTTAACTGTCATGACTCAGTGCTATGGGATTCTGAGATATGTAGTTTGAGTTACAAACACCCAGCTTTTTAAAAGACTCATAGTTAAGAATGGGGGTGAGACAACAGAAAATGAGAGAAATCTATCCTTTGAAAGGGAAATTCAGTCCTGAAAGAGTTTATCATGGGAAAAAGGTATCTCCACTGAAGCATTCTCACCAATCCTTGTTTCTACAACAAGCCACATTTTCCAAAATCCAATGATCACAGGGACAGACAATTAGGTGAAATATTCTGAACAGGGGCACAAACACCATAGGGTGTTACCTTCCCTATGCTATGCTTCCAAAACATGTATGTGTGTGTGTGGAGTTACACTTTAAAATGTACCTGTTCCGACTTACATACAAATTCAATTTAAGAACAAACCTATAGAACCTGGCTCTTTGAACAAGCGTTTGGCTAAACAGTGCAATTGATTATAGGAATACGGTGCAATCGGACATAGGAACATGGAACAAGGATTATGAGAATGGTTCTGATTTGGTGCTGAGGCGTTATGATAATGATTGTTTATTGATATTGACTGTTATGTATAATGTGTTTTAATTGCCTATGATACTGTCTTGTGATAATTTGTACTATGTAAACCGCTTTGAGTTGCCTATGGGCTGAGAAAAGCGGTATAGAAATAAAGTAAATAAATAAATAAATATAGAACCTAACTTGGGGGCTGCCTGTATTGGCAAAGAAAGCTGAACACCTTGTAAAACTAAACCTCCCATGATCCCATAACATTGAGCCATGACAGTTAAGCAGTGTTAAATTGCATTAATTTTATAGCGTAGAGATGCACAGTTGCACACTCTGTCAGATCAGAGAGCAAGGGCCGTGGAACAGGTTACTTTCCAGTTTTATATCAGCTCCAAATGGAAAGGGCTTTTGCCAACAGTAGCGCCAACATTTGTAATGAATTCACATTCTTAAATTAATTTTGGAGGTGGTGAACAAAAACACACTGATGTGTTGTCGAAGGCTTTCATGGCCAGAATCCCTGTGTTGTTGTGTGTTTTCCAGGCTGTGTGGCCATGTTCCAGAAGCATTCTCTCCTGACATTTTGCCTGCATCTACGGCAGACACCCCCTCAAAAACAGGGGAATTCCAGACAAGAAACAATCAGGGCCAGCTAATCACCTCCCAAGAAAAGATTCCCTCAAGCAGGAAGCAGCCAAACTTTGAAAACTGCTAGGCCATTAAATGCTAATCAAGGTGGCCCATTGCTACATTCACATCTACCTCAAACAAACAAGAGTTTTTTCTCTCACCCTAAACCCCATTTTTTCTAGTTCTCAACAGACCTCACAAACTCTGCCATAGATGCAAGTGAAACATCAGGAAAGGATGCTTCTGGAACATGGCCATACAGCACAGAAAACACACAACAACTCAACACACCGATGGTTACATTGTCATTCATACCTTTATTTCTTTTTACTTGTTGTTGGCCATAATGCTCTGAACAGAAATATATCCAACTAGTAGGAATTACAGACTAGTACGTTATTAGAATCCAGCCTGAAGTTTTTACACCTCTTCACTGGAAGATTACAGCCAGAGAGAGAAAACACTGTGCTACATGAACAAATAGCCTAAGCTTGTATGTAGCAAACCCCTCTGCTCCTTTTTGATGTTATTACCCAGCACTAGTGGAAAGGCTCTCTGGACATACTCAAGTACCACTCTCATGTTTGTTGTTCCATATATTCTATGGCTGAGCCCTGCTACTGAAAACAGGCTTTAGAGCTGATCTTGATAAGCCCTGCCTTGTATTAACCTCAACTCTCTTCCCTCCAAGGGGAATAAACAGTGATCCCCATCAAAGTGTTGTGAGCTAAGCAAAAGAGAGTCAAAAAGTGGGAAACCATTTGCATTGCAAAAGGAAAGAATGACACACCCTCTTCCCTGTGTTTACTCTATGGCCTTTTAACTCCAAAGCAGCATTTGCTTCCTTTATGATAAATGTACAAAGCTCTTTGTTGGAGACTTCACTTTACTGCGAAGACACTGAAATATCCCCAGAGCAATAGGCAAAACTGTGCCTGAGCCTATCTGCATGGAAATCACAGCATAAAGGAGCAGAAGAGGAATCTCATGAAACTGATGAGCAGCGAAGATGAATCTGCTGGCAGCTGTCTCGTTCCCTCCAAGGCCCTGCTGTGATGTTGACTCAAGCAGAGCCTTTCAAACTGGAGGGAAAGAATAAGTGACCAGGGGTGCCATTTTGAAACTACAATGATGTTCTAAAACATGAGTGACCTCCATAAA
Source organism: Anolis sagrei (assembly GCF_037176765.1). Lineage (NCBI taxonomy): Eukaryota > Metazoa > Chordata > Lepidosauria > Squamata > Anolidae > Anolis > Anolis sagrei. Next base: position 166,591,033 of record NC_090025.1, read on the forward strand.
TCAGGGACTGTACCTCATCAATGAGAAAAACTAGCTCTGATTTCATTATTGTTAACTGCCATTGTGTTGGCTTTCACCTACAGTGATCCTACAAATGAGCGGTCTCTGTGAACTCCATTCATCTCCAGTAGCTTTGAGTACCAATTTTAGGAGAAAGGTACGAGGTGGGGGGGGGGGGCTGTGCACCCCTTATCCAGAATTCCAAAATCAGAAATATTCCAAAATCCAAAACTGTTCATATGAGTGCCTAAGATAGTGAAACTTTTGCTTTCTGATGGGTCATCATACACAAACTGTGCTTCATGCACAAAAATGTTAAAACTATTGTCTAAATTATCTCTGGGCTAAATGCATAAGGTGTAAATGAAACATAAATGAATTTCATGTTTAGGCTAGGTCTCATCTCTAAGATACCTGATTATGCACACACACACACACAAATACGGGTATCTCAACCATTTTAAAAACCTGAGACTCAAAACACTTCTGTTTCCCAACATTTAGGATAATGAATAACATCTACTACTATTACTGATACTGTTAATACTACCACTAACAATAGTAATTTCTACTGCTGCTACTAATATAGCAGCTGGTTGAGTGATCCCAACCTGGACATGTTGTCTTTCAACCCTATCTCTTTCTCTATTTTGGATTCTCTCACCATTCAAGTCTACATAGGGACCACCAAATGCAGTGCCCAAACAAGAATCAAGAAACATGAAAGGCACTTCAGACTACTTCAACCAGAGAAGTCAGCCATAGCATTCATTTATCCTTGCCTTCTTTTTAACATTACTAACAAGAGTTAGCTAAAGTGCCATTGCGATTGTTTCTGAGAGCTCCTCTACTTCTGTCATCCCCTGCTATTGCTCCTGCCCAGTAGGTGCTTGGCTCATTTAGTCTGGTTCCTTAGCAAAAGCATCTCTAACTTGAAAGGACCATTTGTAGGAATGCTACCATCCAGCCACATAGAAATACAAAAACCCATTGTCATGGAAATGCAGATACATATTTCTCGAAACCAAGTCCTAACAGGAATGGTTTTGGAAGCTCGGTATATTTATGTTGGAGAAGAGGAGACTGAGAGGAACATGATGGTTGTTGTTCTGTGCCTTCAAGTCATTTCCAAAATAAGGAGATCCCAAGAGAAACATACGATTGGGTTTTCTTGGCAAGCGTCAGGAGCATACTGCTTTATCAGAAATGAAGTCCAAAACAAATAAAAGAAAGGAGTAAGAGAGCCAAAGTCCATAGTCCAGAATCAAAAGCATGAGGTCTAAACAATAAACCAATAGGGTGGGCTAATGCCAAAGTCCAATTTGCAAAGTCAAGCCAAAGAAATATATAGTCAAGTCAGGAACAAATGATAACCAAGGTCTCAATCCAGGGTCCAAAATGCCAAGTCTGAAGAGCAGCAGAATCAGGAGTCAGCCAAGAAACAATGACGTTGACTGACACAACAAGCCTTTACACTGAGAGTCTCTTTATCCTATGATCTTGGCTGTTGCTTGTTTAATGCCTGTTTCTCGGCTAATCTTGCAGACATGTGAAATTCTGCACAGTCTCTCCTGTGTGCCAAAGGTGGGACTTAACATTGAAAACACTAGCCTGTTTCAATGTATTTGCCTCAGCTTGCTCAGGCTGCTGGGGAGCGAATGCTGCTACTAAAGGTCTATCTTCAGCGGTAGCTGAGCTAAGCAGGGAGCTGCTGGTCTCCATCTCCTCTGCTGGCCCCTCTAGCAACTCTCTGTCCTCACTATTGGAACTGGCCATGACTCCAAGATTTGATCAGAGATGGCTTGCCTTTTGCTGAGGTTGAGAGAGTAAGACTCGCTCAAGGTCACTGGACCAATCCCCCTTCCAGGCTTCCATTTCCAAACCTGTCCTTTCCCTCCTGAATTGGGTTCTAGGGCCTCATTGTCCCCCCAGGTGAACCTATGGCTGCGTTATTTCCTGAGTATTTGTGATAAATATCTTTATTATTTCATCAGGCTCGACAGAGATAATCAGATAGAGTATTGAAACAAACAAATGCATAGATATTTATTAAGGCAGAGATTCTCAGCCCTTTTGGTCCCCAGGTATTTTGGACTACAGCTCCCAGAAATCTAGCCAGTTTAGCAGCTGTTATGATTTCTAGGAGTTGAAGGTCAAAATATCTGGGGGGACACAGGTTGAGAACCACTGTATTAAGGCAAGAAAATAATATGTTAACCCCTGAATATACCATCTATTCACAGTCATCCAAAACCAGAGTTCTCCCCTCTGACTGACTAAGCTGTCTCTGTTGCAGAAATTAAAGACCTATCTCTTGAAATCCAGCTCTATCTCTGTGTCACCATTTCCTTATCTGACCTGTCACTGCAACTTTTCTTCCCTGCAACCCCATTCTGCCCAGTAAGGAGCAACATCTGCTGGAAGTCCCTCTTCTATACAGTCATCCAAAGTTCAGAAGCCCTCTTCAGTTGTCAATTTCATAACCCTATTCAGAACATATACCTGGTGCTTGACTGGTCATTGGCATGAAACAAAAGGTCAGGTTTGAGCTTAAACATTACTTTGTTGTCAACAGTCAACATACAACCTGAGCAACTTTAGCAGGCTTAAAAGGGCTAGATTTCATCCTTAGCACCCATGGCATTGGGTCAGGAAATATGAGGAAACAAAACCTGAAAGCCAATTCTAGCCGTTTCTTTTCCTGCTTTGAGTGACCCTATGCCCTGTTCTGTGCCACCATCACCACTCCTGGTCCTAGAAATGCCTCGAAGTAGGGAATCCTTCTTTCAAAGCCGAGGCATGAGAGACAGTGTCATAAGGAAGACTGAAGGTCGTGCACAACGTTTGGCCCACACTTTGTCTGCCTCTGCTGAACGCAGAGCAAAAAGAGGATGGGATCAAAATGTCTGAGAGGCATCTCAGGCCACAGTTGTCCTCTTGCCTTCAGCAAGAGAGTGAGAGTTAAAAGGGTAGAGAAAATGGAGTCCCCTCTCTCCAGCCAGGACCTTAATGACTTAAGTAAGGAAGAAACGAGCAGGGGCAAGGCATGTGAGAAGCTATAAATAAAAGATAGGAAGGAGCTCTTCAGGGGCCTGTCAATCAAAACAATTCGCCTCCTATTAATTTCTGTCAAGATGCTGATCTCCACCAACCCGCTCCAACCCCCATGCAGCACCATTTCATTCCTTAGGAAGCAGTGCCCTCTGGCGGAAGCAGGACCCTTCTGCAATTCTCACTTGCCCATCTCTACATCCTCCACGCTTGCTCATGAAGGACAACTAAGGGCAGTCTTTCATCTTCAAACCTGCCTCTCAGCATCCTTTATTTCAGTGGTGCAGTGTGGCTCTGTGCGGCCATGCACAATCTGTGTTGTGGCAAAAACATCATGGTGTAATCATAATATTTAGGGAGAATCTCTTGGTAGTAAGAGCTGTTCGACAGTGGAACATGCTGCCTTGAGTATGGTGGAGTCTCTTTCTCTGGAGATTTTCAAGCAAAGGCTGGGTGGCCATCTGTCAGGAGTGCCTTGATCGTGAGTTCCTACATGGTGGGGGTTTGGATTGGGTGGCCCTTGTGGTCTCATCCAACCTAATGATTCTATAATCATGCTTATGATATCTTCTTAAATAAGACTACAATGAGATACAATATGACCTTCAAATTCATAGCTCCAGTACCCAGCATAATTTATCCACTTCTGACACAACAATAGCCTCTCTAGGCATTTTCTAGATTTTCCAGTGTGATTCTATGGCATTTTTGTCCTGGAAGTGCTTCAATAGGATTCATTATTATCCAAAGTTTTGCATATCCATATGCATCCCCTGTGGATATAGGGACCGCACTGTATTTTAATGGTGTGTTTCTTGACATCAACAATAGAACAGCACACTGACGAACCTGAGACCAAATGTTTCCCAGTCTCGCATCAGGACTGTGGTGCAGCTGGCTAGGAGTGAGCTGCATTAAGATCACTACTGACCGAAAGGTCATGAGTTCAAAGGCAGCCTGGGTCGGAGTGAGCTTACAACCATTTGTGTAGCATGCTATTGACCTTTGCAGCCCAAAAGACAGTTGCATCTGTCAAGTAGGAAATTTGGGTACTGCCTAAGCAGGGAGGCTAATTTAACTAATTTACGACGCCATAAAATCTCCAGCAAGTCTGCAAAGAATGAGGAAGTACTCCATCAGTGTCACAAATGGTCAGTGAAGCAGCAGCGCCCCTAGTGGCCAGAATACCCTCATGAAAGCTGGAAAGTTAAATAGTCTCTGTGTGACTGTCTATATATGTTGTGGGTCTATGGCATTTAATGTTTGCCATATGTGCATTGTAATCTGCCCTGAGTCCCCTGTGGGGTGAGAAGGACAGAATATAAATACTGTAAATAAATAAATTTCCAAACCTAACCAGGGTTTGGAAGTGTTACCTTTTTCTTAGAAAACAGCACAAAGAGTCTTTATCCATTGCAGCTGGTGAGAGCTGCTGTCAAAAGAAGTAACTTTCCGTAACTCTAAGCATTCCCATCTCTCTAGATGGCTTGTAATCTTGGCACAAGTTGAAAGCAACAACAATCTTTCTGCAAAACCTTAAAACCTGCAAAAAATATATAGAGGCAATTCAGATCCAGGATGAAGGGGATTTGAAAAAGTCCCATTCTTATGTGAGCAGCGTACACAAGGCACTGATTAAGTCTGCAGTGCTATGCCCTTCCCTAGAAGAGGGTAAATCAAAGCAGCTTACATAATGGCTCTAACAGGTGCAATTATCAGGACACACAATTACAGAACTTCCGAATATAAGGAAGTTGCTTTATACCAGGTCAGTCATCAGTACATCTAACTCAGTGCTGCCCACATGGACTGGCATCAGCTCTTCAGGATTTCGGATAGAAGTCCTTCCCAGCCCTACCTGGAAACACTGGAGATTGAAGCTGGTATGTTTGCATTCAACTCATGTGTTTGACTACCGAGTTACAATCCTTTCCAAAAAGCCAGGATTCTGGATTGGGAGACTTAAGATGCATCTACATTAAAGAATGAGTGCAGTTTGACACCACTTTAACCACCCTGGCTCAATGCTATGGAATCATGGGAGCTGTAGTTTTATAAGGTCTTTTGCTTTTTTGCCTCATCAAACTACAAATCCTAGGATTCCATAGCATTGAGCCATGCAGCTAAGGTTGTGTCAAACTGCATTAATTCCACAGTGTAAGTGCATCTGTAAAATACATTCAAAACTATGATCCGCCACTCCTGTCTGCTATAGCCCCCCACCCCCATGTATATATACACACACAACACAGCCATTTCCTGGCTAGTGAAGAGCAGAGGGAGTGGAGGAGCCACGAGGCGAGGTGGGTAAGAAATAAAATTATTATTATTATTATTATTATTATTATTATTATTATTATTATCGAAGGCTTTCATGGCTGGAATCACTGGGTTGTTGTAGGTTTTTTCGGGCTATATGGCCATGTTCTAGAGGCATTCTCTCCTGACGTTTCGTCTGCATCTATGGCAAGCATCCTCAGAGGTAGTGAGGTCTGTTGGAACTAGGAAAAAGGGTTTATATCTCTATGGAATGACCAGGGTGGGACAAAGGACTCTTGTCTGCTGGAGCTAGGTGTTAAAGTTTCAACTGACTGCCTTGATGAGCATTTGATGGCCTGGCAGTGCCTGGAGCAATCTTTTGTTGAGAGGTGATCGGATGTCCCAGATTGTTTTCCCTTTGTTGTTTTGCTGTTCTAATTTTAGAGTTTTTAAATACTGGTAGCCAGATTTTGTTCATTTTCATGGTTTCTTCCTTCCTGTTGAAATTGTCCACATGCTTGTGGATTTCAATGGCTTCTCTGTGTAGTCTGGCATGGTGTTTGTGAGAGTGGTCCAGCATTTCTGTGTTCTCAAATAATATGCTGTGTCCAGGTTGGTTCATCAGGTGCTCTGCTATGGCTGACTTCTCTGGTTGACGTAGTCTGCAGTGCCTTTCATGTTCCTTGATTCGTGTTTGGGCGCTGCGTTTGGTGGTCCCTATGTAGACTTGTCCACAGCTGCATGGTATACGGTAGACTCCTGCAGAAGTGAGAAGATCCCAGAGAATCTCTGACTTCAACCAGAGAAGATTGGACTGTTTGGTCCTTGTGGTCCCTTCCAACTCTATGGTTCTACAGATTTCATCCATTGTTATATAAGTGGGTTTTGTGAAGAATGTCCTCCGCAAGCAAAAGAGCAAGTTATTTCTGTTACACCATTGTAATGAACATAACACTTTTAAAATACTTAATATGTGTAACCAAAACACAAAACAAGCTCCTCCCAGGCAAAAAAAATTAAATAATTATCCTTCAAAGGAATTGCCTTCATCCCTCCTGAACTGTAAAGCCTTGTTTCTCTGGGTTGATAAGAAAAATGTAAACACCCATGCAGTTTCATCCCAAAAGGAGTCTAATATATAAAGATTCAAAGAAATATAGATGCAGGGCCCTTCCACACAGCCATGTAACCTGGAATATCAAGGCAGATAATCCACAATATCTGCTTTGAACTGGGTTATCTGAGTCCACACTGCCATATAATCCATAGATAATGTGGGATTTTATACAGCTGTGTGGAAGGGGCCTCAAAGCAAGAATTGTGGCATAATTGTGGCATAATTGTGGTGTCATGTACAATAAACCACGTGTAGTTCACATTTGATCGGTCCACACACTGCCTTGCCAGAGAAAATATTCCATGCAGATGATCATAGAGTTAGAAGAGACTTCATGGGCCATCCAGTCCAACCCCCTGCCAAGAAGCAGGAAAATTGCATTCAAAGCACCCCCTACAGATGGCCATCCAGCCACAGTTTAAAAACCTTCAAAGAAGGAGCCTCCACCACACTCTGGGGCAGAGAGTTCCACTGCTGACGGCTCTCACAGTCAGGAAGTTCTTCCTCATGTTCAGATGGAATTTCCTTTCTTGTAGTTTGAAGCCATTGTTCTGCATCCTAGTCTCCAAAGCAGCAGAAAACAAGCTTGCTTCCCTCCTCCCTATGATCAACAAGGAACAAGTAGTTTACTTTTCGTAATTCAGAACAACATATGTACAATCATGTGATCAATTACATCGACTCATGTAATGTCCTTTTTGAGAGATTTAAAATTGTCTTTCTTTGCCCATATGGAGAATCTTCCTTCAGTAGCTTATGAAACAAGAGCACACTCCAACCTGTCTCTGTCTGCTTCTCTCTGTGCTTCTCTGCAAGCACCTGCATAGCTCAATCCTGAAAAAAATGGAACAGTATCCAAAAGTCCCAGGCTAAGCCAGCTCCCCAGGCGTAGCCCAACCAATCAGCTTTGTGCATCTTATTTTACAGTTGACACACACACACTAACTGATTTCTTACATGCTCCAACAGGAATCACCACTAATAATTTCCCTACTCTCTTGAAATTATTTAGGGCACAAGGAATGCTGCAATCGGGAAATAGCAAAGAAAATCAACAAGACCCATAATGATAGTACCATTGCCATCATCAGTACCAACTTTGCAGATGTCACCGTTGGTCTAGCCATGGCCCCTGTGACATCAGATAAAGATTTAATGCAAAGAGCTTCTGTGCCTGCTTTGAGAGGAACTACAAAAACTGATATCTCTTTTGTTATATGTTAACTTTTTGTTAATTCAAAGGAAAATAAAGGGGGATATGTTCCATACACAATGAACAAATGTAAAAAATAGCCAAGAAGTTGAGATAAATTTATGTTAATACAGCTTGCTACAAAACAAAGTTATTCTAATGTTTAATTTTAAAAGATTTTTCAAAAATCTTGCAGCACTGTGATCTGCATACTTCAAAACAGAGATTGAGTGAACAAGACTTACAAAGGCTGAAGCTTGTAGTCTGTAGAAGGTATTCCTGTCTTGAAGACTTTAGCAAAGCAAGTTGCTTGTTCTTTACAAAGCACATTCGGGATTTTAATGAAGGGGACTGAATTAAAAGAATTAAAGGAACAGCTCTTGTGATGAACAAGGAGCCAGAGAAAAAGGTGACATTTCAGCTGTGATGTCTCCCCTTTCTATTCACATTTTTAAAAGTGTCATATATTTGACACAAGGGGCAACAGTAGTAATTTAAATTGTTAATTGTGTGATATTTAAAACTGTTCTACATTAGTGTATGTTGTAATAGTCTAATCGGTTTCTCTGAATTGCTCTTCACCTCTCAGAGCATGAGAAATAATGGGAGCAAATGGTTGTGATTGAAGAGAATTACTTCCAAATAGAAGAGTCAAGCAGGATTGTCGTTTTCACCCATGGTTTATTTCTCTTTTTTAGGGTTTGGCAATAGCCCTGGGGGAAAAAAACAATGTTAGAAGACTAGAAATTACCACTTCTTTGTTTTAAAACTGTCTCTGGCTCTCTCTATCAAATTTGATAAAGAGTGAGGTCATGCTTACCAAAACAACACACCTACAAATCTACATCTAAGGCAGTGGTTCTTAACCTTCCTAATGCTGCGATCCCTTAATATAGTTCCTCATGTTGTGGTTACCATAAAATTATTTCTGTTGCTACTTCATAACTGTATTTTTGCTACCATTATGAATTGTAATATAAATATCTGATAAGCAGGATGTATTTTCATTCACTGGACTAAATTTGGCACAAATACCCAATATGACCAAATTTGAATACTGGTGGGGTTGCGGGGGTTGATTTTGTCATTTGGGAATTGTAGCTGCTGGGAGCATTCTGAACTCCACCAATGATGGAATGGAACCAAACTTGGCACACAGAACTCCCATGACCAAGAGAAAATACTGGAAGGGTTTGGCGGGCACTGACCTTGAGTTTTGGAGTGGTAGTTCACCTACATCCAGAGAGCACTGTGGACTCAAACTATGATGCATCTGGACCAAACTTGTCATGAATATGCCCAAATGTGCCCAAATGTGAACACTGGTGGGGTTGGGGGGAAATTGATTTTGTCATTTGGGAGGTGTAGTTGCTGGGATTTATAGTCTATCTATAATCAAAGAGCATTCTGAACGCAACCAACGATAGAATTGGGCCAAACTTCCCACACAGAATTCCCATGAGCAACAGAAAACCCCAACCCCTCTGGCACCCCCTTCACGACCCCCCACCCAGATACTGACCTGAAAAACGCTGATCTAAAGGATCCCACTGAGGCCCAAGTACCCAATCCAAGAAGGGATTAAGGGAGGAACGTGTGAGTGATGGCAGCCCAAAGGATTAGATCCAGCCTCATTCCAAGGACTGATTACAGAACAGAAATATCGCATCCGGCTGAGATAATACAAAATTCCATGTTCCAAAGGTATAGATTTTAGTCAGGATTCCAAACACAAGACAGAAAAGCAAGGTTATCCAAGGCACAAACTGATATTCAAGTCAAATAAGTTAAGCCAGAAAGTCAGAGTTCAGCTTCAAGATATCCAGGTATTACCTCTTTTATGCAAATAATCATGTCATATCAGCAGTTCTTCACCAATAATCTCTGCAGACTGTGAAACATTACTTGGAAGGGAAGGTCAACTTGATCTCTTCCAAACAGGAAAGCGATTAACCCCCAAATTCCAAGCAGTCAGCAGCAGTTGAACCAACCCACCAAACTGCTGGTCATGACAAGAATAAGGAATGGGTGGGGGAGTTAATTACACATCCAACTTCCACTGATTCCTAGAGCTGCTGCTCAATGACTGCCAGAAACCCCACATAGGGGAAGAGAAGGTGGGGAAATAGGGGGACCCCTGCTTACACAAAGCCCCTGCAAAAAGTTGTCCTAGACACTTCCTGGGTTGTCTATGCATTTTCCACCCTTTTAGCAAAATATCTCAGAAGTAGCATGCCATCATAGGCTGGCACTGGACATGTAACTAACCCCCTTTCCATAAAGGCAGAAGTGGGCAGCTAACAGCAAAAAGTTTCAGTTTTTGAAGTATTTTGGATTTCAGATTCCCCGGATTAAGGGGACTCAGCCTATACAACTAAAAGTACTGCCAAATCCCAAGACCTTTAGCTAGTCTAGAGGAGTCCTGATAGGATCTATTTCCCTATGTTTTTCTTTTGTGTATTATTCTCCTTCTCCTTTAGGAAAAAAAATATATGCTGGAAAGAAAATGCTGGTGCGGTCATTATCTTTTTGAAAAGTAAGGAACATCTGCCTTCCGGCAGAACACTTACTTTGAATCTCATTTGCAATTTTAATGTCCATTCCATCTGACTTGGAGAGGCCCTTTTACAACTATTTACAATCTGTTTTGTTCTATCATGCAGAAATAATTTCATGTTGTCAGCAAATATGGCCATCTCACTACTCACCCTTTAATTCTAGGATATTTACGAACATATTAAAAAGCACCAGTGTCGATAAAGATTCCTGAAAGATGGTATATATCAGCCCATGGCAAGCATTAAGAATTCATTCCTGGCCTTGCTTCTTGTTTCTTAACCAGTTTTCTTTCCATAAAAAGACTGTTTCATGACTGTTTGCTCAGAAGTCCTTGATGAAGAATTACATAGAAAACCATTGCAAAATCAAAGTAACAACATCTGCCTGACCATTCCTATCTACATTTTTTTCTGATACTATCAAAGAATCTTAAAATGTTGAGAAAGTGCTTAACTTTGAGGGGGGGGGGGGACATATCAAGGAATGCCTCTCTCTGTAATAGACAATGTTATCTTTAATAAAATGTTCCATCAGGTTACTTAGAGGAAATTGTAAGCCCACTGATTCGCACATTTCAATATTTTTTAATAAAAATTACCAGTCCTTTGACACAGAGGCTGATTTTAGATATGTTCATATTATAATTAGAATGGGGTGATAATTTTGTGGTCCTCCTGGTATTGTTTGAACTGCAATTCCTAACAGTCCTAGCAACATAGTAAACGTGAGAAACGCTGGAGCTGCAGTTCGAAATAGATGGCCTCGCAGTTTCCATCCCTTAAGTTAAGATGTTCAGGAATATCATGTTTGAGTTCTTCCAAAACTCTTTAGTGGATATTGTTGGAATTCAACCCCACACTGCAGAAATCCCAAGTCTTCAATGAGAAGTTAATTAACATTAGACTAGTCTGAGATTTTCCCTTCTCCCATGTCTCCTGTATGATCGTTGGGGGTGTCTATTTTTCTTCTCTCTTCTCTCTTTCTGCTCTCATTCTGATTGGTTGTTTAAAATTGATATTTTTCTACTGCAAGCCTTTTGAATCTGACTCCTGAATTCTTACCCTTTAGTATAGAGAGTATGGCATGTATGAGCTGTGTAGAGATGTAGTGCTCGAGTGATTTTCCTGTTCTACAAACCTTAGAAGAGAAGAGTGTTACAGTAGCTCAGACCCAGCTTGATTATTAAGAAATACAGTTATTTTATTATTGTAAATAAACTTTTTGTGGTTTTTTAAAAGATTGAACTCTGCATGTTTGCCTCCTAGGCTCTGAATTCTTTACAGCCATATCACACGGCACTTCATGCTTTGCTTGCTGATGAGCTGATTGCTCAACTTGTATCCTGTTTGTTTATGGATGCTCTATTATTTTAGGGTAGTTTTCCCTAAGAGACATCATCTGCACCCAATATCATGACAGTTTTATAATTTGTCAACAAAGTCTAGACCAGATCTTACCAAACTATGTGTCACAACACATTTGTGCATCAGTGTGTAGGTGTGTTGCGCAAATGTAAGAAGAAATGACCAAATCCTTGCAAATGTATATAATTATCTTACCAATCATATACTTTAAAAGCAAAAGGGGGAGCTGTTTCAGGAGCACCTGGAGCTTCTATTTGAGAGGTGTCATCTGTAATTTCATTGTCATAGCTCAATGCTATGCAGTCCTGAGATTCTGCACTCTTTGGCACAGAAGGCTCAAGGCCTTGTAACACTACAGCCCCCATGACCCCATAGCATTGATCCAAGGTAGTTAACATGTCATTCTGCACCTCAAGGTTTCTTTTCCATTGTTGAAAGCCTTGTTTTTTTAACACAATTGTTTTTAAAGAAGGAATGCTAAGCAGGTAGCAACTGTAAAGGGCATATTACAAAGACATCAACCTTTTCTGCTGCACATTGCATTTGCCAGTAAAAACTTTTTTGGTTTCACGGTTTTAAAAATTGAGGTGCGCATTAGATTCGATGGCACATTAGACTGAAGAAAATACATAAATTATAATAACAAAATGTATGGGGACCTAACATAATTCATGAAAATCTTTCATTTATACATTTAAAAAATATAAATAAAAGGTTTTCATAAATTATGTTATGTCCCCATACATTTTGTTATTATAATTTATGTATATGTCCATATACCTTATAAGGGGTTACCTTCAGTTTGCTGGTAAAACTTAATTACTGTGTCACAATATGATGCACGTCTAAAAGGTATATCTCCACCATGAAATGTCTGGACACCTCTGATCTAAACCTTCCTTTTCTCAGAATCCAATATTGGAATTCCCATATGTGTGTTTGTAATTTACAAGTAAATATATAATTTACACATAAATTAAGTTTTATACAATTGGTATAACTGTTACCAATAAATTCAACCACATTCAGTTAGATATACTACTGAATCCATGGTCTCCTCTCCTCTGCTCATCTCTGTAACCAGCACTAAATGCTTTCTAGAGTCTGGTACTTTCACCTAAAATAATCAAGTGAAGTAGTAATCCTTGCCACTATAACCCCTTTTGGCATAGGAATAAAATCACTTCCATTACACCCTTATAATTCCTGAAGAATTTCCTTTGCATCCAAAGATAACTATATACCAGAAGTTATTTTCGATTGCGTGAGGCTCCTATTGTGCTCACTGTGTTTTTGTTTCTCCTTACAACATACACTCTCCACTTTGAAATGGCATATTTCTGAGGTGGCTCTGATAGAAACAGTTGGATGTGATATCCTAATTTTTGGTTTGTCTAATGTAGTTTTAAAATACATATTTTTCCTTGAATACCTGTATTTACTTGAGTCTAATGTGCCATCGAATCTAATGCACACCTCAATTTTGAAAACCGTGAAACCAAAAAAGTATTTACTAGCAAATACAATGTGCAGCAGCAAAAGTTGCACTCTTTGCAATGTGCCTTTTACAGTTGTTACCTGCTTAGAATTCCTTCGTAAAAACCATTGTGTTAAAACATCAAGGCTTTCAACAATGGAAAAGAAACCTTGGTGTTCATGTATGGTGCAGAATGAATCCACTTTCACTGCCTTGGTTCAATGCTATGGGGTTATGGGGGCTGTAGTTTTACAAGGCCTTGAGCCTTCTCTGCCAAAAGAGTGCAGATGCCTCATCAAACTAAAAATCCCAGGACTGCATAGCATTGAGCTATGACAATGAAATTACAGATGACACCCCGCAAATAGAAGCTCCAGTTGCTCCTGAAGCAGCTTACCCTTTTGCTATGGCTCAGCAAGATTATCTTATTACGCGAATCTAATACACATCCTGATTTTGGCAAGGTAGTTTAGCTTTAAAAGGTGATTTGAGTAAATACAGTATGTACAGTTTTCCTGTAACAATGAGGAGGAGGAAGAATAGTTCAATAGCAGATGCCTCCATGGACTGCTGCATAGGACACATATTTGGGACATCATGCTGAGGCTGAAATTTAATTATTTATTTATTACATTTATATGCCGCTTTTCTCCCCCTAAGGGAACTCAAAGTGGTTTCCAACATTATAAAGGTAAAATTCAATGCCAAACATACATGTGAAAACCAAAAGATAATAGCAAGACGATAACATATAACTATAAATTAACCTAACCAAATTAAAAAATAAACATAAAATGACATTTAGACTTAAAGAATAAACAATTAAACATTGATAAAATAATAACATTTATATTAAAACCCACCAATAAACAACACGATTTTAAAAGTTATTAAAATCAAATCCATAATAGAGTCTGTAGCCGTTCCATTGGTCCATTCACTATTCCTTATCCCTTTCTGATGTACGTACAATTATTGTGATGTTTAATTGACTTCTTTCTTCCCATCCAACCCAAAGAGGAAATAAGAAAAATAAAAGACTGCACAATGGACCTTCATTATCCGCTCACCTTGCAGATTGTAGATCAGGATGAAGGGTTCCTACTGATACAAACTGTACAAAGGGAGGCTACATGGTGGGGACATGGACCATGATGTGAAATTGCCCCATTTACATTTAACCTATTTGAGTTTGACAATGATTGAGTGACACCCCAAAAAGGTGGCGCAGAACTGTGAAACTATAAAAGCAAATGTACTGTCACTGCTCAGGCTTCCTGAATTTCGGTAGCATCACTGGAGGTCCAGTTCTCTGTATTTTTTCTACTTCTTCTGATAGTTTTTCAGAATAAAACTTTCTTTCTGAGACTAATAAACACCTTGTTACTTTGCTGGCCGTGTTTCTACACTTGCACCTTTTAAGAGATTGGGGTGACAGCTGTACCCTACAAACTCTATCAGTTCTGAACCCTTTAATAAAATGTAACTATTTGATGGTTTCTATGTAAATTGTATCTTTCTTACTGTGTACTGTATCAGGAAAGCTAAGAGAAGACAATTATGCTGGGGAAAATGGAAGGAAAAAGGAAAAGGGGTTGACCAAGGGTAAGATGGATGGATGGCATCCTTGAAGTGACTGGCTTGACTCTGAAGGAGCTGGGGGAGGTGATGGCGACAGGGAGCTCTGGCGTGGGCTGGTCCATGAGGTCACAAAGAGTCAAAAACGACTGAACGAATGAACAACAAGAACTGTATCAATTTAGTATATGAAGTGTATAATCTGTTTGTTATACATATCAAAATGTAACATTTGCGTAATCTCTTGGGAAAGGGGACATTGGTCAAATCCCTCCCTTGACTGCGGTCCTAGCTGAAATCACTACACAATGGTATAGTAAAATAGTGAGGCAAAAATAGGTTTGCTTTTTGGAATTTTTCTCCCCAGATATTTTTGAGCTGTAGTTGGTGAAGCCCCACTGTATCAAAATCAGAAATTATAGTAAAATCAGAAATTTTAGAATACCAATGTTGTGGTCCCTTTGACTACGAATGGTCACTCCAGTGCAATTAGATGCGGCTGTACAATAATACATTGTGTTTCATTATATTGTTTTTTTGTTTACACTCAGGTTTACACTCAGGCTGAGAGGAGACATAATAGCTATGTATAAATATATGAAGGAAAATTATATGCAGGAGGGAACAAGCTTGTTTTCTGCTGCCTTGGAGACTAGGACGCAGAACAATGGCTTCAAACTACAGGAAAGGAGATTCCACCTGAACATGAGGAAGAACTTCCTGACTGTGAGAGCTGTTCAGCAGTGGAACTCTCTGCCCCGGAGTATAGTGGAGGCTCCTTCTTTGGAGGCGTTTAAACAGAGGCTGTATGGCCATCTGTGGGGGTGCTTTGAATGCGATTTTCCTGCTTTTTGGCAGGGGGTTAGAACTAGATGGCCCACGAGGTCTCTTCCAACTCAATGATTCTAGGTCCTTACTACACTAAACCATTATAGCACTATATTCTGCTTTAACTGCCATGGCAACACCCTATGCAATATTGGGGTTTGTAGTCTAATGAGGTCAGAGATCTTTCTGGTTGAGAAATCTAAATGCTTCTCCGTAAACTACAAATCCCTGGATTCCACAGGTTTTTTGTTGTTGTTGTTTTGTTTTTTTGTCATGTCAGGAGCGACGTGAGAAACTGCAAGTCGCTTCTGGTGTGAGAGAATTGGCCGTCTGCAAGGATGTTGCCCAGGGGACGCCCGGATGATTTGATGTTTTTATCATCCTTGTGAGAGGCTTCTCTCATGTCCCCGTGTGAGGAGCTGGAGCTGATAGAGGGGGCTCATCCGCCTCTCCCCAGATTCGAACCTGCGACCTGTCGGTCTTCAGTCCTGCCGGCACAGGGGTTTAACCCACTGCACCACCGGGGGCTCCATGATTCCACAGTAACCTGCTATTACAGTAAAATAATAGGATTGTAATGGTGCAGTACATAGGGGTGCTCTTACACTGTAGAATTAATGCAGTTTGACACCGCTTCCTGCCATAACTCAGTGCTATGGAATTCTGGGATTTGTAGTTTGGTAAGGCAGTTTGATGAGGCACCAATACTATTTGGCAGAGATAGCTAAAGACCTTGCACAACTACAACTCCCACAAATCCTTAGCCTTGATCTTAAGACAGCTTATTTATTTGTCGTGTCAGAGCAACCAGTCCATTATATTACATTTCTAACAGAACAAAGTAAACAAACAGACAAATACAAAACTTGTGAGTTTGGTAGTTGGTTAAATGTCCTTTGACCAGTATCTGGCCACTTGGAGTGCTTCCGGTGTTGCTGCAAGAAGGTCCTCCATTGTGCATGTGGCTGGGCTCAGGTTGCATTGCAGCAGGTGGTCAGTGGTTTGCTCTTCTCCACACTCACATGTCGAGGATTCCACTTGGTAGCCCCATTTCTGAAGGTCGGCTCTGCATCTCGTGGTGCCAGAACGCAGTGTCTTTAGCGCCTTCCAAGTCTCCCAGTCTTCTGTGTGCCCAGTAGGGAGTCTCTCATTGAGTATCAGCCATTGGTTGAGGTGCTGGGTTTGAGCCTGCTACTTTTGGACTCTCGCTTGCTGAGGTGTTCCAGCTAGTGTCTCTGTAGATCTTAGAAAACTATTTCTAGATTTAAGTCGTTGACGTGCTGGCTGATACCCAAACAGGTATAAGACAGCTAAAGTGGTATAAAACTACATTAACTTTACGGCATAGATGCACCTTTTGATCTATTCCATACACACACTTGCAGTATTTATTGTATTTCCTAGATTGTAAAGCAGCACACTGCCTTTAGTTGCAATAACACAAATTAAAATAGCCCAAAAGGCACCAGGTTGTCTGATCTTGGTAGCTAAGCAGGATCAGCCCTGGTTTGTAATTGGATGGAGGGAGGGGATCACTGACAAAAGGCAGGTGCTGTGGGGGGAAGAAACTAGCAAAACCATCTCTGAGAATCCCTTTCCTTTAAAAAAAAAAAGAGCTATAAAATTCATGGCGTTGTTGCCATAAATCCGCAGGCGATAGGCACTGAATGCAAATAACACAGAGAGAGAGAACCCAGCGTTTTTACGTCCCTGCCAGGCCTTTCCTTTCCTAACTCGGCTTTTGCGACAGTTTTGGCGTCGCGCTGGAGTGACGTGTCATGAGAGCCAGGGCCGCCGCGCCGGAAGCCGGGGAAGCCGTAAAGCGCAATCCTTGTGGAAGGTGGTTTATCTGTCGTCGGTGTTTTCGGGGCCGAATCCGCTGCCATCGGGGCCCACTGGGGTCCTAGAGGTGAGCGAGGCGGCCACGGGGGAGGACCGGGGAGCCTTCGCTCTCCTCCGGCGCCAGTATTTTTTCCCTCCGAGTCTTGGATTGTAGTCTTGCCGGGCCTCGAGGGAAGGGCGGCGGCTGCTGAATGGATTCGGCGGAGGGGGAAGGCCCATTTCAGCCCTGTTCCAGGCTCAACAGCAGGTATGGGCCAACTTGGGCCATCCAAGTGTTTTGGACTGCAACTCCCACCATTCCTAACAGTCTCAGGCCCCTTCCTCCCCTGAGGAAGCAAAAGGAAGGGGCCTGAGGCTGTTAGGAATGGTGGGAGTTGCAGTCCAAAACACTTGGATGGCCCAAGTTGGCCCATACCTGCTCTAGATACTCCCTTGGTCATTAAGGGTCATGTCACACTACACTATTATAGCACTACTATTCCACTTTTAACTGCCATGGCAACAGTCCTTGGCATTCTGGAGGTATAGTTTAGTGAGTCTCAAGAGCTGAGAACTATCCATGCGCCTCCCTAAACTGCAAATCCCAGGACTTTTTAGGATATCGCCATGGAATAATACCTGTGACGATGAATGTGTTGCCAAAAGCATAGTACAAAGTAGACATATTTGTATTGTGTTGGTATAATGTTTTATTTTGTACTGCTCTTTGTAAGAGCTTAGGCTCTTTAGAAAGTAGCATATTCTTAATTCTTTTTAAAAAGTAAAGGTTTTACCCTGACATTAAGTCCAGTCATATCCAACTCTGGGGGTTGGTGCTCATCTCCATTTCTAAGCTGAAGAGCCGGCGTTGTCCGTAGACACCTCCAGCATGACCGCATGGAGCAACATTACCTTCCCGACGGAGTGGTACCTATTGATCTACTCACATTTGCATGTTTTCAAACTGCTAGGTTGGCAGAAGCTGGGGCTGACAGTTGAAGCTCATGTCACTCCCCGGATTAGAACCTGCCACCTTTCGGTCAACATGTTTAGCAACTCAGTGGTTTAACCCACTGTGCCTCCGGGGGCACCCGGGTTTTTATTAAGTTATGTCCAAATATATTCTTAATAATCTTATTATATTAACTAGCACAATATTAGTATTATATTGTACTATACAGCTATACTGCAGTGTGATGGAGCCCTAGGTCTCTTTATCACATGCTCAAAAGGAATGAACACGTCATCACACTCATTTTGCAAAATGCTAGAAATGACAAAGAGAAATTAGGCATTTTTAGTATGTAATAGTATTGATCTATAAAACACATTTCTCATTCACACTGTCATTAAACAGGATAATAGTTATGCGGTGTTTAATCATATGTGGGATAGTTTGCATTATAGAATTATTTCAGAAACGGCATTGATTATTTGCCGTGTATATGTATATTGTGATCTGCTCTGAGTCCCCTTCGGGGTGAGGAGGGCGGAATATAAATACTGTAAATAAATAAATAAATGTATCTACGACATTTATATTCCGCCCTTCTCACCACAAAGGGACTCAGAGCAACTTATAAGTTATATGTACATACAATATATTGTATTATTAGCATAGCACAATATTAGTATTATATCTTACTATATTGTACTATACTTCTATGCTGCAATATTATTAGTAATTTTACATGTAATATATAATTATTGTTATTATATTGTATTATTAGTATTATATTGTATTACAGTATTATGATCAATATTATACGTACATACAATATATTATTAGCATACTATAATATAGAAGGACTTTTCTGTATGCCTGCTGACTGAAAAACCTTGCACTCCATTCCTCTTGCTTTTCTGCGTAGTTTCATGCAGTTCCAGGGCGACAGTGGCCACAGGAATGTGATTAAAATGATTTTGTATCCAGGACTATAATTGACATCTTAAGAAGATTTTAGTGATGCTTGTTAATAAGAAGGTTGGTTGTTATAGGGTAGCAGGAAAAAAAGATATACAGGACTTTAAGTGCTGACTCTGTGGTATTCAGTGCAGCTGAATGACTTGAAATTTTTCCTCAAAAAACACTTTTACCTAATTCTACATTCTCAATTCATGTGTCCAAAAATGAACAGTGGATCATGGATTGGATCTCATCAAAGAGCTGTGTTTAATAAACTTGTAGAAATTGAAGGAGGTGGTGTTTTTTAAAGAGTCTCTGAGAATGTAAAATTTTGTGCTGCTTGGTATTGGATTTGTTATTTCTGATACACATTCAGGATGTTGTTTATGCAGTCAGTTGTAAATCCTTCCTTGAAAGTGTAAGGTTGTGCTGATACTTTAAGCACTAACCTACAACCAATAAATAATAAAAATTTAGTATTATTTTTGTTCTTGGCATTGAATGTTTGCCATTTTTGTTATACTTTGGAAACCACCCAGAATCCCTTTAGGTAGAGAGGGCAGGTTATAAATATATTATTATTATTATTTCCTTTATACAAGTTGAGTATTCCTTATTAGGGACCAGAAGTGTTTGAGATTTCTGTTTCATCCACCTTTGGGAATAACTGTCTTTGCTTATATGTACATGATGTGATATCTTGAAGATGGGACCCAAGTCTAAACATGAAATTAATTTATGTTTCATATACACAATTGTGCACATAGTCTGAAGGTATTTTAAAAGATATTTTAGTCTGCTCCATGAAAACACCTTATCAGCTGATCTTAGTATTTCAAAATGCCTTTGTATTTTATAATTGTGAGAACATCATTTTCTACCTTTTCTTTTCTTTTTTTTACTAGAAATATAAAAGATGGCGAGGTTCATGATACCTGTGATCCAAGACAATCCATCAGGATGGGGTCCATGTGCTATCCCTGAGCAGTTCAAAGATATGCCTTATCAGCCCTTCAGCAAAGGAGATCGTCTGGGGAAGGTATGTTCACTTGTAGCTTTTTACAGAAGTTCAAATAACTTCTTACAGCTTTCCATCTGAGGACCTGATCCTTTGTTGGATGTTCAAGCAAATAGTTGGAATCCGCCCTAAGTCCCCCGGGGAAATAGGGCAGAATACAAATAAAGATGATGATGATGATTATTATTATTATTTGTAATTTGTTAGTTGTGTACATTATTTCAATCTAAATTTAAAATGTATTTATAACACTAGGTTGCAGACTGGACAGGAGCTACCTATCAGGATAAGCGTTACACAAGTGAGTACAGAATGGTTTTCCTTGCATGGGATACTTCACAGAGAAGATTATTTGTGCATAAAATGGGCATAACTGGCATGCCGAGCAGACATTGAGTCTACATTGGGCTAAAGTGGGCTGTGGGAACATTAATGTCCTTGTTTCATTGTAATAAAATAGAATTTTATATCTTTCTGCTAAGATTTCTGAGGGAGTTATATCCATGTGGTTCTTTCTTTAGAGGATAAAATGTCAGTAGCTAATTAGTTTTTCATAATTCTTCCCTTTTTTCCTTGAATGCTGAAACATTCATATGTAATCTCCCTAGAAAAGTGTCTGCTGTCTGACTCAGAATATAATATTGGGATTTGATCATGCAAACACTGATGTAGTTTGAGTATTACAATTCAGATAAGGAGGAAGCCAAGATACATACCTGTCTCTCCACTGATTCATTGCAGAAGTGTAGCTTCCTTTCTTTTCTTGGGTTTTAAAATAAGGTTTTCCTTTTTATTTTGTGCCTAGCCGTCCCCTGCCACACGTTGTTGTGGCCCAGTCTTTGTATATGTGTTTTATTCGTGTATATATTTGTGTATATACGTGTGTTTGCATATGTGTGTGTGTGGTTTTGTGCTTATGTTGTAATTTATTTTTTATTTTTTGGTTTTATAAGTCTCTTCTGTGTTTTTCAGTGTTATTATGAGTGATGGTCACTCATTGGCCAGTGGTTTTGGAGTTATGTTAATCCCACAAGTGAACATTACATTTTTATTTATATACTAGCTATTTCCTGCCACGAGTTGCTGTGGCCCAGTCTGTGTATATGTGTTTTGTATATATATTGTATGTGTATATATATTTGTATATATGTGTGGGTTTGTGCATGCGTTACAATGTATTTTTTTGGTTTTTTGCCTTTTTACATCCCTTCCGCTGTGTTTTTCAGTGTTTTTATGAGTGATGGTCACTTGTTGGCCTGATATGTGTATTGTGTCCAAATTTGGGGTCAATTTGTCCAGTGGTTTTTGAGTCATGTTAATCCCACAAACGAACATTACATTTTTAATTATACAGATCAGCAAAGGGTGGCATCATCATATAGCTGCTGAAGTGGGAACATAATAGATTATTGTCCCACAGTTTATTTATATATAAAAATAATGATTCCAGTCTTAAAACTAATAGGAAATCCCAAGCTTGAGTTCTGAAATAATAGAAATAATTCTGTTTTCAGATAAATATTCATCCCAGTTTGGAGGAGGAAGCCAATATGCGTATTTCCATGAGGAAGATGAGACCAGTTTCCAGCTCGTGGATACAGCACGCACACAAAAGACTGCATACCAGAGGAATCGCATGCGATTTGCACAAGTATGGTTTCATTCAACCTAGATAGAAGGCCCAGTGCCTGGTGTTGTATCTGTCTCTAAACATTTGAAAATACATTAATGGTTGGTTTTACTGGGATTCATGAAAGTAGTTTCTTTCCCTCTCTCTCTCTCTCTCTCTCTCTCTCTCTCTCATTGAGAATTCACCCAAACCATCCTGAGACCAGTGTTAATTGGTAGTTTATAGCAGTGGTTCTCGTACCTTGGTCTTCAGTGTGTTTTGGACATTCGTTCCCAGAATGATATCCAAAATATTAGGAAGACCAATGTTTGGAAACTATCAGTGTTTGGCTACATATGATCTTTTTTACCTTGAAGTTTTTGTTTTATGAATTGGCCAGTAACACTAAGTGATGCTTATTACAGTATATCCTGTACTTTGCTTTTCTTTCAGAGGAACCTTCGGAGAGACAAAGACCGCCGGAATATACTTCAGTTCAACATGCAAACGCTGCCTAAAAGTGCCAAGCAAAAGGAGAGGTAAGTATGCTGTGTCTGTCAGAGAACATACAGTTCGCATAATGTGCAAAAGGAAAGAGTGGTTGACAAATTAATAGCATGTGTGCAAATTGTTTTAGTGAGAGATTGGGAAGATAAAACAAAGTGGACTCTGACAAATTGGTATAATTATTTAACTAATATGTTAAATGTGGAAATAACGAATGGTAAATTGAACAATATAGATACAATAGAAAATGTTATAATAATTAAGAGTATGTGAAATCCAGTTAGGATTTATTTATAGCAGGGGTCTTCAAACTAAGGCCCAAGGGCCAGATACAGCCCTCCAAAGTCTTTTACCCGGCCCTCGCTCAGGATCAACCTCAGTCTGAAACGACTTGAAAGCACACAACAACAACAATCCTATCTCATCAGCTAAAAGCAGGCCCACACTTCCCACTGAAATACTAATAAGTTTATATTTGTTAAAATTGTTCTTCATTTTAATTATTGTATTATTTTAAGTGTTTCTTGCACTATAACTAATATATGCTCAGTGTGCATAGAAATTCATTCTTTTTTTTTTTTCAAATTATAATCTGGCCCTCGACAGTTTGAGGGACTGTGACCTGGCCCTCTGTTTAAAAAGTTTGAAGACCCCTGATTTAGAGAATGTATTAAGAAGTGGAGTGGAAAATTGAGATTAAGACTGATATTTCAAATGTAATTTCTGTAGTTTATTGTGCATACTGTTTATCCAGGGGGAGGGGTCAAGGGTGGAAGTGGAGTAAAATAATAAATAGCATTTTTTTAAAAAAAATACAAGAGAGCATAGAATTTGAATATTGTCCAGCAAAGCTGAGTGAACAAATTGATTGATTGTCCTGAAAGAGCAAGTCAGTGAGTAAACCACTTGCTGCCACAGGTGACTAAGCTGGCTTGTTCCCCAGCTCTCCTTGTACCAGCAGATACAGACTTATTTATTTGAATAAGCATTTTAGTGATGAAGTGGTTTTTAATGGGAGAAACATGTTGTGCATTTATTGCTTCGTGTTATGATTTTATATGATTTTATTTTAAAATATTAGCACTTTAATACAGCATCTTTTTTATTGGTTCTAAAACTTTTCCTTACAAATGTTTCATTCACATACCTTAATTTAATGCATGTTATTAGCCACCATGGATTCCATTTGAAACAAAAGCAGAATCTACATTAAATAACTGAATAGGCTCTGTTGGGAAATATTCTGGCTCAAAGAAATGCTATTTATTTTGATTGCATCTATTGCATTTTTATCCTGCTTTCCATAAAATAGAATTCCAGGTCAATAAATATCCTTACGAGTTATTTCCTAGATTTTAATTTATCTACTGTGGGTGAAGACTTAGGATCATCTGGCTGCTTTTTCATCATGGGATTTATTTGTTTTTTATATCCTAACAGAGATAGGCTACGTTTACAAAAGAAGTTTCAGAAGCAATTTGGAGTGAGACAGAAATGGGACCAAAAATCTCAGGTAAAGCAAATTGTTTTCTAACCACAAGGTTCTCTGTTATTAGGCATGACTTGTTATATATTCAGCTGTTACTCCTATATTGAATACTCATGTGTTGTCTCTTCCCTTTTTCCCATCTCCTGGTACTGCCCCTGTCTGCTTGATAGAAGCCTCGTGACTCCTCTGTGGAGGTTCGTAGTGACTGGGAAGTGAAAGAGGAGATGGATTTTCCTAGGCTAATGAAGATGAGATACTTGGAAGTCTCAGATCCTCAGGACATGTAAGCCTTGGAGACATCAGGAGATTTGCGATCTACTACATATTCTCTCTATTCCCATGTGTTTCATAGCTTGTTTATGAATTCTAAAGTCCTTGTAAAGCCACATATTATACACTGGGCCTTGACCAAAATCAACTATAGTCCCTTCTCTCATTAGACAGCGTAACCTTGCCATTTGTTCTGAGCTCAGACACATGGCTGTAGAAGTCTAAAGTTATTTTCTAGTCACAACTACTGTATAATTGATCAATTGAATCAGTGAGATTAAGGCTCCTTCTACACTGCCATATAATCCAGATTATCAAAATGGATAATCCACATTATCTGTTTTGAACTGGATTATATGAGTACATTCCAGTATAATTCAGTTCAAAGCAGATAATCTGGATTTTATATGGCAGTGTAGAAGGGACATTACATAAGTCTAGGTTTATCATCTGATTTAGTTACTATTCTAGCTTGAAGTGGTTTTAAATCAGAAATAGTCTTAAGTAGTGAGCAGGCAGCCAATGTCAAAAACTCAAGTTTTATTAGTAGATCTAGTTTTGTGTGTGGGTGTGTCAGGAGTGACTTGAGAAACTGAAAGTCGCTTCTGGTGTGAGAGAATTCGTTGTCTGCAAGGACGTTACCTGGGAACACCTGGATGTTTTACCATCCTATGGGAGGCTTCTCTCATGTCTCCGCGTGATAATCTGGAGCTGATAGATGGGAGCTCACCCCACTCCCCGGATTTGAACCACTGACCTTTCGGTCAGCAGTCCTGCCGGCCCAAGGATTTAACCCATTGTGTCACCGGGGGCTCCAGTAGATCTAGTCTAAAGTCCAGACTGTATGGTGGGCATAAATATAGTTCTCTAGTGTGTAAAATATTTTGCTTCTTATTATAAGATGAAGTATTTCCTGATTCTGCCAGTTTAAGGTTGTTGGAGAGCCAAAGAAACATCTAATCTTGAAGCACTGGTAGACTTATGATAATGATCTGTGTTATTTGTAACTGTTGTATTATTGATACTCTTCTTACTCAAACTGTGCTCGTTATCATCCTTTTTTGCGCCTGTAGAGAGTGCTGTGGTGCCCTAGAATATTATGACAAAGGTTTTGACCGTGTCACCACAAGAAATGAAAAGACTCTTCGTAGCATCAAGCGCATCTTCCATACCGTAACTACCACTGATGATCCAGTCATCCGCAAGGTATGATTTCTTTCTCTTTAATTTACTCTTTGTTTCCATTTTAAAAGAGAATAGCTAGTGTTTTGAACTGCAGAGAGTAGGACATTTTGTTATGGAAAAGACTAGAATGTCTTCATAAAATGTCATTTCATAAGTCCAGAATTATTGAGCCAACATGACCATTAGACTACAACTCTGGAGGCCAGGATCCAAATCCCTGCTCAGCCATGGAAATCACATTCTCTTTTAGAGGAAGGCAAAATCAACACCCCTGACGAAATCCTGCCAATAAAACCCCATGATAGGGTGGCCACGGGCCAGAAACAACTTAAAAGGCACACAACCAACAAGCCTGGAATGAGGAATTTTAGCAAATATATTCAGCCAGGAAATAGTATGTGTCTGGTTGACTCTACAGTAGACAGAGAGTGGTGTTTTTGGTTTGGAATCCCTCCAATAAAGAATCACTAAGGTTTGCTCTACCTATTAAATTATAGAGCACTCATTTGAACTACTACTTCATAATGAGAATTTTCATGTGTACTGAATTAGTGGCATGCCTTGTGTGTTTTAAAGTAAGATAATATTATTTCACATAGTGAGAAAACGAGAATTAATTAGGCAGGTAATAGACTGGCCGATAGGAATTGTGGAAGTTGAAGTACAAAACATCTGGAGGGCTGAAGTTTGCCCATGTGTGTTCTAACTCAACAGTCAAAGTTTTCTGGAAGACTTTTAAAAGGAATGAAATGAAACTTGGGATTACAGTAGAATTAAAGCTTGGGGTGCTGATCTCACCTTTGCTTGTTTTAGGGAAATTATTTGCATTCAGGCACACCCCTCTGTCTTCCTTCCCTTGGATTTTAATTACTGGGTAATGATGTGTATAGACCATTAATCCAGGAAAGGAAAGCTTTGATATTGTTCCAGCAAAGCCTACAAATTGTGCAGTAAAGCTACAAATATAAATTAGGTTACACCTCGTTGGTTCATTTGAGCAACAATTTCTGTTCTCATCTGTGTTGCGTCTCTCTCCTCAGCTGGCCAAGACTCAAGGAAATGTATTTGCTACGGATGCCATCCTAGCCACCCTTATGGCCTGCACCCGTTCCGTGTATTCCTGGGACATCATTGTGCAAAGAGTTGGATCCAAGCTCTTCTTTGACAAAAGGGACAATTCTGACTTTGGTGAGTCTAGTCACACCTGGATTGCAGAGAAGAGCAGGAGAGCAAGTGATAGATGAGAATCTTTCTGATATTTGAACAAAAATTAATATGGGGCATTAATATTGTGTCAGGGTTTGAAGCAAATTATCTCAGCACTGTGTTTTTATAGAGCAGTATTCAAGTGTATTCAAATGTTCATCATTTTTGTTTGGCTGTGTCCTTAGATCTCCTGACCGTGAGTGAGACTGCTAATGAACCACCTCAGGATGAGGGCAACTCCTTCAATTCACCACGCAACCTTGCAATGGAAGCAACCTACATCAACCACAACTTCTCCCAGCAATGCTTGAGAATGGTAAGGGTAGAAGATCCAGTTGTCTCAGTAGCACAGAGACCTTTGACAAGGAAACTTCATTGTAGTCATTTAGAATTTGTTACTAGCAAAGCACTGTTCTAGTTCAGCAATCACAAAAGAGGGCTGTATATATTCCGAAACATCTTTCTGCTTGTATGGGGCTCCTAGATTTCCTCAGTGGGCATAGTATGGTGGGTCATTTTATGGTGGAAATTGGTATTTTGATAGGGGAAATGGGTCCTTTGAATGGTGGAAATGTATCATTTTGTAGGAAAAAATAGATCCTTTTATGTTGGAAATAGATAAATATAGGAGAAATTGACATTTTATAGGGGAAATTGATCATTTTATAGGGAAAAGGGACCTGGGCACTTAAATCATAAACTGACAGTCGAAATAATACCTGAAACCCTCATGGTAGGTGAGATCTGTTGAGACCTTGGGGTTAGTTGATGAAAATATTGCTGGAGAAGGGCTTGGCCCTACTCTAGAGAGAACTGTTGAAGCATTCCTGACCTTCTTGATTGTGTAACCTGATGCCATTGGTAATATTCTGGTGTGGGCTGTTTTACAGGGGAAAGAAAAATACACATTTCCCAATCCAAACCCATTTGTAGAAGATGATATGGACAAGAATGAAGTGGCTTCTGTTGCCTATAGGTAGGTTGTTGTTTCCTGTAACTTTCAGATTTACTACAGCTTCCATGAATGTTCTTTTGTCATCACCTGTGCATAATTTAATTATACAATATAAAATCATAATGTTATGGCCTTGTTCTTGGTTGTAGATACCGAAGATGGAAGCTGGGAGATGATATTGACCTTATAGTACGCTGTGAGCATGATGGAGTGATGACTGGAGCCAATGGAGAAGTGTCGTTCATCAACATCAAAACACTGAATGAGTGGGATTCAAGGGTAAGGAGGACAAAGTCATTGAAGTATCAATCTTGTTGGATGTGGCCCTCCAAAAACATTTATCCAGGCCCTGCATTGAACTTCAGATTTAGGATCATCCTAAGTCTAAAATGGCTTGAAGGCACACAACAACCCCTAATTAACTTGATTGTCTCATCATTCAAAAGCAAGCTAACACTTCTCATTGAAAGTGGCAAATTTATGTTGGTTAAAATTGTTCTTCATTTTAAATATTGTATTGTTCTTTCATAGTTTTTTGCACTACACGATATGTGCTATGTAATAATAATAAATAGAGAAAATAATATAATAATAAATAGAGTAAAATAATAAATGTAATAATAATAATACCCCGGTAAAATAATAAATAATTTTGACTTGAGTATAAGCCGAGAGGGGCTTTTTTAGCCTAAAAAAAGGCTGAAAACTTGGTTTATACTTGAGTATATATGTTATATCACAAACTTGATTAGAAGAGTATGGTGTAGCATTTTCTGGATTCACATTGTACTGAATGTAGCTTACTCTTGATTACCATCTCAGACCATTAACTTATTTTCCTTAGTCCTATTCAATACAAAAGGAAATGTTGACTTCTCTTTTCCTTGTCAGTGATGGAAGAAGATCACTAGATCCTCACTTTTGTCATATTTCTCAAGATCACAGCTTCTTTTCATCAAGGACTACAAGCCATTTTGAAATAAATACCACTGTATTACATTTTCAACTTTATGTTTAGATATTAATTTGTAGTAGCATGGCAGAATTAGTGCTAAACATTTTTCTAATTAAAATGTCTTCTTTTCCAGCATTGTAATGGTGTAGACTGGCGTCAGAAACTAGACTCCCAGAGAGGGGCTGTGATTGCCACTGAACTGAAAAACAACAGCTACAAACTTGCCCGTTGGACATGTTGTGCCTTGCTGGCTGGATCAGAATATATCAAACTGGGGTGAGACTTAGTCTGTCAAATAAGGGGGTGGGGGTGATATGGTTCTTTTGTTTTCAACCCATGGGTCAGTATGCAAGAAGAGGGAAGAAATACTTCACGGAGCAAAGCAGATCTTCATAGCTAAGTTCTCAAATATTAGAAAAATATCTGAAACACTTTGCCAAGGAAATTGCTTAAATCTTTTATTGTATTGATGAGAGGCAATACTTTTAACAGACCTGTAAACAGAAGGTTCATTAAGATAACACGTTAATGGGCATTTCCTGATTCTCTTGTTTCTCTTTCTGTGCCAGGTATGTATCCCGGTACCACGTGAAAGACTCTGCACGGCATGTGATTCTGGGCACACAGCAGTTCAAACCCAATGAATTTGCCAGCCAGATTAATTTAAGCATGGAGAACGCCTGGGGCATCCTGCGCTGTGTCATTGACATCTGCATGAAACTAGATGAGGGCAAATACCTCATCTTGAAAGACCCTAATAAGCAGGTCATTCGTGTCTACAGCCTGCCAGATGGCACCTTCAGCTCCGATGAAGAGGATGATGATGAGGAGGAGGAGGAAGAGGAAGAAGGTAATGGTTTTTGGCTGCCCCGTCAGGATTGTTTACTGATACTGTATAGAGCAGGGTGTCAAATTCATTTTCATTGAGGGCCACATCAGCCTTATGGTTGCCTTAAAGGGGCTCTTGAATCCGTGGATACAAAGGGATAACTTTTTTTTTACATTGTGGTCAGTGCTCTTTAGTTTTTACCCATTTTGGGTTCCCAGATACTCCCATTACTTTTTGTTATATGCAATGCAGACTGGGGATAATAGCACTTATCGTTATGAGGTTGTGGAAAGATTGAAGGACACTTTAAAGTCAAGCATCGTATCCACAAGCTTTGTCTCTAAATTCAAACCCCAGTATCCTGACTAAACAGAACAAACTGCAGCCTTCCAGATATTATTGCATCACAGCTCCCTAAACTTTAGTCATGATGCCTAATGATGAGGAATACAGAAATTGTAATTCATCCTCTGGAGCACCACATAAAATGATATGGTGAGCCAGATTTGGCCCATGGACCTTGAGTTTGACACATGAGGTGTAGAGTAAGGGTTCAGTCAACCAGTATCCTCCAAGTTTTTTAAAGCATAACATCCATAATTAAACCACACTGACCATGCGGACAAAAAATCGTGAAAGTTGGAGCCCAGGTATTTAGAGCTCACTAGGAAGACTACCTCTGGTTTAGAGAGATGTCAAGACACAAAAGTACAAAAGGTGGTTATGCTGCTGATCAAGATGCCAACTAACATTGTACTGCTTGACCAGTGATACATTCAAGTGAAAGTGTAGAACTGGGTGGAACTTTTTTTATTTTTACTTCTTTTTTGCAAATGGGCATATGCCTTCCTACAGAGTGGAAATCACTGAAAGGGTTTCTTCACAAACAATATTTTGTATTGTTGCAGCTTAATTCACATTTGTATGTCTGGCTGCAGCTTATGTCATATTTGATCTGTATAGGATCAGTATTTGGGGTGTGGTGACTGAAAATTGTTGCCGAGTCTCTTCTTTGTGATAGCCTCATTGGGATAGTATAATGTGCTCCATTTCAGTTTTTCTTTGTGTTGCAGAGGAAGAGAGCTAAACGTTGCAGCCAGACAGCCGCCGTGATATCGTCCGGAAGACATGTTCTACTTTCATCTCGCTGGATCAAAGCTGAATCTTCAGCCCCAAGGAAGAAAATAAATAAAAGCGTAATCAGTTGCAGGGCTTGTTTTTCTTTTGTTCAGATAATAAATATATGTGAGGAATGCCCAGATATAGTGGTGGAAAACATATAAATTGGGGGGGGGGGGGGGGAGGAGTTGATAATCTCATGGTGATCTCATGATTGTAAACTGCTCATTTTATAGAGCAGCAGAATAATCTGCTAGTAGATTTGGAAAAGACTGAAGAGCTTTTACAGAAGGTGATTAAATACTTCCTCCAGGAAGAAAAGAGACTAGAAAGCAGTCATGTTGCTGAGGAAGCCAGACTTGAATCATTTTCTTTTTGCTCTACTTGTTTTGGAAGGGGAACAAACAGGGCTAACCAGCAACCTGACAGAGAAGGCTGTGACATTCCCTTACAAGTGTTGTTTGGTTCTAGTATTTGAGTGACCTCAATAACAGTTGTTGATTGTAATTCTCCCTAAGTCATCCTGTAGAAGTGTTTCAGAGCATCTTTTTAAATGTCCTATTCAGATACGAAAGAGAATACAACTGAGAGTGTGTACAACTGTTGTAGGAAGTTTGATGGCTTATATACAATGCTTTCTGTAATAATACAGTACAAATAATTGTTACAAAACCAGCTCTAAAGTTTTGTGATTAATGATTTATTGATTAAAAAGATGGGAGGCAAATTCTGTACGTTCAGTGGCATTAAAACTAATCCCAATTACTCAGTAGTAAATTTCAGTACTTGCAGCTTCTACTTGTTTTAGCCACATGAAGAAAATAAAAAAGAAAGACTAGGTTTCCCCTGTTACAAAAGAAAATTAAAACTAATTATGTATTTAGTTGATGCCATTTGTAACCTTCCATCGGCCAAAGCATGCCTTGGATCGAAGCCAGAAACCAGCTCTCTGTCAATTAAATGAATGTTTCTGCCGCAGAGCCAGAGGGGGATGGCTTGAACCTCTGTATGATGCTCATTAACGGCCTTGGCAAACAGAACTGGGCAGATGAAGGTACTCCAGGGTTTTCTCTAATCATATTCCAACAACTCCCGTGTGGGTTTGATGCTGCGGTTTCCGCAGCAAGAACGTGTAAAAGCCTGGAGTTCCAGAAAAAAGAACAGGGAGTTCTTTTATTAGAAGGCTAGCTATCTGCAGCAGATCTAGTTCTTTATCATCTTAGATCCTTAAAAGTGATTCGCAAAATAAGCCATTTCACCTGCCAGTGCAGTAATTGCTCTGCCCCACTGCTGCCATTTTGGCAATGAGGCAATGCACCACCAGTTAAGTGTTGCACTTCCTCCTTGCTTTATCTTCATGCACAGCTTGTTTCTGTTAATGAAGGGCTGCAATCCTATAGATGAAGGTGGGCAATTATTTGCTTCCCCAACAAGCTTTGAGAGCTGCATATTTCCATCACCTCAAATAAACTTGCAGGAACAAGATTGAAATTGTAATCTCTCTGGAGACTATTTCTGAATGTTCTCAAGGAGATGGCTGTGTCCCTTTTTTTCCTGCCAGTACTAGCTTACGTACCTGACATTGCCCAGGTATGCATTTTCTATTTATTAGAAATACTCAGCTTTACAATTTTCTGAATGGTCCCATTAGAAAATTTATAGCTGTATAATGGTACCTTTATAAAATTGTTTAAGTGGTGGATTGGAAATCCCATTAGGCCAAGACTTGATCAGGCTGCAAATCCCATCGGCTTCAGATCTGGCTGGGTTGGAACTGGCAACAACGCAGTTTTCTGGATGTAGCTAGACTCCAACCCCCATCTATTAGTCCCTTGTCCTCCCCCAACCCCCCAAATATTTTAAGTTGGATCATACAATAATAGAGCTGGAAAAGACCACATGGGCCATCTAGTTCAACCTCCTGTCATGCAGGAAAAGCACAAAGTACCCCTGACAAATGGCCATCCAGCCTCTGTTTAAAAGCTTACAAGGTTGTTTAGGATCCATCATGGATGGAATTTACACAGCTCTTCAGATGTGGTTGGACTACAATCCCATCACCCCCAAACTAAAGCCGGTTTTGGACTTCAGCTCCCACAATTCTTAATAGCTGTTAAGCTTGTTAGGATCTCTGGGGGTTGAAGTCCAAAAGACCTGGAGGACCAAAGGTTAGGATCCACAGTTAGAGGATGATGGGATTGTAATCTAACCATATCTGGAGTTGGGATGCTCCACTGCTTTAATGCTCCCACAATCCTTCAGTTATTTTTGGGTCATGAAGACCATATATGACAAGTTTGGTACAGAGCTACCAAACCATGGTGGGGGCATTTGTGGTGCAAACAAATATACACTGGCTTATCTGGAGATAAGAAGGAAAGGGGCAGGGGAGAGCTTAGCAAAAAGCTTGATACGTTTCAGCATTTTATCCACTTGCATCTGAACAAAAGCACGAGTTCAAAAATGTAGGACATACTATAGTTTGTATTAAGGACCCTATAAGGTCCTGTCTCTTTCCCCTCCCTTTCATCCATGGCTTGGAATAGTTTCTTTATCATTTGCCTGGTGATGTTGTTCTGGGACAGCCGCACCAGGAGCTCCAGCTTATCTTGCTATTTGTTGATTACTGCATGTATTTTAAAGTTCTATGCCTTTGCAGTTAGATGGCTTTCCATAGTTTGCATTTATTGGATCTATGACCTGTCCATTATCGTTAGGTTCCCTGGTCCTGCCCCCTTTTTGGGTTTTGGAGGGAATAGGAGCCATTTTGGGCCAGTCCACACAGAGAAGCCTTTCATACAGGACATAAAACCAGGAGCTCCAGTAGAAAGCTTCATCTTTTACAGCTAGCCCAGGGAGAAAAGGCCCCATAGCTTGGCCGGGGATATGCAGCCCCATAGCTTGACCACAGAGGTGCAGTCTCAGCACAGCTCTTTTGGTGAGGATTTTACAGCCTTACAGCTCCTTTGCTGAGGGAATCCGGTCCCACAGCACTTCAGCCAGCCATCACTGAAACTTGAACACCTTTTCCCCTGGAAGTCTACAAAGCTCTGCTTGGTAAAGGTCACTCGCGGAAGCCAGAAGCAGTTGGTACCGGGTGTAGGGGCTCCATGCCAACAGAGGCAAAGACAGACTGCCCAGATAAGAGGTTAAGGATTTCCCCATTAGTTAAAATACTGTTATGAAGAAAGTGCCTGTCCCCTCTGAACAAGATTGAGAGAGCCAATAGACTATTAAGAAAGCCTTGAAGTTCCTGTTTGTTTTCAATAATAAAGAACTTTGTTGAACCTTTAAGCAATCTAAAGACTCTGTTTAAGGAAATCCAAAGGCCTTTAATCTGAGGCAGCCCCGGCGTCCCGTTGGGCACACAGAATTTATGTCCTGTCTACAGTCTTATGCACAGGCCCAGCGTGCGACAGCACAGACGTAATGGGTCGGAGATTCGAATCCAGGGAGAGCGCCAATAAGCTTCCTCTATCAGCTCCAACTCCCCATGTGGGGACTTAAGAGAAGCCTCCGACAAGGATGGTAAAACATCTAAACATCCAGGCTCCCCTGGGAAAGGTCATTGCAAAGTGCCAATTCTCTCACACCAGAAGTGACTTGCAGTTTCTCAAGTTGTTCCTGACACACAAAATCATTTTAATTTGGGGGTGATGTTCTGGAAGCCTGGCTTGCCTTAGACCCAGCAGTAGCAGCTTTTTTTCTCAATCAACAAGTGACTAAAAGTCACTTTCGTTTGAGGCAAAAGCATCCCCCTAGCAGACAAAATGGTAAAATTAATGTATTTCCATGGTTCCTCGATAATGCTGGAGACGTTTCTCAAGCCAATGTTATTTTTTATAAAATAGTCACTTATTTGTCATTGCAGTGCTTGATTTGGAGAAAACTTCACTAAACTCAGATGTCATAGATGTCCATGGGATGTCAAAATGAAGGTGCACTACTTTGGAGACTGAACACATTCTGCAACCAACTGAGCAGCGACACAATAATGCGCTGGGACCCACAGTCTCTCCCTACAGTTCATGTACAGCTTCATTCTTAAATACTGTATTTCTTCAATTCGAAGACATCATTTACTGTAAAGTGGACACTAATTTCAGTACCACCAACAGAAAACAATATTTATTTATATACAGGCAGTCCCCGAGTTAGAAACATCCGACTTACATCTGACTCATAGTTAAGAACCGGGGTGAGGCAACAGGAGAGAGAAATCAACAAATAGGAAGGGAGATTCACTCAAGAGAGTTAACATGGGGAAAAGGTGTCTCCACTGAAGCTTTCTCACCAATCTTTATTTCCACAACAAGCCATTTTTTTTCAAAATCCAGTGATCACAGGGACAGAAAGTAAGGTGCAATCTTCTGAACAGGGGCACAAACAACACGGGGTGTTAACCCTTACCTATGCTATCAAAAGCTTAAAAATACATATTTTAGGCTGGAGTTACACTTTTAAAATGTATCTATTCCAACTTACAAAGAAATCCAACATAAGAACAAATCTACAGATCCTATCTTGACTAAAGCTTTCATGGCCGGAATCACTGAGTTGTTGTAGATTTTTTCAGGCTATATGGCCATGTTCTAGAGGCATTCTCTCCTGACGTTTCGCCTGCATCTATGGCAAGTATCCTCAGAGGTTGTGAAGTTTGCTAGATTGGCAGAAGCTGGGGCTAATAGCGGGAGCTCCCTGGATTCAAACCTGCAATCTTTCTCTCTCCCTCTATATAAATATAATTTGGAAAGACTGGCCTCCATTCAGTTGATACACAGACATGGCTGAGTTCAAGACTGAAGGAAGATCCTTCCACTTAATGCCTTGAGGTGCTTGATTTTTTTAAAAGAGGGTAAAAGCCAGTTATAATGTGGAAAGTTCCTATCCCTTAAATCAGGGGTCCTCAAACTAAGGCCCGAGGGCCGGATGTGGCCCTCCAAGGTCATTTATCCGGCCCTTGCTCAAGGTCAACCTAAGTCTGAAACAACTTGAAAGCACACAACAACAATCCTATCTCATTAGACAAAAGGAGGCCCCCAGTTCCCTTTGAAATACTATTAAATTTATATTTGTTAAAATTGTTCTTCATTTTAATTATTGTATTGTTTTTAAGTGTTTTTTGCACTACAAATAAGATACGTGCAGTGTGCATTCATTGGTGTGCTTTTTTTTCAGATTATAGTCCGGCCCTCCAACAGTTTGAGGGACTGTGACCTGGCTCTGTTTAAAAAGTTTGAGGACCCCTGCCTTAAATGAAAGCAAATTGGTGCAGTGAAATTAAAATGTTGGAATTTGGGGTGTAGCTACATTGTAAAAGAGTCAGACATGACTGGACTTAATGTCAGGGGACTACCTTTACCTTTTACATTGTAAAATTAATGCAGTTTGATACCTGGTTAAGTGCAAGAGCTCAATACGATGGAATCCTGGGAGGGTTGTAGTTTTAGGAGGCACCAGCACTTTTGGGCAGAGAAGGCTTAAGACTGTGCAAAACTACAACTCCCATGATCCCACAGCGCTGAGCCTTGGCAGCAAATTGCATTAACCCTACAATGTGGATTAGGCATGGGCAAACTTGGGCCCTTCCTCCAGGTGTTTTGGACTTCAACTCCCACAATTCCTAACAGCCGGCTGTTAGGAATTGTGAGCCAATACACTCCGCCCAGCCACCACCACCACCTCCTTCTTTGCCGGCGGGCCCTTTAAATGGCAGCGGGGTCACGTGACGCCCCATTCCTGCTCAGCAACCAAGCAAGCGGATTCGGAAGCAGCACTGCCACTCTAGCCCTGCCTCTCGTTGCGTTCCTTTTTTTTTTTTTCCTTCCAAGGCCGGTTTCTTGTTGGAGGACTCGAAGGACGGCGGCTCTATGGTGATGGTCAGGCTCCTTTCGGGCAGGAGCCACGACCGACCTGTTGGTTCCGCTGCCGGCGCCGAATGCCCAGGTACGTCATGACGTCACGCGGGCGGCTTCGAACCTCGCGCCTTTCCCCCATTGGGCAGAAGGGGCCCGGCAGGGAGCGAGAGGAGGTCGCGCGCCTCCCCGGTTGCCAGGGAACCCAGGAGAGGCGAGGCAGTTGCCATGGGGACTGGCCCCTCTTTGGGCTGAGACTGGCAGTGTGCCTCCACACTAGGGAGTTATTGCGGTTCGACACCACTGTAATTTTTTTTAAAATGTCAGTTTCCCCTCAGGGGGAAAAGAAAAGGGCCTGAGGCTGTTAGGAATTGTGGGAGCTGGAGTCCAAAACACCTGGAGGGCCCAAGTTTGCCCAAGCCTGGTTTAAACTGAAAAGGCTCCATTCCTTTCAGGCCTCCAGCCAGTAAAGTGAGAATAGATATTTGTCCTGAATTTAAGTTTGCAACCTTCCTGGAGAATTGTACCCAGATGGTGATGCTGGGGGACACCTGCTCCGATTCCTGGCCTTTGACCTATGAGGTCCTGCAAGGTTCTATTCTTTCCCCCATGCTTTTCAACATCTACATGAAACTGCTGGATGAGGTCACCCACAGTTTTGGAGTTGGGTGCCATTTCTACATGGATGACACACAACTCTACAACTCTTGTCCACCTAATTCCAAGGAAGCTCCCTGGATCCTAAACCAGTACCTGGTTGCTGTGATGGATTGGATGAGGGTCAACCAATTGAGGCTTAATTCAGACAAGACAGAGGTCCTCCTGGTCAGTCGCGAGTGTAGCTACCTATGCTTGATGGAGTTACATTCCCGCTAAGGACACAGATCTGCAGTCTGGGGGTTCTCCTGGATTCATTACTGATGCTTGAAGCTCTGGTGTCGACGGTGGTTGGGAGAGCCTTCACAGAGTCAAAACTTGTGCGCCAGCTGCAACCATATTTCGAAAAGCCTGAGTTGGCCATGGTGATACAGGCCTTAGTTACATCCAGAATGGACTACTGTAATGCACTCTATGTGGGGCTGCCTTTGAAGATGACTTGGAAACTGCAGTTAGTGCAATAGGAAGCATACTACGCCCCTTTTAAAGCAGCTCCACTGGCTTCCAACATGTTTCCAGGCCCAATTCAAAGTTCAGGTGATTACCTATAAAGCCCTGTATGCTTGAGGTCCAACCTATCTTCAAGACTCCATCTTCTATAAACCAATGCTGGCATTGTGATCTGCTCAGGAGGCCCTTCTCTTGGTCTCACCACTGTCTCAATTACGGTTGGTGGGGATGAGAGAGGGCCTTCTCGGTGGTGACTCCCCGGCTCTGAAATACACTCCCTAAAAAAATTAGATTAGCCCCACTTTTCAAGCCTTTTGGATGGGTTTAAAAACATGGGTCTTCAGATAGGCTTTTGGCTCTGTGTAATCTGGTCAATTCAATGATCGACCAATTGTGTTACTCCGCACTTTGTTACTGCAGATAGCCATCTTTATTCTCGGCTTCTACTGTGTTTTAGGAAATTTTATAATTTTTACAATTTTATTGGATATACTTATGTATTGTTGTTTATATGAGGCACTTGGAGTGCTTCTGTGAGCCGCCCTGGGTCCCTTCAGGGAAATGGTGGTGGGGTATAAATAAAGATTTACATTATTAGATTTAAATTATATATCAACTCTATCCTGCTCCAGTAGTCCCCTTTCAATATATTCCTGCAGAAAATGTACATTAACGGCAACTTGAGAAACAACTGTTCAAGTGAACTATCTGAGAGGTAAATAACAGGCATAACAAATCCAATGGAGACAAACTTTGACTTGTGTTAGGCAAAGATTCTTTGCACATGGAGTACTCCGGAGAGTATGTTTGTTTACCTTCTTCCCCATAAGTGTTTGCAGAAGATAAATCCTTGTTCAATCTCGAAGGATTTTATTTCAGTTGAACCTTGAAACAGAGATGACCCTGCATTGTCCAATAGAATTTGGAGTTCTGGTTGATTTTTTTCTCCTTCCTTTCTCTTAAAAGTGCCTTCACTTCATAGCCACCAATATGCTGCCATCTGCCTCCATGGATGTTCAGGTACATCTGCTAATCCTTGCTCTGTCTGTGGCTTCTTCCTGCTGCCATGACTTTCTGTACCATGACTATTGCATTATTGGTGCTGGCCCCTCAGGACTTCAAATGGCTTATTTCCTCCAGCACGCAAAGCACTATTATGTGGTCTTTGAACGCGAACTGGCGCCAGGACATTTCTTTACTTTGTATCCGCGCCATCGCAAGCTAATTAGCATCAACAAACTGTACACTGGCAAATCCAACAGGGAATTCAACCTTCGCCATGACTGGAATTCACTACTCAGTCATGACAGCCGACTACTCTTCCGACACTATTCTCAGGACTTTTTCCCTCATGCGGATGCCATGGTGCATTACCTCGCTGATTTTGCTTCCATGCTAGACCTCCAGGTACAATATAACATGTCTATCACTCATGTGACGCTGGAAAAAGACACCAAGGCATGGAATGATCATTATTTCATCCTCACTGATCAGAATGCTCAGCTGTATAAATGCAGGTAAGTAAGGGGGGGGGGGGGGCACCTATTTTGTTAGAAGGGATGTGAAATGTCACAGTTCCCTTTGGCTCACGTGAAACAGTGATTTCCAACAAATACAGATTTTGTTGGTTGTAGTCCTAGTATGTTTGTTTCTCCTACATATTTACATAACAAGAATAAAACCAATTTGAAGTACTGCATGACTTTAAAGTGAGGCTCTGAGAGACACAGAAGATCTAACTGTTTGAGGAGTAGCATTTTTGTAAAGTTTTGAATTACCTTCATCATCTGCAGGTATAACATGACAGAGACAAAGATTTGAGGCCAGATTTCTGCTTGCTATGTTAGTGTCTGTAAGGAATTAAAAAAATTAATGAAATGGTGCCCCTGTCTTACCTTCAGTGTGAAATGGTATAGTCAAGGAACATAATAGTAGTTTTAGTTTAAAGATGCTCTTCTTATGTTTTTATCCCACGTGCAGGGTCTGCCCTTCCTATTTATCAGTGTGGAGTTGTCTACTTACTACCTCATTACACTAGAGAATGAATCCACTTTAAATCTAGTTGCTCCCTTCTGCAGAATTCTGGGGTTTGTAGTTTAGGGAGGAGCCTTTAACAGCCTCACTAAATTACAAACCCCAGAATTCTGCAGGAGGCAGAAACCGGATTTGAAGTGGATTCATTCTCTAGTGTGGTGAGGTAATAAATAGACAACTAATTGTCACTGCACACTGAGACAACCTATCCAGAGTTAACTGCAAACCTGCTTCCTTGTGGTTCTTCCTTGAAAATTAATCTCTGATCTTCATTAATATCACCTGTATTAGTATTGTATTGGGAGGAGATTTTTCAGTTTGTGCTTGATTAGTTTCCAATTCCAGAATGCCACATTGCATATTTGGCAAACCTTGGATCAGCGTATCATGATCCTGAGGAGTTTTGGAAAGAGCTGTAGAAACTGATTTTGTACATATTGATCAAGTCTTACATTGTACTCTTTTTTTCAGCGTTCTTCTGGTGGCCACAGGAACATGGATCCCTCATGAAGTCAACTTCCCCGGTTCGGAATACGTTGAGGGCTATGAGTCTATGTCCACTGACCCAAAAGATTTTATTGGCCAGTCTGTTTTGATTTTGGGCCGGGGGAACTCTGCCTTTGAGACGGCAGATAATATTTTAGGTGTCACCAATTTCATACACATGGTCAGCCGCTCCAGAGTTCGCCTTTCTTGGGCTACTCATTATGTTGGAGATCTGAGGTAAGAGTCTGAGCTAGTTGAGTATTAAAGATACCGAAAGCTGTAGCCAAATAAATATGTACTTCCTTTAAGTTGTCCTTCGCATAGCACTTTCCAGGATTTCCCCCATCATTGGACAGAATGGGGTGGCCCTTTCAACTCCTGTCTTGAGCTGTTCTATTGTATTGGAGAATAGAGCAATATATGCCATAAAACCTTCCTAAGTCTCTTAAATTGACCTCTTCTTTCAATCTGATGCTGCTTTTTTCCTTTCTGGCAAAAATAATGTGTCCATCCAATCAATGTTCTTTAGATGGAAATTGGGAACCTTCTCCTCAGGCAACAATCTAGGATAACACAACTTGCAACCTGCCAAGTCAAGCAAACCCTGTAAGACATGGAGTGTGGCTTACAACGTGCTTGACATCCACTCTTTGATCATTCTAAGTAGGCATTAAAATGTGAGGGGTGGATGGAGGTTTTGGCCCCTTCTACACTGTCACATAATCCACATAATCAAAACTGATAATCCACATTATCTGATTTGAACTGGT
This sequence comes from Anolis sagrei, assembly GCF_037176765.1. Taxonomy (NCBI): domain Eukaryota; kingdom Metazoa; phylum Chordata; class Lepidosauria; order Squamata; family Anolidae; genus Anolis; species Anolis sagrei. The sequence goes on from NC_090025.1 coordinate 166,631,579, forward strand.
TCTATGAGTTTACACAACAATATAATCCAGTTCAAAGCAGATAATCTGGATTTTATATGGCACTGTAGAAGGGGCCTTTGACCTCTCTGTCACTGGCGAGAAACTACTCAATGTGGAGCTCATTTAGGGATGTTCGTCCTCCTTTTCAACTAGAGCAAGTAAAAAAAGTAAAAATAATATGACTATGATCATTATAGACAGGAAAGCCTAGAGAAGACAATTATGCTGGGGAAAGTGGAAGGCAAAAGGAAGAGGGGCCGACCAAGGGCAAGATGGATGGATGGCATCCTTGAAGTGACTGGACTGACCTTGAAGGAGCTAGGGGTGGTGACGGCCGACAGGGAGCTCTGGTGTGGGCTGGTCCATGAGGTCACGAAGAGTCGGAGACAACTGACCGAATGAACAACAACAAATGAGCATTATGGAGTGTACAGTATTAATTCCAGATTGTGGGTTTTTGATGTGGCTGGAAATATTTTATGCAGTAAAGGGTTGTTTTTTTACTGGATACTAAGAAGATAGAAAATGTTGAAAGACATCTGACTTATTTAGAGGTTTTTATATTGGCATTGTGCTCCTTCATGATTTATGCCTAGCTGCTCTTCAGTGCATCTTTTGCCAAATACTGCTTCTTGAGAGTTGTGAAATAGGAGTCAAGTTTTGTCATCTTAGCCCCCTTTCCAAGCATGGAGCTAAGTTTCTGATGCCTTCTTGTGTACTCATTGGCTATTTTCGTTGCATCAGCAGTAGTTTTTCATAGTTCAAACCATCTATAAACAACTTGAGACCACATTTCTATCCCACAACATTGAAACCAGTACTTAGAAGAAAAGTTCTTTTTTTTGGACAACAACTTCTAGTGTCCCCAGAATTGGGAGGTCAAATTGAGTACATTTTCCGAGATCTAAACAGAAGTTCCACTGCTGAAGCCGTTCAGCAGTGGAACTCTCTGTTCCGGAGTGTGGTGGAGGCTCCTTCTTTGGAAGCTTTTAAACAGAGGCTGGATGGCCATCTGTCAGGGGTGATTTGAATGCAATATTCCTGCTTCTTGGCAGGGGGTTGGACTGGATGGCCCATGAGGTCTCTTCCAACTCTTTGATTCTATGATTCTATATATCAATAATATTGTCAACTATGTAGTCAGACACTGATATTTCTACTAATACCCATGTGCCTTCTGTGTATGTGTCTCTTACATTCTCGCCTCTTCCTTCTTTAGAGCAGTTAACAATGGCCTCCTAGATACATACCAGTTGAAGTCTCTAGATGGGCTCCTGGAAGGTGACTTAGAAGACCTGGTCCTCATCAAGGATGAAAATGGGAAGCTGAAAATCACCCTCCGGTTCTACCTGGAAAACAGCAATAGAAGTGAAGGAGAGCCAGTCCTCTTCCCACAGGACAAGCTGGACAACTTTGCTGCTCGAGCACCTTATGACCGTGCAATTCGCTGCTTGGGTTGGAAGTTTGATTTCTCAATATTCAACAAGTAAGACAAGACTCAACTTCCCTATCTATAGAGAGACTGAATACATGTGTGCATGTATGTGTGTGTGTGAGAGAGAGTATGCAGCATGACTGAAAACCTCTCAACCCAAAGAATGAAATTTATGCAACACCAGATGCCTCAATTTGTACTATATATTTTATGTATTTGTATTATATATATTTAAACTGCTGCAATGCTGAATAACATATTAACCACTGTATGTGGATTTGAGTCGTCTGAACTTTGTCTCAACATTTTCAGACTTTCCTTCAACCTATATCTGGCAGGATTCAGATATAATAGTAGGATGTTTGCTTAATTTGATAGGTTAGATCCTAAGAGCTGTATCTGATATTTCTTGAGGTTGTACATGTATGTATGCATTCCCCACAAACCGACATACCATTCTCAATGTAGAAGAAGAGGGAGAGTTAAACCTTTCCAAATCTTCCTTGTCCCTCAACTGTATTGCTTCTAGTGGCAGGAAAATAGCCTATCTCAGAAGCAGGTATATGACTTTTGCATTGGTCCTTCTCCATCTCGATATGCACCGTGATGTGAATCACATAATTCTGCATTTTGTTTTCATATGGGAGACTAACATTTGTGGGTTTCCTTGGTGTCATTACCTGTCCCTTTTCTTGGGGTGCCTAAACTATATTTCTAAATGTCCGATCAAAATTTCAGTTTCTTCAATGCTAGAAATTTGGGGACTGAAGAAAAAAATCATGTGGGGATGTTCTTATTCGGAAGGGCAATGTCTCTTGATCATATCTATGACAAAACAAAAAACACTTCCATATAAAAGTCTGTCTGGGATAAGTCTCCTTACCCAGGCTTTTGAGACCTTTTCCAGCCCTTTTAACTGGCGATACTGGGAATGACATAAAGTAAGGACCATCTGCATACAAAGCCCATACATTGTTTCTGGCCTAAAGTCCCATTCCTAGAACCAGCTTCTCATCACTCTTCCATTCTAATTATCTGGCCGGACTCCTGTCTCATCTCTGACTTGCTTTGTTTCCCCTTTCCATCCATCTAGGTCTGTTAGACTCATGCGAGGCAAAGACAACAAAAAGAAATATCCTTTGATCAAGCCTAGTTATGAAGCCAAAGCCACTCGAGGTCTCTTTGTTCTGGGCACTGCAAGCCATTCGGTTGACTTCAGGAAATCAGCTGGTGGCTTTATTCATGGATTTCGATATACAGGTGAGTTTGCCTCCTCACTGGATCGTCACCTTGTCATGGTGAGGGGCTTGTGTGTTTCAGTGAACCTGTGAGCAAAGTTGTCAGGAATCACATACTCCCAGCAGGGTCTCCATGGTGGCAAGGTATTTCAGAAAACATCCTCCCTGAACCCCAGAACAGCTTCCTCACCTCCAGAGGAACAGTGGCTATGATCTTCACTGCACAACAGCTCCAATAAAAATACAGAGAACCAAAACAACCTTTGTACATGGCATTCATTGACCTTTCAAAGGCCTTTGACAGAGTGAATTGTAATGTTCTCTGGACCATCCTCTTGAAAAACAGATTCCCATATAAATTTGTGAACATTTCATGGTTCCTCCATGATGACATGATGACAACAATCTTGGAAAGAAATGGCTCCCAAAGTGACCCATTGAAGGTGGAATCAGGGGTGAAACAGGGATCCATTATTGCCCCAACCTTATTTTCCATCTGCGTAGCTATGATTCTACACCTTGTTGACAAGACGCTTCCCACTGATATCAGTTATTGGACAGATGAGCAAGCTCTTTAGCCTCAGCAGGCTGAAAGCCAAAAGTAAGGACACATCGGTTTCTGTTATAGAAATCCAATATGCTAATGATAATGTAGTCTGTGCTCAATCCACTTTAAACACCTTTGCAGAAGCATATGAAAAGCTTGGCCTCTCATTGAACATTAAGAAAACCAAAGTGCTCTACCAGCTGACACCAACCAATCCCTCTACAATGCCAGCAATCAAGTTTAATGATGTAACACTAGAAAATGTTCACAATTTCTGTTACCTAAGCAGTCATCTCTCCCCAAAAGTTGACATATATGCAGAAATATTACACCATCTGAGCTCTGAGAACACATTTTTTTCACATGGAGCAGATAGTGTTTGAAGATCAGGACATTCGTATGGATATCAAGATGCTTGTTTATACAGTCATTGTCCTCCTAACTCTGTTTGTAGATGATGTCTGTGAAACATGGATCATCTACAAATATCAGTCTTGACTTCTGGAAAGATTCAATCAGTGTTGCCTCCAAAGAATCCTGCACATCTCTTGGTATGACAGGTGACAAACATTGGTGTTTTGGAGGAAGCAAAGACCACCAGCACTGAAGCAATGATCCTTTGCCATCATCTTGATTAATTTTCCCAGAACTGGTGAAAGGATTTTGCTTTTGGCCTTGTGCTCTAGGGAATTCTGGGATTTTATTACAAAGACAGTACATATCCCAAGTTCGGACTTATCTTCTACCAGGTACCTGCTCAGCAGGCCCGTAGCCAGGATTTTGTTGTTGTTGTTTTTTTTTGGGGGGGGGGGGCTGAGTTTGGTTCGGGGGGGGGCTGAGTCTGAGTGAAAGAGGGTCTACCCTAGCAAACCTTTTGTATCGTTACCCCAATACCCCCATGCATATGGGATATATTGAGCATGGTGATCATATCATGATATGAATAAGCTGTAAACACAGTCTTTCAGGGGGAGTATAACCCCCTGCAGAACTGATTGACACATCTGCACACTCAGATTAGGATCCTTGATGGCAAGCACGTATGTTTTGTCTGGATTATGTACCAGTAAGGCCTTCTCGTGGACCACCATGGCCTTGGGGGGCTTCATCCCCCCCCCTGCTACATGCCTGCTGCTCAGTGTGAAACCATTAACAGATGCTTTTGTGTGGCTTGACTGTAGTGTCTGCACTCTCTTGTGATGGCTTTTCAGCAGCCTTGCTGTGAGAGGCTCACTTCTTAATTGCTTCCACTTACTAAGTCTCTCTTTCCTTCCCATCTTATGCAGCTCGTGTAGTTCATCGCTTATTAGAGGCCCGTCACCATAAAACATCTTGGCCTTCCACTGTCTATCCCATTGCTCAGCTAACAAATGCCATTGTGAAGCGACTAAACGAGGCATCTGGACTTTACCAGATGTTCAGTGTGCTGGCAGATGTCATCCTGTTAAAAGAGTGAGTCATATATTCCTTCCTCTTCTCCTTTGAAGACACTGAGCTCCTCCAGATGGGACAAATTGGGAGGTTACCGTATGTTATTTGTTGTTGCAATCTTTATGGGATTTAAACAAAAATACATCCAAACAACATCCTTAGTCTTCAAGATTATTTTCTGGCAATTCTCAACTTCACCTTCAGTATTTTATTCCCAACCTTAAATGGGGTTCCTTTTAATTTTAACAAGAGTCATAACAAAAACTTATCTTTCTTATTTCCTTTCCTTGTTAAAATAATGTTTCTTTAGAGATAAAATATTGTGGTCCATGAGAACATCAGAGAAAATGCACTATAATTCTAAGGGGAAAATAACATTCAGGAAAGAGAAAACTTTCCCTTTACATTAACTCAGCAAACTATTTTCTTGGTTTAAAAATATTTGGAAGAGACCTAAAATGGCCACAAATACATTCTTCTTCCACCTGCAAATGTAATATACTGTAGATATCAACTGGCAGAACCTGGCAAATCCCAAGTTTCAACCCAATTCTAATACTTATGAAATAGAATTATGGCATTTTAGACCTTATGCTACCCAGGCTATGGTGTTGGAAGAAAGTTCTGCTGAGAATGATGCTTGATAAGTGAGATAGCAGTAGGAAAAGTGGAAGACCACCTGATCAGGGCTGTTGATAACAAGGTAAAAGATATCTCAGGCCACAGCTTTCAGCACTCAGCCCTAAACAGCAGCCAGTACCATGTTTGAACCATCAGCTTAATGTGGGGAGGGATGCAACCACACCTGAAATTTCCCATTCAGAAGGTTGGTTTCCTCTTGACATTAATTCTAGTCGTCTGACTTTGAGGGGTGGTGCTTATCTCCATTTCGAAGCCAAAGCTGGCATTGTCCGTAGACACCTCCAAGGTCATGTGGCTGGCATGACTGCATGGAGCGCCATTACTTTCCTGCCAGAGCAGTACCTATTGATCTCGCATTTGCATGTTTTTGAACTTCTAGGGTGGCAGAAGCTAGGGCCAACAGCGGGAGCTCACCCCGCTTCCCAGATTTAAACTGCCAGCCTTTCGGTCAGCAAGTTCAGCAGCTCAGCGATTTAACCCATTGCACCACTGGGGGCTCCAAACTAGTCTGTTAAAATACCAAACACCACCATCCCCACTCCTTTTTTAATCTAGTATTAAGTTTTACTCCTTCTGCTTGTTTTAAGAAATGCCACAGAATTTGAATACCTGGAAGAATACCCAGTTGGGGTCCTGCAAGACCTGGAATCGCACACAGGAAGAAAGGTTCAGAATGGACTTTTTGTCGTCATGATGGATTATGGGAAGAACTTCTCTGGGCCAGACAAGGATGTCTTCTATTACAATCGTGCCGTGGGGGAACCACAGCACGCCTGGCAGTCCAATTTCTTGCATCCTGTCATTTATTACTATAAGCGCCTTCCCACTGGTAAGTGAGGGGGTTTCTTTGTTCCTATCCACATCCATTATTTATTAGTTTGTGGTACTTAGCTACAGTAAGACTTCTGTATCTGTGGGACATGGTCTGTGGGACAATGTTATTGTTTTAAATAGAACAAACAATGGATATTCAGAAGGGAAGGGATAGCTTGCAGAGGAGATTCTAAAACCTGAGATAAATTAAGAATTTAAGTAAAAGAAGCTGCTAAAACATTTATTTGGAGACTTTTTAGGCTTTATTTGCAGTCCAGAGCCAGTGAAGAACTGATAAAACCATCAAAATTAGCCTCATGTGGTCAAAGTTAGCTTTTATCCTCAACTTGAGTCATAGCAAAATTGAAAATTTTGGTCCCAAAACCAGCCCTTGACTTAGTATGTACAGTATATAGAATATCCTCAATCTTTTACCCTTCATTTCATGGTACCAGGGGATTTACAAAAAAAGTAATAAAAACATGCTAAGATTAACAATCCAGAAAAGCCATGAATATATGAGACATATCTTTCAAAAGTTACTTTCTTGGCTCACAACTCCAAGAGTCTCTGCACTATCATGATGCAAGATTTGGTCCAATGACCATGTAAACTTTATTGTAATTCTTGGGCTTGGCTTCATGTTAGCCACCTGAGTCCCTTTGGGGAGATGGTGGCGGGGTATAAATAAAGTTATTATTATTGTTGTTGTTGTTATCATCATCATCATCATTATTATTCTCATGTAACCCCAACCTGTCAAAAAATTCCATTTTACTTTATGTTCATTGCTGCTGCCTCCTAGGCCAATGCTGCAATCACTATACTGTCTTGACTCTTGAAGGCAGCTTCAAAGATATTAAAAGAAATGCAGATTAAAATATATACAAGAACATTAGTTAAGAATATATGCTATTTCAAAACATATTTAAATAATCTACAAAATTAAAATCAGTTACAATCCATAATAATAATAATAATAATAATAATAATAATAATAATGCATCACACAATCCTAGGCACTTGGGAAGTGTTCAACTTGTGATTTTGTCATACAAAATCCAGCATATATATCTTGTTTGCTGTGACATACTGTGTTTTTGTGTCAATAATAATAATAATAATATAAATTTTATTTCTACCCCGCCACTATCTCTCTGAAGGGACTTGGGGCAGCTAACAAAAAACAGCGAAGTGCTGCATATAAACAATACATAGATCTAAAATGATAGAACAAGATAAAATCAACATGACCATACAGAATTAGAGCCCCTTGCAGTCAGCTCTAAAAATCCTGCTGGAATAAAATGTTTTTACTTGCTGGCAGAAGGACAGCAAGGAGGGAGCCTTTCTATGTCTCTCAGTCTAATTACAAAAACCCTCTGCCAGCATGCCAGCAAGCAGTTCAAACATCTGGCAAGAGCAATCTGTCCTGCTCCTTCTCCGCTGAGAGGGAGGAAGATATACTTGTATATTAACCATTTCAGAAGGGATATGTGTGTGTGTGTATGAACATTTGATTGAAATTTTGTGCTAATCTTGGAAATGAGAACTAGTAAGCTAAAACAGATGTTGACAAAAATATAAACCTGTTTGTGTACACAGTGATAGCCATGCTTCTTCATATCCTAAGGGCATAGCTTTGGCAAGTTACTTTTCCAGACTACAACTCCCAGAAGCCCCCAGCCACCAAGGCCAATATAAAGTAGATGTGTACCGTTATAACAATTTTTGTTCATGCTTCTTTCAATCCCAAGAGCATAGCCTGAAAGGGTATCGTTTAGAATATAACCCAGCAAATATCCCAGCAGGAATGGACAGAGAAATTCTGAAAGTTAAAGCCCAAAAAATAATAACTTTCCTTGTATTTTGCCCTTAGAATGGGGCAAATAAATGCTGGAAAGCAAATAAATAAAACATTCTTCTCAGAAGAGTTACATGCTCTGATTTTGAAAGTATCAAGAGGAAAGCTGATAATGAAGCCTATTGGAATTAAAAAGAGTTCTTGAATAATGACAGCATTGATCTTTAATTTCAAGACAAATTTGGATCCTTTAAGGTGGCAAAATAAAAATGCTTCTTGTTTTGGAACTCTTTGGTTTTTGTATGGTACCTCTAATCCACTGCTAATGGTGTGCTGTCTCAATGACTTCATATAATACGTGTAGGTCCTCTGTAAATTCTCTAACCTAAAAGAAGCACTGCTTGAATATCAAGCAAAAAGTGGGCACTAGAAACAATATCATATGAAAGCTGACTGGCACAACCTGGGGATCACAACCAGACACAGTAAAGACATCTGCCCTTGCGCTTTGCTACTCTGCTGCTGAGTACGCATGTCCAATCTGGAACACATCTCACCAAGCTAAAACAGTGGATGTAGCTCTTAGTGAGACATGCCATATTATTACAGGATGTCTGCGTCCTACACCACTGGAGAAATTACACTGTTTAGCCAGTATTGCACCACCTGACATCCGACGGAAAGTAGCAGCCAATAATGAAAGGACCAAGGCAGTGACATCTCTGATCCACCCCCTGTTCAGATATCAGCCAGCAAGACAGTGCCTGAAATCAAGAAACAGTTTTCTAAGATCTACAGATACTCACAGGAACACCTCAGCAAGCGAGAGTCCAAAAGTGGCAGGCTAAAACCCGGAACCTCAACCCATGGCTGATACCAAATGAGAGACTTCCTCCTGGCCATACAGAAAACTGGGTGATTTGGAAGGTGCTGAACAGATTGCACTCTGGCACCACAAACTGCAGAACCAACCTTAATCAATGAGAAGGAAGACTATAAAGAGGACAGAGAAAAAAAGGAAGACAACAATAATCAGAGCAAATCGGAAGGAAAAGACTATAGAGAAGAAGGACAAAGAAAAGGAGGTGCACAAGGAGGTGAGACAGAAAAGGAAAAGGAAGAAGGCAAGGACGGAAAGGAGTTAGAAGAGGAGGAGGAGGAAGGAGAAGGAGAAGAAGGAGAGGAAGACACAACAGAACAAAAAAGACAAGAACAAGAAAGACAAGGATGAATGAGTTAAGAATATACTCAAACAACATTAATGGGATTAATGCGCCGGGAAAAAGAAATAAAATCTTTAATAGACTGAGAAAGAAAAAGTTTCATGTCGTGGCTTTACAAGAAACACATATTAAAAAAGACCACATAAAACATTTAGAAAATAAAGGATTAGGAAAAGCATTTATAGCTGCCGCTCAAGAAAAGAAAAGGGGGGTGGTTACATATATAGACACAAATATCCCAGCGGAACTTGCTTTTACGGATGAAGAGGGCAGAATGATAGGAGTCATCATCAAAATCAGAAACCAAAAGATATTAATCTGTAATATTTATGCTCCCAATGATTCGAAAACAAAATTTACAGAAAACCTTAAGAGAAATATAGAGGACCAATCCTATGACCAATTAGTACTATTAGGGGACTTTAATGGGGTAATTGACAGAGATTTAGACAGAAGCAAACAAAATTATGCTACAAAAAAAAGTAAAGACAAAGGTAACCTTCCAAAGACAATGATAAGGCTACTAGAAAAATTAAATTTAAAGGATGTATGGAGAATTAAGAATGGGGACAAAAAGGACTATACATACTATTCGGCCAGATTCCAAAATTTGTCAAGAATTGATTTGGTATGGGTATCATCACAAATTTTAGGGAAAGTGACGAACATACAAATCAAACCCAGATTAGACTCGGATCATTGTCCCATAGAATTAAAAATAAAATGGACAGAAAAAATAAGGAGATGGAGACTCGATGAGAATCTAATAAAAAAAGAAGATATAGAGAAAAACAGAAAGATACTAAAAGAGTATTTTGAATTAAATGACAATGGGGAAACAAATATAATAATGCTATGGGAAGCAAGTAAGGCAGTGATCAGGGGGAACTTTATACAACAAAAAGCAATAAAAAATAAGCAAAAAAATCAGAAAATTAAGGAAATTATGGGAGAAATAAAAAAGGAAGAAGAAAACCTAAAAAGGAACCCAAAGAAAAAAGAAATAACAAGAAAATTAGACTATCTACACAAACAACTAGAACATCTAGAGTTAGAAGAGAGAGAAAAACAGATAAAATATATAAGGCAAGATTACTTTTTAAATGCAAACAAGTCAGGTAAGTGGCTAGCAAACAAACTAAGGAAAAAGAAAGAAAAAACATACATAGAAAAGCTAAAAAACGAAGATAGGATATATACACAGGAAGAAGAAATAAGAAAACAATTTTTTGATTTCTATAGAAAATTATATCAAGACGAAAAGATTGAACAAGAAAAAATCCTCCAATATTTAGGAAAGCAGAAAATACCAAAAATATCTGACGAACAAAGGGAAATCTTGAATAAAGAAATCTCAGAACAAGAAATAGAAACAGCAATAAGAAATTTAAAACCTAACAAAGCTCCAGGCCCTGACGGCTTATCCTCAGGCTATTATAAAACATTCCAACAAGAATTGGTGCCCTATTTAAGAGATAATGAACAATATAAGAGTAAATAAAGAAATTCCAAATTCATGGAAACAAGCAAACATATCGGTAATACACAAGGAAAATTCTAACCCAGAAGAAGTAAGAAATTATAGACCCATATCCCTACTAAATGTAGATTACAAAATCTTTAGTAATATACTAGCGGACAGACTAAAAAAAGTACTTGCAGCATATATAGATGAAGATCAGGCAGGATTCCTACCCAATAGATATCAAAAAGAGAATGTCAGGACTATAATTGATCTAATTGAATATTTTGAAATTAATCATCAAAAAAAAGTAATGTTTATGGCAGTAGACGCTGAGAAAGCGTTTGATAACGTAAACTGGAATTTTTTCAAACATCTAATTAGAGAAATAGATATGGGCTTTTACTTCCAAAACGCGGTGGAAGCGATATATGAAAATCAGGAGGCTAAAGTGATAGTAAATGGTCAGGAAACAGAAACAATAAAAATAGAGAAGGGAACAAGACAGGGGTGTCCCCTGTCCCCCTTAATATTTGTATTAACACTAGAGGTACTATTGAGAAAAATAAGAGAGGAAAAAAATCTGGTGGGAGCGAAAATTCAAGGACAAGAGTATAAGTACAAAGCCTTCGCAGATGATATAATCTGTATAATAGAAAACCCAAAAAATAAATTGGATCAATGGCTAAATGAAATAAAAAGATTTGGAGAAGTAGCAGGTTTTAAAATTAATTTGGAAAAAACAAAAGCAATAACAAAAAATATAGATAAGAAAGAACAAGAGGAAATAGGGAAAAAATGGAATGTACAAATAGTAACAAAATTAAAATACTTGGGAATTAACCTCACAGCGAAGAACTTACATTTGTTACAAAATAACTATCTCAATAAATGGAAGGAAATCAAAAAAGAGATGGAGAAATGGAAAAATAAAAATTTATCTTTACTAGGAAGGGTGGCAACAATCAAAATGAATATACTGCCGAAAATGATATTTATCTTTCAAAATTTACCAATAATAAGAAATATGAAATTATTTAAAGAGTGGAATAGGGATATAACGAAATTTATCTGGAACAATAAAAAGCCAAGAATTCATTATAATAATTTAATTGAACAAAAAGAAAAAGGAGGATTAGCAGTCCCAGACCTCAAACTCTATTATGAGGCAAGTGCTTTAGTGTGGGCAAGAGATTGGGCATTGTTAAAAAAGAAGAAGTTACTGACGCTGGAAGGAATAGACCTTAGGGGAGGGTGGCATCTTTACACAAGGTATAAAGGGAAGGAAAAGGAAAAAAATTTTGGGAATCACTTTGTGAGATCCGCAATTTTAAAAATATGGGAAAAATATAAAAAGAAATTCTATACAAAAACGCCGTTATGGGTATCACCACTGGAGGCTAGCCAAAGGAGATGTATGGGGTGGAACGATTGGCCAAAATACAAAGAAATCTTAAAAATTTATCAGGGAGAACTAATACTAAAAGAACAGCAGGAACTAATTACTATTGACAAAAAAATATCATGGCTACAATATTGGCAAATCAAAGAGAAATATAAAACAGATAAAGAATTGGGCTTTTCAAAAGGGAAAGATTTTTGGGATAAAATCTTGGAAACAGAAAAGAAATTAATAACAAAAATATACAAAAAACTACTAGAATGGCAATTAGAAACTAAAGAAGACAAAAATTATATGAGAAGATGGAATGAAAACTTAAGAAGAAATATTAAACAAACGGAATGGACAAAAATTTGGAAAAAAAGACTAAAATATGCATATGCCACGGAGCTTAGAGAAAATTGGATTAAAATGGCATTAAGGTGGTATTTAACACCAAAAAAATTAGGGAAAATATATAACAATACAAACTCGATGTGCTGGAAGTGCAAGAAGAAGGAGGGTTCCTTCTTCCACCTATGGTGGACATGTGAAAAAGCGAAAGATTACTGGAGGATGATACAAAAAGAAATTCAAAATATGTTAAAAATAAAGATGCCAATGAAACCGGAGCTGTTCTTATTAGGAATGTATGACAACAGTATAGAAAAAGAGAAAGACAAAATACTATTTCTAGCACTCACAGCTGCAAGAATGTGCTTTGCAAAAAAATGGAGACAAACGGAGATACCAGAGGAAGAAGAATGGGTAATAAAGCTACTGGACATTAGCAACTTGGACAGACTGACTTTTTTATTATTGAAAAACAAAGAAACAGGAAGAAAAGAAACAGACTGGAAGGAGGTCATCGAGTACCTAAGGAAAAAGAAAAAAGAGACTTGGATCTAAAAAGTAGAAAAGAAGCAGAAATAATAGGTGAACATAGAAGAAGAGAGGGGATAGAACGAAGAGATTGGAAGGAAAATAAAGAACTTTACTTCACTATTTTTCCTTCTATACATGCATTTTTTTTCTCCTTTCTTCTTAGAAGAAGAAAGGATAGAAGATCCTCAGAAGACACCAGGGAGTCGAAGCGGTCTTTTCTTTTTTTCTTTTTTTTTTTATTATTACCTTTCCTTTTTTTTATCTTTTTTTTCTTTTTTCCCTTTTCCTTCTTTTTTTTACATTCTTTTTTTTCTTTTTTTTTTCTTTCTCTTTTTTCTTTATTTTACCTATATTCACTTTTTTAAGAAAAATTCTCAATAAAGATGATTTAAAAAAAAAAATGGAGTCCACGAGATGCGAGTGTGGAGAAGAGCAAACCACAGACCACCTGTTACAATGCAGCCTGAGCCCTGCCACATGCATAATGGGCCTCCTTATAGCAACACCAGAGGCACTCCAAGTGGCCAGCTACTGGTCAAAGGACATTTAATATAATGCCAAGTTTTTAAACTTTATGGTTTTTTAAAACACATTACAACTGTACCCTTTGATCGCTCCTGAAACGATAAAAATAAATAGGGCTAGCTCTGCTGGTACTGAGGAACTGCTTGTCCACTTTCCTCCCTTTTTATCCCACTTTTCAGAACGTGAGATGAGACTTTGCCCACCAGACCAGCCTCTGCCCCGTCCAGACGCTATCCATCATATGGTGGAGGACTTCTTGACAGAGTGGACTGCGCCCAATGCCCACATCCTGCCACTCCGGCGGTTTTTGGAGAATTGCCTGGAAACAGATCTGCGCAGATTCTATGGAGGTAATTTGAGGGCTGGCAAGGAACCAGTGGGTAGAGAACAGAAGGGAGCAAGCAGACCAATTAATAATTGAGGCCTTTTTGGCTTGGGAAAGGAATCCTGGCCAAAACCACATTTACACACACCCTCTGAAATGGATTCATCTCTTACTTTGCTCAGATATCAAGAACATGGCAGCATAATTTGCCAGCCATTGGTTAACAAGACACCACTTTGGCCTTCAGAGCAGAGTGGCCATGCAGTGGAATGGGACCTTGTTGAATTGGATATGCGTGTTTCACAGTACCAAAGCTTTGGAAGTACCATATTTCTTCACAATTTTAATCCTTTTTTTTTTCAAACAAAAAAGAGGGTGTGCAGGTGAGCAAACGAAGGGTGTGAATATAATGTGAGGAATACAAAATAATTACGATTTTGGCACACAAAAAATGGGGGTGCAATTATTACGTAGTGGCAACTCAAGTGATGAAATATGGTATATGAGAAGGGATCTGTATATGCTATGTATGCAAAACATTTACTCTAGCATTGAGCTAAGGTCCTTTCTCCTAAGCAGTCCTGGAGAATGATATTGACTTACAGTTTGCACCCACCCCAGACCTGGAGGTTAGAGTCCGTCTACTTTTGGAGTATCGCATGTCCCACCTCTGACTCTTAGCCCTCGAGTTTTTAGTGTTTTGTGCCTTGGAATAATCACCTCAAAGTTTTCCCCTCCCCTCATCAGTTAAATAAATGTTATTTCATTAGGCCATAGGGGGAAATCACTAGTTGTTTTGGTTCACTCTGCCAGGGATCTGTAATTTTAAACATTCAATTAAGATTGTAATTCAAAACTTTCTTCCCTTTTGTCTAGAATCCTGCTTCCTCTTTGCCTTTACCCACCAGAAGTTGCCTCCCTTCTGCCAGCAGGGATATATGAGAATGCAGGGGCTCATGGGTAATGAGAGACTTCATCGCAACGGAGTAGAAACTGGACACCTTGAGGACTATGCTGCTATGGACTCCTCCAGTGAGCAGGCAGAGGCCAGCAGCCTATCCTATCACCAGTTGTTGGACAATCACATAGTATCACACCACCGACGATACCCTCTCACGGGCACCAGAAATGAACTTTAACCTTCTTCCAAAAATAGCAAAATCCACAGAGATTGCTGTCATGATGCCAAGATCTCTAGAGGTTCTTCAATGTCTTGTATGTTCACTTGTATGTTACTGCTTCTTTCTAGGGACCATGGCTTGCCAAAGACTTCTGTAGGTCATTTATTATTTGTGAAGGGGGTGATGCTTTACAGGAGGTATGCAAAGGCTGCAGCTCAATAATGCTGAGACATTCCTTTCCTCCTAGCCTCATTACTTGCCAATGGTATTGCATTTGTGTTTATATTGAGCAGTCTCGGGTTTATTGAGCACTACCTTAAATAAGATACACAGGTGACCAGTCATGAATGTTCAATTGCATGCTTTGTGGTGATCCACAAAAGAAGTCAGTCATAGGTGCTATGTGTATTGTGTTTCTGCATATACTTACAGATGTGTATGTGCATGACTCTACAATCGGGTTGATATCGGCTTGGCAAGCAATTCAAGGGCTGGTGTTAAAAGTCCAAATTGTGGAAATATTTTTCTATTGTCTACAAGGCAGGTCTTGTGGCTCTATATGAGCAGCAGAACCTGGATCCATTCATACCAGTTTGACAAGCTATTATATTGCCATTGTGAGATCATTCTATGGAAATGCCATTCTTCTGTCTCAGTTTCTCTGCTCAATAAGGAGAGTTCTTGTACCTTTAACAAATTTTCCTCTGATTTGCACTATATAATGTTAGAAAACTTTACATGATTCCATTTAGTTAAAATGAAATTGTATTTCCAATTGCAATTGTGGTTTTGATATCCCTGTACAGTGAGCCCTTCATATTTGCTGGGGTTAGGGACACAGGGCCCCTGCAAAGGTGGAAAAAACATAAACAAAAACACTGCTGTTTTATTTTTAGACTGAGAAAATATACCCTTAAGTTCTCCAATGCAACTCTGAGAAATTTCTGGCAGAGATTGACCATATAGTCATGCTGAAGAGACTAGAAATTCATAAAGGGGACATATTACAGGCAGTCCCTGAGTTACAAACATCCGACTTACAAATGACTCATACTTAAGATTGGGGGAGAGGCAACAGGAAGTGAGAGAAATCTACCCTTAGGAAGAGAAATTCATTCCTGAAAGAGTTATCATGGAGGAAAGATATTTCCGCTGAAGATTTGTCAGCAAGCCTTGTTTCCACCTCAAGCCATTTTTTTTTCAAAATCCAGTGGTCACAGGGACAGAAAGTGAGGTGAAATCTTCTGTACAGGGGCACAGACAGCAAAACAAACACCACATTCCTATGCTATCCAAAGCTAAATACTTGTACCTGTTCCAAATTACATACAAATTCAACTTAAGAACAAACCTACAGAACCTATCTTGTTTGTCACCTGAAGTCAAATCCACGAATAATCAGATCCATAGGAGTCAAACCCTCAAATGTGAGGGACCAACTATATTTTCAATCTTAGGGGAGCTATGTAGAAAGACAATCTGCAGTTTAATAGAGCCCTTCCTCTGGTTGACAGGCTTCTCTCACTTTCAGTGAGTCGAGATAAACAAATGGGAAGAATTCAACACTATCTCTTTTCTAGTTTCCCCATTATTTTTTGCAGATGGAAAGGATAACCTTGAGCCTCTTCGCTTTGCTTGCTCTTCAAGCCCTCCACTTGTTTTTCCACTTTCATAGGGGTTCTGTGACACCTTTCCAGTATTCAGTGGCAAGGATCCATCAACTCCCTTGTTCATCTGTAAAATACAATTGGGCTTCAGTGGCCACAGTGTCCTGTACTCATGGATTCAACTTTCTATGGCTTGATTTTTTTTATCCAAAAAGCATACCTTGATTTGGTGTTTTATATAAGTACACCATTGCACTAAGTCATTTTATATAATGGTATTCAAATATCCATGGATTTTGGAATCTATGGGGTGGGGTCCTAAAACCAAATCCCAGGAGATACCAAGGGCCCACTGTAGCTATATCTTTTATTTCATCTGCCATCTACTTTTAAAAATGAACATGAGGTTTCTGCACTGACAGAAATACTGCTGAAAGCTGTGACCTTTCCTCACAACATGGGCAGGGAGGGTGAGATTAACATAAGGAATCTCTTCCCCATACTAACATGAATGGACTTCAACTTGCATGATTTTCTATCATTGGTTGTCTGGTTAGGGCAGGTGGGCATTGTAGAATGGTGTTTTGGTAGGGGGCATACATTCCATACAAAAGCAAACTACATGTATAATTTGCTTTTAATTACAATTCTGTTTTGTGTTTTATGTTATTTCATTTACACCTGTATGTTATAATTTTAAATTACTTGGTGCTGCTACTGATTTGGGTTATTTTTTGTGTATTTTATGTATTCTGTCTTGCACTGTGTTGCCTTGTAAGCCGCTCCGAGTCCTTTTGGGGAGATGGGCCAAGATACAAATAAAGTTGTTGCTGTTGTTGTTATTTTACTGACACAAAACACAGTATAACGCAGCAAATGAGATATATATGCTGGATTTCATATCATAAAATCACAAGTCTAACACTTCCCAAGCATTTAGGACTGTGTGATGTATTTTCAAATGATGTGTGCAGATCCAAGTAAGGTTGCATTTTGCAGTTGCCAGATCATGATTTTGTCAATGTTTATTGTTTTCAAATGCTGGCTGAGATTTTTTGGCACAACACTAACATTGTCCAAATCTTTAGCACTGATATCAGCATGAAGTTTGGTTTGGACAAATGTTCAGTGGCACTGAAGAAGGGAAAAGTGTGTTTTAACAGTTTCTCCTACCCATATCCAACAAAATAGGTCCTTATTAGGAATTTCCTACAGTTTACAGGAAATTCCATGGTATATTTCTGCAGGAAGTTCCTATAGAGTCTCTGAATGGTCTACACCACGATGGTAGCTTCTGACAGAAGTAATCTATTTCAATAGAGTTCATTATTATTATTTTTAATTATTTTTATTGTAATATAAGCTTTATTATACATTATTTAGTTACATGATCATATGATCACCTTCCATCTTGTTGGCCAGTTTTATTTAGAGGCAATTTGCCATTTTCAAATGTTACACCATTAAGCTGTATTTCTGGCCTGGTGAGCACTTTGGTTTTCTTGATGTTCAATGACAGGCCGAGTTTGTATGCTTCTGCAAAGGTGTTTAGAGTGGCTTGTAGGTCTTCTCCTGAATGTGCACAAACTACATAATCATCAGCATATTGGAGTTCTATAACATGTTTTTGTGACCTTGGTTTTGGCTGTCAGTCTGCTGAAGTTAAATACTTTGCCATCTGTCCGATAGATGATTTCCACTCTGGTGGGAAACTTCCCATCAATAAGATGAAGTATCATAGCAATGAAAAATGGAAAATAAGCTTGGGGCAATAGCACATCCCTGTTTGACATCTGATTCCACCTTAAATTGGTCACTTGTCAAACTACAACTCCCATGATTCCATAGCATTGAGCCAGGACAATGTCAAAGTATTAATTCTACAATGTGGATGCACACTTTTAAAAAAATGTATAGTTTTTGAGTTTTGGCATTCATAATATAGTATTTGATTTAACTGAGATTTGTAACTTTATTGTAATGGGCAACATTTTAAAATAGATATTTGACTGTTCTTTAGAACAGACATGGAATGATATGTTGAAAGACTCAGTTACTGGGTGGATCTACACCAGGGGTCCTCAAATTAAGGCCTGGGGGCTGGATATGGCCCTCCAAGGTCATTTTCCCAGCCCTCGCTGAGGGTCACCCTAAATCTGAAATGATGTCCAAAGAAGGAGCCTCCTCCACCCTCCTCTCTGCCCCAGAGTGTGGTGGAGGTTCCTTCTTTGGAGGCTTTTAAACAGAGGCTGGATGACCATCTATCGGGGGTGCTTTGAACGAAATTTTCCTACTTCTTGCCAGAAAGGGGTTGGACTGGATGGCCCACGGGGTCTCTTCTAACTCTAGGATTCTAGGATTCTATTACTTGAAAGCACACAACAACAACAACAACCCTATTTTATCAGCCCAAAGCAGGCCCATACTTCCCAATGAAAGACTTGTGTGTGTGTGTGTGTGTGTGTGACGGACGACATTTATATGCTGCCTTTCTCACCCCAAAGGAGACTCAGAGCGGCTTGCAATGTATATTACATACAATATATTATTAGCATAGTACAATATCAGCATTAAACATTGCTATATTGCACCATACCACTATATCGTAATATCATTAGTTGTCGCGACCCACAGAACACAGATTGTCTTAAACAGCAATTGAGATGCAAATCTCCTCTGCTTCTGCATCACTCCTTCTTCTTCTCCTACTACTAGTAGTAGGTATGGTGCCAGAATGCTGAGTCTCAACATTAGTAATATTACAAGTAATGTAAATATATAAATATATTATTATTATTATCATATTGCAGTACATTATATAAATTTATTTATTTATTTATTTATTTACTGCACTTGTAGACCGCCGTTCTCAGCCCTAGGGCGACTCACGGCGGTGTACAACATATAAAAACAATTTACAATAAAGGCAATATCACAAACAACAATAACATCACTATCAATGATACAATTGCACTAAATCATTCGCGACGTCTCATCATAGAATCACAATCCAATCTCGTTATCCATATTCCGTTCCAATCATCATTGCCAATTGTTGTAGCACTTAGTCAAACGCCTTCTTAAACAACCACGTCTTTAGTCTCTTGCGGAATGTCATAAGGGAGGGCGCCTGTCTGATGTCTACAGGGAGGGTGTTCCACAGCCACCACCGAGAAGGCCCTATCCCTCGTCCCCGCCAGGCGTGCCTGTGAGGCAGGCGGGATCGAGAGAAGGGCCTCCCCGGACGATCTCAAAGTCCTCGTGGGCTCATAGGCCGAGATGCGGTCAGACAGGTATTTTGGCTGTCAGTCTGCTGAGGTTAAATAGTTTGCCATCTGTCCAATAGATGATTTCCACTCTGGTGGGAAGCTTCCCATCAATAAGATGAAGTATTATCTATTATATAAGATATAATACTATATATTATATAATATATATGTGTGTGTATGATATATATATTATATAATATATAGTATTATATCTTATATAATATAAATAAAGTTTATATTTGTTAAGATTGTTCTTCATTTTAATGATTGTATTGTTTTAAATGTTTTTTGCACTACAAATGAGATATGTCCAGTGTGCATTGGAATTCATTCATGCTTTTTTCAAATTATAATCTGGCCCTCCAACAGTTTGTGGGACTGTGATCTGACCCTCTGTTTAAGCATTTTGAGGACCCCTGACCTACACTGTCGAATTAACGCAGTTCGACACGACTTTAACAGCCATGGCTCAATGCTATGGAATCATGGGAGTTGTAGTTCTACAAGGTCGTTAGCCTTCTCTGCCAGGATGCTGGTGCCTCACCAAACTACAACTCCTATGATTCCCCAGCATCGAGCCATGCCATTAATTCTACAGCATTAATTCTAAGATATAGACGCACCCACTGATGAATGCATAAGTTGTGATTTAACTGAGTTATAGTCAAAACCACGCCGCCAAACAAGCTCAGTTGACAAATCTCCAAAATGTCAAGGACAGACACTGGAAACGCTGACCTCACTGAAAGTAGGCGCTTTCTATTGGCGCAATCAGGCTCTGAAGCAAGGTCAGGCCTCCCCAACAGCCAATCAGCATCCAGGCAAAGGGGGAAAAAGTTACACGACGTTAGGAAGTACAGCCGTCTTAGCCAATAGAGGCAGAGGATGCGAACATTCTGCGCGCCTTAGCCAATCGCTTTCTAGAATTCTGGAAGCCTCCTTTTCGCTAGCCAACCGCCAAGGAAGAAACTCCTTCTCCAGCCAATGAGCTGCTAAGATAGTTGAGCTTTCGGTTCCGTAGGATTCCTGTGCGAGGAACGCTTCGGGGGCGTGAAAGGTGAGAAGGGGATGTTGATTAGTCCGAGGGTATGTCCACACTGTTGAATTAATGCAGTTTGGTACAACTTTACCTGCTCTGGTTCAGTGTTAGGGAAACATGGGAGTTGTGTTTCCTCCCCCCTCCCTTTTCTACAAGGTCTTTTGGCTTCTCTGCCACAAAGTGCTTGTGTCTCACCAAACTACACATCCCAGGATCCCCTAGCTTTGAGCCAATGTAGTTAAAGTGGTGTCAGACTACATTAACTGGACCTCGGGTACATCTACATTTGGCAGGAGGAGGGCCTGTAGGAAGGGCATGCGCAAGTACTGCAGTAAATTCATCACTCAGCCAAGCAGTTCTTATCGAACCCCAAATAGATTTCTCTCTGCCCCCCAATATTTTGTGACAACTATGAAGCGTTAAATCATAAAGATCTGCTTATCTGTGTTGTTGTGCTGCAAGATTGAGAACTGATCAGAATTGGGGGAATCTGGAGTTTGATATTTTAAAAAATGGGAAATGTTGTTGTTGTTGTTCATTCGTTCAGTCGTCTCCGACTCTTCGTGACCTCATGGACCAGCCCACGCCAGAGCTCCCTGTCGGCCGTCACCACCCCCAGCTCCCTCAAGGTCAGTCCAGTCACTTCAAGGATGCCATCCATCCATCTTGCCCTTGGTCGGCCCCTCTTCCTTTTGCCTTCCACTTTCCCCAGCATAATTGTCTTCTCTAGGCTTTCCTGTCTCCTCATGATGTGGCCAAAGTACTTCAACTTTGTCTCTAGTATCTTTCCCTCCAGTGAGCAGTCGGGCTTTACTTCCTGGAGGATGGACTGGTTGGATCTTCTCGCAGTCCAAGGCACTCTCAGCACTTTCCTCCAACACCACAGCTCAAAAGCATCGATCTTCCTTCGCTCAGCCTTCCCTAAGGTCCAGCTCTCACATCCATAGGTTACTACAGGGAATACCATGGCTTTGACTAGACGGATCTTTGTTGCCAGTCTGATGTCTCTACTCTTCACTATTTTATCGAGACTGGACATTGCTCTCCTCCCAAGAAGTAAGCGTCTTCTGATTTCCTGGCCACAGTCTGCATCTGCAGTAATCTTTGCACCTAGAAATACAAAGTCTTATGTTACTTATGGAAAAACTGACATCTGTTGAACAAAATGATGTTGTTGTTAATATAAATATTTTAATATTATGGGTATTACCCTACCTTTCCCCTCCAGAATTGAAACTAAAGGTTCATCTACACCAGGAATGGGCAAACTTGAGCCAATGTAGTTAACGTGGTGTCAGACTACATTAATTGGACCGTGGGTGCATCTACATTTGGCAGGAGGAGGGCCTGTAGGAAGTGTATGGATTGATACCGATCAGGATCGGAGAGTAGGAGGGAATCTGGAGATTGATATATTTAAAAATGGGAAATGTTACTAATGGAAAAAACTGACATCTGTTGAACAAAATGATGATGTTGTTAAATATTTTTAATATAATGGTTACTCTGCTTTTCCTCCCATAATTTATTTATCGTATCAGGAGCAAACCAAGGGTACAGTTGTAATGTATTTAAAAACACAAAGTTTAAAAACTTGGCATTATACTAAATGTCCTTTGACCAGTAGCTGGCCACTTGCAGTCTCTCTCTGGTGTTGCTATAAGAAGGTCCTCCATTGTACATGTGGCAGGGCTCATGTGTATGTCGTGGACTCCACTTTGTGGCCCCATTTCCTAAGGTTGGCTCTGCATCTCGTGATGAGAAAGCACTGTCTGTTCAGCGCCTTCCAAGTTGCCCAGTTTTCTGTGTGTCCAGGAGGGAGTTTCTCTCATTTGGTATCAGCCATGGATTGACGTTCTGGGTTTGAGCCTGCCACTTTTGGACTCTCGCTTGCTGAGGTGTTCCTGTGAGTATCTCTGTAGATCTTAGAAAACTATTTCTTGATTTAAGGCATTGGCCTGCTGGCTGATATCTGAACAGGGGATGGGCCGAGATGTCACTGCCTTGGTCCTTTCATTATTGGCTACTGCTTCCCGGCGGATGTCAGGTGATGCAATACTGGCTAAACAGTGTAATTTTTCCAGTGGTGTAGGGCGCAGACAGCCTGTGATAACCACATCCACTGTTTTAACGTGGTGAGATGTGTTCCACACTGAGCATGCATACTCAGCAGCAGAGTAGCAAAGCGCAAGTGCAGATGTCTTCACTGTATCTGGTTGTGATCCCCAGGTTGTACCAATCAGCTTTCATATGATATTATTTCTAGCACCTGCTTTTTGCTTGATATTCAGACAGTGCTTCTTGTAAGTCAGAGTACAGTCCAGGGTAGCTTCCAGGTATTTGGGTGTGCTGCAATGCTCCAGTGGGATACCTTCCCAGGTGACCCTCAGAGCTCGATATGCTTGTCAGTTCTTAAGGTGAAAAGCATATGTTTGCATTTTAGATAGATTAGGGATCAGCTGGTTTTCCCTGTAATAGGCAGTAAGGGCACCTAAAGATTTGGAAAGCTTCTGTTCAACCACCTCAGAGCTCCCTGCTTGAGCGGTGATGGCGCGATCATCAGCATAGATGAAACTCTCTGTCCCTTCTGGCAGTGGCTGGTCATTTGTGTAAATGTTGAACATTGACGGAGCAAGCACACTTCCCCGTGGCAGGCCATTCTTCTGTTTTCGCCATCTGCTTCTCTGGCTCTAGAATTCTCATAATAGTATTATAATAACTTTATTTTTGCCACCCGTCACCATCTCCCTGAAAGGACTCAGGGCGGCTTCCATGAGGTCTAAGCCCAGTCAAACAGAGTTTAAAAACACAAAATAAAATACATAGACAGACATTATAACACATAATTTAAAACATAATTCATCATACAACAACCATTAGCCGAGCATAATGGATGTTCCCAAGTTGAGAAGCGAGAGAAGGCTTCTGCAATACGACTGCCCAAAACAAGGGCTGATGGTAAAGTGCGAGAGATAGGTAATGCATTAAGGCTGAAAGGGCCAAGTCAGATTAATACAGTACAGCTCCAGGGCAGCGACAATAGTAAAATGCAAGACTTGAGAATGGGTTATAGCTAGGAGGGCTAGGAATTATGGTTAGAAAGGCCAATTCATTTAGTTTACCCACTAGGCATGGGCAAACTTGGGCCCTCCAGGTGTTTTGGATTTCAACTCCCACAATTCCTAACAGCCTCAGGCCCCTTCCTTTTAACCTTCAGCCACTTAAGCGGCTGAGGGGGAATTAGAGTTGGAAGAGACCTCATGGGCCATCCAGACCAACCTCCTGCCAAGAAGCAGGAAAATCACCTTCAAAGCACCCCCAACAGATGGCCATCCAGCCTCTGTTTAAAAGCCTCTAAAGAAGGAACCTCCACCACACTCTGGGGCAGAGAGTTCCACTGCTGAACAGCTTTCACAGTTAGGAAGTTCTTCCTCATCTTCAGGTGGAATCTCCTTTCCTGTAGTTTGAAGCCATTGTTCTGTGTCCTAGTCTCCAGGGCAGCAGAAAACTACTTGCCCCCTCCTCCCCATGACTTCACATACTTATACATGGCCCTCATCGTGTCTCCTCTCAGCCTTCTCTTCTGTGGGCTAAACATGCCCAGCTCTTTAAGCCTCTCCTCATTGGGCTTGTTCTCCAGACCCTTGATCATTTGAGTCACCCTCCTCTGGACACATTCCAGCTTGTCAACATCTCCCTTCAATTGTGGTGCTCAGAATTGGACACAATGTGATTCCAGGCGTGGTCTGACCAAGGCAGAACTGAGGAGTAGCATGACTTCCCTGGATCTAGACACTAGACTCCTATTTATGCAGGCCAAAATCCCGTTGGCTTTTTAAACTGCTACAATTTACTTCTTTTTTTTTTTTCAGCTGCCACAGTTTATATTACTGTCGCAGCTATAATAGAGGTTGGTTGGTTGTGTCAGGAGTGACTTGAGAAACTGCAAGTCACTTCTGGTGTGAGAGAATTGGCTGTCTGCAAGGACGTTGCCCAGGGGACGCCCAAATGATTTGATGTTTTTATCATCCTTGTGGGAGGCTTCTCTCATGTCCCCGTATGAGGAGCTGGAGCTGATAGAGGGAGCTCATCCGCTTCTCCCCGGATTTGAGCCTGCTACCTGTGGGTCTTCAGTCCTGCCGGCACATGGCTTTAACCCACTGCGCCACCGGGGGCTCCATATAATAGAGGTGCTTGGTAGTACTACAAGTCCAAATTGAAGGACTATATATTACACAAAGAATAAACAGCTATGGCAGTTAGTTGTAACTTGAGCTCCACCAAGAGGCGGTCGAGAACTCGTTGAACAAGTTGCTTACAGGCATTAAAAACAGTTGCGCTTTGCAAGTTGTTACGAAAGCAGAAAAGAATTCTGAATTGTTTTGCCACATTGAAACACTCAGATGGAATAGTGAATCTGAGCTACAGAAATAAGAGTAGGGGATATTGTTAGATCTGCAATAAACACAGCCTGGAAATGTTATTATTTATATTAGAGTTTCTTGATGCGCTAGTCCAGGAATGTCAAACTTTCATTGAGGGCCACATCAATCTTATGATTGCCTCCAAAGGGTTTATGAATCCACAGATGGAGAATCTGTGAATACAGAGGACCAACTGTATTTTTTTTTTTACATACTCATCAATACGCTTTAGTTTTTATCCAGTTTGGGTCCCCAGATGTTATACAACAATAACAACTCTCATCATTTTTTATCTGTCATGCAGATGGGGATAATGGGAATTACAGTCCAACAACACTTGTGATTCTGAAGTTGGGAAATATCAGACATCCTGTCCACAAGCCTTTCATCTACATTCAAACCCTACTCTCTTGACTAAACAGAACAAACAGCAGGCAGATGTTGCTGTATCTTGAATCCCATCACCTTTACTCCTGATGTCTAATGATGAGGAGTACAGGAGTTGTAGTCCAGCATCTGGAGGGCCACATAAATGGTACGGCTGGCCACATTCAGCCCTGTATCCTAAAAATGTATCATTAGTGTATCAGAGATAGCACACAGCATCTATAAGGGGCATTGCAAGTCAAAGAACATGAATAAGAAACTACTTGCCATGGGAAAATGTAGTAAGTATTGGGTTAAAAGTAAAGGTTTCCCCTTGACATCAAATCTAGTTGTGTCCAACTCTGGGGGGGTGCTCATCTCCAATTCTAAACTGATGAGCCAGCGTTGTCCGTAGATGCCTCCAAAGTCATGTGGCCGGCATGACTGCATGGAGCGCTGTTACCTTCCTGCCAAAGCAGTACCTATTGATCTACTCACATTTGCATGTTTTTGTACTGCTAGGTTGACAGGAGCTGGGACTAACGGTGTGAGCTCATCCCGCTCCCTGAATTCAAACCGTCAACCTTTTGGTCAACAAGTTCGCAGCTCAGGGTTTAACCTCCTGCCACTGGGGCCCTTTAAGAATTGGTTTAGTCAACCTAAATTGGAAACAATTACTTGGATAGTGTGAACTAGATCTAGTTGAAATCCAATGGAATAGGAAAGTGGCTATGAAATAGTGTAATAAAGACTTAGACCGGAGCAAGGAATGCACAAATGTGATGCATTTGCCAGGAATGGCAAAGTGTCCACATTGGTTATTGCATCTCCCTTGTGATGATTATGTGGTTTCTTTTGCAGATGGCCCATAAACTTCTGAGACCGTTCATGTCCCTCTCTGCCAGGCACCTCTCAAGGCCATTTAGTCCTCAAACTTCTCTGCTCCTATGCCGGGTTTCCGCTGTGCCATACAATGTTGCCAGGCACGAGCCGCTTTCCTTTACTGACACACCTGCAGCAAGAAGGACATTTTCCACCACTCAGGTCTTCAGGAACACCTTTAACGTCCAAGACGGGGATGACTTCCAAGACCGAGTTTTGAAAAGCCAAAAGCCAGTGGTGATTGACTTCCATGCCCAGTAAGTACAGGAGGTGTTTTTCTTCTTGATTTAAAACCAGAGCTTGGCAACATTATATTTTGGGATTGCTACTTCCAGAATTCCCTGTCAGCCTGGACACTGGCCATACTGACAAGGATTTGGGGAGTGCCAGTCCAGTCCCCCCCCCCCCCCAAGTCTTTTCTCAAAACATGGAAAGGCCTGCTTATAATTTCTTTGTGTACTGTATGTTGACATTTAATTTTTACCATTACTATGTTGTAAACCGCCTTGAGTCCCCTCAGGGATGAGAAAGGCGGTATATAAATACAGTAAATAAATAAATAAATAAATAAATAAATAAATAAATAAATAAGGTCACCAACAGAAAAAGCTCTATTAATTTATCAATATATATAAAACTGCTCTGTTCGTTTTGAGTGGCATCCTAACTCATAATCCACTGGACGAACTGCCGCCAAATTTGGCCACAAAATGCCTACTAACCCAAGGAGTGACCATAGCTCAAAAAATGATATTGTTATTTGAGAGTTGTAATTGCTGGGATTTATAGTTAACCTACAATCAAAGAGCATTCTGAACTCCACCAATGATAGAATTGGGCCAGACTTGGCACACAGGTCTCCCATGACCAACAGAAAACACTAGAAGGGTTTGGTGGACGTTGATCTTGAGTTTTGGAGTTGTAGTTCACCTATATCCAGAGCACTGTGGACTCAAACAACGAAGGATCTGGACCAAGCTTGGCACGACTACTCCATATGCTTAAATATGAACACAGATGGAGTTTGGGGGAAATAGACCTTGACATTTGGGAGTTTCAGTTGCTAGGGTTTATAGTTCACCTACAATCAAAGAGCATTCTGAACCCCACCAATGATAGAATTGGGTCAAATTTCCCTCACAGGACCTCCATGGCCAACAGAAAATACTGTGTTTTCTGGTGGTCTTTGACGACCCCTCTGACACCCACTCGCAACCCCCCCCCCCAGTGGTCCAGACTCCCAGGTTGAGAAATGCTGCCTGAAGGCCATCCAGTCAAACTCCCTTCACCAGGGCAAGAAAACATAATCAAAGCCCTCCTGACAAAGAGCCATCCCACCATAGATATAGATAGATAGATAGATAGATAGATAGATAGATAGATAGATAGATAGATAGATAGGATTCACTCACACACATATATATGACAGATATAGTATCATAGATCTGAAAGGGGCCCCTAAAGAAGGGCTATATTGCATGTTGTAGAGTAGGTAAACCAGACAATTTCTACATCAAAACTGACAAAGAAACAAGAAATACAGTTACCCACAAGCATAAAGAAATTACATATATTAGAAACCAACACTTTCTCATTACTTTGTTTTCCAGATCATAAGACTGGGCCACAGCAATGTGTGGCAGGGGATGGCTAGTAAATAATAAAAAAAAACGACTAGTGATTATAAGATGCCCCCCATTCTTAGAGATGTTTATATAGGGGGGTAAACGCATCTTAGAACTGAAGAAATACAGGCAATGTGTGTCCCCATCTGCCTTTCTTCTTCATTCCTGAGTTCTGCCCTGGGTAGCAAATACCAGGCATTTTTGTTCAATTTTATGCATATTTTTGTGTTTGTGCTTGCTGTTCTAGAGGACCCAGATCCAGCTGACATTATTACAAGGGATATTTCCTAGCAGTAAACAAACTCTATAAAAAATTAATGAAGCTACTTGACCTTTGGATCAGAACAGTAGAAAATCAAAGTTTAACTTGTTTGGTCTGTGCCATTATAACAGCTCTTGCGTGACTCTGACATTTTTTGTTTGCCTAAAAGGTTGAGGGAGAGGAAAGAAGCGAGAAAGCATGTCAGCTGCTGCTTAGCAACCAAGGGAGCCATATTCTCTTCATTTCATTTTGCAAACAAATGAAAACTTGGCTTTGGGAGCAAGCATTTGGCCCAGCATAATTATCTGTGCAATACAGTTGGAATTGGCTCTGGATTGATGAATATGATTATCTGATTATCTGGCTTTGGATATATGCACAATAGTCGTGTAATCTATATAAATAAAAATGTAATGTTCGTTTGTGGGATTAACATAACTCAAAAACCACTGGACGAATTGACACCAGATTTGGACACAATGCACCTATCGGGCCAACGAGTGACCATCACTCATAAAAACACTGCCGCATGGCTCTCTTGAAACCATGCGGCTCTCCTTGCCGCATGGTTTCAAGGCAACGGTGTAGTAATGGTGAGGCCACAGACCATATTTTTGTTCTTGTGGACCACTGGTGGCCCATGGACCACAGGTTGAGAACCACTGGTCTAGCAACACTGGAAAATTTTAGGTATATACACCAGTTTCAGGTATATACACCAGTTAAGATCAGAAAAGTGTTCCATGTGTTTTGGAAAGTGCTATCTTCTTTCCAATTAAACCCTTTTTTTTCTTTGCTTGGAGGTGGTGTGGTCCCTG
The DNA here is from genome assembly GCF_037176765.1 of Anolis sagrei. Lineage (NCBI taxonomy): Eukaryota > Metazoa > Chordata > Lepidosauria > Squamata > Anolidae > Anolis > Anolis sagrei. The sequence continues at coordinate 166,660,703 of NC_090025.1, forward strand.
CAAGATCCTGGGTCCTAGGCTAGAAAAGATGGTGGCCAAGCACCAGGGAAAGGTGCTCATGGCAAAAGTGGACATTGATGATCACACAGATTTAGCCCTCGAATATGAGGTATGTGCTCCTTAGAAACACACACATACTGCTATGTGCATATGATATTTTTATGAAGCCAATCTGATTTATGCTTATTTGTTCCAATCTCTTCCTAATTAACGGGGAAGTTCTTTTTGCTTGCCAAAATATAGAAGTCTCTTTATCTGTTTTCTTTCTGATTTATGCTTATTTGTTCCAATCTCTATCTTCCTAATTAATGGGGAAATTCTTTTTGCTTGCAAAAAAAAAATAGAAGTCTCTATATCTGTTTTCTTTAAAAGTATACCTGGATTGAGAAGGAATCGTTGCTATGGAGCAATAAGGGCGTATGAACAGATAGAAATGAACATCTTGGATACTGAGCAGAAAACTACAATCTCAAACAGCTGCATGCCCTCCAGTAGTCCCAGTTTGTCAAAGATCATCCCAATTGATTCTCTGTCATCCCTCTTTTTCAGCTGCTTTTAACATAGCCCAGTTTCGCTCTCCTCCAATTTTCTCCTTTTTCCTCAACTTACTTTGTCCAAAGCAAACTGAATTTTAAGTTTAAAATTTTAAGTAGGTACTTTGCACCCAATTACCATATATAGTTGACTATAAGACAAGTTTTTCTGCCTTTTTTTAGACTGAAAAAGCCCCCCCCCCCCCAAAGCGGGTTATACTGAAGACAAAGTTATTTATTATTTTACCCTGTTGTTATTATTCTTATTATTACATTTATTATTTTACTCTATTTATTATTATTATTATTATTATTATTATTATTATTTTACTGCCACAAAAACACAGCATGACACAGCAAACATGATATATATGCTTGATCTTGTATCACAAAATCACAAGTCAAACACTTCCCAAGCATTTAGGACTGTGTGATATTATTATTATTATTATTATTATTATTATTTTACTCTAGTTATTATTACATTTATTTATTATTTTTAGCCCAAAAAACTTACAGCAACCCATTTTGCTCTATTTATTATTGTTATGATTACATTTACGTAATTTTATTCTATTATTATTATTACATTTATTATTTTACGCTATTATTACTGTTATTACATTTCCATTATTTTACTCTATTATTATTATTATTATTATTATTATTATTACATCTATTATTTCACTCTCATTATTATTGGAAGGGTACATAAGCACATTTATATTGAAGAAGGTTAGAATAATGATTTAATCACAATTGAACAGTCTTATCTTAAATTACAGTTTATGTAAATATTAACAAAAACATTTAACCTACTGATGCTTAAATTAATGTAATTTTATTGGTATCTATCTTTATTTTGAAATTTACCAGTAACTGCTGCATTTCCCATCCTGGGCTTATATTTGAGTCAATCCGTTTCCCCAGTTTTTTTGTGCTGCCTCGTCTTAAATTTGGGTCAGCTTATACTCAAGTATATGCGGTAACTTAGCAGGGGGTTCAGGCAAAAGCTAACAGTTTCAGTCTCTTCTAGCTTGTGTATATTTTTCCTCTGCATAACTTTTGCCATCTGGACCACACTCTTGTTGTTGCTTGGCCTCACATTTCCCAGCATTTCTCTGTGAGATGTTGTAAGGTATATAATGGGTGAGCAATTTGTTAGGTTCTTGTATTAACATAAGGTTAACCCTCAGCACCAAGCACAAAAGAGAACTAAATGCCATTTATGGTCACAAATATATGCATGCATTAGCTTACAATTTTTCCCTGGGGCAAAATGCATTTACAAAGTATCACATTTTTAAAAGGCAAATAGTATGCTTGTAGTTCAGAAATGTACACAACTGCACCTCAGTTAACAGAAGTATCCATTTCTGTGTGTAAATTTTGAAAGATGGGCACAAAAATAGATACAGAATTTTTTTTGTCTGGGGAAACAAGACTACTCAATCTGGTAGGGATCCAAGTAAGAAAGTTTGTTGAAAGTGGAAGTCAGAGAATGTTAAGATGCTGGTGTTTAGCACTTTTGCCCATAGCTATCTCTGGTTTCTAAGCTCATAGCTTACCACGCTTTCTAAGCAATTTCCTGGCATTGCAGTTTAGCACTTACTGGAGAGCAGTTGGGTGTTAGGTACTGTGCAAAAAACACTTGTGAGCAGATCCTTGTCCAGAGTGTTTAGTATCCAAATGAAATAGAAAGGTGATGGGACATGATGTAATTCAATAAATTAGAAAAAGAGACGTTGCAGAAGGAATGCTGCTCTGCTGGGGCCAAGAAAGGCTTAGAGGGGAGACAGAAAGAGATAATCCCCTGGAAGATAATTTAGGAATGGGTTTTTCCATCAACTAGTGAAGTTGTGGGGGAGCTGACTTGATAGTGAAGGGTGATGCAGAGACAGGCAAACTGGCCTGGTTTGGATAGCTTAGAACAAGTATTGGGAAACCAGGGGCCCTCTAGATTTGGATGACTACTTGTTCCATGATCCCTGGTTAGCAGAGCCAATAGAGAAAAGTGAAAGGAGCTGCAGTCCATCAAAATCCAGAGCACCACGTAGTCCCTGTCCCTAAGTTAGTAGACAGGAAGACTGCAAAATTTCAAATGGTGATCATAAATTTTACTTCAGGAAGCAAACAGCCTTTGCAAAACCTTTCTTTAAATAACCAAAACAACTTTTAAAAGCTTTTAAAGGGGAAAATGTAAGTATATTTTTCATTTTTTTAAGGAATTTTCTAGCTTTCAGATTCAGTTCATAGAAAATTGACAGAGTTACAATAGTAGAGAGTATATTATGTTCCAGATGATGTTGGACTGCAATTTCCAGCTAATATTGTTAGCAATGGAGGAGATTGGAAGCCATAATCCAGAAACATCAATACAGCCAAGATTGCCTTCCCTTTCTCTATACTAGTGATTCTCAACCTTTTTTTGACCAGGGACCACTTGACCAGGGACCACTTTGACCGGGGACCACTCTCCAACATTAGTACCAAAAGAGTTACAAATCAGTTTTTGGTCAACTTTAGATTTGGTTTGGTTGGGGTGTTGATTCAGAAAATTGCATTGGATAGACCACATCAGCTCTAGTTTCTGATACAAAAATATGTCATCCAATAGTCACCATCTGGTTGCCCACAGAAAATCATATTTAATAATCTAGAGCTGATGTGGTAGTAGTAATCTATCGTGGGTAGCCAGCCTCTCTCCTCCCATCACTTGCCTCAGCATTATAAGGGGGTTTCATTAGACCAGTCACTCTTGTTGCCACATGGTTTTGAGGCAACAGTGTAGTAATTGTGAGGCCGCAGACCATATTTTCATTCTTATGGACCACTGGTGGTCCATAGAACACAGGTTGGGAACCACTGCTCTATACAAATGCTTCCCAAACTGGTATTCCGGGTATTTTGGACTTCAGCTCCTCAAATCCTTGGCCATCGACCAGTGATTAAGGATCCTGGGCACTGAAGTTCCAAACATATGGAAGACCAGAGTTTGGGAAACACTGCTTTTGACCAACCCCCTTCTCACTATTTCAGGCAGAACTTCAGCTTTTATGTTGTAGAAAAGTTACAAATTTCCTTTTTACACATTTCAAGGGTGATGCGAATTGTAACTGGGATCTCTTAGGCCCCTTCTGCCCTGCAATATAAAATCCAGATTATTGGCTTTGAACTGGATTGTATGGCAGTGTAGACCAGGCATGGGCAAACTTCGGCCCTCTGGGCATTTTGGACTTCAACTCCCACAATTCCTGGCATCAGGCCCTTTCCTTTCCTCTCTCAGCCGCTTAAGTGGACCTGAGGCCAGGAATTGTGGGAGCTGAAGTCCAGAACACCCGGAGGGCCGAAGTTTACCCATGCCTGGTGTAGACTCGGATAATCCAGTTCAAAGCAGATAATGTGGATTATCTGCTTTGATATTCTGGATTATATGGCAGTGCAGAAGGGACTTTAGTCCTCTTAACCCCTCATTTATCATTAAGTGAGAGTTCAGATCCAGAGCTTGAAAACATTACTATTTTTGAACTACAGTTCCTAGAAATACTATTATGGCCACATTACTTCCACTAGAGGTCAGAAGATACTGCTAGAGTCTCTACTTTAAGGAATTCATCTGTCTTAGAGTTACTTCTATTCAGAAATAAGACACTGGGCTAAGTAGATCAGCAATATTTTCTAGGAACAATTCAGCTTCATTTGGCCAAAGAGATCTTTTTTGTCCAGGGACCCTAAAATACTTTGATCCTTTTTTTTAATGACTCCCCTTTGGGGATTTTCAAGGCTTTCTTCTTTCTGTTCCTGTAGATTCTCTACAGATTGCCAGTAAGCCTCCCACACTTCTCTGTCTCCCTCACCCACCTCTGTTTACAAGACAGCAGGCAACATCCCAGCTGCAAGTTTCACAACAACCCCGGGCTGGAGCAGCAATGGATTCTTTCAAAGGGAGAGGAAGGAAGGGAGGAAGGAAGGAAGGGGGAGAGACCCCCTCTGTGAGCCTTGGAATGCCTTTGCATTCCTTCACATGGGTCCTGGCCTGCCCTGGCTCCAAGCTGTCCCAGCGGAGCAACCATCCGTGAAGTGTTTCCTGCTGTGAAACCAAGGGTGGGAGGACTTCACAAGAACTCACTCCAACTCTGTACAAGCCAGAGCTTTGTTCTCTGATTTTCAAGGAGGGAAGGCACTTGGACACACTCTGACCCAAGCCCTGGTGCTTTTGCTGCTGTGCTGCTGGAGGACAGCCTTGCTGCGACTCTTTGCTTGACATCTCCAAAGTGCCTATTTTTCTGCCTGGCACAAATACCCCGTTTGTTCAAGGAGTGGGCCATTCCCGCCCATGTCCGTTCCTTTAGGAGCATTTACACAATTTGATACCACTTTAATAGCTGTGGAATTGTGGGATTTGTATTTTGATAAGGTGGCAGCACACTTTGGCAGAGAAAACTACAATTCACATTATTTCATAGCCCTGAGTCACAGCAGTTTAAGTGGTATCAGATTTCATTAATTCTGCAGTATAGATGCTCCCTTAGTCTATTCTTCTGCCCTTGCAGGCTAGAAACCTGTCCTTCATATGTAGCTCCTATAGGTAAAGGTAAAGGTTTCCCCAGATACTAAGTCTAGTTGTGTCTGACTCTGGGGGTTGGTGCTCATCTCCATTTCTAAGCCTAAGAGCCGGCGTTGTGCATAGATACCTCCAAGGTCATGTAGCCAGCATTACTGCATAGTGCCATTACCTTCCTACAGAAGTGGTACATATTAATCTACTCACATTTGCATGTTTTCAAACTGCTAGGTTAGCTGAAGCTGCGGCTAATAGTGGGAGCTAACAGTGCTCCCCGGATTCAAACCACCAACCTTTGGGTCATCAAGTTCAGCAGGTCAGCGGTTTGACCCGTTGTGCCACCAGCTCCTATAGGGATTACCAAAAAGGTAGAGCAAGGAGCTGACTCAACCTGTAGCCGTCATGCTTCTTCCCCACAGCTGTATAAAATCCACATTGAACTGAATTATATTGCAGTGTGGACACAGATAATCCAATTCAAAGGAGATATTGTGATTATCTGCCCTGATATTCTGAGTTATATGGCTATGTGAAAAGGCCCTCAGTCATTTATACATAGGATTCATGTACCACTTTTGAGATGGAGCCCCTTCCACACAGCTGTGTAAAATCCCACATTATCTGCTTTGTACTGGGTTATATAGTGTGTGTAGACTCAGATATTCAAAGCAGATATTGTGGATTATCTGCCTTGATATTCTGGGTTACTTAGGCAATTCCTCGTAGTCCGAGGATGATGGCCCTCCAAGTTCAGTGTCTTGGCGGTGGGTTCGTAGGTGACTGTGGAGCCCTATTCTTGATCTGCATCTTCTTCCACAGTGAGGTCATTGGTTTCCAGGTGGGAGGTGGTCTCGGACGGGGTTGGCTTGACACGCCTTCCTCTTGGCACGTTTTTCTCTTTCACCCTCCACTCGTGCCTCTTCAAATTCTGCAGCACTGCTGGTCACAGCTGACCTCCAGCTGGAGCACTCAAGGGCCAGGGCTTCCCAGTTCCCGGTGTCTATGCCAGAGTTTTTAAGGTTGGCTTTGAGCCCATCTTTAAATCTCTTTTCCTGAGTTAAATTCTGGGTTATAAGGCTGTGTGGAAGGGCCTTGAGAAAGGAGCTGTTTCTTGTTCAAAGCTTTTTGTGGTCTCCAGTCAACTTACTCACATGTATGCAGTCAGTGAAGCCTCTATGGCACACGAGTCAAATCCGTTTATCATGTTATGCTGCTCTACCCAGAAATCCTTAGCCCATCATAGGTATTCTATATTGGGCGAAACTATGTAGCCAGAAGTACCCACTGGTGACGCAGCGGGTTAAACTACTGAGCTGCTGAACTTGCTGACCGAAAGGTTGGTGGTTCAAATCCGGGAAGCTCCCACTATTAGGCCCAGTTTCCGCTAACCTAGCAATTCAAAAACATACAAATATGAGTAGATCAATAGGTACTGCCTTGACAGGAAGGTAATGGCGCTCCATGCAGTCATGCTGGCCACATAAATTTGGAGGTGTCTATGGGCAACGCTGGCTCTTCAGCTTAGAAATAGAGGTGAGCACCACCCCCAGTGTCAGACACAATTAGAATTAATGTCAAGGGGAAACCTTTACTTTTACCTATGCAGCCGGATGCTCTGGAGCTGAACCGTGGCCATGGGAAAGGGGGATTGGATCCTAGGTCTGTGTGGCACCACTACTGATGGTTGTTATCCTACTTGTCTCCATCAGTAAAATGAGCTGCCCTGCTTCTTCCAATACTGAAAGTCTTGCAAATAAAGAGAGGAGTGTTTTTCAAGGCTCATAACAAAGATTCATACTGACCTCTAGGCGTCACTAGAACACCAAACCAAAAAAAAATCCAAGTATTTGCATGCTGAATTCTTATTTTGAGCAAGGGGGGTCATGAGGGAGGTTGTTGCCTAATTATACCTTCCTGGGTTAACCATTGGATGTAACCCTATTGAGTAACTGCTTTGCATTGGCCAACAGACAGGAAAGGGTGGTGCTCATTGAAGAGGCCTTTGAGCAAAGCTTGAAGACAGTTTTACATTTTGGTTTTTTTTACAATTCCCAGCATCCCCTTGGGACCAAACTGGTACTCCGTCTCCCCCCCCCCCCCCAAAAAAAGTAACTTTCCCAACTGCTGTCTTTGAGCCGAGGATATCTGCATGTGGAAAATTGCTGATGGCAGCAAAATGCCTTGCAGCTGGGAGCGTTGTTTGATGAGAGAGTGCATTCCTGGGATGGACAGCATGCAAGATAAGGATGGGACATGACCCAGTGGCTGCACTGTCTGCAGATAAGGGCGCCAGAGGAGCTGTGGAATGTGTCAGCCCCTTCTGAAATATTTCCCAGTGCCTCCCTGGCCATTCTCTGGCCTCTCCATGGGCTTACTCATCATATGGGCCAGGGCTTGTGGTTTCCAGGGCTTGCAATGTAAATGCAGGAATTTGGTCTGAGCCAGGAGAGCTGCCTCTGCTTCACTCCCAGTTTCCTGTTCTTGCCTGATCCTTTACTATTTTAAAAAACAAGCAGTTTGGAATTTGGAAAAGTATAGCTCTCAGGTCCCTTCCACACAGCCCTATATCCCAGAATATCAAGGTAGAAAATCCCACAATATCTGCTTTGAACTGGGTTATCTGAGTCCACACTCGGATAATGTGGGATTTCCTGCCTTAATATTCTGGGATATAGGGCTGTGTGGAAAGGCCCATAGACTCTTCCAACCAGCATGGCATTGGTTGATGGAATCTGCCATGAGGGAAGGATGCCAAGTTGGAAGAGATCTTGTTGGCCATCCAGTCCAACCCCCTCCCAAGAAACAGGAAAATTTCATTCAAAGCACCCCGTCAGATGCCTATCCAGCCTCTGCTTAAAAGCCTCCAAAGAAGGAGCCTCCACCACACACTGGGGCAGAGAGTTCCACTGCTGAACAGCTCTCACAGTAAATAAGTTCTTCCTAATGTTCAGATGGAATCTCCTTTCTTGTAGTTTAAAGGCATTGTTCCACGCACTAGTCTCCAGGGCAGCAGAAAACAAGCCTGTTCCCTCCTTTCTATGAGTTTCCCCCACATATTTATACATGTCATCCCGCAGGATGATTAAACATTCGGACTTCCCCTGAGCAATGTAATTGTGGACGACCAATTCTCTCACACCAGAAGCAAATTGCAGTTTCTCAAATCGCTCCTGACACACAAAAATCGATTTGTTGTCACTGGATTGTATTGCGCAGAAGAAAGCAACATTACAGCTGGTCTTTATCTTTTGCGGTGTTTCTGCACCTACATCCATTTAAACAGCACACCTCTTCCTCCTGTTCTGTATGTTTCGTGTATATCCTACATGTGAAAGCATATGTTTTCATTCATTTTATATCCGCCCCACTTCCTTGTGTGCACTCAGTTAAGGGGAAACTATTTGGCCTAATAGCAGCCTCTGCAGAACTGTTCTTGGTATGGGAGCTTGATGGCAGATGTGGACTGGAAATAGATAATGGGCAGCCCAAAAGGAACAGCTTAAAAGCTTCCTTTTGGTAGCTATATCCCTATAGATATAGGTGATTTCTCCCCAGCCTCGAGACATATTTTAAGATCCAATATGTCCAGGTGTTTATAGTTAATATTTCCTTGACACGTGGTCAGAGGTGACAGACAATCATACCTCCTCATATGGTGAGTTTTTATGCACTTATGAACAGTCTAAGAGCTTCCTTTTCAGAGCACAGGTAGAAAACATTTGCCCCTCTAAATGCCAGAGAATTCAACTCCCAGAAGCTACAACCAGTATGTTTATGGCAGTGGTTCCCAACCTTTATTTATTTATTTACGTAACTTCTATCCCACCCATTTCAGCCCGAAGGTGACTCAGGGCGGCATACAGACCAGCAACAGATGCCCCATATATATATATATATATATATATATATATATATATATATACACACACACACACACACACACACACATACATACATACATAGGTTAAAAGCAATTAAATCACATCATAAATACATAATAAAACCATCAGCTATAAAAACTATATAAATCTATAAAAATAATGTCTTCCAGTCCAATTCCTCGTCCATTTACATCATCTTCGGCATTGAATTGTGCCGACTGTGTATACCGCCCTGAGTCGCCTTCGGGCTCAAATGGGCGGGATAGAAATAATGTAAATAAATAAAAAATAATCTTAGCCTTTCCGTGTTCATATTCCAGTTTTGTGTTTTATCTGATCACACTGAAGTTCCAAACGCTTGCTCGAAGAGCCAGGTCTTCACTCTTCGCCGAAAGGTCAGGAGGGAGGGGGCCGATCTAATATCCCTGGGCAGGGAGTTCCACAGCCGAGGGGCCACCACTGAGAAGGGACCACTTGACCAACATTAGTATCAGTTTTTGGTCAACTTTAGATTTGGTTTGGGGTGCTGATTCAGAAAATTGCATTGGATAGACCATATCAGCTCTAGTTTCTGATACAGAACATATGCCATGGCCAGCGACAGGGAAGGAGTGGCAGGTGGTGCAAAAAAAGCAGAAATAAATAAAATGAAATAAAGAGGAAGGAGGCTCGTGGACCAGATTTTCATCTTTGCAGCCCACTGGAGGTCTGTGGCCCACAGGTTAAGAACCACTGGTCTATATTAAGGGCTAAGTGTTCCTTGTCCCTGTTTTTAAAGTGTAGTATTGTAGTGGTCTAACCCTTCAGTGAAGTCTGCTCCTTCTTTCCAGTCTTTCCTAAGCAGTCAAGAATTCTATTATTTTCAGTGCTGGGAGGACAAGGGCAGGGTGTCTAAATCTTTTTAGAAAATGGCCAGGAAACAGATGTGTTTCATTGTGAAAGATGTTTCATCATTCCTGTCTTCGGGCCTTTTTATATTCAACCAGTACTATTAACTTAAGGAACCTGATCGTCAGTCTGATAAGCCTAATTGAGGAAACTAGACCTTCAAAACATGAGAAACTGTAGTAGTAGCCTTTACTGGGTTTTGCAGAACTAGGACTCTTGTGTGCATTATAGCACTATGGTTCCACTTTTACATGTTATGGCTGTATCATGTGCAATATGGGGGAGGGGTTGTAGTTTGGTGAGGCATTTAAGATTGAGAATGGGGATTGTTGTTATAATTTTATGTGACTTCTTTTATACTTGCGTACCATTTTTATCTGTTGTATATTATATGTGCACCCTGGAGTGCCTAATAAGCCACCCTGAGTCCCTTCGGGGAGATGGTGGGGGGATATAAATAAAGTTTATTATTATTTATTATTATTACTCTAAATAATTGTCTCCTGCGCTATGCTAATAATAGAATACAGTATAATGTAATATAATATATTGTATATACATATAATATTTATAATACAATAATTTAATACAATATAATACTACTACTACTAATAATAATAAGATATTATAATTATATATTTTATATTACATGTAATATTACTAATAATATTACAATATAATGGTATAGTACAATATAGTAATATATAATACTGATATTGTATTATGCTAATAATATAATATATTTGTATATATCTTGTAAGCCGCTCTGAGTCCCCTTCAGGGTGAGAAGGGCGGCATATAAATGTTGTAAATAAACAAATAAATAAATACACCTCCATAAACTGCAAACCCCAGGATTCCATAGGATGGCTGTTAGGGTGTAATCATACCACATAGCGTAGTACTAGCATAGCATAGTACTATGCATATGACACTCAATTCTAGTACTCCTTTCCACCTAATTCTAAGGAAGCCCCATGGATCCTGGACCAGTGTCCGGCTGCTGTGATGGACTGGATGAGGGCTAACAAGCTGAAGCTTAATCCAGACAAGACAGATGTCCTCCTGGTCAGTCGTGAGTTTGATCAGGGTGTAGGGTGGCAACCTGTGCTCAATGGGATTGTGCTCAATGGAGTTTCACTCCCCCTGAGGACACGGGTCTGCAGCATGGGGGTCCTCCTGGACTCAGCACTGACACTTGATGCTCAGGTGTCAGCAGTGGCCGAGAGAGCCTTTGAACAGTTAAAAATTGTGCGCCAACTGTGACCATACTTTGAGAAGCCTGACTTGGCCTTGATGGTCCACCCCTTAGTTACATCAGATTGGATTACTGCAATGCACTCTATGCGGGGCTGCCTTTGAAGACGGCCCGGAAACTGCCACTTGTGCAAAGGGCAACAGCCAGGTTGTTAACTGGAGCTAGTTACATCTCTACTGAAGCAGCTCCACTGGCTGCCAATAAGTTTCCGGGCCCAATTCAAAGTTCGAGTTATTATCTATAAAGGCCTAAACGGTTTGGGTCCTGCTTATCTTCGTAACTGTATCTCCCTCTACAAACCAGCGCGGCTCTAAGATCTGCTGGGGAGGCTCTTCTCTCACTCCCACCTCAGTCGCAAGCACGGTTAGTGGGGATGAGAGAGAGGGCCTTCTCAGTGGTGGCCCCCCGGCTCTAGAACTCTCCCCAGGGAGATTAGATTAGCCCCCACCCTGTCCACCTTCCAGAAAGACTTGAAGACTTGGATATTCCAGTGTGCCTTTGAATAATGGTTTTGCTGCTGATTAAGTCTGCCTAGCCCTAATTTTCTGGTTGAATCTCTAGCATTTTATTCCCATCCGCAGCTGTACAGTTTGCGTTTGCACAAGCCCTTGTCCTGCCCTATTAGTCTCAAATCTGCACATGCCCACTTTTCTCGGCTACTGGTTGTTTGATGTTTGGTTCATGTTTTATGATGTCTTATATTTTATTGGTTTTATTACTTTAATATATTTTACTGTTATATGTTTTTAATAGTGTTACTTTGTAACCTTTGTTTATATTGGGCTTGGTCCCCATGTAAGCCGCCACGAGTCCCTTCGGGGAGATGGAGGCGGGATATAAATATAAAGTTGTTGTTGTTGTCGTTGTCGTTGTTGTTGTTACCTTAGTACTTGGCCTTACTATCCCTAATTGCACCATATCTGGTTAATACTTGATTGGGCGACTGAATGCCAGGTGTTGTAGGCTGGCTACATTTCAGAGGAAGGAAATGGCAACCCTCCATCTGAGTATTCATTGCCTAAGAAAACTCTTGTGAAATTCATGAGGTTACCATAAGTTGACAAGTGAGTTAAAGACACACACACACATTCAAATGCGCCTCAGTTTATGAAAGTAAAGTGTCCTTGAGCTTTATGTCTTTTACAGAAACTTTAGTAACAGAAGCAGAAGTAAAATGGAAAGGGTAGGGATCGGTTACTTTGCCACAGAAAAAAAAGTCCAGTTCAACATGTTTCACCAAATTCCAAGGCATATCCATGTTAGTGTGGGTCAGTATGCAAAGGGATCTTGCAGCACCTTTGATGCTAACTGAGAGAAAGAAGTAGGTAGCATAAGCATTTGCGGACTTAAGTCTACGAAACCAAAGTTTCGATTCAAAACTAACAGTAATTGCATGGGAAATGAAACTACCAGGTCAGGTAAGCCTTGGAAAAGAAGATACAAACTTTGTGAACCTTCTACAGACGACATACCACATGCACCCAAAGAATATTTTTCTTTCACCAGACACTAGTTTTGTTAGATTTCCATTTTGGTAGCCAAACTTACAGCTCTGTGTGTTGTTGTTTTTTTTTAAACATGCTGTGGGTAGATGATCAGGCAGGCTAATTTGTTTTCCCACTTGTCCTTTGTTTTGAGTATATTTACATTTGAGTATATTTACATATACTCAATAAGGGATTCTAGAGGCAATTGTTTTCACTCTGCCTGTTGTAGGCAAGTACACACAAATAGCGTAGGTTTGCCTGATACTGCACTGTTTACTGTAGATACGGCATTGCAACTTCAGCAAGTGAAAGTGTATGTTTCTTCAGTTATTTCCAATCCTCCCAATTCCAGTTAAAAACAAACTCCCAAATAGGAGGAGGAGAAGGGGCTGGGTTATCAGAAAAAGACTTAGTAAAAAGGACCTTTTTAGTCTGAGGTTTTATTAACTAAGCTATGGCTTTAGTGCAGTGGTTCCCAACCTGTGGACTGCAGTCTCACAATTACTACGCCGTTGCCTTAAAACCACGTGGCAACAAGAGCAACTGGTCTCACGAAACCCTCTTATTGTGCTGAGGCAAGTGGGATGTTGGGAGGGGAGAGGCTGACTACCCATGAAAGATAATCAGCTCTAGATTATTAAATATGTTTTTCTGTGAATGAGCAGATGGCAACTACTGGATGGTATATGTTCTGTATCAGGAACAGATCTGATGTGGTCTATCCAATGTTGGAGAAAAAAGTTCTTTATCCTGATAGCCTTTGCATTGGGCATACTTGTCTAGGTCTGAAAATTGAGAAGGTTCCTGAATGGAGATGAGTGCAGAGGCAGGATGGACATTGTATATAGGACTGCAAGTGGCTGCTGCTATTGCTTTTGGTATCTCAGCAGCATATAACTTGAATGAGACAGCATGTCAAAACTGAGGAATATCAAGTTTCATTGACACTCTTGGAACAGAACCATTATATTGAATAAAATGTGCTATTTCCCTATTTCAAAATGCTGTGAAAGAATCATAGAGGTGCAAAGACCATCTAGTCTAATCTACCATTCAGGTAAACACTACAGCACTCCCGAAATATACCCACCCAACCTGTTTAAAGACCTTAAAAAAGGAAACTCATCCTCTGCGGCAGTCTATTTCACTGTCAGACACTTCCTAAAATGCAGACATTCTTCACATTGTGTTTGTACTTATTTAGGACATTGAATATTTGTCTTATTTTGTCTGTAAACCACGCTGAGTCCCTTTGAGGAGAGAGGGCAGTCTAGAAATAAATTATTATTATTATTATTATTATTATTATTATTTTCTGAATAATCACCCCAAATAACCAAACCAAATCTAAAGTTGATCAAAAACCAATTCGTAACCCTTTTGGTACTAATATTGGAGAGTGGTCCCTGCTCAGAGTAGCCCCTGATCAAAGTGGTCCCTGGTCAAAAAAATTGGGAATCACTGCTTTCATGTGAAAGGGTCACAGTAATGTATCAGAAACTTGGAAGATTCCTGGGTATAAAAGAAGATATTTCCCTTTTTATCAAAATTTCATTTCCCCAAAATATGAACTCCACACTAAAGTTAAATGACTGGCAGCAGGGCTTGGCTACATTATATTTTTTGGGATACAACTTCTGATAGTCCCTAGCTTGCATACTCAGTGCCTATACTACCAGGGAGATTCAAGGGCCTGTCATCCCCAAAATAACTTTTCCAGGCTCTGGAACAGTGAGGGTAAAAGCACAATAAAAAGGAATCAAGTGTACCTGATAAATTCTCCAAGTCTGCTCCAATGTAAGGAAACATTAATCATTGACTTCTTGAAAGAGCCTACCTTTTGTTTTAATGTTTGCTTTGCCTCTTGAAATGATGTTCACGGGTCAGTGAAGCACAGCTATTATTTTCCTTGTGTCTTTCTTTTGGTGTCCTTGTTCCTAGGTGTCTGCAGTGCCCACAGTCCTAGCTATGAAGAATGGGGATGTTGTGGACAAGTTTGTGGGGATAAAAGATGAGGACCAACTGGAAGCCTTCCTCAAGAAGCTCCTTGGGCCCTGAACAACCAAGGACAACGGAGTGACAAGCGCCGAGGCCTCTTGCATCTCTCCTTTTAATAAAAGAAAACTTTTTCCTTGGAGGGAAATGAGAGAAATTGTGAACTATTTTGTAAGAGAGGGACTAGTGTGTGATTCTGGAGGGACTGGATCATGCCATTCTCTACCTTCCTTCTCCTTGGAAACAACAGTAGGTCTGGTCACTGTGTAATGAGGGCAAAAGGAAGAGCTGACTGGCTAAAAGAAACATGGCAAGAAATATGCAACTATTATTAACAGAATGGAGAAGCTTCCCTCAGCTACCAAGTCCATTCTGGACCCAAGGTAGTGAATAACTGCAGCCCATGAGAGAGTGGTTGATATAATCAGCCTTTTCTCTCCAGACATTGTTGTCTTCCCTCTTTGTTTGGTGATAGTTTTGAACCATATGCAGTTCTTTGGCTGCTGCCCCAAAACTTACTGCTGCTGTTTATAAAGTTAATAAAGAGTAACATTGTTTGGAGTCTTCCTTCCTGTCTCTCTCTCTCTCTCATTTTCTCTCTCAGTCTCTCTCTCTATGTTCCTCTTTTGTTTGATTAATCAGTAATAAAGTCAGCTTTACTAATTTCTCTAATTCCTCTTTGGTATAGACTTGTTTGTGACTTGAGCAATAAAGGATGTATCTTCAATAGCAATGCCAAAGTTCTTCAACTGGAGTTCTGGCTTTGATTGGGTGGGTGGGCACACAACAGCTCTCCAGGAAGGTATTTAGGCTGCACAGTTGCAGCAGTTCAATACCACATAGATTATCATTGTTCTGTCTTAGGGATCTTTGTAATTTTTAATTCAGGTTTTTTTTTATGTCAGGAGCGACTTGAGAAACTGCAAGTTGCTTCTGGTGTGAGAGAATTATGCGTCTGCAAGGACGTTGCTCAGGGGACACCTGGATGTTTTACCATCCTGTGGGAGGCTTCTCTCATGTCCCCGTATGGGAGGCTGGAGCTGACAGATGGGAGGTCACTCCACTCCCCGGATTCAATCCACTAACCTTTCGGTCGGCAGTCCTGCTGCCACAAGGGTTTAACCCATTGCACCACCAGGGCTCCTTTTTAATTCAGTAAAAGACTTGGAGTTTTCTAACACTGAACAATAACTTTAGAGTCCTTTGTCCCACCCTGGGCATTCCACAGATATATAAACCCATTTTCCTACTACCATCAGACCTCATTACTTCTGAGGATACTTGCCATAGATGCAGGTGAAACTTCAGGAGAAAATGCCTCTAGAACATGGCTATATAGCTCGAAAAAACCTACAACAACCCAGTGATTCCGGCCATGAAAGCCTTCAACAATACAATAAATTTAGAACTTCCTGTCTGAGAATTTCAAGTCTCCAGGATGTCATGATCTGGAGTCCAATTCCCATGTTTCCTCACTATTGGCTATGCTGTCAGATATTCATGGGAATTCTACTCCAACAGCCTTCAGAGGGTCAGAGTTAGTAATCTCTGGAGATATAGTGAAGATATAATAATAATAATAATAATAATAATAATAATAATAATAATAATTTATTTGTATTCCACTCTGTCTCCCCAAAGGGACTCAGGGTAGATTCCAAACATAAAAGGCAAACATTCAATGCCCGAATACAACAACAATACATTGATACTAACAAAATTTATACAACCCGACATATAAATACGAATTATAACTTAACAAACTAAAATTAAATAAAAAGCACAACCTGCTATAACAGACATAAGACAAAACATCAAACATCAAATGGAAACTATAATTTCCCATTTCTTTGGGGCAAATAGATTAATCATTGCTCAAGATATCTATTGAGCTGGTGGATTGAGCAGGGCACAGATATGGATGGCAACTATTAATCTGAGATATAATGGTAGAATTACCAACTACAATTCCTCCTCCTTGTAAGCCGGTGAGCAAAGGTATGTCTTCAGCTGTTTTTTGAAAGCGGGGAGGGAAGGGGCCATCTTTAACTCCTTAGGAAGGGAGTTCCAGAGGTGGGGGGCAGCCACGGAGAAGGCCCTTTCTCTCGTTCCCACCAGCCATGCTTGGGACGGGGGTGGGACTGAGAGGAGGACCTCAGATGACCGCAGTGTCTAAGTTGGTCTGTAGAGGGAGATGTAGTTTGTCAAATAGTCTGACCTAAGCCGAGGTTCCTGACTAGACTACTGAAACAATTATAGGATTGTGGAGATGGAAAAGGCCGCAAGAGGTCTATTCCATTGGTCACATTGGTTGTTTTTAGTTGCCACATCACACTTAACATGTTCAGCTTGTGGGCTGTTAAGACTAATGTGTGTGACTGTTAAGTCAGGTGTTTCACATTCTTTATCACTGCATTTCCTATTTCTGCCTTGGTATAGTACCATGGAGCCCCCGGTGGCGCAGTGGGTTAAAGCACTGAGCTGCTGAGCTTGTTGATCGAAAGGTCGCAGGTTCGATTCCGGGGAGCGGCGTGAGCTACTGCTGTCAGCTCTAGCTTCTGCCAGCCTAGCAGTTTGAAAACATGCAAATGTGAGTAGATCAATAGGTACCGCTCTGGCGGGAAGGTAACGGCGCTCCATGCAGTCATGCCGGCCACATGACCTTGGAGGTGTCTACGGACAACGCTGGCTCTTCGGCTTAGAAATGGAGATGAGCACCACACCCCAGAGTCAGACATGACTGGACTTAATGTCAGGGGACTACCTTTACCTTTACATAGTACCATACATTCTGTTGGAATTCCTTTTGTCTCAGAGGAAAGCAAAAGCACCTTTGAACCCATTTAGCAAAAAAAACAAACAAACAAACCCATGATAGTATTGCTATAGGTCAGAAAGCAACTTGATGGCACACAGCAACAAGAATTGACAGTTTCCTGCCATTTAACAGCACCCAAGCTTCTGTTGGAGGTGGCCTGATTTACCCTAACCTTCCAGGTAGGGTCAGACCCTGAAGCTATTTGCAACCAAGTGAAATTAAATTAAAAGTTCAATGTTTGTTGAATGAATTGAACCAAAATACCTTTGTTTTGGAACTCTGGTAAGTATAACCACAGCTGCTAACATGCTAGTTTATACAAAATAAAAACATTGATGATTAAAGCAAAGCACTTCAGGAGATCCAAGGAGTCTCCTTTTTGTTAAGAGTGGTTCCAAAGGGCGGGCGGATGGGGGGGGGGGTAGTGTTAGAGCCCAAATGTAAAGCAGGATTCTGGGTTCTCTCCTGAAACCAGTGGTTCCCGACATGTGGTCCATGGACTACCAGTGATCCCCAAGAACTAAAACATGGTCCACGGCCTCACCGTTACTACACCATTGCAATGAGAGCGACTGGTTGCGTGAAACCCTCTTATAGAGCCAAGGCAATGGAGATGTTAGGAGGGGAGAGGCTGACTACTCATGAAAGGTGCAACAAGCCTCCTGATTGCTGCTTCTCCTCCTCCTTCCCCCTGAGCAGAGCTGTTCCATGTGACACCTGGAAGCAGGGGCGCCTTGGTGCCTTCGTTTTTAGGCTTGTTCCTGGGGTTATTTGGGGTGCTGATTCATAAAATTGGATTGGATAGGCTACATCAGTTCTAGATTATTCAATATGATTTTCTGTGAGCGAGCAGATTGTGACTTGGATGTCATATGTTCTATATCAGAAACTAGAGCTGATGCGGTTGATCCATCAGCTCCAGTTTTCTGAATCAGCACCCCAAAGAACAAAACCAAATGTAAAGTTGACCAAAAACGGATTCGTAACCCTTTTGGTACTAATGTTGGAGAGTGGTCCCTGGTCAAAGTGGTCCCTGGTCAAAAAAAGGCTGGGAACCACTACCTTAAACCAACATTCTTTCCAGTTAATAGAAGGGTGATAATCTTCCCCTAAGGTAAATGGTATGATGAATACTCTTTCCTAAAATGGCTATTGTTAGGGAAAAAAGAAGTTACACTAACTAAATGATAATAAATCTGACTCAATAAAGTTATTTTATTTTGCTGTAATTTTGGGCTTGGCCTCATGTTAGCCGCCCGAGTCCCCTTTGGAGAGATGGTGGCGGGGTATAAATAAAGATGATGATGATGATGATTATTATTATTAAGTTATGCAAAAGCTCTACTGTGTGGATCTGAGAGTACACTTTGGACCACAGATGGACACATAGCAGAGCTGGGCCATTGATGTATTTGATCCTCCAGACCAGAACATGCTTTATAGACTACCAATCCAGCAGTGATCAAAATACAGAGATGGTGATGAGTGAAGTTTTATATGGGGCAAATTGTGTCCCTCAAGTTATTGTTGAACTACAACTTCTATCAATAGTAACTAGAGTACATAATGAATAGATGCTATTGACATCTAGAACATAGCGGGTTGTCCACTTATGTTTGCAAACTAACCACTCATAACTATTATGACTTTTTGAAACTTTGTTTAGACTAGCTATTTGCAACCAAAAAGGTTCAGGAGGAACACTGGGCAAAATGGACCACAGTCTTCTGGCTAGCTGGGAGGTTTTCTTTTCTTATCTTATAGTTTAGTAATGGTCTTACTTTTTGAATTATTTAGAATTTCATCTCAACTTAAGAAAGCAATACTATGATATGTCAAGCCTTAATCATACTGAGAAGCTATTATATTGCTGGGTGATTATCATCCATACCTTCAGGCTGTTAAATCATGTAACCTTTAGACTATGACTACTGGGTTTATTTGTTCTTACCTGTAATTTAAAATGACGCCTTCCTCGTAACTCTCCTCTGGCTTTTTTCTTAGGAACTACCTCCCTCCAACCACCTGCCTGCTGCCTTAATGTGGTCAGCATGCCACACCCATTTGGGATGTAGAAATGGTGTTGCCTCTGAACAACCTATCAAAGTCTCATAACAGCTCATTCCTATACTGCTGTGAATGCATTAGTTTATTGTCACTCCATTTTTAGAAAGACTGTATTTTCCAAAGTCTGCTAATGCTGTTGGCTCTAGACGTGCATCACTTTGGTCAGCATACAGCATCTAAAAATCTTAAGGATTTGTTGTACCTGCCTTGTTAACATCAGAGAACAGGCAATAAACTGTTAAAGGAGGGAGCAGTATTTGATGTCCTTTTCAGTGTTTTCCTGTAGTCCATAACTACCCAGGCAGCAATGTTCCTGCCAGCTTTCTTCAAGCGGGGAGTGATAGCCACCTCCAGGAAATGGTGCCAGGAAAGGGAGGAGGAGATTGGACTCTTAACTCTGTCCTTGGGCTGAACAAAGGCCTTGACTTTTTTCCTGATGGGAAACAGGCTTTTTTTTTAAAAAAAAAAAGATTTAAGCAAAACTATTATTTATTTGCAATGTATGATTCCTCGCCATAGTTTGAAGGGGTGAGGCTTTTAAAAAATGCTATTGTCTTGTCTCTTTAGGTTTTGCAATTTAATGTGAATGATAAGTACAGTGTGTGCTTACAGACATTAGAGCCCCGGTGGTGCAGTGGGATAAAACGCTGAGCTGCTGAACTTGCGAACTGAAAGGCTGCAATTTCGAATACAGGGAGTGGCGTGAGCTCCTGCTGTTAGCCCCAGCTTCTGCCAATCTGGCAGTTTGAAAGCATGCAAATGTGAGTAGATCAATAGATACCGCTCCAGCGGGAAGGTAATGGTGCTCCATGCAGTCATGACATCCACATGACCTTGGAGGTGTCTACGGACAACGCTGGCTCTTCGGCTTAGAAATAGAGATTAGCACCAACACCCAGAGTCAGACACGACTGGACTTAATGTCAGGAAAATACCTTTACCTTTACCAAGTAGCAAATCAACTTAATTCTGATTTAGGGCTGCAAGGTGTTAACCTGGACCTGGTCCCTGTTTCTTTCATGCAGAGCTGGGCAATCTATAGTCCTTAATTTCAAAAGCCCTTTGGCAAGTGATGTACAAACCTGTCACCGGAATGAGTCCACTGAAATCTGGCATCTTGCTGAGAAGGCAGTAGCAGAGAAAAGAAAGAGTAATATTCTATCCCTATCTATTATTTGTCTCAGGCCTACATGCTGCCAGCATACTGCCCCATCCTATTCATACACATACACTGCGCTATGCTTAAAAAGTGGTTCTCAACTTGTGGGTCCCCAGATATTTTGGCCTTCAACTCTCAGAAATCCTAATAACTGGCTGGGATTTCTGGGAGTTGTAGGCCAAAACACCAGGAGACCCACAGGTTGAGAACCACTGGCCTAAAGGAATGTCCAAAAAATCCACAAGGAGTCATTGGGCCAACTCTTCTTGCAAGTTTTCAAAGCTTCACTGGCTTCTTCATCAGGAAAATATGTTTAAAAATCATACAGAAGAAAAAATATTATGATGCATTCTGTTTGGCATGTCTGTTAAAATGGTGTTGAAGGATCCCAATGCAAATAGGAGCCACTCCCTTTACTGGCCATGTGAAGACTGAAGGTGAGGAGTAATAAAAACAGATAATAAAATTTCAGCTGCTTTGAGTTGTAGACGTTGCATAGGACAGATATGTCTAGATTTCAAGAGAAGTTGCTTTTCTGTTGCTAACGATGCTGAAATTTTATTACCGAACATTTATTGTTCTTTGTTCCTAAGGCTCACACGGCCAAGGAGGAGAGTGGCCTCTGCTTGCATTGCAATTCCTCAATACCATCTTAACCCACAACATCATACACAGAAAGTAGGCTGATGGCTCTTATCACCGTTTTCTCATGCATGATTTTAAACATATTTGACTGATGCAGAAGCTACTAAAGTCTCAAAAGCTTGCATGTGCACTTCAGCTTACCCAATTCCTAACAGCTGCTGAGCTGGCTAGGATTTCTGGGAGTTGTAGTTCAAAACAACGGGAGGACCAAAGGTTGGGAACTACTGCTATAGTGGATCCAGTGCTGCAAAACTGGGATCAGATTAGTCGTCAGAGGAGCCAGGACTTCTGTTTTTCACACAACATGCAGAATAAAAGCAGAAGCAAACTTCATGCAAATGTTTCTTACAGTCAACAAACCATTAGGCAATCAAACCGTTATATCTTTCTTAAATGCATGTAGACAGAAGTGTGTACACACCATGTTGAGCACTATGAACAATCCACGTTGGAATGGAAGAGTAGGATATAACAGAATATGGACAAATACTTGTATTAAAAATGCAAGAAAATATCTTTACTGTTAAATACAAAACAAGCCCCAGCGCAGTGAGCTGCTGAACTTGCTGACTGAAAGGTTGGCGGTCCAAACACGGGGAGTGGGGTGAGCCTGGCTGTTAGCCCAGCTTTTGCCAACTTAGCAGTTCAAAAACATGCACATGTGAGTAGATCAATAGGTACCGCTCCGGCAGGAAGGTAATAGTGTTCCACGCAGTCATGCCAGCCACATGACCTTGGTGGTATGTATGGACAATGCTGTTTCTTCGACTTAGAAACGGAGATGAACACCAATCCCCAGAGTCAGACACGACTGGACTTAAGGGACACAACTGTCAAGGGAAAACCTTTACCTTTACTACAAAACAAGAACAATTAAAACAGATCACACACACTCATACACACATACAAACACACACAGAGAGACTGCACAGCCATAGTATTACATAGTACTAGTAAGCAAACTAGATATCCCTCCTTCTCTGCTTTTTGTACAAGGTCAAGTGTAGTGTAGCAGAAGTAGCCCAATCTGTTCCTTCCTTCTCACTTCCCAGCATATTAATTTAAAAAGATGTGATCTCCAGTCTGCAAGCTGGCAACACTTTACTGACTGAGTAATTTTTGCATTTCTTACAAGAAAGGAGAGGAAGACTGGGAGATGTGCTGAGCACTGATGTCCAAATGTCTTTCTGAACATTACCTCTTCAACAGAAAATTTGGTGCTGAAGTCAGAAACAGCATGGAAAGAATAGGCATAGATTAGGTTCCTACACTGTAAGGAAAAAAGAAGAGTGTTCCAACATATTTAAGCAACCTTTTATTTAAAATGAACAATATGCATGTTTATCCAGACCTTCTTCACCATCCTCCTGAGGCTGATGCTGCTAAAAAAATGCTTCCAGCTTGACAGAGGATGAGGAGGAATATGAGTCCAGGCAGGCATAGAAAGCCATTGTAAAAAGGAACTTCATTCTCAAAGGTTTTGCTAACAGAGGTATGTCTGTATTTTGAAAATGTTCTATAGAACAATGAAAGGCAGAAACTTAAAGTTTTATCCTAAGACTTTTAACTTTAGAGTTGGGCTTGTTTTGTGTGCAGTTGGAACAAACACATTTCCTACTTGAAGCACAAAAAAAGGAGGGGGGAGTATTATCAGAGACTGCAGGAAAAGTCTGGGAGAGAGAACAAGCCTGGTATGTTTCTACAGTGGTTCGATGTTCATAAATACAGAACAGGAAAAAAACATCTGTAGGCACTGTGACTTTGCATTGTGTATTTAAGAGCTTGCATAAATTGGCTGTTTTATCATTTCCTTCCAAGGCTCTGGGGCCTGGGTGGTATTGTACACTGTCAGGACAAGCTGGAGATTTACTGGCAAACCTTCATACATGCATCATTTATGAAAGACATGGTTGCTTGTTTTTGTATATATATAATGTTGGGAGACCTGAATATTTGGTGAGAGGAAATCAAAAGCATGCACCTCCTTTCATTTGCTCTCCCTCAGGACCCTGGCACACTGTCCTTATATCCCAGGATCTGATCCCAGGTTATATGCTTTGAACTGGATTGTATGAGTCTCTACTGCCATATAATCCAGGATAAGCAGATAATCTGGGGGGTCCTTCCACACAGCCATATAGCCCAGAATATCAAGGCAAAAATTCCACAATATCTGATTTGAACTGGGTTACCTAGGATTCCCCGGTGGCACAGTGAGTTAAACCCCTGTGCCGGCAGGACTGAAGACCGACAGGTTACAGGTTCAAATCCGGGGAGAGGCAGATGAGCTCCCTCTATCAGCTCCAGCTCCTCATGTGGGGACATGAGAGAAGCCTCCTACAAGGATAATAAAAAAACATCAAATCATCTGGGCGTCCCCTGGGCAGACGGCCAATTCTCTCACACCAGGAGCGACTTGCAGTCTCTCAAGTCACTCCTGACACGAAAAAAAAGCAACAAAAAACAAAAAAAAAAAACTGGGTTACCTGAGGTCATATATTCCAGTTCAAGGCAGATTTTGTGGGATTTCCTGCCTTGATATTCTGTGTTATATGACTGTGTGGAAGGGCCCTGGATTGTCTGAGTCCACGCTGCCATATATCTCAGTTCAAAGCAGATAATGTGGGGTTTTATTCAGCTGTGTGGAAGGGTGCTAAAATCAGACCCTGGGATATAAGGACAATGTAGAAGAGGCCTTAGTAACTTGTCAAATACTTGGGCAACTTTTTGAATTCTACGTTTAAAATTGCAGAGAAGTGGAAGATAAAATATTCTATTATACAGCCTGCCTTAAACATTAGGAAGAACCTCCTGACTGTAAAAGCTGTTCAGTGGTGGAATATGCTGCTTTGAAATTTGTTGGGTTCTCTGGAGCTTTGTAAACAGAAGTGGGATTGTCATCTGTTGGGAGTGCTTGGATTGTGTGTTCCTGCAAGGCACTGGATAGCCCTTGGGGTTTCGTCCAACTCTACAAATATTAAATTGGAGGTCACTGCAACAATTCTTGCAGGTGCCACTTCTGTTCTATTTTTACTGGAGGGAAAAGTCCTTGCTGCTTAATAGCCCCATTACAATGTTGCCTTTGATTATTCTGCTTCAGAGATCAGAACTCATGTATCAATGCACCACTGACTTTGAAACCTCACTGTTCCCAAAATAGCTCACTTAAAAAGTTCCTGTCCCTTTTGTAACCTTTGGTATCGCTCACTCTTGACGCTGAAACACATATTGAGCTGACTACAACTGAAATGAAGCTGGAGGACCTATGGAACCTCATGCTACTAAATGTTGCAGAGTGGAGTGGCCGTTTGGTGTGCAGACAATTACACCTTCACCCAGGACATTCCATTCTATTTCCCCTTTCCATTTACTATTTTCTTCCCTTTCAACAGTCAACAACTTATCATAGGGTTGTCACTGAGTGTGGTCAGTCTAAAAGTCACTTGGTCCACTGAACCCATTTCTCGAGATTTCTCCAGACCCAAACCAATTAAATTGGTCACAGGGTATTTGGGAAAAGGCTTGCCTGAAAAAAATGTGTTTACTTGACAAGAGTAGAATCACAATGAAGGGGGCAATTGAGGATGCATTTACACTATAGAATTAATGAAGTTTGACACTACTTTAACTGCCATGCCTCAATGTTATGGAATCGTGGAAGTTGTAGTTTTAAAGGTCTTCTTTGCCAAAGAGTGCTTGTGCCACACAAAATTACAACTCCCAGGATTCCACTGCACTGAACCATGGCAGTTAAAGTAGTGTCAAATTGCATTAATTCTACAGTGTAGGTGCATTCCTAGTCTTGGGTTGCTGTGAGTTTTCTGGGCTGTATGGCGACGTTCTAGAAGCATTCTCTCCTGATGTTTTGCCCCCATCTATGGCAGACGTCCTCAGAGGTTGAGGGGTCTGTTTGAAACTAGGCAAATGAGGTTTATATATCTGTGGAAAGTCCAGAGTGGGAGAAAGAACTCTTATCTGTTTGAGGCAAGTATGAATATTAAACACAAATAATCCACTTATAAGGATAAGATAATGAATAAGTCCAACAAATAGGTAAATTGTGAAACTTAGACTGTTCAATTCACAGTAATCACAAAATTAAGCAGTATGAAATAAGTTCTGTACAGTCTTTTAGTGATATCGTTGTATGTTCATGAATCAGCCTCCCACGACCGGGAGACAAGTATGAATATTGCAATTGTCCACTTGATTAGCATTTAATGATCTTGCAGCTTCAAAACTTGGCTGATTGCTGCCTGGGGGATTGCTGCCTGTTTGGAGGTGTTAGCTGTCCCAGATTGATTCTTGTCTGGAATTCCCCTGCTTTTGAGTGTTGTTCTTTATTTACTGTCCTGATTTTACAGCTTTTTAAAACTGGTAGCTAGATTTTGTTCATTTTCATGCTTTCTTCCTTTCTGTTGAAACTGTCCACATGACTGTGGATTTCAATGGCTTCTATGTGTAGTCTAATATGGTGGTTGCTAGCATGGTCCAGCATTTCTGTGTCCAGGTTGGTTCATCAGGTGCTCTGCTATGGCTGAGTTCTCAGGCTGAATTAGTCTGCAGTGCCTTCTATGTTCCTTGATTCATGTTTGGGAACTGTGTTTGATGGTCCTTATTGAATTGTCCACAGCTGCATGGTATGTGGTGGACTCCTGCAGTGATTCCGGCCATGAAAGCCTTCAATAACACATTCCTAGTCTTCCTTAGCAGAGGGTTTCCAGAACCTGAGAGCCTCTCTGATGTGTTGTGCTTCTAATGGCATTAGGAGCAAGAGAAAACATTTTTGAACAAAGACAGCCTTGTATAGGAGAATGCAATCTTTCCAACAGATGTTCTTCTTGTCCCAATGGTTGTGAACAAGGCTCTTTGCCAGGTTGTCTCTAGTGCCCAGTTCATCTTTGCCCGGGCTTTGGTGGCATGAGATCTCTATAGCTGATCATTGCACAAAATGTAGGTCCAGCTTGCTGTCAGGGTATCATGGCCAACATCTCAATAGCCAGAGTCTGGATGGCCATCTGTCAGGAGGGTTTTGATTGTGTGTTGCTTCATGACAGAATGGAGTAGCTTCCAATTTAGGATTCTATGATTTAATGTAGTGGGCTCTCCACTTTCACGATGTATGGGGGTACAAGGGCTTGCAGAGGAAAATCGAAGTATTTGAGGATAGCGTGGTGTTCTGCATTGTTTGAGAGGGGTCTTTTTGAATGTTTAAAATGCATTTGAAGGCTTCATACATGCTATCAGGGCAAAAACAATTTTGTGCAATTAAGCAAACTTAAGGCATGGATGGGGTGGGTTTTGAGCCCACAAAAGTAGATTTTAAGAGCCACATACAGGCCATGCTTTGCCCAGAGCCCTGGTATAATTGAAAACAGTATGATTGCATGATACAAAAGCCATGTATGGAAGTGTTCCTGACTCACCTATGTAAATTAAGTGATTTGTAATTCTGGTAGCACTGCAGAACCAATTCATCCAGTACTTAATGATAGATCAGATCACAATATTTCTAAGCAACCTTTTTTGTTTGCCTAAGCACATCCAAAACATTTTGAGAAAGGATCCCATAAAAATATACATAAATGCCAATGTAATACAATCACAGGCCTATCTCAGTGGAAGAAACACCTCCTGTCTGTAGGATGCTCATCTGCAAATACATAATGTCTGGGTTTTGTTTTTGTTTTGTTTTTTGTCAGATGCCTGGCAATTGTATCAAATTTGCATATGTTGAAATGAATTCATATGTGTAAATGGACAATTCGTTGTATAATTTCTCCATGCAGAGTTATGGCAGCATGCCATTGACACATAATTAAATTCTTCTCATGGCAGTTACTTATGCATAAGAAGCAGTGGTGTCATCCACATGGTGATTTCTTTCACTAGTGTATACAAGTAACTGTTAAACTTAATATGCATACATGTCCTGGAAAGCCAAGAGCAACTGGTTCTTTCCAATGGAGATATTTCTAAATTGTCATTGTCAGCATCAGCATCATCTATACACATCTTTCCCCCCTCAAAATCTCAATTCAGGGCTGTTTACAAGCTGGAAGAGGAACAAGTTAAAGATTGTGTGATAGTGGTCTCATAAAGTTAGATTTAATATATATACAATTGGAAGTATGGGCAAGTATGGGTTTGGACTGAATGAGCCATGTGGCCTCCTCCAAGTCTATGTTTCTATGTAATCAAATGGATTGGAATTTACTCTGTGTTATGATCTTGAATACATTTTATTCTAAAGTGATGTATGATTGATATTTGAGTCTCCAAACTATGAGTAGGAAGATGTGTTCTCATAATGTATATTACCAGCCCACGCACCTAGATCAACTTGGAAGACGATGCTCTGTGCCCCACCAAGTGGGAGCCGTATGCCTTGCTTCTCTTTTGTGGTAACCTTCTTGTGAAGTTGGATGCTGACACCGACCTTGTTTTGCTGTCAAATAAAAACTAGCATTTCTCACAAGCTTTTGGCAATCCAGTGACCATGTATGCATCTACATTGCAGAATTAATGCAGCTTGACACCATTTAACTGGCATGGCTCAATGTTATGGAATCCTGGGATTTGTAGTTTGTTGAGGGACCAGCAGGCTTTGGAAAAAGAAGGATAACTCCCAGGATTCTATAGTATTGAGCCACAGCAGTTAACGATAGATCAGATCACAATATTCTGTCAAGCTGCACTAATTCTACGCTGCAGATGCACCGCATGACTTACCTCTGACTACTTGGGTTCTGGATTTCCTTTACATTCTTTCCCATAGTTCAGTTACTGGGGCACCAATAGCACAGCAGGTTAAACCGCTAGCTGCAAGAAAGCTGCTTACCAGAAGGTTGGTAGTTTGATGCTGTGAGTCGGGGTAAGCTCTCAATTGTCAACCCTAGCTCCTGACAACCTAGCAGTTCAAAAGCATACGATGTGAATAGATCAATAGGTATCGGTGAGAAGATAAAAGGGCACCCCATGTAGATATGCAGACATGCGGGCAACACAATTGGAGATGTCCATGGAAAATGGCCAGAGTTGAACATTACCTCCAGGTGCCGGAGAAGGAAAAAGGGAGAAGGCCTTTACCTTTGTCTGTGTTGTATGTCGATGTTCACTGTGTGTGTAAAAAGGCACTGAATGTTTGCCTCATGTATGTATTGTGATTTACTCTGAATCCCTCCAGGGAGATAAAGCAGAATATAAATAAAGTGTATTATTATTATTATTTTACTGACACAAAAACACAGTATGACACAGCAAACGAAATCTATATGCTGGATTTCGTATAGCAAAATCACAAGTCAAACACTTCCCAAGCATTTAGAACTGTGTGATGTATTTTCAAATTATTTGCGCAGATCAAGTAAAGTGGCCTTTTGCAGTTGACAGATCGTGATTTTTGTCAATGTTTATTGTTTTAAAATGCCGGCTGAGATCTTTTGGCACAGCACCCAGTGTGCCGATTACCACTGGGACCACCTGTACTGGTTTATGCCAGAGCCTTTGCAGTTCGATTTTGAGGTCCTGATAACGGATGAGTTTTTCCTGTTGTTTTTCCTCAATTTGACTGTCACCTGGTATGGCGACATCAATAATCTAAACATTTTTCTTTTCTACAATTGTGATGACGATGATTATTCTTTCAATAAATGTAAAATTTTATCTCTTTTATGGCATAATGCCATTTTTATTTTTTTAATAAATAAAAATATTTGTTTGCCCTTCAGGCAGCAAAGTATGTTGGGCTGACAGTACTCACAAAGAAGATGCAAATAAACTACATTTCCCAATAGCAGATTATATTCACTGATCCTCATAAAAATATGGTTCTGTTTTCACTATGGCAATAATCATTTGCATGTATACACTAACCTGTTAATATATCTAATGGCTTTAACTTTGCTTTTAGGTGCACAGATGTTCAGATTTATTGTGGAGTTTGCATTCCACTTTGTATGGTGGGACTCTGACAGTACCCCCCCCCCCCCGCAATAAAAGAATTCACTGTTAATAACAGGACACACATATGCTGAGGGAAGTCTTCTAATGTTGATATAACTGTGTTATTCTTTATCTGAATTTTTAGCCATTGGCAAGGCCAGCTTGGCGCAGTGGGGATTCTTCTTCATAGGCCAAGTTCCTTCTTTAAAAACATACTGGCTAGAAAAATGATTGCAACTTGTTGTAACGCAGTGCAGAAAAGGGAGGTTTTTCAAATACAATGCTTTTCTATATTTAAACGGTCTTAGAAGCATTTTTTCTAGATTGTTCCAGAAATGTTCACCTTGAGTTGGAGAGTGCAGAGAGAGATAAAAAATAATGGTGAATGTTAATATGCCGCTCTCCCATGAAACAGCGTGTGGGGTTTGAGGATGGGAGGAGAGAACAAATGATTTTGCAACCTCAACTGCTGCCGAGATCAGTGCCAACTGGCAGATGTTTGTGAAATACTTTGAAACAGGAGTGTGCTACAGAAATAAACCGTGCCTTAAAATAGGCTTTCTGGCTAGCAAATCCATCCTGCAGAAAAACCTGAGTACCCGGAGGATCTTGCCTCCTCCCTGGAAGGCCATGAGTGACGAACACAGGGGAAACTATTCTCTGCAGGAGGCTAAGAGCTCATTCAGGGTTAATGCAGAAAATCTCCCCCTTGGCTGGTTAGAAAAACATGTTTGAAAGATGAGAATACATCTTGAAAGAGGCAGGGCAAGTAACCACATCCTCCTTTCTGAGGCTGAAATATTTTGCTTCAGCACTAACTCTGCAAGGAACAAAGGAGATTAACTAGAATGTAAACCAGCCTGCAGATTAAAAACAAAACTCTGAAGTACATATATAGGAAAGCCCTTGTCATCCTTCAGCCTCTTGGTTGTAGGGAGTTCTGCAGGTGTCTGCTTTAGCAGTCCCAGAAACAAGGGGGTATATTGTTCAGGGTGTAAAATTGCACATCTTTGCCCCTGGGCAACAAACCACCCAACACATTCTCCCATCCTCTACTTTTCCAGCCCTTTCTTTCCTGGGATATGGGTTGCTGAGTGTCAAAACTTATCAGAGCATTGGATGCACATGCCATAATTTAACTCTGAATTTGGGTAATAGCTCTGCTGGTATAATATTGTCATACGTTTTGCTGTGGTATTTCATCAATATAACTTGGACAGTTGGGGACAGAACTGCTCTTTCAGTGTATTATTATTATTATTATTATTATTAAACTTTATTTATGCCTCACCACCATCTCCCCTCAGGTACTCGGAGCAGCTTTGGGCCAAGCCCAAAGAATACAGTAAACAAGCGAAATATATACAGCAAATAATAATTAAAATAAAATACAGCTATAAAAACCAAAACACACAAAAAATAAAAGAAAAACAACACAGTAGGATATGAAGTAAAATAAAAATTAAGGACAAAGACTTAATCAAAGTCTGCTGGGCCAGATGCAAGGATAAAAACAAGAGACATAGAGCGAGATGGGAAAACTGGAGTGATTTATCTGGTGGGATGTACAGGAGGGACAAGCTATGGGGTTTAATTTCCCGCTGGAAATAAGATCAAGTGCATCAGGAGGACAAGTATATGTTGGGACCTAAAAGAAAGGCCCATCTTTCATATTTCTATATGGAGTTTATGAAAAAGGGTCTATTTGTAAGGAGAGGTATTTCATAACTTATTCTGAATTACACCTATGCCCAGGGTGGAAAAAGAGTGAAATTAGTTTGCCCTGTCTGATTATAAAAAGCATAAAATACTAGAATAATAGAGACTGCATGGGTTGTGTAGTCCAACCCCCTGCCATGTAGGAAAGGCACAAACAAAGTACCCCTGACAGATAGTCACCCAGCCTCTATTTAAAAGTCTCCAAAGAAGGCAATTCCACCACACCCTGAATGTGCCAGGAGAACTGGAAAGCATCAGAAGTGTTGCCTGATAAACTGGGTTAAGCCTTGGGACATGAATTTTGAGATTTACACTGTCTATTCTTTTGGGTCCCCTGGTGGTGCAGCAAGTAAAACCACTGAATTGCTGAACTTGCTGACAGAAAGGTTGGTGGTTCGAATCCGGGGAGCGGGGTGAGCTCCTGCTGTTAGGCACAGCTTTGCCAACCTAGCAGTTCAAAAACACGCAAATGTGAGTAGATCAATAGGTACCGCTCCGGTGGAAGGTAACTGCGCTCCATGCAGTCATGCTGACCACATGACCTAGGAGGTGTCTATGGACAATGCTGTCTCTTTGGCTTAGGAATGTAGACAAGCACTACTCCCTAGAGTCAGACTCGATTAGACTTAACGTCAAGGAGAAACCTTTACCTTTTACTATTATTTTGGGCTGTTGCTCCACAAATACAAAATCATCCATGAATAAAAGGCATGGTATCATGTCTGATCTTAGAAGCTAAACAGGATCTACTCTGATTAGCCCTCAGATGGAAGATCACCAATGAATACCAAGGGACGTCGACTTCATTTCAGAAGACATAACTAGCAAAATGATCTCGTAATATTCCTTGTATGAGAAAGCTCTATTAAATTCATAAGATTGCTGTAAGCCCATGACTTGAAAGCACATAAAGTATAGGTATAGCATGTTCTGATGCCATTTAGTTTGCAAACTCGTCTTCCTTCAGATTAAGGCAGAAAGGTACAGCTATAGAAAAGGTAAAAAGCACAGCTGTAGTTTTACTAAAGCTGTCGGGGTTTGCATGAAGAAAAGAGAACGGATGGACTTGACCATATATGGGAGACAAAGACAGACTCAAGATGAGTTTTTTTGAAAGGGTGAAAAATCGGTCATGAGACTTGCCAACTTTGCAGAAAGGAAATAGCCAAGGCTAAAGTTAGAACTTGCCAAGATCAGCAGATGTTTTCAGCTGTATTTTGCATGTCGGCATCTTGAGATGTTTCCAAGAAGGGGCTTGCTTATTGCGAAGCGAAACTTAAAAATATATGAGCTAATTGCTTAATATAATTATAATATTGACAGCTTTTTTAACCAATGATTTAATCTTCGGGGCGGCTCTTAAAGCCGAACCCCTTTTGATGTATAAAAGGAACACTACCTTTGAAGCTGGTGGGCTTTCCCAGAGACGCCATGTTGTGTCGGAAGGCCACTAGCAGCTGCTATAAATAAACTATGATATTCTTGCTGAACCCAGTTGGCTGTCTTTCCTGACTCATCTGCGTCCGCAATTTGAACTGAAACGGAGCATTTTGGCTGAGCCCCTGGGCAATTGCTCGGGGAAAGAAAAAGCCTGCTTCATTTTTGGAGGTTCCACCGAGATTTGATTCAGACGGGCCAGAGTCGGGGGAGACGGATCTTGTTGGCAAGACGATTTTTGATCAGCATCAGGGGCGCGAGAGGCGATTGTCGTTAGCCGAGACAAAGGGGGCCCCCGACTACTAATAGCCGGCTGCGACACTCCCCTCTTCTGTCAGTGCTGCTGATCAAGGTAAATCGCAACTCTTCGGGTTCTCAAGAAATCAACTGGGAGTGGAGGAGTGATAAGAAGGATCCAAAAGGAGGAAAGTCCGGGGGACGAAGGTTGTTCCAACGTCTACAGAGACCCGGCAAGTATAAGTGGTCAAGTAAGACACTAGGTAACACACACCAGCGCTGGGGGAAGGGGGACCACTAAGTATCCCGTGGGGTAGTGGGAGGACGGGGCAAACCTTGCAGTTCCTAAAACGTGCCGTCGAGTGTCCGGGCGTCTAGGTCAAGGTTTGCTCCCCACTAGAGGCCATGGGTGGGAGGAACTCAAAGACAGTGTCTCCGCTTCAGTGTATGCTAGACAACTTTGACAAGTTTGTAGCTGCATCGAGTCAGGGAGATCCAGGGGATTTTAAGGACCACAGATTAAGGAATCTGTGCATAGGAGAATGGCCCACCTTTCCTTTTGGGTGGCCTGCAGAGGGGTCGTGGGACCTAAAGAAGATTAGGCAGGTAGAAAAATTTTGTGCTAACCATCATCTGGATCAATATACTTATATTGATGCCTGGGACAACGTGGTGACCCAAAATCCTGATTGGGTCCGGAAGTGTAAAAAAGTGCAGTATATGATGATAAGGAAGAAAGAAAGGAAAGTCAAGGTTAAGGTCTTTGCCCAGGAAGAAGAGCCGGCGGAAGAACATAGTTACCGGGGACAGCGATATGCAATTCCCAATGCGCCCCCGCTAACAGTGGCTATGGGCACTAAAAGAGAGAATGTACAGAGAAGGTGTCAGGAGAAGAAGGAGGCGAAGGACGAGGTCAAGACAGAGGCAGAGAAAGAGATAGAGGATGTGGAAGAGACAGTGGAGGCTATACTCCACACCAGAAGAGGGAAGCAGTAGTGGCTGCAATAGCAGAAGAAGAATGGGAGGATGCGGAGGAAGAGGAATGAACCGACCAGGCTCTCGTTTTGCTGGACCCCGGGGAGCCGATGGTCACTATAGAAGTAGGGGACCAGCAAGTTGACTTTTTAGTGGACACTGGGGCAGAACGATCGGTGGTGAACAAACTTATTGGTCCTACCAGCGCAGAAGTCACCAAAGTGGTGGGGCTGTCAGGAAAAATTCAGAAATGCCCTTTTCTACAGGAACGGACATGTAATCTGGCAGGCCATAATGTGAGTCATAAATTACTATATCACCCTGATTGCCCAGTGTCATTATTAGGAAGAGACATTTTGTCAAAATTAAGAGCACAAATCCAATTTTTAGACAATGGCCAAATGGAATTGACAATACCCATGGAAGAGGAATGGAGGCTCGGGCTCCCAGACTTGGAAAAACCGTTCGACTTGTTCGTGTCTGAAAAAGAAGGAGTGGCTATAGGGGTGCTTACCCAGACATTAGGATCATGGCAGAGACCAGTGGCTTATCTGTCAAAACAGTTAGACACGGTAGCACAGGGAATGCCGCCCTGCCTTCGTGCAGTGGCAGCAGCAGTAGATTTGATAAAAGAAGCAAGTAAATTGACTATAGGACAGCCACTGGCCGTCAAAGTACCACACCATGTAAAGGCGCTGTTAGACACCAAGGGACCGCGCTGGCTCACAAATGAGAGACTGACAAAATATGAGGGGGTGTTGTGTGATAACCCGATGGTGACCCTAGAAACTTGTGCCACCTTAAATCCGGCCACCTTGTTGCCTGCCCCAGGAGAGGAAACAGTCCACCAGTGCATTCAGGTGATGGAACAGGTATATTCCAGCCGACCTGACTTAAAGGACGTACCAATGTCCAAGGCAGACATGACCCTGTTCACGGATGGCAGTAGCTTCATGGAGAACGGTGAGAGGCGTGCAGGATATGCGGTGGTACAGGGGGGGGGAGAGATTCTGGAAGCAGAGTCGCTCCCCCCGGGAACCTCCGCTCAACGGGCTGAATTGATAGCCCTCACCAGAGCACTGCAGTTGGCAAAGGGAAAACGGGTCAATGTCTACACGGACTCAAAGTACGCCTTTACTACGCTCCATGCCCATGGAGCTTTGTACAAGGAGCGGGGACTCCTTACGTCGGCTGGAAAGGGCGTTAAAAATGCAGCTGAGATTGTGGCCCTCCTGGAGGCGGTATGGGACCCGGACAAAGTGGCTGTAATGCATTGCAAAGGACACCAAAGGGGAGAAGACCCAGTGACACAGGGTAATAGACTAGCTGATTTGGCCGCAAGAGAGGCAGCTAAGCACCCCCACAATAAGCAGCACCTGTTGGCTGTGACGGTAATAAGAGATCCCCCATTAGAAAAATTTATATACACAAAAGAAGAGGAGAATTGGGCTTTGGGGGAAAAAGGAGAATGGAAGGGAGAGGTCATTGTGATGCCAGATAACCGCGTTTATGTCCCTAAGGATATGGCGTGGCACATAGTCCGACATATGCACTCCAACACACACCTGGGTAAGACAGCCTTAGCTAAGCTGCTAGAACGGCAAATGTACATTGATGGACTCCATAGCCTGACAGCAGCAGCAGCACACCGATGCTGGACATGCGCCAAGAATAATCCTCGAGAAGGACCCTTAAAGCCACCAGGAATTCAACACATAGGCAACGTCCCATTCGAGGCAATTTTGACTGATTTTACTGAGATGCCCCCGCAAAAGGGCTACAAATATTTGCTTGTTTTTGTGGACACCTACACCGGGTGGGTAGAGGCATACCCAACCCGAACTGAAAAGGCAGTAGAAGTTTCAAGAGCACTTTTGAAGGACATAATCCCCAGATTTGGAATACCATTAGAAATAGGGTCTGACAACGGTCCAGCTTATGTACACAAGGTGATTCAAGGACTGTGTCAAATATTGGGCACAAAATGGAAATTGCATTGCGCTTATAGGCCCCAGTCCTCAGCTAAAGTTGAGAGAATGAATCGGACTCTAAAGACTGCTATGTCAAAAATCTGTCAAGAGACAGGGCTGGGTTGGACTGTAATACTGCCCATGGTACTATTGAGAGTAAGGTGTACCCCTCACAAAAGAACAGGTCTGACCCCCTATGAGAGACTATATGGCAGACCACCATTAAATTTGAGGTCGATACTGGACAAAGGGGGAGACCAACATGTGATTGGAGATAAACAAACCATTCAACAAGTGCAAGCCCTGGCTGGACAGATAAAACAAATTGCACAATATACTTCAGAGTTAAATCCACCCTATCCTACCACACCTTTGCATTGTTTCTCGCCAGGTGACGAGGTGCTTGTGAAAGAGTGGAAGATTGACCCACTAGGACCTAAGTGGAGAGGGCCCTATACTGTGCTGATATCAACCCCTACTGCCATTAAAGTGAAGGAAGTTAAACCTTGGATACATTACACCCGTGCCAAGCTGGCACCCCCCATGTGGGAGATAAAAAAGGCAGATCAGAGTGACCTGAGACTCAGGATCGTCCGGCAACTCCCTGAGGGGTCAACAAGGCCATGAAGCTGACCTCTTCGGGAACAACAGATCGTCGCAGGTCAAGTATGACGCAGTGTGGCCCAACGAAAGCCCTATCTTGGAAGTGGTGGATAGAGATTATAATGGGGAGGAGGGAAAGATGCCCTAGAAAACCAATAGGAGTTCGAACGGTTTTTGGATATATGATGCTTATAAACATGATCACTATGATACAGGGAAATTGGCTAAAAGAGCATGCTAGATTCATGTTTGATCAGCATGGAAAAGATGTGGCCCTCCTATATGAACATCCAGAGAAAGTAGGTGACTTCTCTTTCCTCCCTACCCTAATAGCTGACCCCCAGGTGGTGCTCGGGGGGTTACAAGGAACTATTCAAAATCCCACCATATTTTCTCAGGTCCCCGATGGATTAAAACACATTAAATTTAGACGAATAAGATATACTGCCACCACGAGAGGAATGTGTTTTTGTTGTGCAAACAAGGGTACATGGAATCAAAAATGGAAAGGCTGGGAGCACAGAAAAGCCTTCCTAACAAGGTTGACAAATTACACTCACTGTCAGGACAAGTTTTATTTGTATGGAACCTATAACTCTACATATGTTAACAAACAAAATCTGGCCGACACGGACTGGAAGGAACTGTACCCTGAGTACCCACTGTTTGAGTCAAATTACACATCCCTGAGAAATGGAGGCAGTATTTGTTCAGGATGGCATATTAGAGATCCCAATATGTGGTTTTTCTTTGATAAATGGGCAACCAATTTTCATCCAGGAAGAAACCAGTGTGTTGGGGTAGGATACCTGACATTCCCTGTACGAGTCCTTAAACACCCTAGGAGGCTTCAGAGATCTTTGAAAGCCATAGCACCCCTAGGACCTGAGTGCTCAGACGAAGTGATTATAGACTCACAACTGTCCGAAACTGGAGGCTCAAGGATAGGAGGAGGATTAATAACAGGGCTCCTAACCCTCGGGTCCTATCCTGGAATAATGGCCCAAGAAAACAGAAAGAGTATCATGGGACTCACATGTAGATTAGAGAAAAGCATAAATGCCACAGGAAAAATAGTTAGACAATTACAATCAGAAATTGAAGAACTAAGCCAAATGGCAATGCAACACAAGCTAGCCCTAGATTATTTGTTGGCAACAAAAGGAGGATTCTGTTCTATAATAAAGGGCCAGTGCGTGGTCCAATTTCATAATCTGAACCAAACAATTGAAGATGATTTGGAAAAATTGCAAGAGTTAATAAATCATAACGTAAAGGAAGATGGATGGCAACCTTTCTCATGGTTAACGTCTCTGCTTCCTTCAGCATCATGGCTTAGAGAAATAATACTTGTGATTATGCTATGCGGTTTTGTCTTTTTGTTGCTAATGTGCTGTTTTCCAATTTTGCTTCAAGTTTGCCAGAGATATATGCATCAGGCAGCTTCGGTAGAAAAGATAGCTCTCATTAAAAGGCATAATTGGAGAGATCCATAATATCTAACCCTTGCTGATTTGCTCTCGCTTTTGTAAACCGCTTCGCAAAACAAAAACATGTGGGAATAAGGCAGAAAGGTACAGCTATAGAAAAGGTAAAAAGCACAGCTGTAGTTTTACTAAAGCTGTCGGGGTTTGCATGAAGAAAAGAGAACGGATGGACTTGACCATATATGGGAGACAAAGACAGACTCAAGATGAGTTTTTTTGAAAGGGTGAAAAATCGGTCATGAGACTTGCCAACTTTGCAGAAAGGAAATAGCCAAGGCTAAAGTTAGAACTTGCCAAGATCAGCAGATGTTTTCAGCTGTATTTTGCATGTCGGCATCTTGAGATGTTTCCAAGAAGGGGCTTGCTTATTGCGAAGCGAAACTTAAAAATATATGAGCTAATTGCTTAATATAATTATAATATTGACAGCTTTTTTAACCAATGATTTAATCTTCGGGGCGGCTCTTAAAGCCGAACCCCTTTTGATGTATAAAAGGAACACTACCTTTGAAGCTGGTGGGCTTTCCCAGAGACGCCATGTTGTGTCGGAAGGCCACTAGCAGCTGCTATAAATAAACTATGATATTCTTGCTGAACCCAGTTGGCTGTCTTTCCTGACTCATCTGCGTCCGCAATTTGAACTGAAACGGAGCATTTTGGCTGAGCCCCTGGGCAATTGCTCGGGGAAAGAAAAAGCCTGCTTCAAGATAACTACCAAAACACCATATACGAGATAACTTGTATTAAAAAATTGATGGAAGGAAGTAAATCTCATTGCTACACACTGACAAATATGGAGACTCTTTGACTCTTCAGATGTTTTGCGTCAGCCCAAATTCATTAGCCATGCTACCTGAGCCTGATGGGAGTTGAAGCTGAAAACACGGAGAGCCAAAGGCTCCCGTCCATGTGGCCCAGACTATCTTTTGAATTTCACTAAATAGTATTTTAAACATAATGTCAAAGATCTATAGGAGAATTAAGACTACTCTAAGCCATTTTGTAGTCAATTACAAGACAGGCAAAATCAAATTGTTTGTTTTCTTTGGAAGAAACAGCTTCTCCAGTACTTCCAGGCATGGCTAATTTACATTTGCAGCTGACATATGTGCATGTGTGTTAGGCCTGCACAACCTATAGCCCTCAAGGGGTTTTGGACTTCAGCTCTCATAATTCCTGGCCATTGGACAAAATGGCTAGGGCTTCTGGGAGTTGGGATCCCAAAGAACCTTAAGAAGAACATATTGTGCAGGTCTAATGTATGCCATGGGTGTAAAATCTTTTTCAGTTCATGTTTTCAGAGGCTACAATCCAGTGACATGTGATGTCAAAGATAGAAAGAGTAAGATCAACCCCGCCTCCAACATAGTTTAGTTCAAAGCTCTTACTAGCAGTAATTAAGCCTTATGAAAGACATCTTAACATTTTAGCCTGGGGAGCAAGCTTCATAAAAGTTCAGAAATTACCAGGTAATAATATCACAGGAAAGAAGTCTTGAGGTTTGTCCACAAAGACAAAAAAATCTGCTTGGCACTACATTTTCCCGGTCCATGTTGACTCTGCAATGACTCTGTTAAAATTAGACAGATCACACTGTAGTGAGATTGACATGACCAATCACACATTTTCACCTCACTTTTATGGGTGATCCACATTTCCAATCCTTCTCATTACTTTTAACCATGTAGCCATGGATGCTCTGCTTCCCTCCTCCCCATTAGCAGGCAAATATATGTATTTTTTGTTAAGCACATGTGAGGTAATATTAATATTAGTATGTTTCACAAAAGTCTTTTTAAAAGTTAAAAAAATTAATTAAATCCGGGAAACAACCACTTTCTGATGGAAATGCTCACCTCCCACCAACCAGATCCACTTCCCAATTCCATAGTGAAGTGATACTGCCTAGAGGGCCAGCCACACATCTGCAAATCCAGATTTTCTGTAAAACTACAGGTTTGAAGGCAAGATTATTTGAATCAGATAAAAACTCACAGGACCACGGTGCAAGCACATTATTATGAATGTCATGAGTCAGGAGAACAGTGCCTATGAGGTGAGTAAAGAGGTGTTTAGTCTATGTAGAGAAGCACATAGACATTGTCAAACTAATGCAGTTTGACATGACTTTAGCTACCATGGCTCAATGCTATGGAATCCTAGGATTTGTAGTTTGGTGAAGCACCAGCACTCTTTGGCAGAGAAGGATGAAGACCTCATAAAACTCCCATGATTTCATAGTATTGAGCCATGGCATTTAAAGTGTCAAACTACAGTAATTTAAAGTATTGATGAACCCTGAGAGAGCCAAATTAGGATCCCAAGGCAGCCAGATTGGGCCCTGGAATCTGGGGTTCCCCCACCCCAATGATGTCCTAAATATAACAAAATGTCCTTGCCAAGATATCTGCAACCAAGCCAGCACTGGAACAGGCTTGTCTAGTATTCCAGAACACTCAAAAACTGCTTCACTCTACAAATATGTTTCTTAATAGCAATTGCAAGCTTTGTGGTAAGAGGATGAACTCAGACTGTGGGAAACGAGAGACCCCGAGATGCCTACAGGGAGTTCCAATCCAACGTTCTATGGGACACATCACATCGGGAGGCCTGCGTGAAGGCTGAGCTGTTTTCCCTGCCCTTGAGGATGAGGACTTGGGAGAAGGGGGAAAACAGGAAGTCCTCGCTGCTCCTATTCCACTAATTAGACAGGAATGTTATCTCCCTTGCAGATGTTGACTCTGACGTCCCCTTAATCTCCGGCTACAAGAAGGAATACGGCAGCAAAGCTGCTTGCTCTCAAAATCATCAGAGTCACAGGGGAGATTTGGGGGGTATTTCTGCAGGATGAAGGAAATATAGGAATTGAGGGCTGGCTCAAAATATTTTGCAGCCCATTGTGGGCAAAATGTCACCTTCTACCCCATTCTAAATAATAGAAACTGATTGGTTTGCTTGCTGAATTGTAGTTGAAGAGGACTAGCACTTTCTACACACCCAGTTTTGTCCTCCTTCAAGTGGGAACAGCTGGGGTTGGAAGGATGACGCAGGAAGGAAAGCAAAAAACTGGATTGTTGTAGGTTTTTTCGGGCTATATGGCCTGGTCTAGAGGCATTCTCTCCTGACGTTTCGCCTGCATCTATGGCAAGCACCCTCAGAGGTAGTGAGGTCTGTTGGAACTAGGAAAAAGCTCCAGCAGACAAAAGTCACCCTGGTCATTCCACAGATATATAAACCCTTTTTCCTAGTTCCAACAGACCTCACTACCTCTGAGGATGCTTGCCATAGATGCAGGCGAAACATCAGGAGAGAATGCCTCTAGACCATGGCCATATAGCCCGAAAAAACCTACAACAATCCAGTGATCCCGGCCATGAAAGTCTTCGACAATACATAAAACAAAAAACCTTGTCACTATTATCAGTCGAATTGAGCTGGTAGCCTCCTTTTGACCAATTCTTGAGCCATTAAATTCAGCAGGTTGGCTATGGTTTGAACTGTCTTTGGCCTCCATGCATCGGCATTGACCAAGAGTTGGGGTGGAAGTGAAGAATTATCTTTCAGAGATGGCAACCACTGTTATCACTCTTGCTGTTATTGCATGCCTTCAAGTCATATCTGACTTATGGTAGCCTTAAGTCGACTCTGTGACAGTATATTCCAAGACTGAGTGTGAAATATGCCCAAGGTGGATTTCCATGTCTGAGGGCTCTTCCACACTGCCCTTTATCCCAGGATGATGCCAAATAATAATAATAATAATAATAATAATAATAATAATAATAATAATAATAGAACTGCAAAGACTCTGGGACAAGCCAGTAAAGGTGGTCCCAGTGGTGATTGGCACACTGGGTGCAGTGCCTAACGACCTTGGCTTGCACTTGAACACAATCAGTGCTAACAAAATTAACATATGTCAGCTGCAAATGTCCACCCTACTGGGAGCTGCATGCATTATTCGCTGATACATCACACTTGGGAAGTGTCCGACGTGTGATCCAATACAACAACTAGCATAGGAATCTTGTTTGCTATGTACTTATCTTGTTGTGTTTCAAATAATAATAATTTTATTTTAATACTCTGCCTCCATCTCCCCGAAGGGACTTGGGGTGGCTTACATGAGGCCAAACCCAATCAACAGAGTTAAAACATAACACATTAAAATGCATAGCATAAATATAAAACAACATTAAAACAACATTATAACTATATCTAAAACAAGCATCGAAACCAACAACAATAGTATAATTCATGTTTCACTATGGGTGCGTGTATGGGTGCAAAACAATGTAGAGGATAGGGCTAGTGAATAAAGTGCATAGGTCATATAGCAGCAGTAAGGATAAGAGCAATATAAAAAGGATAAATATAACTTTGGATACAACAGTAGTGAAGTGCGAGGACAAGATTTTGGGTCCTAGCTGGGACCAGCTGTCGAGGTAATGGCCTAGTCAAATGCACAGCGGAACATCCACATCTTTAGATATAAAGCAGATTATATGCTTTAAACTGAAATATATGAATCCCCACTGCCAGATAAACTGAAATATATGAATCCCCACTGCCAGATAACCTGGGATAAACAGATAATCTGGGATAAGATCTTCCAACAAACTGGAAGGCAGCAGAAAAAGAGGATTACATTACACCACATTACAGATGGATTGATTCCACCTGTGGCTTTTTTGATGGAATCAATCCATCTGTAATGTGATGTAAGGTATTGTGGAAGGCTTTCATAGCCAGAATAATTGGGTTGTTGTAGGTTTTTGAGGCTGTATGTTCATGTTCTAGAAGCATTCTCTCCTGACGTTACGCCTGCATCTATGGCAGGCATCCTCAGAGGTCTGACCTCACAACCTCTTAGGATGCCTGACATAGATGTAGATGTCAGGAGAGAATGCTTCTAGAACATGGGCATACATTCCAAAAAACCTACAACAACCCACAGCCTTGAGTTTGCAAGACCCAAGAAGGACAATTGATGGAGGACTCTGTTTCATTGAACTGCTGTAAATCAAAATCAACTTGACAGCAAATAATACCAACAAAGGCATTCTCTCCTTATAGCCATATAGCCCGAAAAAACCTACAACAACCCAGTGATTCCGGCCATGAAAGCCTTCGACAAATACCAACAAACCTCTTTTTGCCTCCTTTCACCTTTGGCAGTGTTCAGGAAAAGAAATGCAATTGGGAAAGGTGGGTAATTTTGAGGTTTTGCTTCAGGTGTGGAAAAAAATGAATGTAGCTGTCAAAGGAGAAATTAACAAGACGTCAAAGAGTCTTGACATTCAATGCCTTTTAAAATGAAAATTGCATATGGCAAAGCAAATGATCATCAAGAGTAGGCACTGGAAGAGAAATGTAACCCTTTGTTTTCTTGGTAGAGCTCTGAGAAAAATCACTTTTTAAAGTTGGGACTGGTAATCTGATGCAATGCAATGTAAGTAAGATGCTTCTTTGCAATGTATACCCCAGTTTCAATGCCCAAAAGGGAATCCTGTACATTATCGGTCCCCTTCCCATTGATGGAACCTGTATTTTGAAAACAAAACCTGTCAACAGTGATTTAACTAGGAACTGAGAAATGTTTCTATTAGGGCACTAAGGTAAAGGTAAAGGTTTTCCCCTGACATTAAGTCCAATCATGTCCGACTCTGGGGGTTGGTGCTCATCTCCATTTCTAAGGTGAAGAGCTGGCATTGTCCGTAGACACCTCCAAGGTCTTGAGGCCAGCATGACTGCATGGAGTGCTGTTACTTTCACGTTGGAATGGTCCCTATTGATTTACTTACACTTGCATGTTTTCAAACTGCTAGGTTGGCAGAAGCTGGAGCTAACAGCAGGAGCTCACCCCACTCCCTGGATTCAAACTACTGACCTTCCAGTCAGCAAGTTCAGCAACTTGGCAGTTTAACCCACTGTGCCACTGGATACTACAATTCCTGAACTCCATGAACAGTTGTGGTGCTGAGTTATGTATGTTCTGACCTGTAATTCAAAAAAAGATATGTTTCCAAGGTTTTATATAACCTACATTAAATTTGCTCCTCAGATTGGAAGGCTTCTTATATATTGCTCAGAGGCAGATGTCATAGTAGGAATAGTAGTAGTAGTAATACTTTTTTAATATTCTGCCCTATCTCCCCATGGGACTCAGGGCGGATTCCAACATACAAAAAGGCAAACCTCAGTCAAATAACAAGTACTAACATAATAATCCAAAATAACCCCACATGTGAAAACAACTTAGAACCTAACATCTATAAATTAAATGAAATTTAATCAATCAAAAATTATAATATGACATACAACCTGAACATAAAACATCCACATTACTTACAGAAGACAACTAAATTTCCCAAAGTTATGTGGGTTGCTTATGTGGTCAGTGGTGATAACTGGGCTAACATGGATTGACAGAGCCTGAATACAATAATAGTTCTCAACTAGAAGCCATCTCAATGGAAAAGTAAATAAATATTTTAAACATTTCTAATTTGTGTTGTGAGTTTTCCAGACTGTGCAGCCATGTTCCAGAAGCATTCTCTCCTGACATTTTGTCTGCATCTATGGCAAGCATCCTCAAAGGTTGTGAGGCCTGTTGGAAACTAGGCAAGTGGGGTTTATATATCTGTGGAATGTCCAAAGTGGGAGAAGGACCTCTTGTCTGTTTGAAGCAGGTGAGAATGTTGCAATTGCCCACCTTGATTAGCATTTAATGGCCGTGCAGTTTCAAGGTCTGGCTACTTCCTGCCTAAGGGAATCCTTCGTTGGACATTCCACAGATATATAAACCTCACTTTCCTAGTTTCCAACAGACCTCACAACCTCTGAGGATGCCTACCATAGATGCAGACGAAACGTCTGGAGAGAATGTGTCTGGAACATGGCCCTACAGCTCGGAAAACTCACAGCAACCCAGTGGTTCCAGCCATGAAAGCCTTCAACAATACACTTCTAATTTGTTTACTTGGGGTTATGACAGAGTGTTTTTGATGTAGTGTTTATGAAGTTTGGCTAGAACTTCAGCAATGATGGCAAGTCACACACCCACA
This sequence comes from Anolis sagrei, assembly GCF_037176765.1. Lineage (NCBI taxonomy): Eukaryota > Metazoa > Chordata > Lepidosauria > Squamata > Anolidae > Anolis > Anolis sagrei. Next base: position 166,705,437 of record NC_090025.1, read on the forward strand.
GGTCCAGAAAACCTTTGTTGTTCATTCGTTCAGTCGTCTCCGACTCTTCGTGACCTCATGGACTAGCCCACGCCAGAGCTCCCTGTCGGCCATCACCACCCCCAGCTCCTTCAAGGTCATTCCAGTCACTTCAAGGATGCCATCCATCCATCTTGCCCTTGGTCGGCCCCTCTTCCTTTTGCCTTCCACTTTCCCCAGCATAATTGTCTTCTCTAGGCTTTGCTGTCTCCTCATGATGTGGCCAAAGTACTTCAACTTTGTCTCTAGTATCCTTCCCTCCAATGAGCAGTCGGGCTTTATTTCCTGGAGGATGGACTGGTTGGATCTTCTCGCAGTCCAAGGCACTCTCAGCACTTTCCTTTAACACCACAGTTCAAAAGCATCTATCTTCCTTCGCTCAGCCTTCCCTAAGGTCCAGCTCTCACATCCGTAGGTCACTACAGGGAATACCATGGCTTTGACTAGGCGGATCTTTGTTGCCAGTCTGATGTCTCTGCTCTTTACTATTTTATCGAGACTGGACATTGCTCTCCTCCCAAGAAGTAAGCGTCTTCTGATTTCCTGGCTACAGTCCGCATCTGCAGTAATCTTTAGGATTGCCATAAATCAGAAATGATTTAAAGGAACACAACAAAAATAAACTGTAGCGGTTAGAATGCCAAGCTGAACATATATATTGTCACCAATGTGATAACTGTCAAGGTATAGATTACTTCTTTCATAATACTATCATATTAGTGTGTCTTTGGTTTATTAGACAAATTATTTTTCTCCATGCTTTTAAATATTGTTTTGGAGCTGAGATCCCAGCAGCAATGACTTGTTCTCTCTGGGTAAACAAAGCCTGTGCTGTCTGTGGAAGAAAGGTGTATATAGGATAAACTTGATAGTCTGAGTTCAAGGTTGCCAGAGCATAATCATAACTGGCAGATGAGTAATGTAGAAGCTACCTGGCCAGATCCAAGCTCCAGTGTAAACATCTCCAGAGGGAAACAAAGGGAAATTGGATCTGCGGCTGCCCAGCTGCAGAGCTGCCTGTGTAGAGATAACATACACAAAGTCACACAGGCGTTGAGCCTCGCATAACCAGAACGCATTCATGCAGCTTGAAACAGGCCTGTCCTTTAAAAATCTCTGAGGAGCTTTACCTTTTATTCACAAGCTGCAACTAGAAACAAAACGCTGAAGTGGAGCGGATTTGTCCAGTTGCCAGTTCGAACTGATCTCTCCCATTAACAGCAGTTTGATTGGCAGTAGGGAACAGTGTGCACCTTCCACAAAAAGATACCCTGTGATTTCTGAAAATTGATCTTAGTTAAAATAATAAGAGCACTTCAGGATGGGTTTTACTGGCCAGTTGGCAACTCTAGATGCAGCTATGTGGTAGAATTAATGCCATGCTTCAATACTATGAAATCATGGAATGTGTCATTTTACAAATTTAAAACTTTTCTGCCAGTGCTGATGCCTCAAAGAACTACAAATCCCAAGATTTTATATAATTGAAGGGTGGCAGTTGAAGTGATTTCAAACTGCATTAATTCTACAGTATAGATACACCATCTGTGAACGTGTGCCCTAATGATGCTTTGGCAGGAAGAGGGAAAGAACAGAAGGATAAGCTTTGGTTTTATGTTTTGGAGTAGGAAATATTAGGCCCTCCAGGTCAGTGGTTTTCAACCTTCCTAATGCCACAACCCCTTATTACAGTTCCTGATGTTGGGGTAACTTCTAACCATAAAATTATTTTCGTTGCTATTTCATAACTGTAATTTTGCTAATGTTATGAATTGTAATATGCAGGATGTATTTTCATTCACTGGACCAAATTTGAATACTGGTGGGGTTGGGGGAATTGATTTTGTCATTTGGGAGTTGTAGCTGCTGGGATTTATAGTTAACCTGCAATCAAAGAGCGCTCTAAATTCCACTGATGGAATTGAACCAACCTTGGCACACAGAACTCCCATGACCAACAGAAAATACTGGAAGGATTTGGTGAGTTTTGGAGTTGTAGTTCACCTATATCCAGAGAGCACTGTGGACCAAACTTGGCACGAATACTCAAAATGCCCAAATGTGAACACTGGTGGATTTTGGGGAAAATAGATCTTGACATTTGGGAGTTGTAGTTGCTGGGATTTATAGTTCAAATAGTATAATCAAAGAGCCCCTTGAACCTCACCAATGATATAATTGGGCCAAACTTCCATACAGAACTCCTACGACCAACAGAAAATATTGTGTTTCCTGATGGTCTTTGATGACCCCTCTGACACCCCCTCCCCCCCCCCCCCCCCCCCCCCCCCCGCAGGTAGAGAAATGCTGCTCTAGATGTTCCTTTAGCCACATAATGAGAAGACAGGAAATGAGAAGACAACGATGCTGGGGAAAATGGAAGGAAAAAGGAAGAGGGCCAGACCAAGGGCAAGATGGATGGATGGTAACCTTGAAGTGGTTGGCTTGACCTTGAAGGAGCTTGGGGTGGCGACAACTGACAGGGAGCTTTGGCATGGGCCACGAAGAGTCAGAAGCGACTGAACAAATAAACAACAACAGATGTTCCTGGAATCCAGATCCCATCAGTCCTATTGCCAATGAGGAGGGATAATGGGAGTTGCATTCCAACAAGATTTGGATGGTGAAAAGTTCCCCATCCATTTTAATTATTTGTTATATGTTTGATCAGCAAGGGAGTTTCTAACTAGTAAAATTGGTTAGTTACCTTGGTGTTGTTTCTTTATTTTACATTTTATTGAAGTTATAAAAGAAATATATACTTGTGATACTCCTAGTCAGCTTTGGGTTCTGTAAACATGAAACTTCGTACAAAGTGATATAGTCTCCACCCGTTCATAAAAATGGCAGCATTTCTACTTTAGATGAAAACCACTACATTCATAAGCAACAATTTCAGAATATTCAACTTTAAATCTTCCTTTATTCCTCCTTTAACAGCACATCCAGAAATGGCCATCCTTCAGGTGATGTGTGAACTATCCAAAGGCACCCAGTGGGTTTCCATGCTCAAGAAAGGATGTGAATACTGGTTTTCCAGGGCCCTGGGGTGCATCTACATTATAGAATGAATGCAGTTTGACTCCATTTGAACTGCCATGGCTCAATGCTATGGAATCATAGGAGCTGTCGTTTTACGAAGTCTTTAATCTTTCCTGCCAAACAGTGGTGGTACATCACTAAACTACAGCTCCCACAATTCCATAGCATCGAGCCATGGCAGTTCAAGTGGTGTCAAAATACATTAATTCCATAGTATAGACACATCCTTAGTCCAACATTCAAACCACCACGCTATACTGGCTCAAAAAGTACTTAGTAGGGAATGAATCTTATCAAATGTAGTGAGAGCTTATTTCAAATGACAGGAACACCATGCAAGCTGTACTGTTAAGATCTTAAACATGCTTAGAGATAAGTGCGTAAAGCAGAATTTATTTTTCGTGAAATCTGTAGGTGCTGAAATTTGTACTTCATCAAGTTTCTGGAAGAGTTTCCAGACATGTTCCAACATCACTGAGTGCATCTGATGAATACAATGAACTCAATGAACTGTATCTGATTGTCTGCAAAAGCTCAAACCGCTATAAATGTGTTAGTCATTAAGGGGTTGTTTTTTTTTTTGCAACAGGGCTGACATGGGTCGTCTTTTTGGATTGCATTGTTCAATTGTTGGAAGGAGAGCTGATGTCTCAAGGATCCTGCCTCCTGGAAGAACATTTAGATTGGCTAACCTTCTACCCACTTCCAGTTCTATTATTCTACCAGTAATCTGGGCTGGGGGGTGGGAGAAAGGACTCTCTGAAGGGGGTGGGAATGTTTTGAAATAATGGATAGTCTTATATTCTAAAGACAGGGCTTGCCAGTTGGCTTCTTAGCCCCATACTTTTCTTTCAGCGATGTCTCACTGAGTTAAATGGGCCGCAGCATTATGTCAGCCTTTGAATTAGTTTTCAGATATTAAACATCATACTTCATCGCCACGTCCCTCCCTGAACACTTTGTTCTAAGAAAACCCAGTTCTGTGCAAAGGTTCACTGCCATCACCCTGAGATGCTGCGGGGTAACCATACCAATCCCAATGTGCCATTTGCCTGTTGAAGGGACATTATATGAGAATGGCCAGGGCTGGCCCTATAGCTCAAGTCACAGATTGTGCATGCCCTCAAAGGGCAGCAAACTTCACTAATTTCATTTTTTGGTATTGTATTTGTATTGCTAGAGAAGAGGGGGAGAGGAAGGAAATTACTAATGAGCGAGTTCTGGTTGAAATTGTAATTGTAATCTGTGGTGCTGGAGGAAAATTCTGAGAGTGCCTTGGACTGCAAGAAGATCCAACCAGTCCATACTCCAGGAAATAAAGCCCAACTACTCACTGGAGGGAAGGATATTAGAGGCAAAGATGAAGTATTTTGGCCACATAATGAAAAGACAGGAAAGCTTGGAGAAGATAATGATGCTGGGGAAAATGGAAGAAAAAAGGAAGAGGGGCCAACCAAGGGCAAGATGGATGGATGGTATCCTTGAAATGACTGGCTTGATTTTGAAGGAACTGGAGGTGGCCATGGCTGACAGGGAGCTCTGGCATGGGCTGGTCATTGAGGTCACAAAGAGTTGGAAACGACTAAATGAATAAACAACAACAAATCTGCGTATCTTGTTGGATGTCTTCTAACAGTGTTTTCTCTCTTGTTTTAATGTTATTGTATCCCACCTTGAGGAGACCCCAGTTCTCTTCAAGGTCTGCTGAACTTGCTGACCAAAAGGTCAGCAGTTCAAATCCCGGGAGCAGGGTGAGCTCCCACTGTTAGACCAGCTCCTGCCAAACTAGCAGTTCAAATGCAAATAGGTATCACTTTGGTGGGAGGGTAACGGTGCTCTATGAAGTCATGCTGACCACATGACCTTGGAGGTGTCTATGGACAACGCCGGCTCTTCCGCTTAGAAATTGAGATGAGAACCAATGATAGCCTTAATTTTAGGGGGCAACCTTAGCCTTATATCCCACCTCAAGCTGCAGGAAGAAGTAGATAATCCACTATTATTATTATTATTATTATTATTGCAACAAAACTGTTGCTGCCATTCTTGTAGATATAGATAGATAGATAGATAGATAGATAGATAGATAGATAGATAGATATCTGTCAGGAGGGACTTGAGAAACTGCAAGTCACTTCTAGTGTGAGAGAATTGGCTGTCTGCAAGGCCGTTGCCCAGGGGATGCCCAGATGTTTGATGTTTTATTGTACAGTTTTTCTTTATGTCTTTCCCATATTTTTATCAAGGCCACTCTTATACAGTGACACGAAGGGGTGTAAGAGGGGTCATCAAAGACCATTAGAAAACACGGTATTTTCTGTTGGGTATTGGGGTTCTGTGTGGGAAGTTTGGACCAATTCCATCTCTGGTGGAGTTCAGAATGCTCTTTGATTGTAGGTGAACTATAAATCCCAGAAACTACAACTCCCAAATGTCAAGGTCTATTTTCCCCAAACTCCACTAGTGTTCACATTTGGGCATATTGAGTATCCATGCCTGATCCATCATTGTTTGAATCCACAGTGCTCTCTGGATGTAGGTGAACTACAACTCCAATACTCAAGGTCAATGCCTACCAAACCCTTCCAGTATTTTCTGTTCACCATGGGAGTTCTGTGTGCCAAATTTGGCCCAATTCCATTGCTGGTGGAGTTCAGAATGCTCTGTGATTGTAGGTGAACTATAAATCCCAGCAACTACAACTCCCAAATGACAAAATCAATTCCCCAAACCCCACCAGTATTCAAATGTGGGCATATCGGGTATTTGTGCCAAATTTGCTTCCGTGAATGGAAATACATTCTGCATATCAGATATTTACATTATGATTCATAACAGTTGCAACATATCAGTGATAAAGTAGCAACGAAAATAATTTTATGGTTTGGGGCCACCACAACACGTGTGGTTCTCAACCTGGGGTCCCCAAATGTTTTTGGCCTACAACTCCCAGAAATCCCAGCCAGTTTACCAGCTGTTGGGGTTTCTGTGAGTTGTAGGCCAAAACACCTGGGGACCCACAGGTTGAGAACCACTGTTGGGGGTCATCGCATTAGGAAGGTTGAGAAACACTGTGCTATATAATCATAAGGGGTTAAGTTTTGCAAGGTCTTCAGCCTTGTTTGTCAAAGAATGTTGGTGCCACACAAAATTACAAATCCCTGGATTCCCTAGCATTGAGACAGGGCAGCAAAGGCGGTGTCGTTGCATGTCTACGGTGTAGAAAGGCACCTGAAGCTCTGATGTGAATGAAGGGGCAGGTAGTGAGCCCACACTTCTTCTACCCTGCTCTCTATAGCCTTCCTCTCTCCCTCTGCGGCCCCGCCCTGCCTTTCCACGAGGCCAACTGTGCTCATCTCCGATGAGAACCGGATCTGGGGCGAATCTGGAACCCCTCCTTGCCCAAGTTTTCTGCCCAAGGAGGGAGAGGGCAACGCCCGAGACTAACGGAGGGAAAGGGTGCCTCTGCACTAGGCATGGGCAGAGCTGCCTCGCGAAGCCCTTTGCGGCGTACTCTCTCTGTCTGTTGTTGGTCTCGCAGCTGGAGCTTTGGAGGGATTCTCCCAAGAAAGGAGGTCAGTGGGTTTCGACTGGAGGCGCCCCCCTCCTTCCTTCCCACTCCCTCCTTCCTTCCTCCGCCCCAGGCTCGCTCCAAAGGGCCCCTCCCATCCCGAAATGCAGAAGGGAGGGGCGCCTCTCCTCCCAGGGCTCGTCTTGCCCATATAAGGCCACAAAGCGCCGTAAATCGCCCTGACGCTTGGATTCGAAAACACAAGAGCAGCGCTGGGCTGGAATGCTCTCCTGCAAAGGGATCTGGCAGCACCTTGGAGACTAACGGAGGGTGCATCCACACTGTGGAATGAATGCAGTTTGGCCCCACCTAGAGTGCCATGGCTCACTGCTATGGAACCCTGAGAGTTGTAGTTTGGTGAGGCTCCAGCAGTCTTTGGTACAGAAAGCTCAAGATCCATGGTTGAATCTCCACTGAAGTATTAATGCAACTGGGTGCCATGGCTCAATGCTATGGAATCCTGGGAGTTGTAGTTTGGTGAGGCTCCAGAACTCTTTGGCACAGAAAGCTCAAGATCCATGGTTGAATCTCCACTGAAGTATGAATGCAACTGGGTGCCATGGCTCAATGCTATGGAATCCTGGGAGTTGTAGTTTGGTGAGGCTCCAGAACTCTTTGGCACAGAAAGCTCAAGATCCATGGTTGCATCTCCACTGTAGAATCAATGCAGCTGGGTGCCATGGCTCAATGCTATGGAGTCCTGTGAGTTGTAGTTTGATGTAGCTCCATCACTCTCTGGTAGAGAAAGCTCAAGATCCATGGTTGCATCTCCACTGTAGTATCAATCAATCAATTAATTTACAGCATTTATATACACACCCCTTTGGTGCCATGGCTCAATGCTATGGAATCCTGGGAGTTGTAGTTTGGTGAGGCTCCAGAACTCTTTGGCACAGAAAGCTCAAGATCCATGGTTGAATCTCCACTGAAGTATTAATGCAACTGGGTGCCATGGCTCAATGCTATGGAATCCTGGGAGTTGTAGTTTGGTGAGGCTCCAGAACTCTTTGGTACAGAAAGCTCAAGATCCATGGTTGAATCTCCACTGAAGTATTAATGCAACTGGGTGCCATGGCTCAATGCTATGGAATCCTGGGAGTTGTAGTTTGGTGAGGCTCCAGAACTCTTTGGCACAGAAAGCTCAAGATCCATGGTTGAATCTCCACTGAAGTATGAATGCAACTGGGTGCCATGGCTCAATGCTATGGAATCCTGGGAGTTGTAGTTTGGTGAGGCTCCAGAACTCTTTGGCACAGAAAGCTCAAGATCCATGGTTGCATCTCCACTGTAGAATCAATGCAGCTGGGTGCCATGGCTCAATGCTATGGAGTCCTGTGAGTTGTAGTTTGATGTAGCTCCATCACTCTCTGGTAGAGAAAGCTCAAGATCCATGGTTGCATCTCCACTGTAGTATCAATCAATCAATTAATTTACAGCATTTATATACACACCCCTTTGGTGCCATGGCTCAATGCTATGGAATCCTGGGAGTTGTAGTTTGGTGAGGCTCCAGAACTCTTTGGCACAGAAAGCTCAAGATCCATGGTTGAATCTCCACTGAAGTATGAATGCAACTGGGTGCCATGGCTCAATGCTATGGAATCCTGGGAGTTGTAGTTTGGTGAGGCTCCAGAACTCTTTGGCACAGAAAGCTCAAGATCCATGGTTGCATCTCCACTGTAGAATCAATGCAGCTGGGTGCCATGGCTCAATGCTATGGAGTCCTGTGAGTTGTAGTTTGATGTAGCTCCATCACTCTCTGGTAGAGAAAGCTCAAGATCCATGGTTGCATCTCCACTGTAGTATCAATCAATCAATTAATTTACAGCATTTATATACACACCCCTTTGGTGCCATGGCTCAATGCTATGGAATCCTGTGAGTTGTAGTTTGGTGAGGCTCCAGCACTCTTTGGTACAGAAAGCTCAAGATCCATTGTTGCATCTCCACTGTAGTATTAATGCAGTTTGATGCCATGGCTCAATGCTATCGAATCCTGTGAGTTGTAGTTTGGTGAAGCTTCAGCACTCTTTGGCAGAGAAAGCTCAAGATCCATGGTTGCATCTCCACTGTAGAATTAATGGAGTTTGGTGCCACTTTTAGGTCCATGGTTCAATGCTATGGAATCTTGGGAGTTGCAGTTTAGTGAGAACATCAGCACACTGGCAGAGAAGACCAAAGATCTTGCAAAACCATAAGTCCTATGGCCGTCATTTTGATATTACCTCTGTCCCTTGGTTCATATCCCTGCATCCCTCAATAATGCTACTGGTTGGAGAAAAGCAACACAACCCACTATGACCACTCACTGTTATATCCCCATCTGTTGAAGTCAGGATATATAGCGGTAGTTCTCAACCTTCCTAATGCCATGACCTCTTAATACAGTTCCTCAGAAAGGAGATTCCACCTTAACATTAAGAAGAACTTCCTGACTGTGAAAGTGTTCAGCAGTGGAACTCTCTGCCCCGGAGTGGGGTGGAGGCTCCTTCTTTGGAGGCTTCTAAGCAGAGGTTAGATGGTGATCTGTCAGAGGTGCTTCGAATGTGATTTTCCTGCTTCTTGGTGGGGGGTTGGACTGGACGGCCCATGAGGTCTCTTCCAACTCTATGATTCTGTGTTGTGGTGACCCATAACCATAAAATTATTTTTGTTGCTACTTCATAATTGTAATTTTGCTACTGTTATGAACTGTAATGTAGACATCTGATATGCAAGAAGAACATGCGGGTCAAGAATACAGCTCCACAGTCATCTACGTACCCACAGCCAACACACTGCACATGGAAGGCCATCATACTTGGACAATGAGGGATCGCCTAAGTATCTGATATGTAGGATGTAATTTTATTCACTGGACCAAATTTGGCAAAAATACCTGTTACGGCCAAATATTAATACTAGTGGGGTTGCGGTTGATTTTGTCATTTGGGAGTTGTAATTGTTGGATTTATAGTCAAAGAGCATTCTGAACTCCACAAACGATGGAATTGAACCAAACTTGGCACACAGAATTCTCATGACCAACTGAAAATACTGGAAGGGTTTGGTGGGCATTGACCTTGAGTTTTGGAGTTGTAGTTCACCTACATCCAGAGAGCACTGTGGACTCAAACAATGATAGATCTGGACCAAACTTGGCACGGATACCCAATATGTGCAAATGTGAACACTGGTGGAGTTTGGGGGAAATAGACCTTGAAATGCTGCCATGTGCCGAGTACGCCTGCTCTCCCCTTCCTGTTTGGAGTCTCAGAAACAGTCCTTCTCTTGGCTGAGAGGCCAGCTGATTCACCATCTGTTTCCAAAAAGGAAGAAAAGAAGAAGCAGAGTGTTCATCAGCCTTCTCTGCCAAAGGGGTTCTTAAGACCATCAGAAATATGTGTTTTCTGATGGTTTTCGGTAACCCCCTTTAAACCCCCCTCACAACCCCCCCCCCAGGGGTCCCGAATCCCAGGTAGAGAAACACTGATATATAGTATTCTAAGTATTTACAAAGGTAATTTCACTCAGTACCCTATGATGTTTTATACATAAAAACCAGGACACCTGACCAAGTAACAGAGTGAAAATGGCAAAAGGTATTCATAAGAAATGGCAAAAGATATTCACGAGAAAGAACAGTCTAAGCTAGGAAAGGCTGCCATAATTTGCACTTGCTTGAGCTGACTGGGGTGGGCAAGATTTCTTTCTTTCCGTTCTCTCACTTGATGAGTCCATAAGGTACTTTGAACTCAGTGGGCAGCAACCGAATTAAGTTGAGGGCAAAGGGGGAAAGTGGGAGATGGAGAGGGAAACTGGGACATTTTAAAAGCTGCTGAAAAAGTGGGATTGTCAGAATGATAAGAAATATGCTTAAAGATGTATTTGATTATTTTTACTGTTAGAGTGTATATAATATGACATACTCTTCTATCTAAGATGTTGTAAAAAGAGGAAAGAATGTATGCTTATACATTTTGTTTGATAAATGTATAATAAAAAATTACAATAATAAAAAAGTGGGATTGTCAGAGGATTGATATGGACTATCCCTGCCAAATTGGGATAGTGGGAGGAGGGCATGGAGTAGTTTTGCCAACTTTTTAAAAACAGCAATAATCTATGACGCACAGGGTTGGCAGTCAGGAAGTAGCTATGAACAAGTTTTGTGTTGTGTGTCAATAGTAAAAGTATTGTGTTTCTCTGTAAAATGCGCATATTGTCCTAATATGTAAATTACATAATGCAGACATTTATTTATTTATTTATGAAGGAAGGGCTTACGCAATTTTTTTGGTGTCTCGGCCAATCTGTTTAAAAGCAAAGGTTTCCAACCCTCAAATAGGGGATTTTTTTTATAATAAGGGGCAGTTAGCAGTCCTGTAAGACATAAGACTGCTGGTGGCACAGTGGGTTAAACTGCTGAATGTGCTGACCAAAAGGTGGCAGTTCAGATCTGGGGAATGGGGTGAGCTCCCACAGTTAGCCCCAGTTTCTGCCAACCTAGCAGTTCAAAAACATGCAAATGTGAGTAGATCAACAGGTACCGATTCAGCGAGAAGGTAACATTGCTCCATGACGTCATGCTGTCTACGTGACCTTGGAGGTGTCTAGGGACAATGCCAGCTCTTTGGCTTAGAAATGGAGATGAGCACCACCTTCCAGAGTTGGACACAACTAGATTTAATGTCAAGGGGATACCTTTACCTAAGAGACAAGATATTCAGGCCTGAAACATCATTTAGGATAAGAAACACCTGGCAACCCTGCACATGATGAAGAAAATCTCCCAAACATCCCTCACCTTTCATGGCACTGAAAATAAAATAATCAATTCAATCACTGTTTGCACCCCTTCTGTGCCTCCAATCTCACTTGCCTAATGCACCCAATGTCACAAACAGCTTTCCTTGGAACTTGCCAGTAAAGCTTGAGCAATGATGAATGTGTCAACCTTTAGACTGCTGCAAAGCCTGCTGCAGGCTTTCTTTTAAAGTGTTAATAAATGTCACCCTTTCTGTTTATATAGGGCCATCCTAAATTTTCATCTTGCATACCTCACAGGGTTGTTGGGAGGATAAAATTGGGCAGGGAAAGCTGCATTAAACCTTGAATTCTTGAAGAAAGGTGAGATAATTATAATAAATTATATATGTGTCTGGAATCAATTGAAAGAGAAACCCCGTCAAATCAAATTACCTTAACTCTGATTCCTTTGACAGGAAAATCCACACAAGTGCCTTTCATTTTGCCCTTTGACAACCTTGGGAACCAGGTAGTATTTAGATCAGAGAAGGGGAGAGTGTGGCCCATAGGAAGGCCTCCAAGGGTGCACCTCCACTGTACAATTAATGCAGTTTGACATTGCTTTAACTATGGAGCCCCCGGTGGCGCAATGGTTTAAACCAGGGGTCCACAAACTTTTTAAGCAGAGGGCCAGGTCACAGTCCCTCAAACTGTTGGAGGGCCGGATTATAATTTGAAAAATAAAACATGAATTCCTGTGCACGCTGCACATATCTTATTTGTAGTGTAAAAAACACTTAAAAACAATGCAATAATTAAAATGAGGACAATGTTAACAAATATAAACTTATTAGTATTTCAATGGGAAATGTGGGCCTGCTTTTGGCTGGTGAGATACGATTGTTGTTGTTGTTATGTGCTTTCAAGTCGTTTCAGACTTAGGTTGACCCTGAGCAAGGGCCGGGTAAATGACCTTGGAGGGCTGCATCCGGCCCCCGGGCCTTAGTTTGAGGACCCCTGGTTTAAACCCTTGTGCCAACAGGACTGAAGCCCGACAGGTTGGAGATTCAAATTTGGGGAGAGTGTGGATGAGCTCCCTCCGTCAGCTCCAGCTCCCCATGTGGGGACATGAGAGAAGCCTCCCGGGCAACATCCTTGCAGATAGCCAATTCTCTCACACCAGAAGCAACTTGCAGTTTCTCAAGTTGTGTCAAACCACATTAATTCCACAGCGTAGATGCACCCCTTGACCATGTTGAAACCTCTTAAAATGCTCCGGCATCCCCATTTTTTCAGTCTTACATGTATAAAGCTACACATGTAAAGATTGCAGGATGTCAAAATCATTGGGGCAACAGAGAGCTGAAAGGTAGTCCTAAAACTGTTGATGACTCAAAAATATTTGAAATAGGAAGTTGAAAATTACCTCATTGTTACGAACTCTGTAGCTGCAAGAAGCTTGCCAAAACACACAAGCAGCAGGATGGAAGTGCAGAGGACAATTCAGCAAAGCATTTGTTTGAAAGAGCACAGGATTGTTCAGTGGCTTATCTCTGAGAAGGCGAGGCAATAAAACGGACTTAAAGTGGCATTAACAAACCCCGCGTTTCTCCTATATACTCTTAAACAATGCTCACAATTCTGGAGAAGAGTTTCCCAATGGAAAAGACATGGCTGTCTTTGCAGAATAGAAATAATGTTCCGTTGCGCATGCTTCTTTGTTCTGTATCTGGATTTTATATTTTGTGTATCATAGCCAGAAGGGTGCAGTGGTTTGAGCATTGGACTTTGACCAGCTCTGGAGACCAGAGTACGAATCCTTTCTTAGCCATGGAAACTCATTGGGTGACGTTGGACAATCACACTCTCCCAGCCTCAGAGGGAGGCAAAGGCAAACCTGCGCTAGACACATCTGTGATAACCTTGCCTTAGGGCAGTGGTTCTCAACTTGTGTGCCGCAGCCCAGCAGTGGGCCGCAAGAATGAAAATCTGGTCCGCGAATCTTTTTCCTTTTTATTGTTTTATTTTATTTCTGCTCCTTTACGCAGAGCTGACCAGCTCTGCCCCGTTTGGTACTAATATTGGAGAGTGGTCCTTGGTCAAAGTGGGCCCCATTCAAGTGGATCCTGGTCAAAGTGGTCCCTGGTCCAGCGGGCCCCATTCAAGTGGATCCTGGTCAAAGTGGTCACTGGTCAAGTGGGCCCCATTTAAGTGCTCCCTGGTCAAAGTGGGCCCTGGTCAAGTGGGCCCTGGTCAAGTGGTCCCTTGTCAAAGTGGTCTCCGGTCCAGCGGACCCCATTTAATTGCTACCTGGTCAAGGTGGGCCCTGGTCCAGCGGGCCCCATTCAAGTAGATCCTAGTCAAAGTGGTCGCTGGTCAAGGGGGCCCCATTTAAGTGCTCCCTGGTCAAAGTGGGCCCTGGTCAAGTGGGCCCCATTCAAGTGGTCCCTTGTCAAAGTGGTCTCCGGTCCATGGGCCCCATTCAAGTGCTCCCTGGTCAAAGTGGGCCCTGATCAAGTGGGCCCCATACAAGTGGTCCCTGTTCAAGTAGGCCCCATTCAAGTGGTCCCTGTTCAAAGTGGTCCCCGGTCAAGTGGTCCCGGTCAAGTGGTCCCTGGTCAAAATAAAGTTGAGATTCACTGCCTTACGGTCACCATAAAAAAATGACTGCAAGGCATGGTACAAAAACAAATTATCTTTCATATTTGGAGCATCTGTTTAAAAGAGAAACACTGTCTTAATGTTTGTTTTATGCCATTATCATTGTTTTTGTTATGACTCTGTCTCTACACTGGAATTGTTATTTTCCAAATTCTTTTATAAGCAGATATGGGCACAGATAAAATTATTCCTCCCCAACTCCTGCCTCTGCTTATTTTGTGGGATGTTGTAGAGATGATTAAGGGAATGCATACACACTCACACACGCGTATACACACACACACACACACACACACACACACAGAGTATTAGGATCACTTTACAATGTACTGATGGGGGCATAACTTTTGTGTAGAAAAATAAATGGAAGTATGGGAGGGGCACACATTTTTGTATGCTCTTAGGCTGCCCAAACTGTATTTATGGGGGAGGGGGAGCTCATGAGGCACTTCACACTGTACAGCAAAGCAAGAATTTTTCTATATATGGTCATCTCCAGTCAGGAAAATAATGAACACTCCAACATGCAAGTACTGCTTCTTCCATGTAGTGACTTGACTAAAAGCATCCAAATATTAAGGTCACATCAGGTATTTGGGCTTGAGGACAGTTTGTTGTTCCACATCCCTAAAAGGGGATTACACAATAGCTTTCCTTTATTGTGGGTCAAAGGACATATTGAATAAGTTTAGGTTGTAAAAATATTTAAAATGCAACATTTTAAAAACAAACAGCTGCATGATCTCAGACAGTAGGTTAACCTCTGCCGTCTTTATGCAGAATTTTCTCATTTTGGAACTGCAGCAGTACAGTATACATTAGTAACTTATTGGTCTCAGCTAAAAACAAACAAAATACTTTTTATTTTGCAACCACCCATCTCCCTATAAATCCAGAAGCAAATTTCCAGTTAGGATATTTAAAAAGATGTAGTATAATGAATGGTTTGAGCATTGGACCCCCGGTAGTGTAATGGGCTAAACCCTTGTGCCAGGAGGACTGAAGACCGGCAGGTCACAGGTTCGGATCTGAGGAGAACATGGATGAGTTCCCTGTCAGCTCCAGCTCTCCATGCGGGGACATGAGAGAAGCCACCCCACAGCTTCGGCTCGTGCGCCAGCTGCACCCGTATCTTGGGAAGTCTGACTTGGCCACGGTGGTACACGCTTTGGTCACATCCCGCCTCGACTACTGCAACGCTCTCTACGTGGGGCTGCCCTTGAAGACGGCCCGGAAGCTCCAGCTAGTCCAGCGCGCGGCAGCCATGTTGTTAACCGGAGCGGGACGCAGGGAGCGCACAACGCCCTTGCTGTCCCAGCTCCACTGGCTGCCGATTAGCTACCGGGCCCAATTCAAGGTGCTGGTGCTAACCTACAAAGCCCTAAACGGTTCCGGCCCAAAATACCTTGAGTACCGCATCTCGGCCTATCAGCCCACGAGGACCTTGAGATCATCCGGGGAGGCCCTTCTCTCGGTCCCGCCTGCCTCACAGGCACGCTTGGCGGGGACTAGAGAGCGGGCCTTCTCGGTGGTGGCCCCTCGGCTGTGGAACTCCCTCCCTGCTGAAATTAGACAGGCGCCCTCCCTCATGGCCTTCCGTAGGGACCTGAAGACCTGGCTCTTCGAAAAGGCCTTCAATTAAGTGCTATGTTTTGGAATGACCACCGGAATGGACTAAGACGACGAGACTGATTATGACCCAAACAAGACGAAGCGGATTTTTAGTTTAATTAGCTGTTGTTAGTAAGATGTTTGTTATGATCCTGATTTACTGTAATTGTTGTCTTCATGTTCTGTGTTCTGTACACCGCCACGAGTCGCCTTCGGGCTGAGAGTGGCGGTTAACAAATGCAAATAATAAATAATAATAAATAAATAATAAGGATAGTAAAGCATCAAAACATCCAGGCGTCCCCTGGGCAATGTCTTTGCAGACGTCCAATTCTCTCACACCAGAGAAGCGACTTGCAGTTTCTTAAGTCTCTCCTGATTATGACTTTAGAGATCAGGGTTTGAATCCCCTTCAGCAAGTCACACTTTCTCAGCCTCAGAACAGTGTATAGGATAAGATCCTCAGAACAAATCTTGCCAAGGCATCTTAATTGGGACAGCATAAACCAGAAAGCAAACAACAACAGCAGCAGCAACAAATTCTGACATACCTAATGGCAGCAGAGCAATTTGGGTGGAACATTTGCTTCTATATCACCATCCTTCGCTTTGCCATCTCTAGTTTATATGTAAAGGGCAAACCATAATGTTATGCACTTCCTGTGATCACTGCTTGTAACATTGCAGCAAACTGATTTATTTTGCTTCAATTGTTATTTTCTTATCAATTGCATATTATATGCAACCACCTTAATTATATTTTAAGAAAATGTGCTACCTATAAGAAAATGCAAGGCCCTTAGGATGCAACGAACAGGAGAGGAAGAAACATGTAGGAGAGGTTGAAGAAAACAGTTCTGTTCCAATGCTTCGCCCACATAAGCATCTTTGCTCTCCAGTAGTGATCTTTTGCATTCACTTGAAGGACCTGATATTAATATGACTATTCTTAACTTCCCAACTGTTGTAGCAGGGTGCCAAGAAATGAAGTCATGGTTGTTATCAGGCTCAACGGTTGGCTCCCTTTGCTTGGCAAGGCATGGAGGCCACTCCCTCACTGCGTGATCTCCTTGAAGCTGGCTGTACCTGAAGGCATGCTGAGTAACCATGCAGGAAAGTGGGAAGCTTTGAAAAAAAGAGCTGTGGTGAAGCTAGATCTTATGTCAGCCCACACACATCGGGGAAGCAGAAAGGAAAGGAGGTGGTAATGGCTTGTGTTACACCTGCTTTTCATTTTTGTACACACCTTCTATAGATAGGCAGCATACTGAGTTAAAAGTGCAGAAATTCAGCTAGGACTCTTCTTTCCAACACATAAACAACAAATCCAGATTACAGTGGGCTCTTGCTATTTGCTGGGGTTTGATTCAAGGATCCTTGACTCTGATACCAAAAGCCATGGATTCTCAAGTATTTTTTTTTCCATTTTAGAAAGGTAGAAATGGTTCAGCTCTGAAAGACTCTCAAGGCAACAGGAGAATGGTTAAATAATCGAGAGAGAGAGAGAGATAAAAAGGATGGGAACTTGTACTACTCAACTGGAGATCTTGCTTTATTTTGGTTATCACTATTTTAACTCTACTGCCTAATTAGCCTTCTGAAAGGAAGGCTTTGTTAAAGACTCTGCAGCACAAGAAGTGAAGGATGTCTGTTTGCATTCAACATCTTAAAAGGGACTTTCCTAATTATATCACAAACCCTTGCCATTCCTTTCCAACTATTTGCTTTTTTCGCAGGAAGCTTGGAGTATCTTTTGTTATAATCGAAAAGGAGGAAGGAAAGGGAAGGGGAAAAAAGATATATATCAGCACCTGTAAGACTAACTGGTTTTTATTTTTTGCATGAACTTTTGTGAATATAAGATCACTTTTTCGGTGGTATGGATTCATCAATTCATGGACCTATGAATTGATGAACATGGAATGGCTGGATAATGTTACTGGAAACGCTTTTAACAAGATGACACCAATTAGACGTTTTAATGGTTTTTACATATGTTATATTGTTATGTTGATGGTTTTAATTGCACTTTTATGGACATATGGCATTGAATTGTGCCAACCTGTAACCCACCTTGAGTCACCGTAAGCCTGAGAAAGACGAGCTATTAATATCGCAAATAAATAAATAAATATTAAGGCTCGAGACAGAAAGCATATGCAGTTCTGGAAGTGGAAAAGTGTGTAATAGAAACGGTGACCTGTACAACTTGTAATCTACCAAAATGAATATTAAAATGAATTAAAATATTAAAATGAAAGCATCCCACAAGTTTACATCGCCAAAATAGAGGAAATCCATCACCAAAAGAAAGAAAGAAAATAGGATGCATATCTTCATAAAATGTCCATATGCTGCTTTACAATGATAAACACAAATTTAGATATTATTGCTATAATTTAAATAGAAATATTATGTATCTCACCATAGCGGGAAGGACTGTAGCCATCTGACTTGTATGCCTCTTGGTTTGTTGTCCAGCTGTTAGCAACTGTCAATCATCATCTAGCATACAAGTGTCTGTTTTTATATGTCACATTATGATAAAGCACTATCTGGTGTCTCATATGCATTGTTGTGGACCTTAAAGCCCTTTTGGATTGATGGCATATGACTTACCATAAGTTTTCTTGGCAAGATTTATTCAGAACATATTTGCCCTTGCCTTCCTCTGAGGTTGAGAGAGTGTCACTTGCCTAAGGCCAACAATGGGTTTCCATGGCTCGTTTAGGACTTCAACCCTGGTCACCCAGTATCATAGTCCATACTCAAAGCACTACATCACACTGTCTCTGGTGCCTCAAAATGCTCTTCCAGATCTGTGTTTCTTCTTGATTTTCCCATTCGTATATTAAAAATATAATTAAGGTGGTTGCATATAATATGCAATTGATAAGAAAATAACAATTGAAGCAAAATAAATCAGTTTGCTGCAATGTTACAAGCAGTGATCACAGGAGTGCATAGCATTATGGTTTGCCCTTTACATATAAATTAGAGATGGCAAAGCGAAGGATGGTGATATACAAGCAAATGTTCCACCTGCTGTTACTATGTGCTACTGGAAACTGATAAGGCCTACAAATACGCTTATAAAACAAACTAAAATTACTCTCTCTCTCTCTCTCTCTCTACACACACACACACACCATACTCCATTATATACCATACTTCATAATATACCATACTAAAGTGACATAAATACTGATGTCAGAAAAAACATAAACCATAAAACCCTGATCCATTTCCTTTAGAATTTACAAGGTGCTAAGAACTATTGATGTACCAGTAGAATAAAGGGTAGTTCCACCTTTGCAGTCTTCTGCTCTGGCACATATATCTCTGGTTGGTAACGCAGCATGCTCTGTCAGTGTTGCTCCTTCTGTTCACCCAGTAAATGAAACAGTCATCAGTCCCCCAAAGCTATTCTTCTGTTGTTTCATACGTTTTGACAGAGACAGTGCCTTTCCTTCCTAGGAAACTACCAGTAGTCTGTAAGATCTGCCCTACTCTTCACTTTGCTTGGAAGGGGACTGACATAGCAATAGTGCTGCAGTTATTAACTGGGTTGGTGATCAGGTACACCTTGCAAGAATGCCAGTACATACTAAGGTTTCTTTGTTTTACATCAAGCATTACAGGATCATGGAAGCACGAGCATTTCTGTACTTTTGAGAAGAATTGGACTTTTACCCAAAACAGTCATTAAGGCAAACCATTGTTATGAAGCTGTAGTGACTTTTCAGGTTCTAGATCAGTGTTTCTCAGCCTGCAGGTCGGGACCCCTGGGGGGGGGTCATGAGGGGGATATCAGAGGGGTCGCCAAAGACCATCAGAAAACACATCTTTCTGATGGTCTTAGGAACACAATGCTCTCTGGGGGCAGGTGAACTACGTCTCCCCTAAATCACTGTCAATTTCTCCCAAATCCCTCCAGTATTTTCTCTTGGTCATGGGGGTTCTGTATGGAAGTTTGGCCCAATTATGTCATTGGTGGGGTTCAAGGGGCTCTTTGAGTATAGTATTTGAACTATAAATACCAGCAGCTATAACTCCCAAATGCAAAGGTCTGTTTTACCCAAACTCCACCAGTGTTCACATTTGGGCATATTGAGTATTCATGCCAAGTTCGGTCCAGATCCATCCTTGTTTGAGTCCACAGTGCTGTCTGGATGTAGGTGAACTACAACTCCAAAACTCAAGGTCAATGCCCACCAAACCCCTCCAGTATTTTCTGTTTGTCATGGGAGTTCTGTATGTCAAGATTGGTTCAATTCCATCATTGGTGGAGTTCCGAATGCTCTTTGATTATAGATTAACTATAAATCCCAGCAACTACAACTCCCAAATGACAGAATCAACCTCCCCCCCCCCCCCCAATCCCATCAGTATTCGAATTTGGGCGTATTGGGTATTTGTGCCAAGTTTGGTGCAGTGAATGAAAATACATCCTGCATATCAGATATTTACATTACGATTCATAACAGTAGCATAATTAAAGTTATGAAGCAGCAACAAAAATAATTTTATAGTTGGGGGTCACCACAACATGAGGGGTTGGCATGAGGAAGATTGAGAACCACTGATCTAAATAAACATAATTTCAAGCATAGATTGAAATTATTTTATTGCGTCCTAAAAATATATGAATTGCCATTAGCATTTATTGGAGATCTTTGCTTCTTTTTTCGGACTTTTGCTGAATTTTACAGAGGTTTTACCTTATAACTACCATAAGTTCTCCACTGTTTTCTTACCCTTTCTTCCATTATTTTGGCTTTATATTCGTAAATCTGTTTAGAAGAAAAGATAGAACAGCAGTATCATGTCTACTGATAGTGTAATAAAAGCCTTGTCTAAGCCCACTCCCAGTCTGGATAGCCAACAAGAAATGCTTTTATTTTACTTTAATAGTTTTATTTAATTTAAATGACAGCTGTCTGTAAGTTGGATATATCTTGGACACAACTTTGTATACTTTGGGGGGGGGGGGGTGTGTGTGTGCAATTTAATATTATAATAAATTGGAGATTATTCTTGGAAGACAGTCTGTGTCTCTTTTATATTTTTCAGGGGATAATCATCATCTTCTGAGTTTTCGAAAAGGAAATAGAACGAAGCCCAGAAGTTCTTGATAGTCATTTAGCATATCTGTTTAAACTAACAATGGGCTTTTGGCAGGCTGAATAGGAGGATATTCTGAGCAAAGTATGCAAGTGACCTTGGATAGAAACTTACAATACTGAGAACCAAAAACAAGGACATATCTATGCTACAGATTCAAACTGGTATTATAGTAATTTCCTCCTGAGAATTGTGGTTTGAGGAAAACGGGTTAGAGATTTCAAACAAGGAATGCCTTTTGCTTGGCACTCCTGCTAATGTACTGTTACCAGGTTTCCCTGGGAGAAGCCATGGCACTTAACAATTTACATGTTTTTAAATATCAATTCATACAATATTTAGCTTAACCTGTAGGGATATGTATACAAAAGCATCCTTGACTTAGAAGGAAACATATTACAACTGTAAATTCAGAGTATGGCTTCTTGTGGAAATGAGAGAAGTTGAGACTGTCAGGGGAAATCATTTCTGTGTCATCTTTTTGTAGCATTACTAACCTGTCTGAAACTACAGACTGAACTGTTACTGGCAAATTGGGTGCCAAGAAATATAAGCAGACAGCACAACTACTTGGGTATAATGGTTTGCTGGTTGGGAAGTGGAAGTGTGCCTTTTAAGAGAGGCCAATCTAACTGAAGACCATTCAAAGGAGAGTCCTTCTTTTGAATGTGATGTTAATTTAGTTTAATTTGAGAGTAAGAAGCCATGAGAAGAGAGATTTGGTTCCCAGAAGTTACTTTAAATCACGTATCAATTTATGGCAATCCCATAGATTTCATCGTGTTTTCTTAGACAAGGAATGCTAGGAGTGGTTTTACCCATTTCTTCCTCTGAAATACAGTAACCTACAGTACCTGGTATTTCTTGGCAGTCTCCCATCCAAGTATTAACCATAGATGACCTTGCTTAGGTTTCAATATCAGGTTGGATCTGACCCTTTAAGGTAGTCACATACTAAATAATAATTACAGTGTGCCTTCCAGAACTGCAGTTTCTACCAACCACAGATCAACATGCCCCAAATTATTCAATAGCAATTCATTCATACTGGGTGTGGTCATCCACATTTTTCCCATCTTCATGGGGTTCCCAAACAACTCCCTACAAATATGGTTCGCTCAGTGTACATTTTCAAGGTAGGAGTAAAATCCAAAATATAAAAGGATGCACGTTATTAATAACAAATTAATTGAGCCACATACAAATTAGATGGGCTAGTGAAATTCATATTTCTGGCTGGATTTACACTGCCATATGATCCATCTCAAAGCAGATAATCTGGATCCAGAAACGGGATTATATGGCAGTGTAGATGAGGCCACAAAGAATACTGCTTAGGAGAATAATAATATTCAACACATAAGGAGATTGATACCACTCAATGTGAAAAGTATCAAGTTTAGCTATAACCATGTGGCCAAGCAATACAATGAGTGAGTTTCTGTATGGTTGCCTAGTTCCACACATTCAAAATACTGAAAAGTTATAGTTGGACACTTATCAGTTTTCCAGTATTATACAACACTCAGCATCCTTCCCTAACCACAGATATAAATAGGCCTAGAAGCAATAAATTTTGAGGGTGTATTATACAGCTTGAAAATTTTCCATGTGAAATTGTGTATATGCTCTGTGTTGTGTAGAATAATGTACAGTTGGCCTTCCGATTTGTGTATTTAACTTTTGCAGATTTTATTATTGGGAGATTTAAATAATACAATTTCCCTAGGAATCTTTAGGTCCTCCAGCACAACTTTATGTCAACTTCCTATGGAAGGCAGACTATAATTAAACATTTTTAGAGAAAATAAATAATTTTGTGTTGTCCTTGTTAATGCATCAAATGGAATAAGATTCTTATTTTTAGTGTAGCACTCAGTGGTACAATGGGTTAAACCCTTGTGCTGGCAGGACTGAAGACTGACAGGTCAGAGGTTCGAATATGGGGAGAGTGCGGATGAGCTCCCTCTGTTAGCTCCAGCTCCCCATGCGGGGGCATGAGAGAAGCCTCCCATCAAAACAGCCAGGCGTCCCCTGGGCAACAACCTTGTAGACAGCCAATTCTCTCACACCAGAAGCGAATTGCAGTTTCTCAAGTCACTCCTGACACACACACAAACAAAATGTAGCCTCTGAAGAAGTCCAACTGTTAGTGGCTGAAATGCATTTGGCTTTTTACTGTAGAAAAAAATAAAGCAAGTGAGAGCCGTTCAGCAGTGGAACTCTCTGCCCCGGAGTGTGGTGGAGGCTCCTTCTTTGGAAGCTTTTAAACAGAGGCTAGATAGCCATTTGTCAGGGGTGATTTGAATGCAATATTCCTGCTTCTTGGCAGGGGGTTGTACTGGATGGCCCATGAGGTCTCTTCCAACTCTTTGATTCTATGATTCTATGATTCTAAGTCACCATCTATCAGCATATAGTGCTTTATCTCTGGATTTGCATTACTGAAATTTTTAATCAAGTAATGGACGTTTTTCAGAACTGTGCCCCAAAACATATGATTTTTATTAGTCATCAAAGAAGTAGCTCCATCTTTAGTTCTGAACTGAGAGAAAAAACGATACTGACTGGGTTCATCTCTGTTGTTTCTTGGTCTGGGAGTACAATCCTTGATGGCTCATACTGCAAAGCCACTATGTGGTTTTGGAAGCTGCCATAAAGCTTAGTCCACAGTCATTGCTCCTTGTGTCCCTGGAACATTATTTCTGTCTTCAGCCAGGAGAATGGAATGTAAATCACAATCTAAATTTAAGCAAATATTTGGCTTTAATTATTACAGCAGGCTAGGCCCAAGGTAAACATCACACAATGGAAACTGGGAGGAAAACAAAGGACCAAATGGTTGATGTCAGATTAGGGAAAGGGAGGAGTTGCAAGGAATGACTGCCCTTTTTCTCCCCTCCTTTTACAGAAATCTTACCAGTTACTTCTTTCATTTGCTGAGCATTGGAACAGGATTCCAACTGGGTTCAATTTTACATAGCCTTTTATTTTAAAAAGAGATATACAACATATGAACAGAGCAAATCTTAGCAAATACGCAAAGTTCATAACAGAGTGAGGATATAGGTGAAGGAGAGAGGGGGACACTGAAGCTAGAATTGGGTATGTAGACTCTACCTGGCACTTTAGCACTGTAATGTGTTAGTTGTGAACTTGGATTAATAAAGCCCAGCTGCTAGGAAGGGCGTGCCAGATTATAAATGTGGGAGATCTTGATTCACGATCCACCCTCATCATGTGTGGTGAACAAACTGAGTGGCCTTGGAGAAGTCATCATTCTGAGCCACAGTTTCCTGTCTGTAAAATGAGAGCAAATGTGACCTATTTTGCAGATACGGTGGCAGGGCAACAAGGAGAGTTCAGTGGGATTTACTCCCAAATAAATACACAGGGGTATTAAGACCTATCGGTGCCATATTGTGGCACCCAATCAGCCATCTATTATGGTATAGTATTTATTTTTTATTTATTTGGGGTTCTTTTACCCTGCCCTTCTCACCCCGAAGGGGACTCAGGGCGGCTTACAGAAGCAAAGGCACAATTTGATGCCTGCAGCACAGAACAATCAAGACACAAAAATTACATCAATTCACAATTCATACTAGTTCAAGCATTATACCAATAAAATCAATAAAATCAATAAAACAATACAGACCCAGTTCCTCCTCTTACATGGTCAGCAATCGCTAACTCATAGTTCTAATTTCCATTTTCTGTTCCATTTCAATAATTCTGATTGATCTTACTCGCCTGGTTGACTTATTTATTTAATTGCCGGACTGCCCAAAGGCCTGGTCCCATAACCATGTCTTCACCCTCCTCCTGAAAGAGCGGAGGGATGATGATGTCCTGATTTCCCCCGGGAGTGAGTTCCACAGGTGGGGGGCTACCACTGAGAAAGCCCTGCTCCTCGTCCCCACCAGCCTCACTTGTGACAGTGACGAGAACAGGGCCTCCCCAGATGATCTCAGACTTCGGGGTGGGACGTAGAGGGAGATACGTTCGGACAGATACACTGGACCGGAACCGTACAGGGTTTTGTAGGTCAAAACCAGCACCTTGAATTGTGCTCGGAACTGAACCGGCAGCCAGTGGAGCTGGCATAACAGGGGGGTGGTATGCTCCCTGTATGTCGCTCCGGTGAGCAGTCTGGCTGCTGCTCGTTGGACTAGTTGAAGTTTCCGAACAGTCTTCAAGGGCAACCCCACGTAGAGCGCGTTGCAGTAGTCTATTCTGGATGTGACAAGAGCGTGGACCACCGTGGCCAGATCAGACTTCCCAAGGTACGGGCGCAACTGGTGCACAAGTTTTAACTGCGCAAAAGCTCTCCCAGCCACCGCCGAGACCTGGGGTTCCAGGCTCAGCGGTGAGTCCAAGATCACTCCCAAGCTGCGTAATTGCATCGCTGGACTTACATTTTGCATTTGCCTCTTTAACAGGTGATCTGACCTGCAGCCATAAGCAGGTGATTATTCTAAACTCTATGCCAGTGTTTCTCAAACTCCTTTCCTCCAGATGTTTTGGATTTCCGCTCCCAAAATTCTTAGCAGCTGGTAAACTGGCTGGGATTTCTGGGAGCTGAAATCCAAAACACCTGGAGGAGCAGGGTTTGAGAAACACTACTCTATGTCATTAAAAGCTTTTAATTGGCAGTGTCTTAGGTGCACTGACTGTACAGAGTTAATGCAGTTTGACATTACTTTAACTGCCATGGCTCAATGCTATGGAATAATTAGAGTTGTACAGCATTGAGCCATGGCAGGCAAAGTTGTATCAAACTGCAATAATTCTATAGCAGTGTTTCCCAACCTGAGGGTCGGGACCCTGAGTGAGTTTCCGAAGACACATATTTCCAATGGTCTTAGGAACCCCTTTGACAGAGAAGGCTGAAGATCTCTCCGGCTATCCTTCTCTTCCTTTTTGGAAACAGACATAACATTCTCCCACCAAAAGCCCTACCCTTGCTGTGATTGGCCAGCCTCTCAGCCAAGGAGAGGACTGTTTCTGAGACTCCAAGCAGGGAGGGGAGAGCAGGTGTGCTTGGCGCATGGCAGCGAGGGAGAGCGCGTGAGGCTGGAGGGAGACTCGTGCCAGCAAATCCCTTCAAGGCAGGGGTAAGTGTCCATGCGACATGGGGCTGAGAGTGGCCCAGCAGCATTTGGCAGAGGAGCAGCAGCAGAAGCAACAGGTAATTTGTAACACTATTTATTTGAAAAAAGTCAGTTTTTCCTTTTTTTTTATTAATGCTCCCATTAAAAATGCATACGGATGTGGGTAAACTACAACTCCCAAAATCATGGGTCAGTCCTCCCCAAATCCCACCAGGATTCGCAGTAGGCAATGTTGAGTTTCTGTACCAAGCTTGGTCCAGATCCATCATCAACTGGGTTCAGTGTTCTTTGGATGGGGTGAACTACCACTCTCATATGCTTAGGTCAATCACCCACAAACTCCGCTTGTATTCAATTGGCCACACTGGGTCTGTGTGCCCCGTTTGGTTCAGATCCATCATCAGTGGGGGTCAAATACAGGGAGAACCATAATTACCATCATGTTGGGTCAGTCCCTCCCCACCACAAGCCCCACTTCTTTCAATTTCTTTCTGTTGTATTGGCAAGCTTACCATCATTTGCAAGGGTTTTTTTTTAATAGCAGCATTAAATGACCAAAAAGGTTTCACCTTGTGCTTTTATGAGCACTTCAATACCAGGTGATTCTCTATTTTTAAATTAAAAATTCCCGGCCCTTTTAAACTCTTGAGGCTTCAATTGTTTAAATTATAATTCATTGTTTACATAACTCCCCCCCCCCCTTGAAAACCTATGACATCAGTTGTCATTCTCATACTCTCTCTCTCTTAATCTTTCCCCTCTCTTCTGGAAATTTTATAAGGTATCTTGTTACTGATATTTTGATTCCACATTTTACTATGTGCGACCCACCCAGAAAGCAGTGTTATTGGGGATCCCACATAAATGTCACAAGGAAGTAAGGCATACAAACGCGCAATGTTAGTTTCTCAGATGACCCTAGGCCTGCCAAGTATTTCTTGCCCTAACTAGACACACAGACTCCTTAGGTAGCTAAAAGTAAGCAGGGGTGATGTATATGAGATCCTTGGAGGAAGAACAGGATTAAAACAAATACTGCACATAACACAAAAATAAATGAACACATTGGTTTTTTTATCATACATAAAAAGCTTAAATTTCAGTGTTAGATCCCTGCTTCTGGAAGCTTGCAATACAAATTTCAACTCTCAGGAAGAACAAGCAAGAACAAGTTAGTAACCCCAAACCAAATTATGTTCCAAAATTTCAAATTATATGTCCAAAATCTCCAGCAAAAATAGCCACTAGCCATAGTATTCTTTGAATTGCATTCCAAAAATACATCAGCTGATCCAACTTGGTTTGCCTGCTTGATTAATATAGCCTTGATACAGGGATGCCTGTCTTGCTCTAGACATCTGCTTGTACTTGAAGGTGGAAGATGTCTGGGGCTACTACTTTTAGTGAATACCAATTGGAAACCAGTTGGTTAATCTCAGCTGAAATAGGCCCACTGAATCACTTACTGAAGGGTGAGTCAACATGCACGTAACTCCCATTGGGTCAATGGGTCATATTTAGTTGGAATTAGCAATAAGGTTCAGACCAAAACGTGTTCGTACGAGTAGCTTTGGTGAAAGTGTTGTGAGCAATTCTGTTTGCTGCAAGGTTTTCATAGTGTAGAAACCAGCTTGAAAATGTCAGTGCAACACGGCAAGCTTGAGAGGAACAGGAAGTACAAGCAGAGGTAAACCACAAGCATTTCACCACCCACTCCTATCTTGCCGAGCATGAGTATGTTACTATGGTGAGCAACATTTTCGAAATGTACTGAATAGATGAGATGGTAACTTTAAAATATTTCTGACAGTTTGATACATTAGGAATGTGATGTCTTTCACTATGTCTATCATTTCGTTATAATCCCCTTACAGCGTTCTAAGGAAACAATACTGCCCAATTCATCGATCACAAAAATGAGACATGGTTGAGATATTTTTGAAGAAGTGTGGGAAGAAAATGGCTCTAAACTAAGTTAAGCAAAAAATGTGTTGCCAGTTGTTGCCCATTGCATGACAACACATACTATAACGTGTCTGTATTATTCTGCTGGACTGAAAAAAGCCACAGGCTGTCTGGGTGAAAGGAAAATAAGAAATATATAACATC
The DNA here is from genome assembly GCF_037176765.1 of Anolis sagrei. Taxonomy (NCBI): domain Eukaryota; kingdom Metazoa; phylum Chordata; class Lepidosauria; order Squamata; family Anolidae; genus Anolis; species Anolis sagrei. The sequence goes on from NC_090025.1 coordinate 166,733,415, forward strand.
TATCTTCCTATCAAGTGCATCTATCACAGATGAGATCGGAAAGGTCAGACACTGATGGGTGCATTTCATATATAGTAGGCAATGGCGTTACTGGAGGGAGGAGGTGCAAAATGTACTAGGTGACAAAATCATAGTATTGTCTAAGGTTTTCATGGCCGGAATCACTGGGTTGTTGTAGGTTTTTCAGGCTGTATGGCCATGTTCTAGAAGCATTCTCTCCTGACATTTCGCCTGCATCTATGGCAGGCATCCTCAGAGGCTCAGACCTCACAACTTCTGAGGATACCTGCCATAGATGCAGGTGAAACGTCAGGAGAGAATGCTTCTAGAACATGGCCATACAGCCCAAAAAACCTACAACAACCCACTATCAGAGTAATTGGAGAGAACCACAACAACATTGTTCGTAGCTAACATTCGCTGTATCAACATACCTACAAGACTAAAATCTATGGTAATTTACTTTTTGAACCTAATAATGCACATGAGATCCAGTTAGAGCTGTTATTACTACCCAAATACAATGGTACTTTAAATCATGCTGTTTTGGCTCCACACACCACGAGCATATGTGGTTGTTTCCTTTGCTGTTTTCTTTTTAAATAATGGCTGTTTTTCTGTCAATTTTTCTGGTATTTTAGGTCCAATATGGTGGTATGATCTGGTATGGGAGGAGATCCACGGGGTGACACCGTGAGTTACCATACTAGCTGCCACCAACTATAGTGACATCACCGGTGGTTGGATTCCTATCATTGAGCACAGTAAGGCAGCTGATTTAAGTAGCAGAGTTTGGTATCATGAAAAGGCAACGTGTTAATTATTTAGTTTTACTGATATATAAGAGAAATGGCATTTTGAGAGTTTCTGCTGCAGCTGCCAAAATAACATGATTGACTTAGGCTACTATTTACATTGTCTTTGGATAAATCAGGGTGTGTGTGTATGCGCACACGTATTCAATTGGATGTACCTTGTCTAGCAATGAAATGATGAGGCTAGGCCTGGCCCTTTTCATGCTAAACAGCTGTATGGCTAATGGTTCCACTTCAACTGCTTCATAGTGGTATCCTATGAATCCTAAGGTTTGTAGATTGGTGAGACACTACAGCTATCTTTCTGAGAATTTTAAATATCTCATGAAACTACAAATTGCACAATTCCACAGGAAGGAACCACAGAAGTCAAAGTGTAATCATAGGGATATTAATGAGTTGAAAGTTAAGTTGGTTGAAATGGCACAATTTGGGTCATACATTTTTATTACATAAGCACAGCTTGTTGTTTTTCGTCCCTCAACTACCTAAATGTTTGGATAAGGTGTTTTAAAACTCCTACATTTCTCTAACCGGTAAGTTAGAGAAGATGCAAGTCTTCTTTGTTTCAGAAAATTAAGTTGAAATGAATAGATCTGCATCTTTCTAGAATTTTATTCTGTAGTCACATTAAAGGCACAAATGCAGAAATAAAATGATGGAACTAAAACTGTTTTCAAGAAGCAGAAGTACAACTGATAAGACTGGAGGAGTATGAACAGGTCAGGGGAAATGTCTGATTCAGTCATGCATTACAGTTATGTAAAATGAGAAAAAGAGACTGGTATGTAGGATTTAAGTCTGTGCAGAGGATTAAATCTGTAACATGTAATGACCATCTTGTACTAACACCTGCTCCTTCTTCAATGGAGAAACAGAATTATCTTGCAAGACCCCAAATCATGAAAGGTTGATTACCAATACATTTAAAGCAATTCTAGTATTTCCCACCCTGCATCCCCCTAAAAACAAAAATGACGAAACTGAGGCTGTCATACCATGGCCATATCATGAGAAAGCTTGACTTGGTAGAAAAGATAATATTTGGAAAGATAAAGTCCTCATTCCAGATGGAAAGACTTAATCATGGCTCTGCATCTGGAACACTTGCGTAGGCAGTTGGTGGTTGGATGATTTGGAGATCTCTCATTCAAAGGGCCATCATAGGTATTTATTCACTGTGTCAGAAGCGAATTGAGAATACAGTGAAAATGAACAGAAAAACCACAAAGTTAAAAACTTGGCATTGTATTAAATTTCCTTTGTCCAGAAGCTGGCCAATTCGAGTGTCTTTGGTGTAGCTTGAAAAGGTCCTCTATTTTGCATGTGGCAGTGCTCAGACTGCATTGTAGTAAGTGGTCTGTGGTTTGCTCTTCTCCACAATCGCATGTCATGGACTCATAGCCCCATTTCTTAAGTTTGGCTCTGCATCTTGTGGTGCTACAGCACAGTCTGTTCAGTGCCTTCCAAGTCACCCAGTCTTCTGTGTGCGCAGGGGGGAGTTTCTCATCTGGTATCAGCCACTGATTGAGATTCTGGGTTTTAACCTGCCACTTTTAGACTCTCGCTTGCTAAGGTGTTCCTGTGAGTATCTTTGTAGATCTTAGGAAGCTATTTCTTGATTTAAGGTGATGGCTAACTGGCTGATATCTGAACAGAGGATGGTCCGGAGATGTCAATGCCTTGTCCTTTCATTACAAGCTGCTACTTTCTAACAAATGGCACCATAGCAAAAGGTCAACTTTAAAATCTTTCATTCATAGAGTCATCATGGGTCAAGGTTATATCAAAGGCATAACATAACAGAAGTTGCACTACAAACAAGTAAGATGGCTCTTGTTCAGATTCACTCAGAACATTTAAATTGTTTTATCTTCCTTGGGAATGGATCCTTCTAGGCAATTCTGGGCTTACCATGCCCTCCCCCCACAAGTGACTGGAACTTTGCAGAACCTTTCATTTAATGTTCCCCAAAACAGTCAGACAGTGAGGCTTTTATCACACCACAATCCTGACTCACTCATAAAAGGGATGATGGGGAGACGGGGGGAAGGGAACGTAGTGACATCTTTAAGACTAACTGGTTTTTATTTTAGCATGAAGTTTTGTAGATATGTACCTATTCCTTCAGATGCAGTACAGAGTGAAAACTGTTTTCTCTCCCTCTTCCCCTCCTCCTTTTTTGCTGGAAGAGCCTACCATAACCACTTCTTTGAAAACTTTGCCATTCAGTGAATTTTACGGTGGCTGAACATCTACACATTACAGTCATCCCACACTGTCTCCCTTCTCTCCCCGCCCCCCTGCCTTTTTCTTATAATGGAGAATATACTACGGGGGAAAAGACAGAACCCATTGCTTGCCAGATGCAATCACTGGAATGACCATTCTCTTACTCTTCCTTGCATCATGACTGTTGACTTTCCTATATCTCTTCTCAAATGTATAACTGCAACAACAGTGGGAAATTGTGGTTTCTACCTGCTGTAGCACACAGCTGCCCCCATTTAAAAGGCTACTATAACTAGCCCCTTAAGTCAAGCTCTGCAAATAGACTATTTTTCTATATAAAACAGCTGTGGGAGCCACGCTGTCATGAATGCAATGGATGGATGAGTTAAAAGCACCTTCTCTTTCAAATGAAATGGTTTTGTGTCCTCCTTTCCAATGGCTTTTCATGCACCATGATGGGAGCATTGTACAGACAACAAGGTGAGCTGATACTTGTCTACCAGCTGATTTGAGCATTCAGGATGCTGGGCTAGGAGATTCAGGAACTCAGAAGAGCATTATTTGTGTTGGTGGTTTCCCAGAAGCAACTTTACACTTGATGTTTATTCTTCTCTTACTATAGTTGTTGAGGTTTGGCTGTTAATACTTGCTTAACATCCACTATTATTTGTTTCAGCTTTACAAACAAGATTGCTGATGAAAAGGGCACTAAACCACATTTTCACCTTTGGGCGACACCTTTGTCTCCGATTCCATTTACTTAGACAATGCGTTTCAGAACAGAATCTATACAAAGGTGTTTTTTTTTTAACTAATACAGTGTTGTAATTTTTGCCAGCCTCTTTGCTTTTGTGGTTTTAAAAACATCATTGTGGTTAGTATTCAGCAACGTTTTGAAGACCTTTTCTCTTTCTTCACTTTTTTGGTCTTACCTAATGACACTTCACTAAAATATAACATATTTATAGCAACTTTATTTTAGTTCAGAATAAATGCAGAGCAATATCTGAAAATAAGGCTTTAAATAGTGGGGTTATTTTAATATGTTTAATAGATTTATTTCTCTGCACTCTACTCTTCTTCTAAAGTGAATACCCCACTTTCTGTCTTAGCCCCACAAAAAGCCCTCCACTATCTGTTCGGACCCTTCTTCTAATTCTATTTACAAATGTGATGCTACTATAATCTAGGAATTCCTGTCATGTTCATAGTTTCCATGCCTCTTGTTTTACACAAGGCCCCTCCCTTCACAAAACCCATTGAAACATAGTATTGGAAATGATAGTAAGTGTCCAAGCTCCAGCCATGCAAAGATACACAATTGAAGCACTCCTGAGATGGCCATCCAATTTTTATTTAAAGCCCTCAAAAGAAGGAGAGTTCACCGTCCTATGAGGCAACGTCTTTGCTGTTGGCCAACCCTTACAGTAAATATTTTTTTCATATCATTTAGATGCAATATCGTTTCTTGTAATTTTCAACCACTGGCCCATATTCTAACTCTGAAGCAACAGAAAACAAGCTTTGATCTATCTTTTGCACTGGGTCCCATCTGATATTTAAAGATAGCTATCTTGCCACTTCTCACTCTTCCTTTCTCTCTGGTAAACAAAGTCCCCTGTGTCTCAATGTGTGGGTCCCCTGGTGTTTTGGCCTACAACTCCCAGAAATCCCAACCAGTTTACCAGCTGTTAGGATTTCTGGGAGTTGAAGACCAAAACATCTGGGGACCCAAAGGTTGAGAACCACTGCCTTATAGGGTACATATCTCTGGTCATCTTGACTGCATTTCTGTGGACATGTTCCAGCTTGTCAATATCTTCTTGTCTTATGAAGTTAAGAACTGGACACAGTATTCCACATTAGGCCTGATCGAAGCATAATACAATAGTAATATTAATTTCCTTGAATTGGACAATATAATTCTGCTGAAACAGTATAGTATTTCATGGGGTTTTGAGCTGGTTGCATCACACTATTGACCTATGTTCAGCCTATGATCTAAGATTCCTAAGTGCTATTCACTTGTAGTGCTCTCAAGCCAAGTGTGGGCCATCCTGAATTTCGGCATTTTCCTACAGAAGTAGTATCTTAGAATTATTCCCATCTAAATTCATTTTGTTTGTTTTGACCCAGCTATCCCTCCCAATTTAGTGTAATTTAATTTAACAAGCATGTATTTTTCATTATGTAATTCATATACAAAGATATTGAAAAGCACTGGGCCCAGAACAGACCTCAATTGTATTTCCTGGGGTTATCAGGGATGGCAAAGACCAAATGTTAGCTTGCATTCCCATCAGTCTCAGTCATGCATGTTCAGAGTTGCAGTCCAACATACTTTGTCTAATTGTGACCTTTCATAATGTTATTATCCAGTTCCTCATCGACAATGTGTCACTGCACTCTCTTAGGCTGGATCTACATTCTCATATAATCTAGTTTCAGAATTTAGACTAATGGCATTGAACTGGATTACATGGCAGTGTGGACTCATATTACTCAGTTAAATGCAGTAAATCTGCATTCTGACTCTGGATTTACCGTATATGGCAGTGTAGATCCAGCCTTAGAGGTATGGGTATATTTTAGAAATTATCTAAAGTACTATTTCTTTTACTACTTAAATAACCTGAATCTAGCCATGCCATGAAGACATCAGCCCTTGCGCTTTGCTACTCTGCTGCTGAGTACGCATGCCCAGTGTGGAACACAATTCACCACGCTAAAACAGTGGATGTGGCTCTTAATGAGAAATGCTGCATTATCACAGAATGTCTGCGCTCTACAACACTGGAGAAACTATACTGTTTAGCTGATATTGCACCACCTGACATTCGCCAGGAAGTAGCAGCCAATAATGAAAGGACCAAGATGGTGACATCTCGGGCCCATCCTCTGTGTGGATATCAGCCAGCATGCCAATACCTTAAATCAAGAAATAGTTTTCTAAGATCCACAGAGATACTTGCAGGAACATCTAAGCAAGCAAGAGTCCAAAAGTGGCAGGCTAAAACCCTGAACCTCAAGCCATGGCTGATACTGAATGAGAGACTCCCCTCTGGGCACAAAGACTGGGCAAATTGGAAGATGCTGAACAGAATGAGCTAGGGCACCACAAGATGCAGAGCCAACCTTAAGAAATGTGGCCAAAAAGTGGAGTCCACAACATGTGAGTGTGGAGGAGGGCAAACCCCAGACCACCTTTTACAATGCAGCCTGAGCCCTGCCACATGCACAATGGAGGACCTTCCTATAGCAACCCCAGAGGCACTCCAAGTGGCCAGCTACTAGTCAAAATAAATTTAATACAATGCCAAGTCTTTTAAACTTTGTGTTTTTTAAAAAACATTACAACTGTATCCTTGGTTTGCTTCTGATACGATAAATAAAATGAACAAAAAGCCCACTTCTTTTGACAAGGCTCATAGGCTCATAGCATATACTTTCAAGGACCAAAATGGCAATATTATTGAGATATATGAAAAATGAAATACTATTGGGTATACATTTTACTGTCACCATAATTGTAAGAGAAAGATAGGCATCAAAATACAAGAGTATCACTTGGAATAACGTCTTTTGAACAATTAGTAAATGTTCTGCAGACTCTGCATCCTATTTAATGTTTTGCATCCTGCTACTGATGGCACACGTACCATCACTTGTCTGGCATTTATTGTGAATCTTACATATTTATTTATCTTAACATATTAATGTATGCTCCACAAAATTAATTTTGAAGATAATGTATCCGGAAGCGGAAGCCTTATTTGTGTGTTAGAAACTAGTAACCAACTACATCAAGTTCAATTCCTAGTAAGAGTGTTGGCATTTCTTTTTCTACATCTGTTCCAATTTATATTTAACAAGAGAATTTTAATCCCTGATATGCAGCACACATATTTTTCAGCAACATCATTAATGACATCTCCCTTTCCACCGTTAATGTCTATCTTAATAATAATCTTTTTAAAAGCTTCAGGTGAATGTCTCTAGGATAATTTGCTTCTCTTTAGTCAGTCTGATTTCTGTTTCCAGCTGAAGTATTTTGTGATTTTTTTTTGGTGATCCTTGACCCTATGGTAACATAAAGCCTTATCTCACATCATTTATGCTTAGAAACAGGCATTCTCCACATACCTGGAAAACTGCCTTGGGCAGAGCATAGGATTTTAAAGTCACATTGATTTAAGATATAGACGGTAGACTCACTCCCATTTCATGCCAGTTGAAATCAATGGGACTTGAGTATATTCGTCTTTGTTTGGATCATGCTTTTTAAAACAGCAGTAGCTCCCATTACAGCAAATGTACTCTGGACAAGAATATAACTTAAGGCTGTTTTTTTCACTACACACACTAAATGGCAGTTGTTCTGCAGGATTTCAACATGTCTAATAGTAAAACTTTCATCTATATTTTTTAAAAATATGATTGCTTATTTCACATAGATTCAGAGTTTTCTTGTTATGTTCACAAAACATACCTATGCATTGCAGTCAACACAGTAATGTGTCCCAACCAGGCCCATAGCCAGGATTTTGATTGGGGGGGGGGGGGGGGCTCTGGATCTACCCTAGCAAACCTGTTGTATCATTATCCCAATACCCCCATGCATATGGGATATATTGGGAATGGTGATCAGATCATGATATCAATAAACGTAACAGTTTCAATAATGTACCAGTAAGGCCTTCTCGTGGACACCCTGAGAATTTCAGGGGGGGGGGGGGGCTGAAGCCTCTCAATCCCCCCTCCCCCCGACTACAGGCCTGGTCCCAACACACAGTTTGGAAAGTCCTGGGACCCCATCTATATTGCCATATGATGTAGTTCCATAACTGGATTGAACTACATTATATGAGTCTATATTATATATGTCCGAAATTTCAAGCAGTCCAACAGGCGGCAGCCAGGCGTGAAGACAGAGGACATCCCTCCTGTTGCATCAGCTCCCCTGGCTGCCAGTCTGTGGTTCTGGCCCAGTTTGCCTGTCTGAACGTTATAGAAGTCTGGGGAGGCCCCACTCTCAATCCTGCCTCCTTTGCAGGCGCAGTTGTTGGGGATGAGAGACAGGCAGGTTATGACGTTGTGACATTATTGTGCCATTACAGCTACATTTAAAAAAATAATGAGATTAACTTCATTTATCGTATCAGGAGAGAACAGGGTATAGTTGTGATGTATTTGAGAAAACACAACATTTAAAAACTTGGTATTATATTAAATGTCCTTTGATCAGTAGCTGGCCACTTGGAGTGCCTGTGGTATTGTTATAAGGTCCTCCACTGTGCATGTAGCAGGGCCCACATTGCATTGTAGCAGATCTGTGGTTTGCCCTTCTCCACACTCACATGTCATGGATTCCACTTTGTGGCCCCATTTCTTAAGATTGGCTCTGCATGTCATGGTGCCAGAGAATAGTCTATTCAGTGCTTTCCAAGTTGCCCAGTCTTCTGTGTCCAGGAGGGAGTCTATCATTTTGTATCAGCCATGGATTGAGCTTCTGGGTTTTAATCTGCCACTTTTGGACTCTCGCTTGTTGAGGTGCTCTGTAGATCTTAGGAAGCTATTTATTGATTTATGGCACTAGCGTGCTGGCTGATATCAGAACAAGGGATGGGGCGGGGATGTCACTGCCTTGGTCATTTCATCATTGGCTGCTACTTCTGAGCAGATGTCAAGTGGTGCAATACTGACTAAACAGTGTAATTTCTCCAGTGGTGTGGGGTGCAGACAGCCTGTGATAATGCGGCATGTCTCAATAAGAGCCACATCCACTGTTTTAGCGTGGTGAGATGTGGTCCATACTGGGCATGCGTACTCAGCATCAGAGTAGCAAAGCACAAGGGCAGATGTCTTCACTATATCTGGTTGTGATCTCAGGTTGTGACAGTCAGCTTTCATATGAAATTGTTTCTAGTGCCCACTTTTTGCTTGATATTCAAGCTGTGCTTCTTGAAGGTCAAAGAACAGTCTAGGGTAAACTGCAGGTATTTGGGTGTGCTGCAGTGCTCCAGCGGGATTCCTTCCCTGGTAATCCTCAGAGCTCAAGAGGCTTGTCTATGATGCTAGATAAACTAATTATGAAGCAAGGGGTGGGGTACAGGAGTTGGTAATGATGCCATTACTGTGATGGGAAAAATGATGTGTAAACGGCTCCAAGTGTCTGAATCCACAGCTCAAAGATATTCAGAAAACTAATATTCCTAAAAGCAAATTTTGATTTTGCTATATGCCAAGCACTATGCTGATCTGTAGACTTGTGTGCCAGCTGCACCCGTACCTTGGGAAGTCTTAAAACTTGTGCACCGGCTGGGCCCATACCTTGGGAAGTCTGACTTGGCTATGGTGGTCCACGCTCTTGTTACATCCTGATTAGACTACTGCAATGCACTCTACGTGGGGCTGCCTTTGAAGACTGCCCAGAGGCTTCAATTAGTCCAATGGTCAGAAGCCAGGTTGCTCACTGGAGCGGCGTACAGAGAGCATACAACTCCTTTGTTACGCTAACTCTGTTATGCTAGCTTGAATTGTGCTCGGTTGCCAATCTGCTACCGAGCACAATTCAAAGTGCTGGTTTTAACTTTTAAAGCTCTAAACCAGGAGTCTACAAACTTTTTAAACAGAGGCCCAGGCCACAGTCCCTCAAACAGTTGGAGGACCGGATTATAATTTGAAAAAAAAAGAGAAGAAGAATGAATTCCTATGCACTCTGTACATATCTTATTTGTAGTGCAAAAAACCCCACTTAAAAACAATATAATAATTAAAATGAAGAACAATTTCAACAAATATAAAATTATTAGTATTTCAATGGGAAGTGTGGGCCTGCTTTTGGCTGATAAGATAGGATTGTTATTGCTGTGTGCTTTCAAGTCGTTTCAGACTTAGGTTGACCCCGAGCGAGGACTGGGTAAATGACCTTGGAGGGCCGCATCCGGCCCCTGGGCCTTAGTTTGAGGACCCCTGTTCTAAACAGTTCTGGCCCAAACTACATGTCCGAACGTATCTCCTACTACAAATCATCATGAAGTTTAAGATCATCTGGAGAGGCCCTGCTCTCAAACCCACCGTTGTCGCAAATGCGATTGGTAGAGACGAGAGACAGGGCCTTCTCCACAGTGGCTCCCCGCCTGTGGAATTCCCTCCCCAAAGACATCAGATGGGCCACCTCCTGTTCCTTTAGAAGGAAACTTGACTGTGGGACCTTGCACTTGATCATTGAATACTTGCTTGTATGAAAAAGACATAAGCAATTTCGAAGTGACCCGGACTTTAATTGGCGTGTTGTAACGACTGTTTATTTAATGTTTCGTTTTAATCAATTTGTTGATTGTTCTTATCATTATGATGGCACTGAATGTTTGCTGTGAGGCCGCCTTGAGTCCCCCCTCGGGGGTGAGAAAGGCGGGGAACAAGTATATGAAATAAATAAATACCTGGCAATAGCCTCTTGCCATTTCACATATCCTCAGGCTCAGGCTGTTTCTCTGGTACTCCTTTGCATTATATGAGGGAAGCCATTTTATTATGCCTGTTGTAAGGAGACTTGAGCATCAGGTGCAGGCCAAGGAAGTTTGGAAGTGTATCTACACGAGGCCTGGGCCTACTTGGGGCCTACAGGTGTTTCGGACTCCAACTCCAACAGCTTAAGCGGCTGAGGGGGGAAAGGAAGGGGCCTGAGGTTGTTAGGAATGGTGGGAGTTGGAGTCCAAAACACCTGTGGGCCCCAAGTAGGCCCAGGCCTGGTGTAGGTGCACCCTGTACCTCATGCAGTGAAGCACACTTCCGGGCAAACAGCCAAGGAAGCTGCAACGGTGCTGAAAATGGACGATAGCGACACCACGCCTTCCTTCCTTCCTGCCGCTCCTTGATCTGCCACGGAAATGGTCCAGTTGCTAGGCAAACAAGGAGACCTGCCCATATCGCGCGCTCCCATTGGCCGCCGGCCACGTCCATCTCTGCTCCTCCTTGAGCGCGCTCCCATTGGCTGAGAGAAGGAGGCGGGCTCAAACTTACGAGAGCGGGGGTTGGTTGGAGCGTCCGTTGAGGAGATTAGAAAAAAGTCTTCTGCCTCCTTCTGGCAAGCACCGCCCCCCGCTCGAGCCGTGATTGGCAGAAATGGGATGTCAATCTCCGCCAAAAGCACGCTCCTATAGGCTGGCGGCGCAGCAAGTGGGCGTCACGATCCTGAGCCGCGGCCGCTCCCTCCCGGCTTGAAACCTCGCTGTTTGCCGGTGAGTTACAGGCGTTAGAGCTGGGACGGCGCGGCGGGTGGGGCGCTGGTGCTCTCCCTGAAGGTGTCGGTTACCGAGTCTAGTCTTCGCGTCCTTCGCCGCGGCGGCGGCTTCTCCCCCTCAGGCTTTGGCCAGACTCAGGTAAAGTCCCGGGCCGGGTTTGGTGCGGGCGGGGACGAGAAACGGATAAGATGACGCTTGGTTTTTAGTTTGGCGCCGGCGGGTGGAGGTTCACCAGGAAGCGGTCGGGCGTGGCTTAACTTTTGGATTCTCTTTCTCTTGCCAAGCTGTCGCTGGAAAGTACCATCTATAGGTGCATTAGAGGGGGAGAGGTGTTTTATTAGTTTTTGTGTTTTCGCAATTTCCAGGCAAATCTTTCTCCCCACCTAACCTTTTTTTTGTGGGGAGGGTTCTGAGTAGCTCAATCTTCCTTCCTCCACCACCTTCCTGTCCTAAAGTAACAACAACCCTGCAGAGAGGTTCTGAGTAGCTCAATCTTCCTTTCCCCACCTCCTTCCTGTAACCTCCTTCCTAAAGTAACAACAACCCTGCAGAGAGGGCCTCCCACCTGCAGCTTCCTGTTTCTTTGAAAGGATAGGAAAACTATTACCTCCTTTCCTTTATAGGCATGGGCAAACTTGGACCTTCCAGGTGTTTTGGACTTCAACTCCCACCATTCCTAACAGCCTCAGGCCCTTCCTTTAAAATAAAAGTATTTTATTTTGCATTTTTGTATTTTAAGTTTTAAGCTCTTTGCAATTTCCAGGCAAACCTTTCTCCCCACCTCTCCCCTTTTTTGTGGGGAGGGTTCTAAGAAGCTCAGCCTTTCTTTCCCCACCTTTTCCTGTCCTAAAATAACAACAACCCTGCAGAGAAGACCTCCCAACTGCAGCTTCCTGTTTCTTTAAAAGGATATGCAAACTATCACCTCCTTTCCTTTACAGGTATGGGCAAACTTGGGCCCTCCAGGAGTTTTGGGCTTCAACTCCCACAATTGCTTTTAAGCTCTTTGCAATTTCCAGGCAAACCTTTCTCCCCACCTCTCCCTTTTTTTGTGGGGAGGGTTCTGAGAAGCTCAGCCTTTCTTTCCCCACCTTTTCCTGTCCTAAAGTAACAACAACCCTGCAGAGAAGACCTCCCAACTGCAGCTTCCTATTTCTTTGAAAGGATATGCAAACTATCACTTCCTTTCCTTTACAAGTATGGGCAAACTTGGGCCCTCCAGGTGTTTTGGACTTCAACTCCCACAATTCCTAACAGCCGGTAGGCTGTTTGGAATTGTGGGAGTTGAAGTCCAAAACGCCTGGAGGGCCCAAGTTTGCCCATGCCTGCTTTAGAAGGTGCTTGATCAAAAGCAGCTGACCCCCCTGCCTCTTTCTCTTTCTCCTGCTGTGATTACATATATATGCATTGCTTCCCCCTTTTATTGTACTGGTTATGCCTGGTTTTGCCCACAGCCGCGCCTCAGTTGCAGTTGGGGTCTCCTCTCCCCAATGCTGAAAGATGAATTTTAATAGGAGTGTTTCCTCCTTAAGGATGTATCACAACCCCCCTCCCCAAATGAAGGCTGAAATGCAGTATAGGGGTGTTTCCCTGTGGATTGCAGTAGAGTCCCTCTGTGAAGCCTGAAGGATGAATTGAAATAGGTGTTAAATGTATTGTCGAAGCCTTTCATGGCTGGAATCACTGGGTTGCTGTGAGTTTCCGGGCTGTATGGCCACGTTCTGGAAGCATTCTCTCCTGACATTTCACCTGCATCTATGGCAGGCATCCTCAGAGGTTGCGAGGTCTGTAGGAAACGAGGAAAATGGGGTTTATATATCTGTGGAATGTTCAACAAAGGATTCCCCCCCAGGCAGGAAGAAGCCAGACCTTAAAACTGCACGGCCATTAAATGCTGATCAAGGTGGGCAATTGTAACATTCATACCTGCCTCAATCAGGCAACAGTTCTTTTTCCCACCTTGGATATTCCAATATTCCACATATATATTGCAGTTGGGGCCCTCCTAATAAAAGATGAATTTCAGTAGATGGCCTCCCTCCCATGAAGACTGAATTAATGAATTGCAATAGGGGCCTTCCCCACCCTATATTGAAGACTGAATTGTATTTGAAGTCCTCCCCATGAAGCATGAATTGCAATAGGGGGTGTCCTACACCACAAAGGGTAAATTATAATCCAGGTCACACTCATAAAGGTTCAGCTGCAGCCAATGAAGGTTCAGCTGCAGCCAGGGTCTCCCTTTCCCCCATAATGAAGGATGAATCACAGTAGCTCCTCCCCCATCATATGAAGGATAAATTGCAGTGAAGGCGTCCCCCCAATATTTTTTTGTTTTTACAAAACGTTTCTCCTTCCTTGGAAGTAACGGCAGCAGAGCTCTTCTTGGCAGCTGTCAGGTCTCCCGCCTGAGACAGTCCTGGGCCGACAGTCTCTTGCCGTGGGCTTGGCTTCCGCCTGCCGAGTTCTCGACTTCCTCATTCAGTTGGCTCTGCCTTAGTCACTGCCAGGAAAGCAGAGTGGGAGGGAGGGACAGGGCAAGACGAAGCTTGCTGGATGCATTCTGGCACGCTCACTCCATGGTGTTATTGGGCCAATTCTCCCTCCTGCCTCAGACCGTTTTCCCACTTCATGCAGAGGCTGAGAGTCTGCTGACCCTCGTTGCTCTCTTTCTCATCTGGCAGGGAGGTGCAAGTTCAGCCAAGTACAGGGTGGGCCAAAAGTCAAGAAGGTGTCTTACATATATTGTATATCATATGATGGTATTGAATACATTTACAGGATTATATTTATGTGATGTAAATTTGTTTCCTGTATATATTGCTATTATATTGTAATTTTTTTTAAAAAAAGAGTTATTGCATACTGAAACCCTTTTGTGACTTTTGGGCCACCCTGTACTTCCAGGCCAATTGGAAAGAATCAAAGCATGATGGAAAAATGCAGTTCTGTTAGGTATGCGGTTGTTGTGTGCCTTTGAGTTCTTTCTGATTTAAGGCGACCCCAAGGCAAGATCTTAGCAAGATTTCTTCGGAGGGGTTTTTCCTTTGCCTTTCTTTGAGGCTGAGATAGTGTGGCTTGCCTATCGTCACCAGTGGAGTTTCTGTGGATTTGAACCCTGATCTCCAGAGTTCTCACCCAATGGCTCTCATTGTTATTTTTATGCTCGCAAAATATGTTCTGAAAATGAACAATGCTTGAGGACTGTTACTTCTAGAATATTGTGATTTGACTGTTCCTTTTGCTGGATTAAAGTGAGGCCTCTTCCATACTGCTGGAAAAAAATCCCACTTTGAACTGGAATATTTATTTATTTATTTCCTATATTTATACCCCACCCCTCTCCCCCCAAAGGGGGACTCAGGGTAGCCTAATCAAAGCATCATATGATGTTAGCATCATCAAAACAACCACAGTACAATCAAAATATTAAAAATTAAAACAATTAAAACAATAAATTAAGATACATCCATTAAAATCAAAATCCAAAAACCAGTACGGGTCAATTCATTGTCATAAGTTGTGTGATCTTCTTCCACTTTCTTCTCACTGATCAAATGCTTGGTCAAATGCGTGGATACTCTACATAGCCAGGTCTTGATTTTCCTTCTAAAAGACAAGAGGGAGGTGGTCAATCTGATATCACTAGGGAGGGTGTTCCATAGGCGGGGGACCACTGCTGAGAAGGCCCCGTCTCTCGTCCCCATCAACCGTGTTTGCGATAGTGGTGGGATCAAGAGCAAGGCCTCTACTGAAGATCTTAAACTTGGTGATGGTTGGTGGCAGGAGATACGTTCGGACAGGTTGTCTGGGCCAGAACCGTTTAGGGCAGCGTGGACTCAGATAACCCCATTCAAAGCAAAAATTGTGAGATTTTCTGCCTTGATATTCTGTGTTATATGGCTGTGTGGAAAGTCCCTTAATTTGGCTTCCTTGTTTTTTAAACCCTGGTGAGCGGTATTGATGGCTAGAAGGTTAATAGTTTTCCTTCATATTTTCATAATAGCAAGAAAGACAGCATGCAATAGTGGTTTGAATGTTGATCTTGGGAGACCAAGGATTGAATCCCACATTAATTATAGAAATGCACTGGGTGACCTCGGGCAAATCATGCTCTCTCAGCCTCAGAGGATGGCAAAGTCCATCTTAACAAATCGTGCCACAATAACTCCTTGATAACTTCACCTTAGTGTTGCTGTATGTCAGAAACAACTTGAAGGTGCACAGTAACGTATACTAGTCAGTGGGACCAATGTTTTCATAATTATAAGTGCCTTTCTGTTCAGTGGAATCAGATGTTCTTTTCAAGACTTAATTCTTGGAATAGAAATGGTGGTGGCCATTGATACCTTTTTTCAACAGGCATGATTACTTCTTTTGTTCTGTGCCTCGACTTGTCTGTATTTCCTTCTTGAACAGTCGGTGCTGCTTATGCCAGCCTCACCTAAGGCATTACTAAAGTTGTAAGCACAGAGTCTTACTGAAAAAGAACCTTCTCAGCCCTGTAAATTGTGGCATAATTCCCGAAGAGATAATTGTATTTGCCCTATATACTCAAGTCTAGAATTTTGTTCAAAAATCAACCCCCAAAACCTGGGTTGACTGATCTGTGGGTCAATGTGAGTACTGGGTACTGTACCTTAACTGTTATGCAAAAGGAGCCATCTCTGGTTAGAGTGGCGAAAGTCCATTCTAAGAAAACTGGGGGGAAACCCTGTAGTCTCTACTGTGACACCACCTCTGAATGATGGGAAAGTGGCAGCAGTGGCCTTGGGTACCTGGCCCTCTGAGGTGGCATTGGTGCTTTCCCCTCTCAACAGAATTACTCTTGGCTTATTCACAGGAAATCAAGCTGAGTATATACAGTAGTAACATCCAGGGCTGACTTGAGTATATACAGTAGTAACATGCAGGACTGACTTGCCAGCACCTCTGAAATGCATATAGGATTTTTAGGGGTTTCTGCATCACATTTGTGTGCTGCTGACAAATAAAAAAAGGAGTCTTCTGTAAAATGTGGCATCCAAGCAGCCTTATACAATATGTATATAATTGTGTTGCACCTGAACATTTTTACTGAAGCTGCTCTTTGAATTATGTGGGGAAAAGGATATTGTGGTTAAAGGTATAGGTGCATCTGCTGTTATTTTTTCTGGAGAAGCTAGTTTAGAAATCTTGGTTCTTTGATTAACCTAATTTTGTAACTCCTCTTTTTGAAAAATGCAGTTTCTCCCCTTAAGGATAGGTGTGACACAGCTGACTCCAAAGTAACAACTGCGTAATCAGTTACTGCTTGAACAAAGATATACTCTGACTTAGTCACCAGGGGGAAAAAATTGCTGCAGTTACTTATCTTAATGCCACGCCAGTGAAAGCTGCAAACCTTTGCACACAGGCTAATACTGTCTGACACATCTACTTGCATTTGCTGTTTGGAACTATGGCTCGTTACCTGTATATTCAACTAAAATGAAATAATTGGGAAATTTTTACCTGCTTTTTTGAGTCAACATTTTAGAAAGCCAACATAATTAGCCTGTGATTTGAGTTGTCTCGGATCTAATCAAAGTTGCTTTGATATACTGAAAGTTGGTATGAGCTGACTTGTTTAGTAATATGCTGCCTCCTTGCTACTTTCTTTTCTAACTGAAGCAATGGTGAAAATATGCAATATCTTGGGCTCTTCTTAATCTATAACATGAGGCCATGTTTGCACCCTCAATACGTTTGTCTATGTGCTTTCAAGTTACCTGTCAACTTATAAAGATATATAATGTGGATATTAGTCTGTCACTGGGATATTAATAAGACATGTTTCTTGCTAATGACAGTGAATTACTAGAGGTCACCAGACAGGTGTTAATACTTTACTATGAGCCAAGATTGATGCAGTTAGTATCTTGATTTCATTCCACTTTCTGAAATCTTAGAATTGTGAGGGAAGTATTCACAATACAAGTTATGCATGCTCAACTTTATGGTTGAGAGCATTAAAATAGTTATGTGAATAATTATTGTTAAAACATTCGGATTCAAGGAAAACACAGTGTGCTTCACTCATAGAACTTTATCCCTTGGAATAAGAGATAATATTAATTTTCTTTAGTGAGAAGAGCAGGAGTTACTGATACAACCCCTGCCTACATTTTTAAAAGGGAAAGTTGATTTGAGATCAAAATCCATTTTGTGAGTATATATACATGCATATCCCCTTAAGGGAGCCCCCGGTGGCGCAGTGGGTTAAAGCACTGACCTGCTGAGCTTGTTGATCGAAAGGTCGCAGGTTCGATTCCGGGGAGCGGCGTGAGCTTCCGCTGTCAGCCCTAGCTTCTGCCAACCTAGCAGTTCGAAAACATGCAAATGTGAGTAGATCAATAGGTACCGCTCCGGCGGGAAGGTAACAGCGCTCCATGCAATCATGCCAGCCACATGACCTTGGAGGTGTCTACGGACAACGCTGGCTCTTCGGCTTAGAAATGGAGATGAGCACCACACCCCAGAGTCAAACATGACTGGACTTAATGTCAGGGGACTACCTTTACCTTTACCTATCCCCTTAAGATCTGTTTTTCTAGTGTCTCTTAAGATAAACCTTTTGTACAGTGTGCAAACCATGAAGCATGTAACTCCAAAAGTACTGTTTTTCGTGTAGTACTGTTATCCTACTACTTTTGACTTTGGGATTTATTTTGGAATAGATATGGATATAAATGAATGCTAGAGAGTTAATCTAAGTTTGGTGCTTGCTTCTCTTTATTTCAGAGTTTTCCCCTGTGCTTATAATCTCATTTCTTTCAGTTTACCTGTAAGGAGCTAATTTTTATTTCAAACATGACTTCCTTGAGAGTCACAGGATTCTTCAGTTAAGAGCAACACTTGGAGACTTTTATTGTTGTGTAATCCTATTATAAGTGTTCTTGAAGGCATAGTCTTGGCAAACATGCTGGATCTTGCCCCCCCCCCCCGCCCCCCCAAATGTAGTGCTTGAGCTGCTTGACTGTTCTAGTGTTATTTTTATTATTATTATAGAGAACCAAATCTCAAATGCTTTGTTCTACTGCTATAGTTTGTCAAGATCACTCCTGACTGGAATATAGATTGATGAACATTGTGGCTTCACTGATGCATTATCTTAATAAGTGTATACCTGTTAGAAAGAGTAGGCTACAGTCCAGGTTTCTCAGAAGCCCGCAGGGAACAAATGACAAGTTGCTTACATCTTGTGGTAGGGAGGCAAAAGATCCTTTTTGAAAGTGTCTAGTGAGCCTTATGTGGTGCCCCATTAAAGAAACCACATCTTGGCACTAGCTGCCTTGGGATGCATGGGCATGCTTCTACTTGGAGAGGGTGTTTTAGTCCCCCAGGATGGGTGGATACTCTACTCATACTGATTTGTATTCCAACTGCTATAGATCTCTCTCCCTTTGCAAATTACAGTAGCCTTTGTGAGTTGAAAAACCTTATTTGACTAGAAGCTGACACTAAAAAGGAGTGTCTACCTTCTGGCTTATAGTGAGACCATGCTCACTCAAAGCTGTATAGAATTGATTGGCTTGGAATACTTGGAGGTTGCTAGTGTTCAGGGAGGCCAGAGGAGAACAATGCAAATATTTTTTGAGTGTTTGTTCTGCTGCAGTACCTGCTAGGATGCCATCCTTGTGGGAAATGCAGTAGTAAATAGTGTGTAATAGTGCACTAGTATTTCAGAGGAACTTTATTATCGGTTTTTGCAAAACAGAAATGATTGCAGGTACTCTGTATCATATGCTTTGAGTGTGGCTAAGTATTAATATGTAACATATACCTTATGATTCTTGAGCATTGGCCAAAAGAATCCTTTAGTGTATGAATAGGTATGAGTAGAAATGTGAATATTCCCTGTGATGAATTGCAGTTATTTGTTCCCTGAGAGGTTTTAGAGTGAAATCTCTTGATGAAAGTATAGATGGAAGACTGGTGCCTATCCTGAATTGCAATATCTTTCTTATGAAGAAGTGGTTCAAATAATGTGGTAGTTTCTTATATAGTTTTGTAATTTGGATATAATGTGGTATAGATTTAAAAGGAATCCTGTTTTTTTAGATGTAATTCCTAAATAGGGTGCTTTCCCCCCGATCATAGCTTGGAAATAAGTAGCTTAGATCAGCCTTTTCTAAAACTTGGGTAACAATTCCCATCATTCTTAACTATTGACTATGCTTCCAGTTGTAGTCCTTTGGAAGTCACCAAACTTGAGAAAAAAATGTTTTTTATTGTTGTTTTTTATACAAATTGCTGCTTTTGTGTGACATGTATTCTCTGATATATATCTGTTGTCAGTAGCTCTTATGTTTGGATTTTGAACTGTAAGTTTACTGGATTTTTTGAAGTAGCATTGCTTGGGGTGATGAAACTGAGATAAACTTGTTTTTACTTTGATGTGATGTACTTTTCCCTAGCTCTTCTACTACACAGCTATATAGAAAGGAGTAATTTGTGTCCTTCAAATGTTGCTAAATTCTTTTATTTGGTCACTGGCCTTGTTGGCTGATGAGAGTTGGACTCTACCAACATCTGAAGCACCTCATGTTGTTTACTTCTCTGTTGCAGCAAGAGTGCATGGAGCCCATACAGAGATATCTTTAGAAGTTAAGTGTTCATTCTTGTTGCTGACATTTTAATTATCACATCACTCCATTTATTTAATCTCGTTATTGATCTAAGTACCAGAAATGTGGGATCATGACAGAGCTATATTTGCTCCTCAGCATATGGCTAAATTTCCTCCTTCCTTCTAGCTTGGTACAAATTCTACCTCTGTATTTTTAAGGAAATGGCAGAAGTTGTAGCTGGCTGATGTTGTTTTCTGACCAAGACACATTATACTATGCTATGAAGGAAGCCAGTTAAATGGGGGGCTGTTAATATACCTTTTCTGAGCATGAGGATTCAGGTGACTTGAAAGGGATTCAGATGACTGAACACCCTGGTAAACATGCTTATGTCCTACCCTATCATCTTATACAGTTCTTTTGTAAGTGCCTTATTGAAATATGCAAATGTATCTCTGGTGGTGCTCCGCTTATGGAGACCACTCCTGCACCTAAATTGCAATTATTTTATAGTCTTTTACTTGCCAGATGTTTTAAGTTGTGTAATAATTAAGGCCTGCTGTATATTTTATAGTTGTTAGCTAATATCTGGTAATTTTATTGTACAGTACAACCCCTGTATCTGTGGGGTAGCTGAGTATGTTCCTGAACTTATTGTGGAAATGGTAAACTATATACTGTGTAGTAGCAAACATAATTGAAATGAACAGCTACTGCTGGTAATTACTATAAAGTTGGCCTGGAAACTTAGAGAATTCCTGATTTGTTTCCTCTTAGTTTCATTAATTTGAGTAAATGGCATGCACTATGCTATGGATACTTAATTTTTAAAGATTTAATTCAAGCAATGACAGAAAGACCAAGTTTGAGTAGTGAATGAGGATTATACTTTCACCATATGTAAACAAAATGGACCTTACTAGGAAATGTTGGTTCTAGACAAATGAACTGTTTCCTTTGTTGATGAGCTGAAATCAGAACTCTCCTTTGTCAGATGCGACAGCAGTTTCCTGTTTGTTTCTTGGTTAACTTCTGAGTGATGGTAGCCATGTAATATACTTAATGTAGAGGCAGAGGCAAATATTAAACAGAGCATCTCTGAAAACGGTTCCATTTGACTTTGTCTGGGGAAAAATATTAGGGAAAAGGGACATAAGAGATGTTCAAGAGAGGGGTTGACTTCCTTGATCTATGTGTACTTTCCTTTGTTAAAATATTCCTCACTCTCCCTTAGGAGATGGGCAACTCTTGCTTAAATCTCTAGTACTGCTGCCATCATCATCAAAGGGGCCCTGAGGAACTGTGACTCACATCAATGATACACAGCTTTAGTGCCTAATATGTTTTGAAAATATATCTTGTAGCTTTAGTTAGCTTGGGAATGTAGTCAGCCCAAGTACGCAAATAAGTGAGCCATTCTTCTTCCTGTTTGTTCTAGCTGTGACATTCCTTTGAGGAGAATGAAACTGCTATTTCTACCTTGTACTGTGCTTTTGACTAGGCAATTCCAAAGAATTAGCCCAATGTTACCTAAGTTCCAGCAGTTTAGCATGGTCCTCTGCTCTACAATCCTGACATTTTAATGCCCACGAACATTATCCTTCCAGCCCTGCCTTTCTGAATTTTGCGCTTTCCCTTAGCTCTATCTAGGAATTTGCACAAGCCCAGAGCCCTCTGAACTCAGCACTTTTATCGTTTTGTATGGTACTGTTTTTATGATATGTTTTATTGTGATATGTTTCTATTTGGTTTTGCTTTGATGCTATCTTATTGTGTTATATTTTTAACTTTGTGCTCTCTGGGCTTGTCCCTGTGCAAGGTGCCCCGAGTCCCTTAGGGGAGATGGAGGCAGGGTATAAAATATATTTGTTGTTGTTATTATTATTATAAGTCTTATTCTCAGTATTGAGGTGTATGCTTGTTTAAAGTCAGGACTTGAGGATTGCTGTACAGACAAAGTATCTTGGTTTTTTTTCCTTACTGAAAAAAGGAAAGATTGTGGGTTTCACAGTCCCTAAACGTTTTATTTGCATGAACATTCTGAGTCATGAAACTGTTGCATGGTCACAACAACAGCTTCAAAAATCCAGTTCAAAACTGTTTGGACCTGGGTACCATCTAGGTTTCAGGAGAGTAATAGTGACAAGTGAGAAGTATGCTGTGAAGGGGTTAGCCAACATCACTGAGTAAGTTACTGCAAGGCTGTTTTGAGGTTATATGCAGTGATATCCTTGTATTTTGCACTTAATGCTTTACAGGTCATCCTTGCATTTAATAAAAGGGTTGGTTTCATGAATGAAAATGTGTTCGCCTTAAAGGTGGCTCAAAAGTTCTACTTGTTCTATTTGCCACAGTGAGTGATCTGTGATAAATATGCATTTATTTGATCAGAATGCTGAAAACAGAGGTAATATGAGTGGAAAATCTCAAACTGTTAAAAACAAGGCTAGAACTGTGGAGGGAAGCTGTAAATCCCTGCATTTGAGCATGGGTTCTTGCCAGATGGTGGTATCATTGATTAATCTTAATCGTCTGCTATTTCACCCTGCACCTTGCAGTCCTTGTTTCAACTACTTTGCTTCTATCCAAGGGCTGAAATGAGAAGGAAAGGGGGAATAACTGAAAGAAGAAAGAGTAGTTTAGGAGAGATTTCATAGAAGAGATAGTTATGTGAATGCGAGAACTCTCAAGGTGATGCAGAACCTGAAGCTTGTAGAAGGAGGAGAAGTAAGGTGGTGAAGATAAACTGGGAGAAGGTGCAGTCTTGCTGTGAGATCTCAATGAGTGAGAATTGCAATTTCCATCTGTGGCCTAGTAAGCAAGAATTTGATAGTATGCTATTGTTGACATTACTTTGAGCTCTTTTCTTTAAAAGCAGGACGGAAGGCACACTCCTTTTTCAACCATTACAAAACTCAAAGACATAGCTACATATGTTAGTTTGCCTTGGGAGACATGGTGAACTCTAAACCAAACCTCTTGAGCAGCACGGATGGGCGAGAGTTTCCAAAGCCACTGCTGTCGTCTTAAAGCAGGATTACTCTGCTGAGTGGTCACGAAGAATGTATTTTCCCTCTGGAATGTTTTCCTTGTGGGCATGCTGTATTTTCCTCTGCTGAGCAGGCATATACTGCACACATGGTAATACGAAACAACACTTGCAGAGAGCATGCTTTCCTAGATTTAGCTTGGAATAAGATATAGTCCCAACTTTCAGTTATTGGGCAAGTGCCAGTTGAGCTTAAGTGTTCTAAAGATGGAGTTGGAAAAAAACATCTATCTCTTCCTCCCTTCTCTCTGCACATAAGATACTATTTTCATGTAGCAATTCTTGTACTCAAGTCAGCTGGACTAATTAATATCAGCTTCTATTGAGTGAAACATGCCCTGGACTTAACTGCAATTAGTTCATAATAGGAGGAGTGGCCCACGGCTTTCACATTCGCTTGCCTTTTTCTGTCCCTGCCAAGTATATTTTTGTGTGGTGGAACCTCTGTGTTATTACCAGTTGCTTCAAGAAATGGTGTACAGCAATAATTCTCAGGCTATCTCATGTGGTGGATTGACAGGCTTTTTTTCCTTCAAAGTACCAGGGAATGGCATCATTTTTGTGTCTATTGGCTACAACTGTTTCCTTTCTAGGAGCTATTTGGAGACCAGCTGCTGACGTGGTCCAGGGATCACCACTTTGAGTAGCAGTAGGAGGAAATGTATGATAGATTTTTTTTATGAGGAAGCAGTGATCGCAACAAAGTGAATTGTGCACGTAACTTAGTTTCTAATACAAAGTACTGTACCTTCTCAAGATTTATGTTGCCCTCTACATTTTTCTGTCCCTGCCAGTACCTGTTCTAGGCCAGTACCCAAAGCAATTTGCAGAGACTTTTTAGTTATAAAGGATTTAGGGTATAGCACAAGAACATGTAGCTTTGGCTCTTTGGTTAACCAATACCAGAATTTGGGAGGAAAAATCCTGTTGTGTGCTCTCCTCCCCTTCTTTGAGGAGTTTTCTCCTCAAATGACATACAAAGGCTAGTAATGACTTGTTAGTTTCCATAGTAATGTTTATCCAACTCTGTAGTGCCTTATTCATAAAAATGATTTAATGACTTTAATTAATACTATTTTTGTTACATATCACCATCCATCTCCTATGCACTGCTTATTTATAAAGTACATAATATGTGCTAGGTGCTGTATAGAAAGGGGACAAGTTTCTTGTTTATAGATGAACAAATTTAAAAAAACCCATGGGAATGAAATTATATTCAAAAGATAGAGAATACAGAAAAGGAAGACTTTATACATAATTGTGACAAGAAATATTTATGTAAGAGGATGTGAAATGCCAGTTTGAGCCCCATAATCAGATTAATTTAGGATATAAACATGGGTGGCAATTCAATATTTTGCACCCTTTTTGAGTAAAGTGGGATTTTAACTATAAAAAAATACTTAACATTCTGCGGGATTATGCATTCTTGGTGACTATGGCTTTCATAAAATGAAGGGTGAATATCATTTCCAGATTCTAGTCACTCACTAAATTAACATGTGGATTGTATCCACAAAAGGCTTAGTCTGGATCTTTTGTTCTTATCGGCCTAAAATGACCAAGCTAGTTCTATACTTGCTGATTCAGAGAATTTGTGGACACTCTTGCATAACTTCATTGATTTTTCTTTTCTTTATTTCTTTTGTAAAAGGTTGGAGTCTAAATGAAGAACGGAAATTGGCCATGTTACTAAAAAATAACTGTTTTGCTGCATACTATTTGGGCTTCTTGTTTACCCCCCCCCCCAACTTGTAATCATTTCATCAGAAGTGCCTTTACTTTTGCAGCCTCACTATATTCTTATTATTGAGCCATAATACCCTCCAAAAGATTTATAGTTCACCA
Source organism: Anolis sagrei (assembly GCF_037176765.1). Taxonomy (NCBI): domain Eukaryota; kingdom Metazoa; phylum Chordata; class Lepidosauria; order Squamata; family Anolidae; genus Anolis; species Anolis sagrei. The sequence goes on from NC_090025.1 coordinate 166,758,199, forward strand.
AGAGACTTCAAGGAAATATATGGTTTTTTCCTTTTTATTAAATTTTTTTCTGGAGTTCTGGAGTTGTGAAATTTCGAAAGCTGGAAGTTCTGGTATGGACTAGCAGCAGCTGTATCCTACAAACTCTATCATTTCCAACTTTTTAATAAAGTGTATCAATTTGATGATTTTGTATAACTTATATCTTTTATATATTTTGTACATTATCAGTTCTTTATATGAAGTGTATAAACTGCTTCTAATATATCTATCAAAATGTAACTTGAAGGCAGTCACCTCTCCATGACCCTGTTTACATAATCCCTTGGGAAAGACTACCGTGGCCAGGATCCCTCCAGCCATTTCCCAAGCCAAATAACTATCAAAACTATTGTGCGTATATGTAGATAGATAATCCTCTTTACCGCCAAAATGAGCTCAGGATGTTTGTCCATTTAACTAGAGGCTGAGACTCTGCCACTCCCATGGAAGAGGGGGCTTAATATATGTGCATTCATTAACTTCCTATACCAGCAGCCAGGTTCTTGATTGTCTGAAAACACCTTTGTTTTTGGATCTAGCACCTTTCTCTCTCATGGAGCTGGACACTAGAGTTAATCAGATTCATCAGCATGTTTACACCATTATTTTTTCATGTACTGTGCCCTCCCAGGGGCATCTCTGCAGTAGATTGGTTCCTTGAACATACCAATCCCCAGCAGCCATTCTTCCCACTATGGGAATCCCCGCCTTAGGCTGTGTCATCAAGGGGACCCCCAGCCAATCCCAACACGGATCCTAATCTGCCTCTTTTCCATCCAATCTGGAGGGAGCAGGAAGTCTAAATAGCTGTCTTTCATTAACAAAAGAGCCTACGTGGTTGGAGTTCTGCTGTCTTTAGTTATGAGAGGAAATACATTAAAAATAACAGCTGATTTAAGATAGGCAACCCACACCTGCGTTAGAGAGGGAAACTTGGACTTTTCCTAGTGAATGTTCTGACTCATTAGTAAATGGCCTTCACAACTTGTTCCATTTTGCCCTCATGCCTATCTTCAGTTGCCTTGAGCTCATTTTTGCTTTGCATCATTGCCAACAGGATATTGCTAATCCGAGTGCCTCTCATTTTGCAATTTCAAAAGTCAAGGAGTGTACTGCTGTACTTGTCATTTCAGTTTATCACCCCCCTCACCTTAGTACCTGAAGCCAATTTTTCTGCTTCAAGCTCTGTGTCACAGAGCATACACATACCAGTAAACTTTCCCCCAGTGCTTAGTCAACACTGAAGTGATCTGAACAGTGAAATGCTATACACACATGCCTCCAAATAGGCGACAACAGGGCAGTTATAAGTAGATGTGATAGTTATGCTTTTGTAACTGTTTACAAAGTCTGTCTCCAGCAGATTTAAAAGCTATAGAAGTTTCTACATCACTTTTTTTCCCAAGCGACTTGCATTCTTGAGGTGAAGAGAGCAACTATTAAGATGTTTTATTCCAGAAGCCCAGCTTTTTGGGATCATATCAACTGAATTGGGCTTTGTAGTCCTATAGACAATAGCTTTAGAACTATGTTCTTTGCATAATCTCATGTGCTGCTCTTACCAGTTAGGGAGCGTTTGCCATATAATTAAATCTTCTGGACATTTTTCTATTGTATATTTGTGATAACCAGGCTCCCATGACTTGGATGAGGAAGCTTAGTTCTGTCAGCAGAACTACTGTATTCTAAAAATTACAGTACAAACATCAGTACAACTACTCTTTACTAAGAGCTTGTGCTTGGTTTGCTGGCAGTTATCAGTTGTTTATGCCCTGTTTGTGCTCAGTAGCTTCATTTTTTAGGCAGCTAGAAGGATTTTGTAGGTTCCAAACTAGACTTTCCTAATGGGCACTTTTCCCTGAAGAGGAGTTTTTAACCACAACAGAAAATGTTGTCTTTCTGTTCTCCAGAAGCTTGCCTTGGTTATGTTATACAGTTACCTATTAGCAAGAGCCTGTGACGTTCATACCAGGAAAAATTACTTGGCTTAGTATTCCTAGAACATATTCAGATACTACATTCTAGTTATTTTGTAGCAGATTTTCTGTTAAGCTTTCCTTCTACTTATACCTTAATGTGCTGAATATGTTGGTCAGTGGCAGAATCCCAAAAGTAATCCTGTGGCAAGTGACAAAATTATGCCAAGTGGAGTGCAGTACAAATAATTCTGAAGAAATAAATTTAAGGCAGGAGGCGCCATTTTCCCAGTTTTTCTAAAATTTGGACTTGGGTTTCTCAACCATTTGCCTTTCAGTTATTTTGGGCTTCAACTCACAGAATCCCTGAACATTCACCTTACTGACTAGAGCTCTTGAGACTGAGATCCAAAACATCTAGAAGCACAAAGGTTGAGGTCTAGATGAAGGTTGAGGTCTAGATGAAGAATCTTTTTCAATGGAAGACTGGTTGAAATCTCACCATCCATGTACTTGCTAGATTATGCAGTCCAATTCAAATTTGCTGAATTTGCTCTCAAACATTTTATGTGTTGGTCAGGTATACACCAAATTTTCCCTGTGCTTTTTCTCTCTCTTTCTTTGTGTCTTGATGGATGTGTGGTGATACTGGTTTTTGGTGGAAAACAGCATGGGAGATGTTGCATGGAGGAGCTTGTGTTCTATTAATGACACCCCCCCCCCCCACACACACACATATTATATAGGGATTGCTTTTCCTCTCAAAACCCATTAGGTTTCTCATCTTGAATGTGGGAAAAAAAGAAAGTTATATGTTCTTTAGTATATTAAGAATGCTGTATGAAGTTAAGTAAGGAGTGGGTTAACTTGCTTCCTCTAAGCAAGAGGTAGATTTAAGTTCCTCCTTTATCAAGTGTATTTAAAAAAATGTTGCAAATTGAGATTATGAAAATCCCCCTTTCTATATGTTTTTACTGTTCCACTAAATGTTCTATAGCCATGACAAGGCAAACCTACAGCAACTTTGAGGTGCTCAGAACTGTTTCTGGCCACCCTGGTTATTCATTGTAGTGCAGATGCTGTAGGAACCACACAGGCAGAATGAACTCATTTGTAAAACACAATAGTAAAACATTAGCTTGAGTGTGTACAGGGAAGACTGCCTCAGAAACGGTTGCTGTTTCAAGTGCTCCAGCAAAGCTCATTCCTCTCATCCCACATCAAAGGGGTGGCTACCTGCCCAGCATCATGCTGTTTAGTTTCCAACCATGACAGCATATGCTGATGGTGTATCTATAATTATCAGATCTGCTCCAGGAAAACCTGGGGAAGCAAATTTGTCTTCTCAGCAGGGCTGAACCATTCAGTTCACTGCTCATCCTTTTCTGCTCCCCTGCATCATGTATTTTTTTTACATCAAGAAGTATTCAGGCATGGTTAAACTTCAGCCCTCTGGGTGTTTTGAACTCCCAACTCCTACCTGGAAGGCCAAAGTTTGATCATGCCTGATATAGTTGCATATTTGGGAGTGGAATTCCCTTGGAGTATAGGGATTCACACATCAGGATAGTTTCTTAAGAAGCTTCACTTTTTATCTACAAATATAGGGCAATAGACTTAAATCTGGAAAATGGATCCAGTCTCTTCTGTTTCCTCAAACAATTATGGTTTCTTTTATTATTTTGTGTATATTTGTCCCTGTATTCTTATAGGCTGATTGAATGGTTTTCAGAAAATTAAGTTAATTTGTATTTAATACAACAAGCAGCTTTGGGTGCTTGAATAGAAAAAGAAGCATGATGGCAAATGAATGTGAAATATGTTCTGGTCACATGAATGACACAGATTGGTGTCCCCCTATTTTCCTAACATGCATTTAGTGCTGAAGACTTTCTCTAGTCCTTAATAATGAGCAATTTTCTTCAGGGATCTGAAGCACTAAACTAGGCTTAACAGTAGCACAAAGGAACATTGATTCACTTTGGTGTATGCTTTGATGGCTAGTGTGTACCACTTGATCTGCTACTGGTAGTTGTGGGAAGATGTGTCTGCTTGACATCTTGCTGGTCTGTTATGGGTTCCTGTTCAAGCATAAAGACTTTTGGGTTATTAGCGTGCCACCAAAGAACTGCCACATCTTTTCCTGTTCTGAACTAGAATTGTTTTCTGTTCCTCTCTCAGGTATTGTTCTGCTCTTTGTCCTTTATTCAAGTGCTCTTCTTTTATGTGTAGTTTATAATGGGTTCCTTCTTGAATGTTGCAGTCAGTTTTTTTAAAGTTCCTCTTGAGTTTTCAAACTTCCTGTAATTAAGATGCGAGCAGTTTTTCTGACAGAAGCTATGTTGTGTTAAAAAAAGCTTAGGAAAAGTACTCTAATGTTTTGCTACTTTCACTGAAATAAACATATTCTCCTGAAATAACAGGACTGACAAAATGGAATTGTACCTTATGATGGGAAGTGTCACAATTCTCAGTCAGTCAAAAACAAGTGAAATACAAAATAGACCTCCGATGACTTGTCTTCCTGGCCTGTTATATTTATATCAATAAAAAACAAACATTTTTCTCTCAGTTAACGTACTTTATCCCACTAGAGAATGAATCCACTTTACATCCGGCTTCTGCCTCCTGCAGAATTCTGGGGTTTGTAGTTTACTGAGGCTGTTTAAGGCTCCTCCCTAAACTACAAACCCCAGAATTCTGCAGGACGCAGCAACCAGATTTAAATTGGATTCATTATCTAGTGTGATAAGGACCTAAGATGGGCAATATGATTTAAATTTACTTCTGTCATACCCTTTACTTTAAAACTCTTCTCTACAAAATAACAGTTGTGATAAAATAAAGAGAACTGTCATTTTGCAAAGTCTTGCAAAGAGCACACATGTAATCTGTAGAGCAAATTGTGACATCCAGGTACTTTTTGCAACCATTCTGTGGTCCTGAACTTGGTCAGCTCCTTTTAAAAGCCTTTTGTCCTGCAAAATATGCATGAAATTGGCAAGGTGGAAGGAAAGTCTTGTCTTTCTACCTTTCAGGTCTTCTCTGCAAAATTCCTGGTACAACCTTTCTTGGGCTTCAAAGCTAGATCATATAAGGATTTTAAGACTGTAGCTTCTTTTTCTGTATAAAACTTGTGATACGTTCAAACCAGTGCCATCAGCATAGAAGCCAGTTCTGTTTCCTAAGTGAGGCAAGGTTTGTTTGATGCTGTTATGTCCATAGAGGGGACGGTAAGCAATCCCACTGTCCTCCAGGCAAAGCCATACCTGTTAGACTAGATTATTATGTGGTTAGCGCAATCTTTTGTCTTTGTTAAGGGTCCCTTGCTGCTTCAGGGTGTTTATTAATAAGGGTGTGGTAGGACTAAAGAAGGACACTTTCTCAGAAACAATCTCCTGAGAATTTTTAACAAAAGAGTGGACACTCTTCTTCTTTTCTGAATGTCAGTAAGAATGATAAAAAACATGTCAGATGTCTTCTAAGAAGAAAAGGCCCAAGGGAATAGAAAAGCATTTTCAGGCTGGTTGTAGAGCTTCCTGGTTACTCTTAGTTTCATCATTTCCTGAAAAAAACCTAATTCATCTGGAAGCCCGCATTCTCTGGTGTGTCCTGCTCAATTATGGCCAAAAAAGGCAAGTACTGTACTTAGATTCTTGGAAGTTGCATTTGCAGGAAGCTGTGCAGCCAAGGTTTAGAGTACAGCTGTTGCTTTGCCAGCCATGATTCTATTGCGAACATTATGAAAGGAGAATTACCAGTCCTCCCTTCTGTTTTGCATCCTGTACATCATGCTTTTAAGTCCTTCAACTGCATGGTTCTCTCCTATTTAGCAGACACCCATGCCATATCTTCATTTAACACGGTGGTCAATGATTGTGAAGCAAGGAAATGAACAGGACTGGATTCTTGTATGCAACTGTAGGCACTCTTTTGGCACTCAAAATGATTCCTTCACTGAGCATGTATTCAGGCCCACCCCCTTCCTTTATTTACTTATTCATTTACTGTATTTGTATACTGCCCCTCTCAGCCTTCCAGTGACTCGAGTTGGTTTACAAGGTAAAATTCAATGCCACAAAAACACAAGTACAATATAAAAACATTAACATCAATAAAATCATAATAGCAACAATAAAACATAATTCAATAAATACTCACTAAAACATTGTCCAGTCCCATCGTGTAGTTGTTCCGTTTCTTATGTCCGTTACTCAGTATTTGCAAATGCTTGCTCGAATAGCCATGTCTTGAGTTTTTCCCGAAATGCTAAAAGTGAATAAGCCGATCTGATCTCCCTAGGAAGGGTGTTCTATAGCCGAGGAGCCACCACTGAGAAGGCCCTCTCTCTCTCGTCCCTGCCAACCATGCTTGTGGCAATGGCGGGACCGAGCGCAGGGCCTCTCCAGATGATCTTAAAAGTCCTCGATGGTTCATAAGCTTGGCCGTACAGCCATTCAAAGTATAGGTCTGTTTCTTGCTACTTCATCACACTAGAGAATGAATCCACTCTAAATCTGGTTTCTACCTCCTGCAGAATTCTGAGCTTTGTAGTTTAGGGAGGAGCCTTTAACAGCCGCACTAAACTACAAACCCCAGAATTCTGCAGGAGGCAGAAACTAGATTTAAATTCATTCTCTAGTGTGATGAGGTCCTTATTGAAATGCCTTAGAGTTCTTTTAAAATACAAAGTAGATCTTGCAAGTATGAAGTTTACTCTCCTTTTCTAAAGAAGAGTAAAAGCTTTCAGAAAGTGCTTGACATCACTATTTCCTATGATTTGGGGAAAGCCATCAGCTTACAATTCTCTTATGATAGATCTGCTCTTCAGTGTGAGAATCAAACAACCTTTTAAAAAATTGAGCTGTGCACTACAGCTGTGGGAAACCCTCCAACACTCACATTTGCTCTGCCATTTATGAACGCTGTCACCATTACAGCTCTATTCTGTTTGAGTACCGTAATTGTGTACCTTTATACTCTACATATATACTCCACCCAGTCAATTTTAAAGTATGAATTTTAAATTTACATGTAATTAGTATTGTTGTTTTCATCTTTGTTCTTTGTTTTATCTGTATATTTTAACTATGTTTTACCCCACTTTGAGCCCTGCGTAGAGGTGGGTAACAAATAAAATGCATGATTTCCTTCCTCCTTCCTTTTGTTTTTATTTATCTATCTGTTTGTGCTTTAGACTTAGTACGAGGAAATGACAAGTGGGTGGTCCAATCTTTTGAACAGTGACCTTGGACTGGATGGTCTGAACTTCTCGGAGTCTTGCATATAGTACTCAAGCATTTAACTTGTTCCATTTGCTTATCATAAATTATATTGACTCTTTAGATAGTCTAAAAACTAAGAACATGGGGATACCTCAGGTGAATACATGGTATTTATAGATTTTTAAAAAGGTGTTGGAAAATCAGTGATGTCAATTATACATGTCTAGAAGGTTATAGAGTTAAAATATTGGTAGCAATATTGATATGTTGACAATATTAACATATATTCTTGTCTTTTAACAGGTCCCTTCTTATAAACCATCATGGCTCAGAGAGATGCTGACAAATACCTCTATGTGGATAGAAATCTCATCAACAACCCACTTGCTCAGGCCGATTGGGCGGCCAAGAAACTGGTGTGGGTCCCATCAGAAAAGAATGGTTTTGAACCAGCTAGCTTAAAGGAGGAAGTTGGAGATGAAGCTATTGTGGAGCTTGCAGAGAATGGGAAGAAAGTACGAGTAAACAAAGATGATATCCAAAAGATGAACCCGCCTAAGTTCTCTAAAGTGGAAGACATGGCTGAATTGACCTGCCTGAATGAGGCTTCTGTTTTACACAACTTAAAGGAAAGATACTACTCGGGGCTTATCTATGTAAGTATTGTTTTTTTTTCCCTTAGGGCCTAACTAAATGTGGGATAGTAGTTTTGGATGTCCTCCATCTCATTTTCAATATATTTTTAATTACTCTAGATTTTTCCCAAATGGAGTCCCTGGGAAATAATTGTGCTAGGGTGATTGGCCTCTAGCATTTGCATGTCACCCTGCGTGTTGTGTTCTCTTCTCCATGCTGGAAGAAACCCTAAAAAGGATTAAGTTTAGTCCACATTGATCTACTTTCTTTGACTTGCCTCTTTATCTAGAACCTTGCTTAAAAGGGTACACTCATATGAAGTTAGCACATATGTGCCAGCACCACTCTGATGTAGTCATTATACTGAACAGAGAGCAGTGGGAACTGCAACAGCTACAACACTCTTTGCACTACAGACCTTCAACATGTTGTGCTGCAGCATAGACCCTGAGCAGGTGATTTGGCTTCTAGTGCTGCTCTCATCATTCAAAGTGTCAGCACAGTTCTTTAGAGCTTATTGCCATGGAAACAAGGACTTGTAATTGTTTATATATGACTAAGCATGCATATTAAGAACTTGTCTGCTGCTACCTTTGCCTAGGCATGAGCCTTTGCAGAATAATGTGGAATAATAATATTTAGGTGTGGGGTGTTTTTTTTTTTTTGCTAAGACATTGTCCTCTAATTTTAGCAAGCATTAAGTTTTCCATGAATGGGGGAACTATTGAGAACCTGCTCAGTTGAGACATTGGAAGAAGGTGCCCTGCAGAAGTGGTGCAAGGAAATGATGTGATGCTGCTTATAATACAATAATTGTTTCTGACACTATACACTTGGAAGGCCCTATTCACCATTTCATCTCTGTGAGGTTAGATGAGTGGGTGTAAATTAGGTCTTCTTACTGGTAGTGCCAAACTTGTCTAATGCCTTTAATTTGGGAAGTCATCTAAACATCACAAGGTAGCTCTTGTGCCTTTAAAGATGACTCTTCTCTCTCATTTTCCCCTGTGAAATGATGTGGGCTCTAAGATCATCTGGGGAGGCCCTCTTCTCAGTCTCACCTCTGTCTCAAGCTCCGTCAGAGGGGACGGGGTTGAGAGCCTTCTCAGTGGTAGCCCCCGCACTGCAATGTTTCCATAAAGAGCTGAAAACATTGCTCTTTGGGCAGGGTTTTGAAAATGACCAAGACAAACAAATTTGTGGTCAAACATTAGCTACTGGCCCAAATTGAAGGCATCTAGGTTTTCCTTGGAAAGATTTTTTTTATTAAGAGAACTTAAATAATTTAATCCTTACATTAGTATTGAGGAACAAATGCAATTGTTGCCTAGTATCAGAGTTACCTTTTGAGTAGCTCATCTCAATTATTTGTACATAATATGTAATTTTCTGGGCTCTGAACTGATTTTGTTTGTTCTTCCCCTCAAGAGGATCAGTCTAGCATTCCAACCATTTGAAGACTTTGTCTCATTATCATTATATGACTCTGCCCCAGGTTTATCTAGTGAAGGTTGTCTCATATATGAGCAAGCCTCTGCTCACATAGGTGGAGGGGAGAAACACTGTATTCTATCATCTGAGAGAAAATCCATTTGTTTTGTGGCATGTAAAACACTTCTACATTGTCAACATGTAAATGTAATGAAGCAGACATGTGAAGTCATGCATGTGATGGCACTAAACCATGTAAGGTATAATTGAGACTGAATATATGTAGTGAAAGTTCACTCTCAAGCCTGTATTTAAGATTGTCAACATCTCTAGCAGTGCATAGTGGATATTCCTGATATTATCTAATTTCATCATTTGAAATGTGGAATGTTTTGAAAATACTCATAGCATGAACAAACACACTGTTTGACACAAGTACTTTTAAAAGTACTTAAGCAACACTAACCTACAATCTGGTATACAATATTCATAATTGGCTGTAATAGTTGATTCAACTGAGCCACCCTCTAGTGTTCATTTCACTAGGTTAGGTGATGACTAGTGATAGATTTATAGCTTGAGATGTTACAGTTATTTGCCCACATAAGTGCAGATAGCAATACTTCTACTTGCCTCTTCATCTGGAACCTCATTTATAACAGCACTCCAGATAACAGTACTTCTGCTAATGACATATACATCAATGATCTGCTTAACAATTCACCTCATATTGCTTACCCAGAATCTTGTTAAGTATCGGATTGTTTCAAATAAATTGCTCTAGCCTTTTCTTGATTTGTTTGTTATTGATTTAGTCTTGGTTTTTTAAAGTTTCAGTTGTATATTAGATTTTGGTACTGTTTGGGCTAGGTACCTATTTTTGATTTTGGAGTTTTTGCTGGTTTTTTTTTTTTTTACTATAAGGTGCCATGTCATTTTTATTTCTTCTTTTCCCTCCCTTTCCTGAACACATACACTAACTGACATCCTATTGAGAATAAAAACTCTGCTAGAGTAACAACGTAGGGTTTTTGTTTTGTTTTTCCCTTGCATTCACATTGCAAATTTTGCTTGTGGAACAATGTTCTGGGTGTCTCATGTGTGAGGAAAAAATGTTAAAATGGGCATGCATGTTGCTCAAGACACAACATGACCCCTGAACCCAACTTCATTGAGTACTTTCTGCTAGTGTTTCTAGTCTGTTACAGATAATGTTTTGTGTGTGTGTGTGTGTGTATGTATGTGTGTGTGTGTGTGTGTGTGTGTGTGTGTGTGTATATATATATATATATATATATATATATATATATATATGAATGAATGAGAGGATTTGCAGTGGTTGTAACTTTCTCTCAGCAGCCCTGGTCCAACCTGAAACGTGTTAGCATTTAACAAAGGCTAATCCCATTATGTGTCTACTAGCCTCCTCCAGGATTCCATCTTGAGATACTTAAACTTTAGACTGTGTGGCCTTAATATTATGCCACTTTTCCTCCCCATTTGTGTTTTTGCATTACACAAAGCCTGTTGAAGGTATCTTAAAGAACTCGAGAGCTTGCTTACTATTTCGACAATTTTGTTGGGTTTTGTCCTATTGTGACTCTCTGATTGTTCTGCCTCATGAACTATCAAAACACCTCGCCAGGGCACCAAAGGGCATATGGTGGATCGCTACCTCCAAATCTCTATTGACCAGCAACGTATCTTAACTTGCTGGATTCAAGCAAGGGTTCATCTCAAATAACTTCTAGCTAGGTAAATCAATTGTGCAAAATAAACTTCGGTAAACTTGCGTGCTAACTTATATGCCACAACACTGCCACATTTTTATATGTCAGAAGTAACCCTTGGATTTTACTATTTTATCAATATCCGTGGTTTTCTTCTTTATGAATCCATGGTAGCATAGAGAATATTAAGCTTCCCTTATTGTCTAAACATCCAATGCTTTCTGAAGTGCCAAATGGTAATTGTTTATATGAGTACAGCTGAAAAATGCAGACTCTCTGCAATTAACATCAAAGATATATGGAAAATCAAATGCGTGATTCAGTGGTCAACTATGAATAGTTGTATTCATACAGCAAATGGCAGATTTGATTACGGGCTTAAATATCTGGTAATGAATGGCAATTATAGTAGCCCAGGTGAATGTTTTCTAAGATAAATCTTCTGAGATTTCCCATGGTTACCACTTTGTATGTTGCCAAAGTGAAGGAAAAATTAGGAAGTGATTTCTTTCCCTCTCCATCCCTTTCTGTCTTGGGTCATCCATTTTTACATGTTAGCCTGGGGGTAGGAACTGTCTAGTTTTTATTGATCTGTTAGCTCTCTCTGCGTCTTTCAGGATATAAATCCTTGAATGAGTAACTTCATGTCAAACAACAAAGAAAATGCATGCTTATGAATTCTTCATGAAATCCATTTTGCAGACCTACTCAGGCCTATTCTGTGTGGTCATAAATCCCTACAAGAACTTGCCCATCTACTCAGAAGAGATTGTGGAAATGTATAAGGGCAAAAAGAGACACGAGATGCCCCCTCACATCTATGCCATTACAGACACAGCCTATAGGAGTATGATGCAAGGTGAGTATGCTTTTAAAAAATCATTTCCGGTTGTGATAATTGTTATGTTCCAGTTGAGTAGATTAATCTCGCAAAGCTGTTACTACTGCTTTTAAAAGGTCAGGAGAGGTTCATAGAAAGAGCATAAGTGGGCTTTACATTGGGTGGGGTTTTGCTCTAATATAACGTTTGATGCCAGTCACCCTTCTGGTCTCTGGAAAGCAGCATTCTTTCTTTGCTCTGAGTCCTGCTTAATCCGTGGGGGAGGCTTGCTTCTGCAGCCAGTGGTATGGGAGGAATCTGTATTGAGCACAGAAGATGAAAGGCCACGGGCTCTGCAAGGACCAGAGGCGTTCAGGATTAGCCGTTGTACTCCAGACTCCATTCAGAGCCTAACAGGCGGGAAATCTTTCATGGTTTTGAGCACTTTTTTGTGTGTTTTGTTTCTTTGGCAAAACACGCAACTGCACCAAGGCTAGCCATTGACTTGAACCCATTCTCGGCATAGGGTGCACATTTCACTGATAAAACAGAAAGGCTTACATGTTAATTGGTTAGATTCCAGCATTAGTTACAGGGCATCCTAATTGGCAGCTGGTGCAGCCGTAGGGGCAGGGACTGCATGGTGTACACTCAGATGAAAATTGCTTCACTTCTTTGCAGCGCAGTTCAACCGATTAGTTGCTACCTTGTTCTGGAGCTGGCATCTCTCTTGGAAGCCTGTATAATTCTTTGGTAATGAAAAAACTCTCTTGCTGCAAGCCAGATTTACTCCAGAGAGTGGTGGGTGAGGCACTTTGCCCATTTGGGTCTGACCTCTGACTTTTTCAGGACCTTTGTTGTTGCTGAACCACACATGACAAGTTATTGTCTTGTTTCTTGGAGTCAAATATTAAGATAGGCATCGGGGCCCTATCTATATGCTTGTCTGTGCGTGTCTGAGGAGAAGGAAGTAGTCGGTTGCCAATCGTTTAAGAGCCTGCATTCCTGTGCCATTGTGTACATAATACACAAAAGTAAAGCTACTGTATCTTATACATAACCTTGAATAGTGCATAGCCATAATGTATGTTATGATGTTCATTGAACCATACAGCCACAATTGGCTACTTCTTTGTAATGCCCAGTGCTGTGGTGTGTTGCAGTTTTGCATGTAAGATTCGGCGTATGAGTTGTCGGTAGTTCTTCAAGTCTTATGACTCTGGGATTAGGAAGACTGAAGATCTGCTCTGTCCAACAATAAGCATTAATCTGTTTGGGAGGAGGGAAGGGGGAGGGAAGAGAGAAGTGTTTACATATTTCTGAGGCTGTGGCCAGGAATCTACTATTTGTTAGTCAAGTCTAGCCTGGCCTGGTTGGAGTAGCAGTCTGTGTGTAGTTGAATCAGGCTTGTTTATGCTAATCTTTTGTTCTGAACTCTTTCTCACAAAGGGAGTTTTTCTTCCTGGGTCTTCGTTTTATAACAGGCCTGCCAGGACCAATGACTTCCATGTAAGCTCACCAGCATGTCCCCTCATAGTTTGTGCAGAAATGAAATGATTTACTGTTGGGTCAGAACAGGTTGCTGGTAAACTGGAAAACGCTCTTAGATTTTGTCCCCCCCCCCCCCCACTTTTAAATGTTTTGTTGTGCTTTCTATAAAGTGTGAATCTTTTATAGTGAGCCTCAGGGAATCTGAATTATAGTACATCTGCATAGAATGGATCAGTAAAAACATAAGTATCACAGAGGCTGACTACAGAACGTCTTAGCTTTTTACCAATCTGCCTAACTACTTGAGTTGCAGAAACACATTTGTCATGCAAATTTTCTATTTTAAACTTCAGCTGCTTGTCTACATGATACAAGTTGGTAGCTCTCAGCTGTTGCATGATTTTGATTGTCATTCATAACTTATAGACATCGATAATGGAAACTTTTGTCTGTCTCATATTGTCGACATGTGCCCCATTTTTCCAGATCTGAAAGCTATGTTTACCTTGTTTGCATGTGTGTGCATTTGGCTTCAGTCTTTCTTGTACCTTTGGTACTTTTAAGAGATTGAAACAACAACCCAAAAATAATTATTGCCATCTTAACCATACACGAATGGCAAAAAACCAGGAATATTTGTGTTGGGGGAACATGGGCTGTTATGAAAGGAACTTCCAATACTATATGTTACCCCAATGTGACAAGATGTACTTACGTTATGTGGTGTTTTGGCAGAAATCTTGCAAGGGAGGGTGCCAAATGAACCAACTCAGATGATGCCTGACAGCACTTTGCGGTTGGCATGGTAGTTTAGTTTGGAGATTGCATTCAGATTGTAACCAGTAACAATGTACTTTTTTTAAAAAGCAAGAAGTTATTTTAAGAAATCTTTACTTTTTAAAAAAGCACAAAGTTATTTTAAGGTATGATAACACACTAGATCATTTTACATTTGTTCAAATTTAAAGGTGGACAATAAAGTCAGTTGTGGCCTGACGCTGGTTCAAGCTGAAGCAGCGCAGCCAAACCGTCTGGTAGGAATGGAGCTCTAGTGCTCTGAGCTGCCATGTCTCATGATCAACAGCTGTGTTCTCAGACTAAATGAAGCCCACAGAATATAGCAGAGTAATTTTGCTATGATGCACACAGGAAGGAATGATGTGGTGGTTTTTAAATGACTTTATTGTAAGTAGAATTGCTTTTCAGTATAAATAGTTTTAGTGGGAAATGGAACAATTTCTTCTGCTAAATTTTCTTTGGGTTTGGTCCTATTCTAAATAGTCTGTCTCTAGTTAGTGTAGTGGGAGATGTGCAAAGGAGATCTCATATGTTAGTGGTGAGGTTAATCTGGCAAGAATAGATGCCTGACTTTTGTATCACTCATAAACCTAAAGATAACAGTTTCCCTTGACATTAAGTCTAGCCGAGTCCGATTCTGGGGGTTGGTGCTTATTTCTGAGGCGAAGAGCTGGTGTTGCCCGTAGACGCTTCCTAGGTCATGACTGCATGGAGTTCTGTTACCTTCCCGCCGAAGCGGTAGCTATTGATCTACATGTGCATGTTTTCGAACTGCTAGATTGGCAGAATCTGGGGCTCATAACAGGAGCTTGCCCCGCTCCCTGGATTCGAATCGCCAACCTTTCAATCACCAAGTCCCGCAACTTAGCAGTTTAACCCACTGCGCCACCACGACCCCTCTCATAAACCTAGCTCTCTTGGAAATGTTTGCAACTCATTTGAGCATCCTTCTCTGAGCACCTCTTTCTCCTTGTGACTGTTTAATGGCCATAGGCCTCTTTGTTAACTCTCAACAGTGCTTTATATATTAGACATTTCAGTTAAGGCAGCACTCAGAATGTTTGTATTGATCAGGATGATAACTTGAGAGCCTTGCATTCCTCTTGCATCACCCAAGCAGAGACAATGCCAAGGTTAAAATGTCAGGTTGGTCGGATTTTTTCCCCTCCCTCAAAGGTTTTCAAAAAGTATGTGCAGGCAAAATATATCCTGAGGCTTTTTTCAGTATAGTGCTGATATGGAAAATGGTTATCAAAAGAGCACTGGAACATTTGGAGAGAAAGACAACTAAATAGAGCGTAGCCATTTGTGTTTTCTCAGTTTCACTTGTTGTTTTTATCCTGTTTTGCCAGTGCCTGGGTATTATTGCATAAATATCTTTGTGGATAAATGTAGAGGGTTTTCCCCCCCTGTGATGTGCAGTAAGGAGGAGAAGAGTTATCTTTTCTATGATTAGAAGGCAGCCCTTTCCCATCTAGCTGCAGTCAGATGTCTGTGTTGATGAATCAGCTATAAGCGGGACTGAAACCTTTGCCTCTTTTGCTCCACTTCCTCTTGGCTGGAGAGATGATGTCACCATTATGTGAATGCTATATTCTCCTTTTATGGAGCTAAGCAGACTCAACTCAGAGTTGCTCATGCAGAGGAAGTGGGCGATAAAGGCCTGTTTGGGTGTTCTTCAACTGCTTTGTGAAGCACTAAACTGCATGATGCATTGTCTCTCTTCCATCTCCCCCGTCTCCTAGATTAAAATCAATTTTTGTGCCATAGTTTATAATATTTGGTGCGGGAACACCTTCCATCTCATAGGCTGAAGGATTATTGTGATGACAGTGAATTCACTATATTTTTGACAATAGAATTTTGCTGTTTCTGTACTGTTGGTCTCCAGGTTGAAAAATTCAGTTAATCTTACTTGATGAAATGGTTTGCACTGGATGATCCTGAATTATGCATTTCATTAGATTAGCTCTCCAGTAAAGGAGAGTTTATGCCATGATAAACCTGTTACTCCACATTACTTTGTAGTGTAAGAGGTATGCCCTCTGCACACTTTGAATACATTTTAAAAAGTGACTTCTTGAGTTTTTGAATGTTGGGAAACCAGCTCTGTTTATAAATAACCTAAATGGAAGTGGTGGCTCAGAGATGATGATGATGATGATGATTATTATTGATCAATTTCTATCCCGCTTTTCTCCCAGATCGGGACTCAAAGTGGCGAACAACATGTAAACAAAAACATTACAACCATAAAAAATAAAAATTGTCATCAAACCACTCATGAGAAATTATAAAGTACACAACATAATAATTGTTCTGGTAGCTCCTCTGAAATACATAATAATTGCATGGGGTACTTAGTTTGAGAACCAACATGGAGTTGAAATCCAAAACACCTGGAGGGCCCAAGTTTGCCCATGCCTGATATAGATAGTTGACATGTGCCCCATTTTTCCAGACCTGACAGCTATGTTTACCTTGTGTGAATATCCAGTCACAATTCTGGCAGCAGGCTAAAACCTTTTTATTCAAACACGTATTTAAAGATGAAGGTGTTTTAATATCTAGTCAGGGGTGCTGCGGTTTTTAACGTAGAATATGTTTTAATCGATGTTAACTGGATTGTTACTGCTGTTTGTGTTTAATTCTGCTTTAATTTTTTGTATATTTGTATATTTTAGATTCTGTGCTAATGCCTTTATATCAAGCCGCTTTGAATCCCTTTGGGGAGATAAAGCAGGGTATAAATAAAGAAAATAAATAATAATTTTTTCACTTGAGTCCCTTAACCAAACAAAATTTCAATTATTGAAATCATACTCTTCAAGCACTTCCTTGTTGCTAGTGCTACTTCAGTGGGAATAATGAGGCATTAATCCGTTTGTCTATTGATTTGTTGTATTCTTAGATGTGAGCTCTTCAGATTTTGTCATCTGAATAGGAAACCTTGCATCAGGATCAACACAAGGGATAGGTTAGATAACAAAACATAGTACTCTGTAATTTCCTTTTAGTGTGACTTTAGATCACCTGTCCATGCATTTATATAGTTTTCTTAGACAAAGCATAGTCAATAGGGTTGTACCACTTCCTTCCTCTGAAATATAAGCCTAAAGTATCTAATATTCATTGGTAGTCACTATTCCAACTACTAATCAGGACGAATCCTTATTAGCTTCCAAGATTAGAAGAAGGGATCTGTGGCCTTTCGGGCGTTTAGGCTCCACACAACAGCCTTTCTATTATACCCATTGGCTTCCTACTATGTAGATGGAGGCGAAGAGTGAAAAGGCAATTCTGTTGGTTGAACAACAGGAAACAGCATCTCTATGCAGCACTTCTCAGTTATCAGTAAGCAGAGGAATTCCAGCTATCCTAATGATGAGTGCTTTAAAAGGCTGGGAAAATTCTTTCCCCCCTGGATTTCAAAAGGGACGATTTCCTTTTATGGCAGTGTCTGCATACTGCCATGTGATTTGTCTATACTTGCAGGTACATTCCTTTGTGCTTAAGGAGGAGGTGACTAAGAAACCTGAGGTAAATAGATGGTGGGTGAGTGAGTGTGTGTATGTGTGTGGGTGGGGGTGAATCGTTGAATGGATTTGTGCATTTAAGAGGTTTTCTGATGAGCTACCTTCTAATGTGTGTGCACATATGATTGGGTAGACGATAGTAGAGAATGAATAGACTACTTTTTTCTCCCCACCTCAGGAATTTTAGGCAAATTAGTCAGCTGCTGTGTCATGGTTTTCCTGAACATTGAAAGGAAAATCTCTTTTGTCCTTTTAAGGGAGAGTCCCTCCTGTAGGCCAGAGGACCCTGTGTTTGTCCTCTGGGTGTATGTGTTTGGTACATTGCAAACCTTCCTCAGTCGTCTGCCAGAGAATTTTCAGTGAGAAAGGACACTGACTTTTAATCTTTCAGAAATATTGTTCTGTATGTATCTGTTCAAATAGGCGCCATTTCATGCATCAGATGACTTGAACTAGTCTATAAAAGCTTATGCTAGAAATTTATTTTTTCTCAGCTTCAGATGTTCTTTTTACAGTTAGTCCGGGCAAGGTACACAATGTTGACCTTGACCTTTAAAGTGCAATCCTCCCAGTACACTCTGGTCATCGACATTTACTTCAGTCAGCTAGGACAGATGAAGAAATCTAGAGGACGGTTTCCTCATCTGTCCCCAAATTGTGGAATGACCTGCCAGAAGATATTTAGCTGCCAGGTGCACAGTCTGAGTTACAAGCAGCACCAAGACCAATCTCTTTGGGAATGGCTATACAGATGATTTTTAAATTACATGTTTTAGAATTATTATTTTTTTTAAAAAATGTATGCTCTTTTAACTGATGTAGCTAGCATGATGTAGTTTTTTGAGCATTGAACTATAATTCTGAACAATAATGGACTATAAATAATGACCAAAGTTTATATCCATGGGCACTCACCTTGTGCAAGTCACAAACTCTCAGCTTTAGAAAAAGGGAAAGGCAAACCAAGAAAATCCCATGACAGGTTGGTTTTAGTTTGCCATAAGTCAGGAAGAATTTGAAGGCACAGAAAAATAGTGCCTTTAAAAGTGGTTATTGGAGTTATGTTTTTTGTCGGATCACTTGATGCATAGGTAAAAGTGGGTAAGAAATGATAACAAGGAGAAACTTAATGCCAAAACAACTAAGCTATGTTTCTGAATAAATATGCTTGATGGTTTTGCTTTTCCTATAGTTGATGAGGCATGAGTAGCTTGGTGTAAAGTAACAGTCATTCTTAAAACACCTGTAGCTTTATTTAAAAAGTGTCATAATTATTCAAAGACACAGGAACCTCCCTGGAATTGACTGCCTGATACAGAACCACCCTGTTGTCTGTACTGCTGAATACATCCCCTGGGGCAATGTGCAAATGACTCATTAGTTAGTCCCCTGATCCTCCCTCTAAATGCCCAGTCATGCAGAAGCCTTCCGGCGTGTGTCTGTGTAATACAGTGATAATGTGAAAAGTCTAACTTTTGTGGTCTTTTGAATGGGTCAAGGCCCAAAGATTTATACCTTTCACTCACATAGCAAGTCATTAACAATTCTACACTTGCATAGGATGTGTATACGCATTATATGAACGAAAGAGTGAATTAGAAATTAGTATTCTTAGCTCTGCAGCTGTTTTTGTCCCCTTTGCAGTGAGAAAAATCCAAATACTGTTCAATTTCTCTATGTAGATACAGTTGTGCCCTACCTTTCAAGAAAAGCATGACCTTTTAGCAATCATAACCTTTTAGGAAATGGCATCTATAGCCTTTTAGAAAAGAGCCAAAACCCCATTTGAGCAGAAACTTCTCAAGTGGTGTACAACCAAATGCAAGGCAATTTGCTCCATTTGTTAGAGTGAATAACTTGTTGTTCCATAAACTGTTAGGAAACAGAGAATGTACCAATGCATAAAATAGCAGTTCTTCAGAAGTGTTTTTCAGTTCCCAAAAATATATCTACTCTCCCATAAAACAGCTTGTTTTATATTATGCACTCAAGAGACAAAATAAGGTAGACTTTGGTAAAAATAACATGTTTTGTTTGCTCACAACGTTCATGTGTTCAGCATACACAGGTAGACAGCTTATCAGTCAGTTACAGAGATGTTTGAGATAGTTTCTGTGTGCCACCTGGTCACAACATCTTTCTTAGAATAAATAGCAGGCAAGTGTTTGCAAGTCTGCAATCTGAGCAGTGCCAAAGTCTAAAGAAGTCTGATGGAGTCTGTGCTCATCTCAGAGTGTGGATCACATAGTCTACAGCCCCTCCCACAACTTCTCAGGAAAAACATAGAGCAAGGATAGAAAGATGCATATTATACATACAATAAGGTCACAAATGAATAGAGGAGGATTGAAGAAGGTTGTGATTTCCAACATACATTGGTTGGAATGTCTTCTCTTGATTAATGACGTTTAGTTCAAAAGGATTCTGACAAGAACTTTGCAACACCATGCAAGAATTATTCAGAATTTATGTTCATATTAGACATGGAAAGAGGTTTAGTTTTACTTTTGCATGACTGTTGTGTAGCTAGAAAGCTCTTCAAGTAATATGGGCTATTCAGAATATATCTTAGCACAAGTCTTGCCTCTGCCCTAGAGAGGGAATACAATACCCAGCAATGTTCTTTTAATTAATTATTTGTGTTTGGTTTTAAAACTGATGTTATGTGTCCATTAGTTGCATTTCAATCACTTTTTCCCCACTTCTATCCACAGGGTAAACAATAATTATGTTATTATTTATAATGTGTCAATTAGATTTATTTTGTGTGTCCATTATTTTAATCATGTGTACCCTGCCTCAATCCATAGTGAGAGACTGTGTGTAAACCCATATGAGCTTTCTCAAGAGGTTGAGCCTGAATCTTTACTAAAAATGTAGTAGAAAGGGTGAAAACTTGACCTCAGCCTGAATCTGATCCTCTTTTGTTTGCTTCTTTTTTTACAGATCGAGAAGATCAGTCCATTCTCTGCACGTAAGTATTTGCATAATTTGCCTATAGCTTATATAGCTGTTGGGTAGTTAGAAAAAAAGAATGGCTAAACTACAAATGAACGAAGATGTGCTTTTATTGCAAAACTTAACCTTTTGGGGCTTAAATACTACTTCCAGAAAGATGTACGTAGGTAGTTTTGAAATGTTTGCCTCATCTTACTTCAAAAAGGTTGAGGCCAGGTAAAAATCAGGAGAGCCAGTGTTGTGTAATGATTTCGGTATTGGACTATGACTCTGAAGACGAGGATTCAAATCTTTGCACAACCATGGAACTCCCCAGAGTGATCCTAGGCAAGTCACACACTCTCGGCCTCAGAGGGCAAACACCATCTGAATAAATCTTGCCAAGAAAATCCCATGAGAGGTTCTGCTTAGGGCCACCGTAAGTCAGGAATAGCTTGAAGGCACATAGCAGTAGCAAAACAAACAAGCAAACAAACAACCCCAAAACAAACAAAAAAAAACAATCGGGAGAGGACATTATAAGCTACTTATGGGAATTGCTCTTTTAGTATGGAGCAATTCACATAATTTCTCAAACCAATTTCTCAAATGGTTTGAGAAATTTGGGAACTAAGAAACCCTAACAGTTGGCAGAAGTGACTGACTGCTGGTTTTATTTAGCATACTTCAACTAGCAAGATACTTTGTAGCAATATATTACAAAGCTTCTGGAGGCCCTTTGTAGAATGATCAGAAGGATTCATATGCTGAATAGGTTTTGTTTCTTGCAGGGGTGAATCAGGAGCTGGAAAGACAGAAAACACCAAGAAGGTCATTCAGTATCTGGCTCATGTTGCTTCATCACACAAGAGCAAGAAAGATCAGGTAAATTTCTGTGCCCAATGGGACTTTATTCTCATATTCCAGTTGAAAAATGCAGAATGATTTCTACTTCAGCTCAGGTTCCCAGTTTGAATTGCAACTTAACCCTGGATTTTCTAATATTTTGTCACTGAGTTCTAAGTAATTGCGATATACTAAATTATATCAATATGTCTACTTTTCATCAGTGATTTTTTTATGTGTGGGGTATCACCTATCTCTTTTACAGTTATACTCAACCTGATGTTAAAGTTTTAGTTTTTCATATGCCATGAGGAAGCTACATTGCTAAAGCCTTCGGTGTTAC
The DNA here is from genome assembly GCF_037176765.1 of Anolis sagrei. NCBI lineage: Eukaryota > Metazoa > Chordata > Lepidosauria > Squamata > Anolidae > Anolis > Anolis sagrei. The sequence continues at coordinate 166,779,929 of NC_090025.1, forward strand.
TGTTTCAAATAGTAAACTGTAATGATGTGTGCCTATTTGTGTTGAGAAGGTATCCATGAAACATTGTCTCACATATTGTTTCCCCCCTTCTCCCTTTGATGGATTATGTCCGAACTCATCAGTTGGGAATTCATAGGTGAGCTGCACGTTTACTGCACGGTCTGCACCAGGAATGCGTGTGTTGCCCCATTGTGTGACTTGTAGCAGCTTTTCACTCCCACCAGTGTCACTTTTTGCCACTAGAACTATTGTCTAAGCCAGTTCACAGTTTGATTTCACACGGCCTTCTTTTCAGATCCTTGGATGGGAGAGTATTGTTCATCCCAAAATGCACTTGCTTATAAACGAAGCTTATTATCCGTTATCACTTTAGGTCTGTTTTATAGAATTTTCTCATGTGCACTGAACGAGGCATTTTGCATAGTGATACAGGACACGGATGTCCCCTTTGGAAATAGGACAGACTATCTGGTATCCATGGCTACTGGCTGACTTTGTCCAGGCCTCCCAATGTAGCCAGCACCCTAGCTGTGGGTGCAGGATGCTGGGAAAGGCCAGGAAGACATGACCCCTGCACAGACTGGATGTCCCAGCCCCTGAAGCATTGTTGCCAGAGCTAAACACAAGGGGGAATGCTAGTGATCTTGTAAACATTATAATGAAACACAGATGCCAAGCGTCATCCCTATTGCTACATAAAACTTTGGATTTTGATACTTAAATATCCTGGCATGCTGTGTGTCCGTAGGTTAGTTCTTAAAATATCTCTGCATGGTGTGTGTGCGTGTGCGCACATTCTAATGAGTGGCTTTTGGAAACAAACCAAGATTCAGCTTTCTGTAAGCCAAACTTTGAGAGACAACAGCTTTTTCCATGGACTGTATACTTTAAAATGTTTTTGCATTAGGACCTAGGAGACTGTATGAATTTGGGTTTTTTTTTCCCCAGTGCTGTATGCCCAGGTTATAAAGATACAAACAACTATATTAGAGGGAGGACAGTTGATGGGTATCCAACTCCTGAGCTTTGCTTCTGACTTCTAACTAAAAATCTTGTTGTCATATCTAAAAGACACTGGGAACAGCAAAGAGTTGTCTTTTCCCAAAGTTGACAGAATGTTTCCTTATCTTTTATGAGGGTAGTACGCACTGGTAACTTTTTTCTGGGAAAAGGTTTTGGTTGACCTTAGTTTTCACTCTATACATGCTTAGAATCTATATCCGTGTTAAATCCTTGACAGCTTCCAAGGCTTTGTACAACAGGTTCTGTGTACAAGGTAACTGGATGAAACTTGCACCACAGCTTTAACTATTTTAATGTCAGTTGTGCCATATATACCTAAGTATAAGCTGAGTTTTTCAGCCCTTTTTAGGGCTGAAAAAGCCCCTCCCCCCTTTATACTCGAGTGAGGGTCCTGACGGGCATATATTCAGTTGGCTTATATTCAGATCGGCTTATACTCGAGTATATATGTACTCAGAGTTGAACAGTCTTATCTTAAATTACAGTTTTAATATTCAAAACATTAAATACTAAAAAAACATTTAACCTACTGATGCCTCAACTAATGTAATTTTATTGGTATCTATTTTTATTTCTGAAACTTACTAGTAGCTGCTGCATTTCCTGCCCTTGTCTTATACTCGTCAATAAGTTTTCCCAGGTTTTTGTGGTAAAATTAGGTACCTCGGCTTATATTCAGGTCGGCTTATACTTGAGTATATACGGTAATTACATTTAAGTAGCATTGCCCACAACCTTTCACGTTTTTAAAGTTCAATGGCCCGCTTGTTGGCATTTATCTGCTGTTTCATAGATTATGGGGCTGGTTCAGTGGTGTGACAGCTTGAAAATTGTCTCTGGGCATCCTGTACATCTTCTGAGTTTCCATTCAGCTTGCTTGAGTCATAAATAGCTAGTGAAACATACCAAAGCCTTTTTGGCTCAGATGTCAAGTATCTGAAGACTCCCAAGAGTGATACTGTTCCTGGACACTTTCCCGAAGGAAGTTGCTGTGTGGGAAAATTGAACTTTTGAAATCCTAAGAGATCAAGAAGGCTGCACACCCCAACATTGCAGCCTAATGAAATATATCTGTGATTGTAAGGTTAGATTGGTGAATCAAGTGTTTATATTGTTCCTCTGGGGGGAAAAGCTGTATAAAATTAGGCTGTGTGTAGGTGGTGTAGAAAAACATAAAGGAATCTCTTGCTTTGATTTTGATTCCATCTCCAAGATCTCATTATGTCTGCATATGCAGGTATTCCAAAATCCAAAAAGGACCAAAAACATTTCTGTTTCCAAGCATTTGAGATAAAGGATACTCAACCTGTAATAAATCTTGAAATTTGCAGAAATTTAAAAGGAACCCAGATCCCCTGAAAAAAAAAGCAAAAGGAGATCTAAGAATACTCATTAGATACAAAGCTGAATTATATTTGAAAAAGCAGAAAGTGAAGGGAAGTGATTTTTTTATGTAGAGGCTGTGTCTGTCTGGATTGCTGAACAGAAGTGCTCTCACTAGGAAACAAGAATGTGCTTTAACTGTTTCTTGGAGGTCCTACTTGGCTCTGCAGCATCCAAAGGTGTAAGGTGGCTATCAATGGGGAGTCAGCCAATTTCTTCTTGAAATTTGTCATAACCTTGCCTGGCTTCCTCGAGAAAGCTAGAACAGCCTTGTGCTACTTTAAAAGCAGTCCCCTCCCTGCTGCTTTCCTCCACACTTGGCTGCTTGGCCTCAGCTGGGTCATATCTTTTGCCAATCCTCTTGTCCTTAAAGTGGGAAAGGTACAATGAATTGATGTTGACTACACAGGATACTCAAGGCAACCAGTGTTCTTCATAGCTGGGGTTCTAGCCAAACATTGGACTCTGGCATTGAAAAATTTCAGGGGCGGTTGTTCCCCACCAACGTTGCTTTTCTTCAGATCTTGACCCTGTATTGAAGTTGTAACGTTTCGTTTTCTGACATCACCCATTCCTATAGCAACAGATTGCAGTCACAAACAAAGAATTAGGACTCCACTGCAGGGTCAAATGGGAGAATTGCGGGAAGGGGAGCCCAGGCTTTTTCTTGCACACACAAAACATGTGTGACTCCAGAAGGAGTTCAGCCTTGCTGACAAAACAAACTTTGTAGAGCACATCTGAGACGTTGCTTCCTTTGGCACAACTGATGGAGTGGGCCTTGATGGAGAGCAGCTGTCCTCTCTGTATCCGTTCCCATGGCTCAGCTGTCCTCTGTGACACCACAAATCAGTGTTACTGCGACTCTGTCACTGTTTGGCCAGCTTCAGATGATTAGAGTTCAGTCCTCTCTTTCAGGCTTAAAAGTCCAACTGAGCAGTCAGGGAGGAGTCCTTGTTTTGCACATCTGTATGCTTGTCTGCAATGTCCTGCCTCATGTACAGGGGAAGAATTGTTCAGGCTACAGACAATGTGGTTGCTGTTGCCCGTTTTTGTCCAAAAGATTCTTAGCTGCTTGTGTTCCTTCTATTTTTATTTATTTATTTATTTATTTACAGTGTTTATATTTTGCCCTTCTCACCCCACAGGGGACTCGGGGCGGATTACAATGTACACATACATGGCAAACATTCAATGCCATAGACACACAACACATATAGACAGCCAGCCAGAGGCTATTTAACATTTTTACCAGTTTTATACTAATTTATGCAATTCTTTTGATATGAAATAAATAAACAAACAAGGAACACAGTAGTAGCAGCATTAGTCCAGTAGCACTATGGGTTAAAACCCTTGTGCCAGCAGGACTGCTGACCAAAAGGTCGGCGGTTCAAATCTGGGGAGTGGGGTGAGCTCCCGTCTGTCAGATCCAGCTTTTCGTGTGGGGATATGAGAGAAGCCTCCCACAGGATGGTAAAACATCTGGGTGTCCCCTGGGCAATGTCCTTTCAGAAGGCCAATTTTCTCACACCAGAAACGACTTGTAGTTTCTCAAGTTACTCGTCTCTCTCTCTCTCTCACACACACACACACACCCAAAAAACTCCAGCGATACCACGTCTTACTACTCCTGTTTGAAGTATTTGTTTAGTGACCTACCATAAACAGAGGAGTTTTGCTTGGAAGGGTGAGCAAGATCATTTGATTCTGACCCCTGACAAAGAGATTTACTCAAATCAACAGAAGCATTTCTTGAATGAATTGAAAGTTAGGTTGAATCAGAATGAAGGACTCTTGTGAAATTGTTTGCATTTGTTGGTAGATGCAGAGGAGGGATCTATAATAATGTGGGTTATGCCCTATATCATGCATACCAAGGCAGGGGGGTCTTGTGATCTCCCCTGCCTCCAATTTTTGTTGGGAGTGGCATACCAGCAAGATCAGAACATCTCTCCTTGCCATCTATCCATTGCCAAGATCTTCCTGTTTTCCAAGTGTGACTCTGTATCCCTTGATGTCGCCATGTACTGTGAACATGAAAACACATTCCTTTATTCTCCTTATGGCGTACCTTGGGCCATAAGGAGAAGGGATAACCATTTTGTAATTCTGCTTGTGACTGGGGATATTGGGAAGTTCTTTCTTGGGAACTGGTGTAATACAGTATACAGAATAAGATAGAGATCTAGGTTGTTGGTTCAGTAAGTTGGCTTTTGACAAGCCACCAATCACTTATCCCACTAGCTGTTGTTTGGGGTCAGTAGATGCTTCCCCTAACAAGGTTGTTATAAAGCAGAATTTGTCAACTTTTTTGCTTGTGGACACATTTAAAATTTGGAGGATATTACAAGTACTGCCATAGAGTGGCTGCCACTGGGGAGGCTTCCCATTTACAAAATGTTTCCCATTTCTTGAAGAATGTTTTGGGCCCATGGGAGGCAAAGAGACATGCTAGAGAGAGGAGAAGGTGGATGCTCCGACTTACCATACCCCACTCTAAATATTAGAGCTAATGTACATGAAGAATTTTATTGCATAAAGTCTATATTAAATAGTACAGTTAGAACTTGAGCAAAATTTCTTTCTCGATACTCAGTTTAATAAATGCAACTACAAAGCCTCCTCTGTACCTGTTTTATACCAGCGGCGCAACTGAGATGACTGTCTCTTTCTGCAGAATTCTGATCTTAAGAAGTGGTCACAAAAGAAGAAGCATATAGAATAGATTCTTAACTTATTAATTTAGCAAAAGGTAGTATCTGTCCAAAATTCCACTCATATATTATCCGAATACAGAAAATATGCATTTGTTTCTGTCTTTGAGTTGACTGAAGGAATGCTTCATAATAATGTTACGTTTGCCTCAGCATAGTAATTAATGCTTTTCTTAAAGTGTTTCCCCTCAGATGATACATCCAGTATATTGGTGGAAATAAGAATTTGAAACAAAGCTCTGCCAAAATAACTACTTGATACATTCTAAGTGAAAGGGTTCTTATCATTCATGTTTTTAATTCTAGGGGGAACTTGAGAGGCAGCTGCTTCAGGCCAACCCTATATTGGAGGCCTTTGGGAATGCCAAAACGGTTAAGAATGACAATTCTTCAAGATTTGTGAGTATTGGTTGCCTTTATAATTGATAGGTACTTTCCCTTTTTGAGAGAAAAAAAGGATTGAACAACCATCTTGGTTGCTTGATCTTATATGATGTTCTTTTCACGTGGCTTTGACATGTTGGCATGTTTAACTCTTTACATTGGTTTAAATATACGTTAAGTCACAACAATGCACATATCAGTGTAAACCTTGATGGTTTCTGGTATAGTTAGAACTTAGCTATTGACTGCATGCAGTATACTTTTAGGATGTTTTAAAAATTAAACTACCTGTTTGAAACAGCTCTGTTTTTCCTATGTTAGTTGGCATCCGTTAGCTAACAAGGTCATCAAAATAATTTACAGTGCTCTAATGTATTATTCGCTGGTACTGTGAAATCAATTTATTATAATAGCCAGTTACTGCTTGCAAAAGCCATCTTGATATCCACTTCCTTTAATCTTCAGAAGCCAGTAATGAACATGGGTTTTGCAGGAACTTGGAAGGACAGATGTGTATGAAGATATGCATATTGTATTGTTCATGTGTGCACTTGGCTAACACTTCTTTGTTCTTTCAGGGAAAATTTATCAGAATCAATTTTGACGTGAATGGCTACATTGTTGGAGCCAATATTGAGACCTGTATCCTTTCTTGTGGTTAGGGAAATCAAGTTAACTTTAAGAGGAAAGGGAAAAAATCCGGTAATCTTAGAAAAGGCATTTTAAGACCTGAAGAAGCACATTGCCTCCATGAAGTGACAATCTTTTTAGTAAAATAGCTCAGCAATCCCAAGTTGAAGGATATTTTTGTAGGACTCTAGCCTATTTGGTAATTTTATTACATTACTAGCTTGGGGACCCAGTGGTGTCTGAGTTATTTGAGAAAGGCATTGTTCGTTTTTTGAAGTTTGGTGATACCAGTTTGGTAATGTATAATGCTATTTATTAGAAAAAAAAGCCAGTCTTTCCTTTTGTTTTTTATGAATGCTCCCATTAGATGTGGGAGAACTACAATCCTTCCCAAACCCTGCCATTATTCAAAGTTGGCCATATTGGGTCTGTGTGCCAAGTTTGATCCAGATCCGATATCAGCTGGGTTCAGTGCTCTCTGGATAAATGTGAACTACAACTCCCAGATTCCTAGGGCAATCACCCACAAACCAGCCAGTTTTCACAGTTGGCCATGTTGTTTCTGTGTGTTCTCTGGATACCTGTTGAGCCAGCCTCCCAAACCCCTCCAGTCTGTTCAGTTGCTGATCAATTGCTCTCTGCTTGCTGTTCTGCCATAGGAAACGGTGGGAAAGGGTTAAGGGAGAGGCAGTTGGCGGGGTCATGCAAATTCCACACAAGGAACCCTGGGATTCCTGCCTGGGGTAGGGGAAACATGTCAAATCTAGGATGAAATTCTCCTCAAATGAAAGCATTCCTTGGGGAGTATTTGGGGAGGACATTGGCAGTGTCAGTTTGGAGGCTTCTCAGCACTTGGAACTATAGCCTGTTTGTGGAGGCCAGAGGTTGTCTGTGTAAGTGGACACCTCCACCACATACACATATACACAGTTTTCACTTTTATTGTGTGTGTAGATATTTGAGTTCTTTCAGAGTTCAGACAATGAGAGGAGTACTTGTGATCTATTTTAGCATCAATGTATGTTTATGAATATCGTGTTTAACTTAAGAGCTCTGTGTGTGGGATTCCTAAGAGCCATACTATGGCAGAATGCCAAATTGAGGCAGAGTAATGCCTGACTTTCTCTTTGAGCTTGCTGCTTTGAGTTTGAAATAGGTGTTTTGGAAGTCAAACAAATGGTATCCTTTATTTCCCAAATTATGGATACTTAGCAAGATTACTTTACTCAGGGTGAAGTTCTGAACTTACTTCTGAAGTAGAATTAATAGAGTTGTATTTTAGTCAAGAAAAATATTTGATCTTCTCCTCACTTTATAGTAGTTTGGTGATACAAGGCAAGATTATATGAGCTGGCACCTGGCATGAAGCTAGAGGTACTGGGGCTTCTTGGAAAAAAGGACCCACTTGTGTTGTAAAAAAAGGGGGGACCAAGCTTTTTGAGATCATTCAGGTGTAGAATTTTAGGTTTTCGGCAGTCTTGATTCTCTCCCTTAACTTACATAAAGATCTGTTGGAGAAATCACGAGCAATACGTCAGGCCAAAGAAGAACGGACATTCCACATCTTCTACTACCTGCTGACTGGTGCAGGGGAGCACTTGAAGAGTGAGTACCTTCTGCTACTATGACAGGCACTCTCTCACTATTTGATGTATGCATACTGAGCCTGGTACATTTCTTTACAAATGCTTGACATGGGCATCTCTGGTTGATCTTTCTTTTTCACCCTTTGATTGTCATTTCCTTAGGCAATTTAGAGTTTTTAGGAAGTGTAACTTTGTTGTTTCAAAATGTGAGACCATTTCACTGTGTAAATGTCCCATTTCAAGTTAGGGAATGTTAGGCATCAGGTCAGGAACCTTAGAATCCCCAGACATGAATTAATTACAAAACCAACACTTTCAAAATATGAACTGACCCAGCCCACCATGTTCACTTTACTATTTATTTTCATTTTCTATGCTTGATTTTGCATTAATTTGCCATTTATTTTTATTTGATGTTATTATTTATCTTGATTTGTTGTAATTGTTGTGCTTGGCCTCATGTTAGCCATCCCAAGTCCCCTCTGGGGAGATGGTGGTGGGGTATAAATAAAAGTATTATTATTATTATTATTATTATTATTATTATTATTATTATTGCCCTCCAATTAAGATTTACAGAGGCAAGAAAGGATGTCTGGCTACTTCTAGAGGGCAAGCTTTTCTGTAAAATAAACCAATTCTATAGCCCCTTTCCTTCTTCGACCAAATATTGGAGGAAGATAATTCTGAATAGTTAACCCAGCCATCTATTTAAATTGAGCAGGTATAATTCCTCAATATTGATAAATCACTGTAGCTTGGATCATTATTCAGATTGCAATATAAGGACTGAAGAAAAACTCCTAGTTAAGGTAGAATCTCATTTCCTATAGGAAATTTTTAGCTTTTGAAATCTACAGTGTAGGAATACTAAGTTTTGTTTATGCTATAGGAATGTCACCTAGGGTTTCCTGTGGGTGATCCAAATTCTGAGTAATAAGTTTGAACTGTCAAATTTGACATGAAATCTGTACATTTTAGTCCTTTGATTTGTTTCAACTGTGCTAACCAAGAGGAGCCCCCAGTGGCACAGTGGGTTAAACCGCTGAGTTACTGAACTTGCTGACTGAAAGGTTGGCGGTTCAAATCCGGGGAGCGGATTGAGCTCCTGCTGTTAGCCCCAGCTTCTGCCGACCTAGCAGTTTGAAAACATGCAAATGTGGATAGATCAATAGGTACCGCATTTGCTGGAAGGTAACAGTGCTCCATGCAGTCATGCCGGCTACATGATCTTGGAGGTGTCTATGGACAACGCCGGCTCTTCGGCTTATAAATGGAGATGATCATCACTCTCCAGAGTTGGACACGACTAGATTTTTTGTCAAGGGGGAAACCTTTATCTTTTACTATGCCAACCAAGATGTTTTTAATCTTTCATATTTTTGTAGATGACTTGCTGTTGGAGCCTTACAACAAGTATCGCTTCCTTTCCAATGGACATGTTACAATCCCTGGTCAGCAAGACAAGGACATGTTTCAGGAGACTATGGAGGCAATGCGGATCATGAGCATCCCAGATGATGAACAGATGGGTATGGAACTAATAAAAGGGGTTTAAAGGATGCGAGAGGATTGTGGCAAAGACTGTTCAGAAACATCATCATAGGCTTCATTATTTGTATACCACTCTTTCACAAAATGGTGCCTGATGTATCTTCTCCCAGTGAAACAAATGAACACCAAAACATATAAGGAATGCTGAAAGCTTAATGGAAAAGAAACAAAGCACACTGCAACAGATAGTATTCAAATAACTCTCTATTCAACTTCGTAGAAAACCATAAAAGTTTTAAAAAACACTGTATCTGTGAAATGATGGGAATATAAGCATTGTGATCAGCCCAAATCCATTTCAGAAATCCGCAATCTTTCTCCAGCTTTGCAGCTCGTTAGTTGTTTATATCTCCAGGGAGTCCTGGAACCAATCGGCTGCAGATAAGGAGGGCCAACTGTTTTATTTTTATTAGGTGAGAGGTTGATGAGCAGATAATTTGCCAAATGTACTTCAGGTTGCTGTGTGGCACAAATTGCATTTGGCTGTCTTGATACAAATTTGTAGCAACAGGGTTTTTCTTATCTCCAAACTTGACCTTGTCAGTGAGTGCTGTGCGTGAACACCTGCAGGTTTTCAGTTGCTCAGTTGAGAATATAGCAGAGAAGAGGGAAGTACTCCATCTTCTACCTAATTTTATCTGCTGTGTGTATAATGTACTCTATTAATTAAGCTTATAAACACAGTGCTTCTGACTGAAGGTTCTAAACACCTTTTATCATGATTTCTTAAACTCTGTTGGCTGAACAGATAAGCCACCCAATACAGCAAATCTATAATGTGGGTTGTACTTTTGAGTAAGCGTTGTATTACACACACTTCCAGGTCCTGATGACTAGTGCCCCATGTGGTGGAATATACAACTGCAGCTTCCTGATATTTTTCCTTTCAGTCTTGCCATGGATTTATTGATTTTTGGAAAGCACTTTTAGATTGCCCAGTCATCAGTGTTTTCTTGGCAATGTCCAAGTTTGAGTTAAAGATACTGATGGACATAGTTGGTTATACAATAGCTCTGACACTATATAAAATTATTTAATGCAGTGTAATGTCATATCACCTGACACAAAATATTATGATATACAGTATGAGCCCTTACCTGTGGGACTGCTACCCATTTCACCTACCTGCATCTGATAAAATATGTAATCTCCAAGAATATTCTAGGCACTCCAGGAAATTGTGTGGTATGCTTCTTCTGGAAGTTACCATAGAGTTGTGCTAGTAAAGTATAGGTTTTTTCTCCAGTTAAATAATAATAATAATAATAAACCTTTATTTCTAGACTGTCCTGTCTCCCCAAAGGGACTCAGGCTGGTTTACACGTCCAAAAAGGCAAGCATTCAATGCCTCAGATGAGTATAAACATATCAAAATAATACACAATATAGTGACAGTAATAACAGTGAGCTTACGATACAGAATTAAGCATTGTGATGAAGAATAAAACAAAACAATCCAATAAGACAGTTAACTAAAACATAAGTAAACATTATAACAAATATCTCAAAAGCAATTTAAAATAGTTACATTAAAAATGACTGTTGCCACTGTTCATTTGAAATGTAACGTGGCAGCCATACAATACAAGTGGGACTAGCCAGCATTCCAAGTAGTTAAAGTGACTTAGTCCTCTTCCTCTCCATACCCTAAAGTGCAGTTTCTTAAAGGAGAGGAGGGTGGGGGCCATTTTTACTTTTTTAGGGAGGGAGTTCCAGAGACGGGGAGCAATTACAGAGAAGGCCCCCTTTCTCATTCCCACTAGCTGTGCTTAGGATGGGGGTGGGACTGAGAGGAGGGCATCCTTCCTTGACTGCAGTGCATGGAATGGTCTGTATAGGGAGATTAGACAAATAGCCTATAACCGAACTGTTGAGAGCTTTATAGATAATGACCAGCACTTTGTATTTACCTGGAAGCGAACTGGCAGCCAGTGAAGCTGCCGCAGCATGGAAGTCGTCCTCTCATGATATGGTGCACCAGTTAGCAATCTACCCGCTGATTTCTGCACTAATTTCAGCTGCTGAACTATCCTCAAAGGCAACCCCACATAGAGAGCTGGCATATATACTGTATGGTAACTTCCAGTGGACATTACTCTTTTCAGTAGGATTTGCTACTATCTACAGTTTCTCTGGTAAATTCAGGCAGGTATTCCTTGTGGATAAAGGAATCGTACTGCATTCTGCACAGCAATATTTTGTTATAGGTCTAATTTGTACAGCAATTACCAAAGGGTGAATGGGAACGAAACCTCTGTGCTGACCAGTTTCTAGCAGATGCTTTCTGAATAACACATTCTGTCTTTGTTTCTCCTTCAGGTCTGTTAAAAGTAATCTCTGGTGTTCTTCAGCTTGGAAATATTATGTTCAAGAAGGAACGCAACACAGATCAGGCTTCCATGCCTGACAATACAGGTAAATATGTTCCTTGGGTATTGAGGGGTTAAGAGTATGCTTCTTATTCTCAGAATAGTTCAAGTCTTAAAAGTGCTGTGCACATACATATAAGAGTCCCAACTGGAAATGCATACTAATAGACTCTAGTGGTATTATATAAATGCTTACATACTTCATGTTGGTTTTTTATGTAGACAGCTTCCTAGCAGCAGGTTGCAGCTGTTAAGATTGTGAGCAGCCACTGGTGTTGCCTCCTGGTGGCAGAAACATTGTGTACATGTGAACAGTTGCTCAGCTACTGTCTAATTGCAACCACCTGTGATTAGCCACATGTAATATCTATGGTGGTGACACAGAATAGAGAGGAAGGAAAAGGAGGAGGGAAGTTGGGAGGAGACCACAGATGATAAGATCTGGAGGAAAAATATTGAGAAAGAAAGTTAAAACATCAGAATGTAGAGGAAGATAAAACACAGGCAAGAGGGTTAATAAATAGACTGAAAGAAGATCTCGATGGACTTACTCCTCTTCAGAAGGGACATGCAATTGAGACTGCTGCCGTGCATTGAACCATCATTAGGATGGGTTGGATTTATAGCCTCTAAGGCTGAAGCTTTTTGCCTCCTTGCCTTATAGGTCTGAAATCAGTGCCTTCCACACTTCCTGTAGCAGGAAGAAGGGAGGAAAGTGAACAATTAGGAATGGAACTACAGTATTGTTACAAGAGTTCAAAGCCTGAGGCTTATTGCTGTGGAATGTGACTTTGCTTTCGGTTTAGAGAGGAAACACATTTAGGTGGCATTGGGGTAAATGTCAGCCCTAAGATTTAATGTCAAAGATTAAACTTTGGATATTTCAATTTGAAGACAGACTTTTGTGTGCTGAAGCTACTGAGACGTTGGGTTTGGCCACCTGGTGCTCAAATTCCAGAAATTTCAGGGCAGAGGAGATTACCACCCTCAATTCAGAGTTGGCTAAATTTAAAACAGGTGGATATGTGATATCAGTTAATACTTAGTTGTAGAGAACAAAAAACAAACCAGGCTGCTTGGGTATCCCTTATCTGAAATACTTGGGACCAGAAGTGTTTTGGAATTTGGATTCTTTCAGATTTTGGAATACCATGTATTTTCATGTACATACATTAGAGTTGAGACGGAAGTCTAAAAACAAAGTTCATGTATATATTGTCAAAAGCTTTCATGGCTGGAATCACTGGGTTGCTGTGAGTTTTTCGGGCTATATGACCGTGTTCTAGCAGCATTATCTTCTGACATTTTGCCTGCATCTGGCTGTCATCTTCAGAGGTTCTGTTGGTAGTAAACCAAGTGGAGTGTATGTATACCTGTGGAATGTCCAGGGTGGGAGAAAGAACCCTTGTCTTTTTAAAGCAGTCATTCTCAACCTGTTGGTCTGCAGATGTTTTGGCCTTCAACTCCCAGAAATCCTAACAGCTGGTAAACTGGCTGGGATTTCTGGGAGTTATAGGCCAGAACACCTGGGACCCCACAGGTTCAGAACCACTGGGTAAAGCAAACACACTTTGTGTACATTGAACCATTAGAAAGTAAAAGTGTCACTATGTCAGCCACCCATGTGGACAGGTTTGGATTTTGGAATTTTGTTTAAGGGATGCCCAAACTATATCTGTGTCCTTTTATATTTTCTTGGTTTGTAATCAAGAAGGTTCCTCAGTTATCTAGTATAGCAGTCCAAGAAGATGTGGAAGTTCTCTTAAAATTATGTTAATTACATGTATGTCCCAGCTTGCTTTCATGATAGAACAACTCTATGACATAAACAGGGTAGACACAGGATGGGTGGATGAGTAGTTTCCCAACCAAATCCAAACATACTTTGTTTTCGAAGGCTTACTGTATCATATGCCTTCATTTTATTCTGCAAGATCTTTTAAGTGACATACACAAAAGAGTGGACATCTTACTTGTATCTCTGGATCTTGAAGCAAACCAAACATTTCCATCTCTCATTGTACTTTGAATGTGCTCTTTGAAATCTGTTACATTCAAATACATGACTCTCTCAGAAGCAGGTAAGTATTCACCCTTTCATAATAAAATGAAAGAAATAAAAGTACTAAATATCTCCTTCTGCTCTTGTGTTCTTTTAGCTGCTCAGAAAGTTTCTCACCTTCTGGGTATCAATGTGACAGACTTCACCAGAGGAATTCTCACCCCTCGCATCAAAGTGGGCCGAGACTATGTCCAGAAAGCTCAGACTAAAGAGCAAGTATGTATTGTAACTGAGTAAAGTTTTAAAATGAAAACAAAACAAAAAAGGCTTTCTGACGGGGGGAAAAACAGGTGGAATGTTGTGGGATTTAACTTTCAAGTAAATATGTGCGGAATTGTGTTTAAATCTTGAAGATCTAAGTCATTCACTGCTCTTAACTAACTAACTTTGAATAGTTCTATAGGGGCAGAGTGTGGACAATAGCTGATAGGAATGTTTTCTGTCTGCTATGCTTACAATCATGTCACCATCATGTCTTTCCCATAACAACATTGTGTTTCTGTTGCTACTAATTTTGTATCCTGTTAACTTTTGGAGTTGAGAATATTAGCACATTTATTTATTCATTTACAACATTTATATGCTGCCCTTCTCACCCCGAACGGGATTCAGAGCAGTTTACAAGATGTATATACATACAATATAATATATTATTAGCATAGTAAAATATCAGTAATACTATTACTATATTGTATTATACCATTATATTGTAATATTGTTAGTAATATAACAATATTACATATAATTATATATAAATATATAATTATGATATATTATTATATTGCATTACATTATAATATTATAAATATTATATGTATATACAATATATTATATTACGTTATATTATATTATATTCTTAACATAGCACAGGAGACAAGGTGGAACTGTCTTCTGCCCCCTCTCTTTTCACTCTGGCCCAGAGCGGCACATGTTTTAGACATTCACCAACTTCTTAATTTGAAATGAGACATAATTTTTATAGGGTGGTGAATCTACCAGTGACCCAGCACTGCAGCCAGGAATCTATGAAGTGTGATTATGTTTTCTGTACTGTTTTATTTGGACATTGCATGTGACTTGAGCCCATTTTTTAGGCTGACTTTGCCATTGAGGCTCTGGCTAAAGCCACTTACGAACGCATGTTCAGGTGGCTAGTGATGCGCATCAACAAAGCACTGGATAAGACAAAGAGACAAGGAGCATCTTTCATCGGGATCCTTGATATTGCTGGCTTCGAAATCTTTGAAGTAAGTAAAAAGAGTGCTTCTTTAATTTCAGCACAAAATATATGTAGCATGAAGGAAGCAGAGTTGATACGTTGTGAATCAAAACAGATTTTTAAAGAGCTCAGCTGCAATAAATTCAAAGGCTCTTCAGAGAAAGGATAGAATAAAATGTAGTAAGGAAATATACATTATTTTTGTGCATATTGAAAGTTGAATACGAATAGATGGGGCAGTAAATTTATATCGGATATTAGTCATGTATCCTTATTAAGGATAAGGATGGAAGGTTGATGTTTTTGGTGCCTAGGGAAAGAAATGGCTAGGGAGTAATTTGGCAGATTGGGTGGTGTCATCTTCAAGCTGAGAATGAATGTCAATACCAAGGCCAAAAAGTCTTGTGATCGGGCTGAATATCCAGGGAATAAAAGAAATTCATAAGAAGGGTGCTAACTGATGACCAACTTGATTTGTGATCCTTTGGGCTCAGCCAGTGGTACAAAATCCTAGAAGGGCCACACAGACTCTTGCCCTCTAGTTAGGACTCCTGCTTGCATATGTATAGATGTCCAGCTTCGAAGCTGTAGGGAACTGTAATGATCCGGTGGCACAGTGGGTTAAGCTGTTAAGCTGCTGAGCTGCTGAAAGGTCAATGGTTTAAATTCGGGGAGTGG
This sequence comes from Anolis sagrei, assembly GCF_037176765.1. Taxonomy (NCBI): domain Eukaryota; kingdom Metazoa; phylum Chordata; class Lepidosauria; order Squamata; family Anolidae; genus Anolis; species Anolis sagrei. The sequence goes on from NC_090025.1 coordinate 166,795,534, forward strand.
GGTTAGCTCCTTCTGTTAGCCCCAGCTTCTGCCAACCTAGCAGTTTGAAAACATGCAAATGTGAGTAGATCAATAGATACCACTTCAGCAGGGAGGTAACGACACTCCATACAGTCATGCTGGCCACATGACCTTGGAAGCATCTACGGACAACGTTGGCTCTTCAGCTTAGAAATGAAGATGTGCACCCCCCCCCCCCCCCCCCCAGAGTCAGACACGACTAGACTTAATGTCAAGGTGGAAACTTTACCTTTACTATTGCAGCTCTGACACACATAGTCCTCATTTGGAGATTGACAGACAGTGAAAGAGGATGAAGTTTAATTTTAAAAATTTCCTGTTAGGTTTATCTTATTCTTCATATAATCCCATCTTACAAGATGACTGTTTCCGTTTTTAAAAATAATTTTGTGTTTAATTTTTTAAATAACTTGCACAGTTTTACAAACCCTCACAAACCTTTCTTGTGAGTAAACTAATAACTGGATAGCTTGATTGCTCAAAAATGAGGGGTTACAAATACACTGGGAGTCAAACAAATAGACATCTGTACCTTGTTAGATTTTCCGTTGCTACATAGTGTGCTGTTCCATTTTGGTACTTTTCCCCATGTGATTTGCACTTTAGTAGGTATCTGAACAGTAATCACCCACATGTATTTGTTTTCCCTTTGAAACAGCTGAACTCATTTGAACAGTTGTGCATTAACTACACAAACGAGAAGCTGCAACAGCTCTTCAACCACACCATGTTCATCTTGGAGCAAGAAGAATACCAGCGTGAGGGCATAGAGTGGAACTTCATTGACTTTGGTCTGGATCTGCAACCCTGCATTGATCTCATAGAAAAACCAGTGAGTAATGTGTATCCTATTGTGAGTAGCAGAGGGTATTGAGCTAGAGCACTCAGCTGAACAAAACATGCACGTTCAGTTTGATGCCTCCTAGGGAGCTATGTTCAACTTGTAAGAAGGTGGTACATAAGGGGAGTAGTGGCAATATTTAATATAAAACCTTTCAAGTGTTAATGAAGTGTTGAAGAAATGCAGATGCTAAAAGATAGCTCCTGATCTTCCATATTGCTGAGGATGCCTTACGTGTTAGGAATAGATATTTTCTCTTGTGCTCATCTTCCTGTGGTCTTATACAGGGTGAGGCAGCATAACTTCCTTTTTTCAAAACTTAATAAAACCCATTTTATGAATTAGAAATTTTTATTTTTATAATATAGGCGCATACTTAAAGTTTTGTTTTATGTAGTTTTGAAGATCAAATTAGGAAGGTGACGTCCCCCATTCTCCATACACTGAGTAAACCGATTTCTGGTGTTTGTCATGACTCTTGGCAGCATAGCAGGCGTTATGTTGGCAGTTTCTTCCTGGATGTTGGTCTTCAAATCTTGTAGGGTCCTTGGATGGTTTACATAAACACGGGATTTCCAAAAACCACATAGAAAAAAATCACAAGGGGCCAAATCTGGAGAACAGGCTGGCCATTCCAAATCTGCTCGAAAAGTAGGCCTCAATGGCAAAAGCACGCTCCTCACTATTCCAACGCATGATGGTGACTGAACTGTGTCAGGACAAAACTTTATACTCCCGCCTCTCGAACGAGACCACTAGCGCTCCGCTATGTCTTCAACCGACTGAATGGCGTGCATTTTAAAAAAGGAAGTTATGCTGCCTCACCTTGTATCTTGGTAGCGGTACTGATTTCTGTCTCTCCTCCAGGCTGGTCCCCCAGGCATATTGGCCCTCCTAGATGAAGAGTGCTGGTTCCCAAAAGCTACGGATAAAAGCTTTGTGGAAAAAGTGGTGCAAGAGCAAGGCACTCACCCTAAATTCCAGAAGCCAAAGCAGCTGAAAGATAAAGCTGACTTCAGCATTATACACTATGCTGGAAGGGTAAGGTCTCAGAGTGGTTATGTGAAAACCCAACAGATAACTACAAAATTCTCAGCTGTCCTCAGTATGGAGGCCAAGTTAATACTCTCATTCTAATGCTGGAAACAAATTCATTTTCTAGGTTGATTATAAAGCTGATGAATGGTTGATGAAGAACATGGACCCTCTGAATGATAACATTGCTACTCTGCTACACCAGTCCTCTGATAAATTTGTGTCTGAACTGTGGAAAGACGGTATGGCAAACAGAATTCTTCTCTCATTTTCTTTAAGAGTCATTCAAGCACCCAGTACACAGCAATCCAAAACTTGAGCATGTGAATCTTTACTTTAAAAGCTCTTCTTTTGTTGCTGAAGTGAGGAGAATTTAAAACAGGCATGGGGAAACTTGGGCCCTCCAGGTGTTTGGATTTCAACTCCCACAATGCCTAACAGCCTCAGGCCCTTTCCTTTTCCTCCTCAGCCGCTTAAGCGGCTGAGGAGGAAAAGGAAGGGGCCTGAGACTGTTAGACATTGTGGGAGTTAAAGTCGAAAACACCTGGAGGGCCCAAGTTTGCCCAAACCTGATTTAAAAGGTCAGGCTGGCAGGGTAGAATCTTAGTATATCTTTCAGACATATGCTCCCTATAGTTTCCTGCATCCAAATACAGGATTTAATGAAATAGGCCACAACTTGCCTCTAAAAGACTTTCTTTGCTTGTTCCAGTGCCATTAGGTGTCTTGCACTCTGGATTATTTTTCTTTGCTTTGAGTCTTACTTTTACTGTCTCTTTTCTTGGGTTTTTCTTTGACGTCTCTGTTGCAGAGATGCAGAACATTCAGAGAGCCTATTTCTATCAACATTTTCCTATTCTTCATCTAGAACCAGGTGACTGAGAACCCGGCTGTTGTGTCGTGTCATGTGATTCCTTCTAGAGCCATGCAAGAAATGCTTCTATTAATTCTTCTATTCCCCTTTTACTGTTCCTGCTTGTCTGTCTCATCCAGTCCGCCTGCTTTTTGCTAGTAGAACCCTTTGGACTTGCAGGGGAAAAAAAACCACAGTCTTTTTTAAAAAAAAAGCAAGATATGAACACTGGTACAGCAGCAGGGCATAGATGGATGGTACTGGCTTAAGAGTTTGTGCAAATGTCAATCTTACAATATTTCTTTACATATAAACCCAATGAAAGTGGCTTGTGGGATTACCATTTGTGGCTGTTCATAGAATTATAGAATCATAGAGTTGGAAGAGACTTCATAGGCCATCCAGTCCAACCCCCTGCCAAGAAGCAGGAAAATCGCATTCGAAGCACCCCTAACAGGTTTCCAGCTTCTGTTTAAAAGCCTTCAAAGAAGGAGCCTCCACCACACTCAGGGTCAGAGAGTTCCACTGCGAAACAGCTCTTACAGTCAGGAAGCTCTTCCTAATGTTCAGGTGGCATCTCCTTTCCTGTAGTTTGAAGCCATTGTTCCGTGCCCTAGTCTCCAGGGCAGCAGAAAACAAGCCTGCTCTTTCCTCCCTATGACTTCCCCTCACATATTTATATTTATCGGTTGTCTGGATAATTTTGGCCATAAAGAACAGTAGTTTTCCGGTGGCTAACATTGTTTTTTCTTGGTTTAAAAGATACAATTAATGAATTTTGAAGTTTTTGTTATGGGAAAAGATTTCTTTGTCTGCCTCCTGATCAGAGGTGTTTGATTTCGTTTTGTTACAGACTCTTAACATTTTACCTTTAAATGAATTAAGAATTTACATTTGAAGAAGAAGAGGCAATTTGATTCTCAGCTACACACACACACACCCAGGAATACTCTGCTCTAGTAGTGCATCTTGTCTCTCAATATATAATGCATTCCTGCTTTAGCAAGTTAAAGGGTTTTCTTTGAGAATAATTTCTTATTATTATTACCATCATCAGTAGTAGTTGGCCTAATTGTCACTTAGCAAATGTCAGTGATTTGGCTGACCACATTGTTAACATATCCTGTTTTAAAAGCTTCAGTCCGATACTATAGTTACAATGATTATGTTTGTTTTAGTTTTTGATCATTGTGATAATCTTTAAGAAGTGGGTTCTGTTAATCTTACATGTGGATACTATAGAAAGAGAACTGAACAAAAAACTCAGTTGTTTTAAGCACAAATGAATAATATAATAATAAACTTTATTTATATCCTGCTACCATCTCCCCAAAGGGACTTGGGGCGGCTTACAAGGCACTCCAGGGTGCACATACAACACACAACAGATCAAAATGGTACAAAAGTATAAACCAAGTCACATAAAATTATAACAACCCCAATCAACACATGTAGCATAAAATCAAAATAATACAACTTTAAAACAACAGTAGATAAAACTAACTGCCATCAATTCACAAGGTGCCAAGTGTCAGCTTCATATGGGCCCATTCAGCCCACTCAAGGTCAAAGGCCTGTCTGAACATCCATGTTTTCAGGTTGGAACTGAAAGATTGAAGTGTGGGGGCTGCTGAATATACAAACGCTCAATTTCCTTCTGTCTCTGTGTCCTGCCAGACAATTTACATCAGCTAAAATTCATATGTTATAACCCATCCCATATAACCATCATGTAATAAATTCTGTATGACATTATTCAAAAGATATGCTGTAGATCAGCATAGGAAAACTTTGGCCCTCCAGGTGTTTTGAACTCCCACAATTCCTAACAGGCAGTAGGCTGTTAGGAATTGTGGAAGTTGAAGTCCAAAACACCTGGAGGGCCAAAATTTGCCTGTGCCTGCTGTAGATGCATTCTTTTTAGTGAGTGTGGAATAGGAAACTCACTAATTAATTTAGCTTAGAGACGTTAAGCACAACACAAATTTCAAAATAATCTCCGATTCTACACTCTTATTTTACTTTGGGTTTTGAGCATACAGATCTTAAAAGACAGCTTTCTTAAGAGTATCTTTACAGCATGTCCTCTCAATTTGATGGCTGCCTCCCACAGTCTTATAACACTATACTTTAATGGAGGAAAGAAAAAATCTTTACTCTTCAGTGGGTATCTTTGCAAGAAAGCATCATTATATTGATGTTAAAGCAGACATGAGGAAAAGAGAGAGAAAGAATATATTGTCTTGACCAAGCTTGTTGTGCCAGTTCCATGGTAATCCTTGGCCTAAAATGGCTGTTTCAGCTATCGGCTAGATCTGTCGGGCATGTGATGGATCCTAGCTCAAGTAGTGAGTGGCTGCTTTCTTCCCTTTTTGTTGTTGTTCCTAATACAAATGATAAATAGGACTTCTACTTCTGTAGAGAAAGAAGCAAATTATTCCTGCAAATTCCTTTTCTGTCCTTGCTGTGTCCAGATAAAGTGATGTATTCTTCTCACCCGAGCTGTGAAGTATAACGTAATCATTTTGAATGTTTCCTCCAGTTGACCGTATCGTTGGGTTGGATCAAGTTGCTGGCATGTCAGATTCAGCGTTGCCTGGGGCCTTCAAGACCAGGAAGGGCATGTTCCGCACAGTAGGACAACTGTACAAAGAGCAACTGGCCAAGTTGATGGCTACCCTGAGGAATACCAACCCCAACTTTGTCCGTTGCATCATCCCCAACCACGAGAAGAAGGTAAAATTCACATTTTGTGTATAAGCAGCAGTAATGTAGTTTGCCCAGACCTTGGAAGTGATTCTAAAGATTGCTATTCTTGCTTGTGTTTTTGAAGAATGTTTGGTGGAGAATAGCTATATGCAGATATTCTACAACTAGTTCTTCCTTACCCTGCTTTTAAACATGGTTGACTTGGCTTTGGAATTATCTGCTGTTCTTAAAATATCTCATGTATCCTGGGGTCTCCTGTGTAACTGTGTTTTAAGTTCTGTTCAAAAACATTTTCTGTCGAGGAATGTGGGTAATATATTCCAATTGTTAGGAGCGAGGCTTGCAAAGATTTTTTTTCTAACAGGAAGTTGTAACATTTATTTACTAAGATAGTTATACCTTGCCCATGTAAAGGATGTCCACAGTGCTAGCAATAAATATGTATTAAATTTTTCTTTTTAAATTTATTTAAAAATAAATAGACAGAAAGAAAGCAGTTATTACATTTCTAAGTTTAATTATCCACAGAGAGTGGTGCCTTTAAAATGTTTTCCTTCCTTTGCTTTGCAGGTAAAAATGTAAGTGAACATTATTTATAGTTTGGGGATTTTCTTCATAGTCTTTCATAATTATAATAATAATATAAATTCAGTCTTTTTCTTATAATTTGAGAAAAAGGCTTTGCAATTGTTGCATATGTCCCTGATCTGAATATAAGATGGAAGGTTGTTGTTGTTTTCTAAAAGAGGATATTTTAGCTGAACTTTAGCTAATGTGATGTATCAGTTTTCTGACATAGGAATTTACTGCTGCTCTGTAATACCAGTAATTCAGTATTAGAAGTTTGTAGTTTAGTTGTTACTTCAGAAATTGTCATCGCTGTGATCTCTTAATTCATTTGTTAATTTCTGTCAGTGAACTTCATCAAACATAGCACGTCTTAGCATAATTCAATCTGAAAATTTCAATTTGAATAATGGTAGTAGGTCTGCCTATTCTAGGATAAGGTACAATTCATATACCAATTTAAGCCGGGCACCCATGAATCCTTGTAAACAATCTGCCTTTCCTCTGCAGGCTGGAAAACTGGACCCACACCTTGTCCTAGATCAGCTTCGCTGTAACGGTGTGCTGGAGGGAATCCGTATCTGCAGGCAAGGTTTTCCCAACAGAGTTGTCTTCCAGGAGTTCAGACAAAGGTAAAATTGACCTATGGTCTCAGATGTATATTGAATACAGTGTTGGAATGCTTTTAGGTTGTCAGGTATCCACACACAGTTTCTAAATAAAATCTGTCTTGATAGTTAGTCATCCATTCTAAATTAATGAGTGTCTTAAAATCCCTAAATGGTACCTGGCTATGCCACTTGAATGGTAGACTAGTTAGTAGGCTACAATGGCATTGCAACAAATCTTAAACATATCCCTTGGCTCTGCTGGCAGATAGTGCATCAGTGGTTTACAGTTGCCTACTCCACCCCCTGTGTACTCAAACTGCATTGGATAATTTTATTATCAGTAGTAGTTACAACACGTTGTTGTTTTGTGCCTTCAAGTCAATTTTTCTAATGCAGACCCTATTGTGGGGTTTTCTTGCCTTCCTTCCAGACTCAGATAATATGACTTGCCCTAGGCATCCCATGAGTTTCCATGGCTAACCAGGGGATTCAGTCCCTGGTCTACTGGAGCTTAAGTCAAACCACTGCACCACATTCAATGTGACACTAAATTCCTCCTTTGCATCCGACTTCTACCAGATGTTAAGAATAATCAGTCTTTATTTTCCCAGAATAATAAAACTTATAAGAGATAGCAGGATAATCTCTTCCTATGATCTTCACTGTAACCCTGCCGTGAAATTTCTATAGCAGGATAATCTCTTGCAATTCTTACCTCACACAAATGATGTGAGTTGGTAATGGAATTATAACATCTTTCATTCTAGATACGAGATCCTGACTCCAAATGCCATTCCAAAAGGGTTCATGGATGGAAAGCAAGCCTGTGTGCTGATGGTAAGTTTCTTGCTCCAGTGTTTGAGAAAATAATAAGTGAAGAATCATACACATCCCTTCATTAAACTAAGCATAGTGCCATTTCCTGATGGAATTACCTAGTACTTGAATTTCCCATTACCTCCTTTAGGTCCCTTTTCATGAATTAATGCCACGTTTCAAGACTTATTCTTCTATTAATCTGTACTTAACAGAAGATTGCATTACACTCTCATCATTTAAAATGAACTTGGAATGTTCTTTCTAAGTATCTCTGTAATAGTTAAATGAAAACTCCTGAATGTTTGTTCCTAACTTCAGAGCCTGATAAAATCCCGTTGTCTTCCGTGATTTAAGTAAACATGGAGGGATTTGCTTGTAAATAAATGTTTCTCCTGATGTATTTTTAGTATTAATGATTAAGTGTGATTTCTCCCTTTTAGATCAAAGCCTTAGAGCTGGACCCAAATCTTTACAGGATTGGACAAAGCAAAGTGTTTTTCCGAGCAGGTGTCCTTGCCCACCTTGAAGAAGAAAGGGATTTGAAAATCACAGATGTTATTATTGGGTTCCAGGCATGTTGTAGAGGCTACTTGGCTAGAAAGTAAGTACAAAGTAATTGCTAATCTTTACTTATTCACATCCTTGGCCAGCTGGCATTCTGAAATTTTAAAACAGCAGTTGGCTCTTTCTCTATTTTTTTTACATTGCAGAAAAGCTAAATTAATGAAACACAAGGTAAATACTGAATGGAAACACTAAGTATAGGATGCTGAATTTTCTAAAGTTCCCTTGTCTTCCTGTATGGCTGCTGCTTTAAATCAAAGTAAAATGCCAACGCACAATTCCAGTTTTGTAGACCCTTGGATGTCTTGCCACAGTTCAGATTCAAGGAATAAAGCATCAAGCTCGTATTGTGAAGTTTGCATGGTCATCAAGTTTGCAAATGACACCAAATTGGGAGGGATAGCTAATACTCCAGAATACAGGAGCAGAATTCAAAACGATCTTGGGTCTAAAATAACAAAATGAAGTTCAGCAGGAGGGACAAATGCAAGATACTCCACTTAGGTAGAAAAAAAATGTAGTGCAAAGATACAGAATGGGGGATGCCTGGCTTGACAGAAGTACATGAGAAAAGATCTTGGAATCCTCATGGACAACTAGTTAAACATGAGCCAACAATGTGATGCGGCAGCAAAAAAAAAGCCAATGGGATTTTGGCCTGCATAAATAGGAGTATAGTGTCTAGATTCAGGGAAATCATGTTACCCCTCTATTCTGCCTTGGTCAGACCATATCTGGAACGCTGTGTCCAATTCTGGGCCCCACAATTGAAGGGAGATGTTGACAAGCTGGAATGTGTCCAGAGGAGGGTGACTAAAATGATAAACGTTCTGGAGAACAAGCCCTATGAGGAGAGGCTTAAAGAGCTGGGCATGTTTAGCTTGCAGAAGAGAAGGCTGAGAGGAGACATGATGAGGGCCATGTATCAATATGTGAGGGGAAGTCATAGGGAGGAGGGAGCAAGTTTATCTTCTGCTTCCCTGGAGACTAGGACGCAGAGCAATGGCTTCAAGCTATAGGAAGGGAGATTCCACCTGAACAGTAAGAAGAACTTCCTAACTGTGAGAGCTGTTCAGCAGTGAAACTCTCTGCCCCAGTGTGTGGTGGAGGCTCCTCCTTTGGAGGCTTTTAAGCAGAGGCTGGATGGCCTTCAGTCGGGGGTGCTTTGAATGCAATTTTTGTGCTTCTTGGCAGGGGGTTGTACTGAAGGGCCCACAAGGTCTCTTCCAACTCTATTATTCTATTTGTGACACACAGGAGGCATGAAGTCAATAGAAGAGTACCAGGATGAGGTAGGGGATAAGGAGCAAATGGTGAGAGGGTTCTTCCAAAACTGATAGTGAGGTACTATTCATATATAACAAGAGCTGACAAAGGGAAGGTGACAGTGCTTCTGTACCTGTAAAGGTAGTATATACAAAAAAGGAATTTCAATGGTTGATGCTTCTCATGAAAACAAGGAACTACCAGCACCCTATGAAATTGGCTCTTCTGTACAGGAGTCCTTATCAGTTTTCACTCTGGAAACCCTGCATCTGACAAGTGGGCTAATTGTGGCCTGCAGGCTGAGTGCAGCCACCAGGATTGCCAGGGTAGAAAAATCTATATGTCCCTCAAATGGTGAGGTGTATCTTTGCCATGTTTTTGGGCTTCCATTAAACATATTAACCCAGAACAGGCCTCTTTTTATATCAGTAGGTGAACAGGAAATTACACCCACTTTTTTCCTGTTGTTAAAAAAGTGTCTCCAGCACCTTTAATGGACTGGGGAAAGTGAAACAGGATGAGAATTCTCTTCATGCCCCATAGGAGACCTGAGTGGCAGGGGAGAGCAGTGAGTATTTTTCTGAGTGTTTAAGGCTTGATGAAGCCTTAAACACCCAGAGTTGTTCAATCCAGTCTATAAAGTGATCATTGACACAGTGGAAAGAATGGAGGCTAGGACTTTGGGAGGGAAAAGAATGATACAGTAGGAGAAAACAAAATTAGGATTTTGCTATGATTATTAATCTTGAGAAATGTTAAAGTCTGTAAGGGTTTTCCCAGACCTTTTCTCACATTCTCACTATCTCACGTTTCTCATCATAGGGCTTTTGCCAAACGCCAACAGCAACTAACAGCAATGAAAGTGCTCCAGAGGAATTGTGCAGCCTACTTGAAGCTTCGCAACTGGCAATGGTGGAGACTGTTTACAAAGGTAGTAATTGGGGAAGCCATAAAGTGACAGGGAATTTTAGTGTTGATGTTTAAGAAAGGTGATGCAGCAGGTTTAACCGCTGAGCTGCTGAACTTGCTGACTGAAAGGTTGGCAGTTCAAATCCAGTGAGTGGGGTGAGGTTCCGCTGTTAGCCCCAGCTTCTGCTAGCCTAGCAGTTTGAAAACATGTAAATGTGACTAGATCAATAGGTATCACTTTTGCGGGAAGGTAATGGTGCTCCATGCAGTCATGCTGGCCTCATGACATTGGAGGTGTCTATGGACAACTCTGGTTCTTCACCTTGGAAGTGGAGATCACCATCCCATAGAGCTGGACATGACTAGACTTAATGTCAGGGTAAATCTTTACCTAAAGATCTTATAGACTTATGAATATTGGATCTGAAATATTGTCCATTTTAGGATGACTAAAAGATGCATAATCTCTTTAGCAATTTCATGTATCATGCTTCAGAAAGAATTCATTGGCTTTAAGATGGAAGCTACCTGTACTGTAGATGGGCTTAGAACTTGGAAGCTCTGTGCAGGATGGATCAAATGTTTCTCCATCACACAGATTGGGAGGCATGAAATAAGTTATTGTCCAAATTTTATCACAGGTGAAGCCTTTGCTACAAGTGAGCCGGCAAGAGGAGGAGATGCTGGCCAAGGAAGAAGAACTGGTGAAAGTGAAGGAAAGACAGTTGTTTGCAGAAAACAGAGTGTCAGAAATGGAATCTCTTCAGACACAGGTGAACTTGGGTTGTTCTCTCAAGTACTGGGTGGCCATCTCCTTTGCTCTTGAAATGTTTTGCAGTTTTTAACTGATTTTGAACAGTATCCATGTATGTATTAAGTCATGCAGTAAAACATGCAATTTGAGACATGGTTTCTCCTTCAGTCTTCCTTAGCTAAATACCTTACAGTAAGAGTACATAGCTGTTTTGGGCTCAATACTATTGGCTAGGATTCTTGTATTGATTGCCTGTTGAGGGCTTCGTATGTCCACAGTCAGGCACCTACATATACAAATGCATGTGTATGAAGAATCTCCCACTTCTCATATGCCTGTCCTACCCACCTGAGCAACTTCCTTTCATAGAATCATAGAATCAAAGAGTTGGAAGAGACCTCATGGGCCATCCAGTCCAACCTCCTGCCAAGAAGCAGGAATATTGCATTCAAATCACCCCTGACAGATGGCCATCCAGCCTCTGCTTAAAAGCTTCCAAAGAAGGAGCCTCCACCACACTCCGGGGCAGAGAGTTCCACTGCTGAACGGCTCTCACAGTCAGGAAGTTCTTCCTAATGTTCAGATGGAATCTCCTCTCTTGTAGTTTGAATCCATTGTTCCGCGTCCTAGTCTCCAAGGAAGCAGAAAACAAGCTTGCTCCCTCCTCCCTGTGGCTTCCTCTCACATATTTATACATGGCTATCATATCGCAGTGATTTTAAATGAACTCATGAGATTCTACGGTCTTAAGGAGCTGCAGAGTGCTGCACGTGAACCCAGGTTGTGCATTCCTCCTTTGTAAGTTTGTCTGACCATCAAATGGGCTTTCTTTGTCCTGTATGTGTCTGTGAGAGAGAGAGTGGGTAATGCTTTTAAGCACAGTCGTGCACTTGATTCTTCAGGTACACATCTCAATTAACTGGAGTTTCCAGGCAGTTGTGAGTAGGAATGCAGCCTACATCCTAAGTTAAGATTGTATTCCAAACTTTGTAACAAGTACAGAAGGGATCGTAGGGCCTTCTGTTTACGAACATGGTTGGTCTGTTTTTGCTAAGGGCAACCATTATGTGAATGTAATCTAACATTTTCAGTGTCTGATGCATTTAGCAGTATATTAAAGCCTCAAATTGACTTGAAATATGTGTATGTTATACAGCTCCTGGCAGAGAAGATGCAGTTGCAGGAACAGTTGCAAGCAGAGATAGAGCTGTGTGCTGAGGCAGAGGAGATCAGAGCCCGCTTGACAGCGAAAAAACAAGAGCTAGAAGAAATATGCCATGACTTGGAGGCCAGGGTGGAGGAAGAGGAAGAACGGTGCCAGCATCTGCAAGCTGAGAAAAAGAAAATGCATCAGAACATTCAGGTAATGGCAGGATTGAGGCTATTGCTATAATATGGGATGGGTTTGAATGTAAAAAGTGCCTAAGTAGCAGGTAAGTTTGGTTGCTCAACGAAGATGGCCTGTGGAAAAAACCCTGGACACATGCAGGTTTGCTCCTCCAAATTCTTGGTGTTGCTTGTTGTTCATGCTGAAAGCCTTATGGTGCTGGTAGGAGTTAGGCTGATCATAGACTGTTCAAGCCACTGAATGACATGCTTTCTCATGTTATTTATGCAGGAGCTTGAAGAACAGCTGGAGGAAGAGGAAAGTGCCAGGCAAAAGCTACAATTGGAGAAAGTGACCACTGAAGCAAAGCTGAAGAAGCTGGAGGAAGACCTGATTGTTTTGGAAGATCAAAACTGCAAACTGGCTAAGGTAAGGCAGAAACCAAACTCATGTATGATACATTCTTAGCATATCCAATGACGATGGAAGTATTCTTTTTTTTTTTCTCAAGTGCAGAGGGAAACAATTTTGGAATGTGCAGTTTGATGCCAGTTTGGCACTAACTTTGGCACTTAAGTTCACCCCCTGTCTTTTTTTACTTTGTGCTACCACAATTTAATGGCACATTAGCAATTAGAAGTGAAAGAATCCAGCTTCCTTTTTTGTCTAAATTGTATTTTCATATTAAAACAAGATACTTATGAGATATGTGCCTTTTTAAAAAAGAGAATCTTGCTTCCCTGAGGCATTGAATTCTCCTCTAGAAATCAGGTCTGTGTTGCCTTCATGGCTTAAGTCCCTAAATGAGGGACTTGCTGGTGAGTGCCCTAGTGGGTGTCCCAATATTATTTTCCTCTGAATTTTAAAATACCAAATTACATATTTTAGTACAAGCATCAAGAAGATGGCAGCTAAGGTTAGGTTCCATCCCAGAAGAGAATAAAGATTAATATCCTGTGCATTTTCTGTTTCATCATACCCTGATGATTTTAAAGACTTCATTAAGTCACTGCAGAAATAAGAAAACAGTAGGTGTAACAGTTTGCAGTTTCATGAATACCACTAAAATTAAGGTGGTTCTTATTGAATTGTTTTGTTGCTTTTCAACTGCATGTTTATTTGTGTTGTTTTGTTACATTAATTCAGATGTTTTATGTTCAAGTTTTATGTTAGTTATACTTTTCAATTTAGTATATTTTATTTAAATTATAGTTGTTATGCTTAAATTGCTCTTTATGTGGGATTATTTTGGGTTTTTATATTTGTATTTATTGTTATCGAGGCATTGAATGTTAGCTTTTTGGCTTGTTGGAATCCACTCTGAGTCCCCCAGGGGAGATAGGACAGAATATAAATAAAGTTGTTATAGTAGTTGTTGTAGTTATTATTTAGTTTGTTAATTTGCATTTAAGCTTTTTGAGAGTCTTCTTGGACAATATATGGAGGGGAATATGTCTTGTGAATCATTATTGTAAACTGAAAATATATCTCCAGTTTAACCTTCCTAGGGAATTGCTGAGAGTAGTATTTAGCCATTAATCACTCTGTTAATTTCTTTGGAAATGTGCTTTTGGATTCCTTTCCTGAACCGAATAATTGTTGTAAGTTCAGTTTCTGAACCCAAACCCAAACCACATTGCAGCAAAGAGGTGCTAAGTGAGAATTCGATATTCAGATGCTGACCTGCTTAAGAGAAGGGAAGCACCTGTTCGTATGCAGTCACCCTAGTGATATTTTAGGAAATGATGCAAGCTAAAAGGTATTGCTGAATATTGGTGGCATTCAGTATTCATGTTAGGAGGGCATATGCTTATTAAGAATGATTTCATGTTAAATTAATTCATTTTATTTTAAGCTTTTTCTATTCTCAAGGGAGGCTTACTGTATTTATAATTCATCAAAACCCATTTTTCTGGCTTCTGTAGGAGAAGAAACTGCTGGAAGACAGGGTTTCTGAATTCACCACTAACTTAACTGAGGAAGAAGAGAAATCCAAGAGTTTAGCTAAACTCAAGAACAAGCATGAGGCAATGATAACTGAGCTGGAAGGTAAGGGAAGAACCTCTGAGGGTTTGGTGTGTTCAGTCTTCCCTCATCCATCGCAGCATCTCACTTTATGCATAGGATCTATTAAATCTCTCACTCCATTGGATTTTGGGTACCAATGAGTTAATATCACTAGGACTGTAGAGGGTTTGTATGGGAGATATTGATCAGTCTGATGGAACCATTCAGTGGGTGGATGTCTGAAGGTTATATGCTTTGTCAGCTGAGCTTTGGTCTGAATAAAAACAATCTCTAAAACAGCCCAATGGAGAAGAGCAGCTGGTTCCATTTCTCTTCCTGCTGTGGGAATATTTCTGGTCTTGTATATTCAGCGGTGTTTGAATACTGGGGTTTGTGTTACTGCTACTGGTTCTGAAAGATACTTTTGTGACATGGCTAGTAATGCTGCTATAAAGGCTGTTGCTTAATTTGACTTGCTATTTAAAAGATTGTGGGTAGTTTTCACCCTTTGCATAGAATGCCTCTCATGGGTGTCCTATAACTTTGAGGAAATGCCATAATCTGCTTTAGTTGGGCTGTTTTTTTTAAGAGTAAAGGAGGAATATGGGGAGGCATGAGTAACTATTGAAGGATTCAAAGAGCAGCATTTCCAACATTGATCTTTAATGTGTATATCTGACCAAGGAGGTGTCATTCCAGCCCATCGCAGGAGTGGTTTTGAGATCCAGGTTCTGGTATTCGGACTTTTTATGCGAAATGTTCATTAGAATGGAAATAAATAAAATGCACCACTGTTCTCTCCCTCAGAGCGATTGCGACGGGAAGAAAAGCAACGGCAGGAGTTGGAAAAAACTCGCAGGAAGCTAGAAGGGGACTCGACTGATCTGCATGATCAGATAGCTGAACTGCAGGCTCAAATAGCAGAGCTCAAAATGCAGCTGGCGAAAAAGGAGGAGGAGTTGCAAGCCGCTTTGGCTAGGTGAGGCCTAGGCCTTGGGGAATTGCATTTCATATTGGCAATCACGGAGTTGGCGAAGATGCCCTGTGCCTCTTTGAGATGGGATTGTGCTACCTCTTTAAAAAAGAAGTGGTCTCAGTTTAAATCAGAACTGGGAAAGGACAAAGCCATGTAAACATTTCATGAAGCCCATTTGGGCTGCTTTCATTTTCCCACCCCCTGCACCCAGCACCCTCAAAGAGTTTTTTTCCAGTGTTTCCCAAAAGATTATCTATGCTATAAAATGTTCCCTTGTGGCAATTTTGTCATATATCTGCCCCAACACTGTTGTTATAGGCCTAGATGAGGTCTTTTTCTTACCAGGAAGTCCTTCCTAGTCAGCAAGGGCCCCTTCCTCTGCCTAAAGCATGCCAGATCTGTGCCTTGTGCCCTCTGGAAGCAGGATAAACTATTTTTAGACCTCTCTCTCTCTCTCTGTTTGTTTGTGAATACGAATAAAAAATGAGAGGAATTTCAACAAAATCCCCTGGAATAGCAAATTTTGCCTCAAACCTTGGCATGACATATCTCTGTTTTGTACAGGGTGGAAGAGGAAGCTGCTCAGAAGAACATGGCTTTGAAGAAGATTCGTGAGCTGGAGTCTCAGTTAACAGAGTTGCAAGAAGACCTAGAGTCGGAGCGGGCTGCCAGGAACAAAGCTGAGAAACAGAAGCGAGATCTTGGCGAAGAGTTGGAGGCTCTTAAGACAGAGCTAGAGGACACACTTGACTCAACTGCAGCACAGCAGGAACTCAGGTAGCTGTGACAATTGCCTCCTGCAGGCCCAGTGAGACTAGTTTTCTCTCTTGAAGGGATTAAATTCCTAGAAAATCTGCTAGTTTTGTGACTGCAGACTTTGTAATTAAGATCTATCCTTATGTTGTTATGCTGGGCTGTGCCACTTCCCCAGATTTGCCCCCGATGGCACAGCGGGCTAAGCTGCTGAACTTGCTGACCAAAAGGTTGGCAGTCCAAATCTGGGGAGTGGGGTGAGCTCCCACTGTTAGGCCCAGCTTCTGCCAACCTAGCAGTTCGAAAACATGCAAATGTGAGTAAATCAATAGGTACCACTTCAGCGGGGAGGTAACGAAAAGTTGTTCAAAAAAAATTAATAGAATATGAAAATACACATTTATCTTGGTTTGGAAAGATAGCATTAATAAAAATGAAAATACTTCAGGAACATATATACAAATGTGGTGGCAATGTAAATATGTAAATAATTTGGAGGGGAAAGTAGAGAAATAGAAGATATAATGAATATTAAAATAGAAAGAAGTCCTACTATATTTCTATTCTCATTATATAATAATAAACAATTGAAAAAAGAGGATAAAGGTGCAATAACAAATTTATTAACAATAGCAAGACTGCTTATAGTAAGGAACTGAAAAAGAGAAATAAATATACAAATAAAGGAGTTGTATAAGGAAGTATGGAAATTGGCCATAAATGATAAGCTGACATGTATATTAAAAGTTAAAAGAGGTATATGGAAACAAAGTGATTTTGATGATGTATGGAGAAACTTTATTGAAAAAGGGAGGGGGAGGGGAGCACAGCGGTGAGGGATAGATAATATGTATAAGCAGAAAAATAACACTAGATGCCAAAAGTTAAAGCATGGGTAGGTTGTAAATAAATTAAAAAAAAACTTTTAAAAAACCATGCAAATGTGAGTAGATCAATAGGTACCGCTCAGGCGGGAAAGTAATGGCACTTTATGCAGTCTTGCCCAGCTACATGACCTTGGAGGTGTCTATGGATAACACCGGCTTGTCGGTTTAGAAATGAAGATGAGCACCACTCCCCAGAGTCAGACTTGACTAAACTTAATTTCAAGGGGAAACCTTTACCTTTATGAGTGAGAGACTGAGTAACTTTATGACTGGTTGTGGATTGGACTATGACTTTGGAAACCAGAGTTTGAATTCTTGCTAGGCCTTGGAAATCCACTGGGTGACCTTGAGCAAGTTATTCTCTCTCAGTCTCAAAGACAGGCAAAGGAAAACCCTCTCTGAATGAATATTTCCAAGAAAACCCCATGATAGTTTCACTATAGGGTTGCCATAAGTCGAAAGGCACCCAGCAGTAACAACTTGGTGATACCCAAATTTGTGATAGCTTTGGAATGGATATCAATTTATTTTGTAAGTGACCAGTGAACATAAATGTCTGGGCTTTTTGATAGGTCAAAACGTGAGCAAGAAGTGACTGTTTTGAAGAAGACCCTGGATGAAGAGGCCAAGACCCACGAGGCGCAGATACAAGAGATGAGGCAGAAACATGCCCAGGCTGTGGAAGAGCTTGCAGAGCAATTGGAACAGACCAAACGGGTATGTGAGAATCCCCAAAAATATAATGCCAGTGTTAAGAACCTCATTAAAATATTTGCTGCTGAGAATCATCTTCCTATTTCTGCACCTGTAGTTTAAGAACAACATTAATATATTATGCATTTTAATTATGACCTTGACTTCCATGATTTATTTTCAGAAATGCTATATTCGGTGGCTAAAAGTGATGTTCTGGCATGACTTAAGAAAATTGACATTGCTTCAGTAACTCATCAAATCAATTTTAGAGGAGTTTTGATCATTGATTAGCCTGCCTGCTAATCTAGCTAATCTCTTTTTATCTGCAAGAGTACTAGCAATTAATATTTGATTATCTTGTCTTAGAATAACCAGCAACAACATGGTGAGAGCCAATATTGGATATTGGACTGGAATTCTTGGAGGTCAGAGCTCAAATCCCCTTTCAACCATGTCTTAGGGTTATCATAAGCCAAAAAGTACTTATAAGCACACAACAACACCATGGTATCTTTCCATTGTCATAATTGCTACTGATATCCTTACAGGAATAAGATGTTATGGCTGATGTCCTATATTACTGACCATAGCATAAACGTTGTGGGGATGTGTCTCCACTGTCACTATCTCTAGAACTCACTGTTTTGCTTTGATAGCCCACTCTTCAGAGTCATTCATTAGCTGGTACAAAATAGGGTTAACCAGTGAGACCGGTTTTGCCTCTTGAAAGGATTAAAATTCTAGAAAACCTGCTAGTTTTGTGACTGCAGTCTTTCTAATCAAGATCTATCCTAATGTTGTTATACTGGGCTATGTCACTTCCCCAGATTTCTCCCTGATTGTCTGGTTAACCAGAGAAACTCTTGTGCTCACAGGACTATTGACTGACAGATCAGCGGTTTGAATCTGGGGAGAGTGAGTTGAGCTCCCTCCTTCAGCTCCAGCTGCCCATACAGGGACATGGGAGAAGCCTCCCACAAGGATGGTAAAACATCAAACATCTGGGTGTCCCCTGAGCAATGTCTTTGCAGATGGCCAATTCTCTCCCACCAGAAGCGACTTGCAGTTTCTCAAGTCGCTCCTGACACCAAAAACAAAACAAAAAAACAGAGAAGCAGAGTCAAAGGCGGAGTGATATTATCTATCATGATCCACTGGGATCCTCTGGCAGCATCAGAGGTGATTTGGAGGATGGAGTTGTTTTGGTCATTGTGAAGGGAGGCAGAGTATTAGCTTCCTCTCTTCAACAACTGAAAAGTATATGCAAGTGTACAGTGTACTTTAATATCGTCTATGTCATTAACTAGATGGCAGCCTATCACTGTAAAACTTTTGGATATTTGACTCTTTATTGTAAAGCAGGAGTGGGCATTCATAACAATAATAACGACAACTTTATTTCTTACTTGCCCGCTCTCCCCAAAGGGACTCGGGGTGCCTTCCTCAATGCCTCATACAATATATTAAGGAATTAGAGATTGCATTGCAACTTCACGGGACTCAATAGCTAAACATTCACCCATTTTTGTCTTAACACAAATAGTTTTACTAGAAAAAAAAAGAATCTAAGCAAGCAGTACCCCCCCCCCCCCCCCCCCGGCAAAGCTGCTAGGGACTGTTTCACAATTTTGTTGCATTTTTAATCGTCCCACCTGATTCAGGCTCACACGGACCTTTTATTTGAATCTGGATGTGATCAAGGAGTTGCTGATGGGAGACATGTCAATGGGTTTAAGCAGGACAGGAAACTTGCCCTCTCCTCGAGTGAAATAACCAATAGTTCCTTCTGGAGGTTTTGGGGTGCTGTTGGCATTCTGAAATAGCATGCCCCCACCTGTTGGAGAGAGCAAAAACAATAAAAACCTAGAGGTGCTGCACATGGTGTTCCCTTTTTCCACATAAAAAGATCTCTTCCTGTCTCCTTCAGGTGAAAGTGAACCTTGAAAAGGCCAAGCAGGCCCTGGAGAGTGAACGCGTCGAACTATCCAACGAGGTGAAGGTTCTTCTGCAGACCAAAGGAGACTCTGAACACAAGAGAAAGAGATGTGAAACTCAGCTTCAAGAGCTGCAAGTGAAATTCACAGAAGGGGAACGAGTACGAACTGAGCTAGCCGAGAAGGTTAACAAACTGCAGGTAAGGATTCTGAGTGATTTTCTCTCCTCCTTGTCCTTCTAGTTCAGGCATGGGCAAACTTGGGCCCTCCAGGTGTTTCGGACTTCAACTCCCACAATTCCTGACAGCCTACCTGCAGTTAGGAATTGTGGGAATTAAAATCCAAAACACCTGGAGGGCCCAAGTTTTCCCCTGCCTGTTTTAGTTACTCTTTAACTTTAAGACAAAATAATTTATGGAAATATATGAGTGGTTCTCTTTGAAACACTGAGAACTGTCCATAAAGTAAATACTAAGCTACTTACTTCCAAGAGATGAAGTGGCAGCTAGGGTACTTATGGATACTAATATTGGGTTTACAAATCTTGCAGTAATTTAATGTAGCCTTAATTGAAAAATATGTGTGTGCATACCTGCCTCTTTATGCTTCTTTTTTGCTCCGAGAAGGTAACTTCAGTAGATAATTAACTTTTATTCATGTTTTTTCTTGTACTCTTTCAGGTTGAATTGGACAATGTCACTGGTCTCCTGAATCAGTCAGATAGCAAGTCAATTAAACTAGCCAAAGATTTCTCTACGCTGGAGTCACAACTGCAGGACACACAGGTCAGGCATTGACATAATTGCTTGTTATTTCCTGTTACTCACTGGTTTTCTGTCAGCACACCTCTATACTTCCCCTGGCTTAAATGTGAAAGATTTGAAGACTGGTGCAGAACAGGAACAATAAAACTAGAGTTCCCTAAATGGGATAATCAGGAAACCCCTCATCCTTCCCTTCTGGGGACGTGTCAGGTTGTGCTTCGTAATATTTTCAGGGCAGGCCGCTTTCCTAGCTTTAGCCTTGGCAAAAAGGCCGACACTGTTGCATCAGAATAGTGTGGCATGAATGAGTCCCAAACATCTCAAGTTTGGAAGTAGAGTGTAAGAAACAGGATGGTCTTTACTGAGCATAGAAATAATATTCTCTGTTATTTGTTTCCTGGTTGAAAATGAATTCCCTGATGTTTGGGAAAATCTATTGGGAAGAATAATATTGTGGAGCGATGTTCATGCCATTTTCTCCCAGCATTCAAACTTCCTGAAGTACTTCACTTGATTTTTATTAAACTTTGTATGTTTGAATATTGTTCAGAACTATTTGTTTTCTACTGGGGAAGGGCGAAAGAAAACGGCAATATTTATGTGTCATTATCTACAAGAATAAATCAATTGAGAGTTTCCATCCCTTATCTTTATACTTGGGGGGCATATCAATAGTGTTCCAAGACTATTAGGAGTGAAGCAGGTTCCCTAATTTACTAACAGGTGTAGTAATGTACCCATGCTTCACAAAAGCAAGGAAAAAAAAGTGATAAATCAAACAGGGTAGAGACAGAAGACATAAATGATATTTCTAAGATTTGTTGCCCATGTTGCACGAGGGGCTTTATTAACAAAATAGCCTCCCCAGAAATGTACAGCAGAGTAATTTATACATAGTAGGTTTTTACACGCAGCAGCATTCACACTGGCAGTTTCTCATACTGAGGTACTTACTCTCCCCAGGACGACACTAGCTTTGGCCAGCTGACTCTTAACAAGCTTCGGCCTACTCACTTTTTCAGTGCTTGACTCATACTTTTGTAATCAAAAATACCCAGTTAATTTTTTAATATTTCTGACAGGCCAACCCCAACTAGAAATGTCTGATACTGCTACTTGGATGGTCTGGCTTATGTAGGCTTCCATTGGCAATTTGTGCTCAATGATAGGCATATGCTTCTAAGAAGTTTTGTACACTGCACTGTTTGGCCATGCTGCTTCATATACAAAAGTACATTCTGCAGGCCCATTTTATTTGTGGACTTTTTGACTGACAACCTACTACTAATTAAGGTTCTCTTCACTTTGGATGTAACGTATTTCGGAAGTTTAATCTACTCTTCAGCATAAAGTACTAAATGTTCAATGTGGTGAATGTTTCAGGAATTGCTTCAGGAGGAAACCCGTCAGAAACTGAGCCTTAGCACCAAGCTGAAACAGGTGGAAGATGAGAAGAACAGCCTCAGAGAGCAGCTAGAAGAAGAGGAAGAGACAAAAAGGAATTTGGGGAAACAGATTTCTGCTCTTCAACTTCAGGTACATTAGTGCAACAATGATATGTCTAGGGGTTGCATGCTGCACTCATGGTTGTGAGGGGTGAAGGCTGGGAAGATGTTGCCTTTGTTGTACATTGACAACAGATTGAATAAATAATGCTTAATATTAATCTGTAATTTGATGAAACAAACCAACTTCACGCCACAGTTTAAGAAGCCGATTAGTTAAATTAGATCACATTTGGGGATCTGAATGTATTGTTAAAGAGCCAGTGTGGTGTAGGGGTTTGAGTGCTGGATTAGGAGTCTGGAAGTTAAGGCATTCAAACCCCCTTCAGATATGGGAACAATAACACCATCCCTCTTGTCCTTTTGCCCCTCACTACCTCCTTCCTCCGTTCCCCATAGATTGCAGAAATGAAGAAGAAAATGGATGATAGCGTGGGCTCTCTGGAATCAGTGGAAGAAGCAAAGAAGAAGCTTCAGAAAGATCTGGAGGCCATGAGCCAACGTTATGAGGAAAAAGCAGCTGCCTATGACAAGCTGGAAAAAACAAAGACCAGGTTGCAGCAAGAGCTGGACGACCTTGCTGTGGATTTGGATCATCAGCGGCAGATTGTCTCCAATCTGGAGAAAAAACAGAAGAAGTTTGATCAGGTAAACTGGAAATAACTATGAAGGAGCAGAAGTGTCTGTATGGCAAATGTACATTCGTTGTTCCATAAATGAAGGGTAATGGAGATCCAAAAGCCACACAATCCCTATATCCTGTTTTCTGATTTGGTGTTTTGGAAGTTATGTTCTCCATCTGTTCTTTCTGGGTCCTCTTCCCCCAGAGATGAGCAGAGTATTGTACTAAAAGCAAATAAGCTTTAAAATGTCTGCATTGCTTTGGTGTTTGTGTTTACCTCTCAAGAACCATACTTGGTTTTAAACCCTGTTCCAGCTGACAGAACTAAGACTGGTTTAAATCTCACCTCTAACTTTCCTTTTCTAGCTGTTGGCAGAGGAGAAAACAATCTCTGCAAAATACGCTGAAGAGCGGGACCGCGCTGAAGCAGAAGCACGTGAGAAGGAAACAAAAGCCCTCTCCTTGGCCAGAGCACTTGAAGAAGCCACAGAACAGAAGGCTGAGCTGGAGCGCCTCAATAAGCAGTTCAGGACTGAAATGGAAGATCTGATGAGCTCAAAGGATGATGTTGGCAAGAGTGTAAGTATGACCTCTGATACCATAGGAGTAAGGTGATGACAGATGTATCAGTTGATGACTTCTGGTCCTACCAGTAAGCTTGGGAAAGAAACGTATTAGCCAGGAAGTTGAGAAATGGACATGGAAAGTACTTTTAAAAAGTGATATACTGTGCTCTTCCCATAAAATATGGACGCGAATGAGTTGAGTGTTAGCTGCATGTAGCTGTAAAGGCCTTTAAATAAGAGCTATATCAGTATTTACTAGTTTGAATTTGAATGCTGGCACCAAATGGAATGTGCTTTATTTAGCCCATAGTGAAGACACACAAACTGGTAACGCATTTTTGCCACAGGGACATTCTTGAAATATATTGGGTACTGGAATTTCCAAGGCATTTCTCCTTCAGTGGTACTGTACTGATATCTCTTGCACAATGACCACATGCAACTGTACTGTAAAACCCTTTCTTATGGTGTCAGTAAATGTTGCTTAAATAGGATGAGATGAACATGTAGATACCAGTGATGTTTGTAATAACAGCCCCCATAAAGAAGATTCATCTAGAGAGTTTGGAATTATTGAAGGTTGGTGGTGAATTGGAGAAAAGTGAGATTGTATTCCTTTCCTAATGAGTTTGTTTGTGCTGCAGGTCCATGAGTTGGAGAAGTCCAAGCGTGCTCTGGAGCAGCAGATGGAGGAGATGAAGACTCAGCTGGAAGAGCTGGAGGATGAACTCCAGGCCACAGAAGATGCCAAGCTGCGCCTGGAAGTGAACCAGCAAGCCATGAAGGCTCAGTTTGAAAGGGACCTATTAGCCCGTGATGAACAGAATGAAGAAAAGAGAAAGCAGCTGATGAGACAGGTAACAACTCAGAAGTCTACATTGCTTCCAGCATCCGAAAAACCAGGGGAGGGGCTCTTCACACCTCTGTGGCAAAGTTGCAGTACCTTGTTCCCCTCTGCCTTTCTCTTTTCCTTCAGAGATAAGGAAACAAAGTTATGGTTGTGACTAAATAATCTGTGCTTTGATCCCATGCAGGTGCGAGAAATGGAAGTGGAGCTAGAAGATGAGAGAAAACAGCGCTCCATTGCTGTGGCAGCCAGAAAGAAGCTGGAAATGGACCTAAAAGATCTTGAAGCCCACATAGACACTGCTAACAAGAATCGAGAGGAAGCCATCAAACAGCTTCGGAAGTTGCAGGTACATATTTTTTTTTGCTGGCAATACTTTGCAAGGGAAAAAGAAACCCAAATTGTACCTCATGACATCTTTGCAAAATAGGAGTCTAGAAGATTAGAGTTTGAATGCTTGGGTTCAAAGGGCCTGGCTTTAGCAGAGCAGGTTAATCACGAAGCTGCAATAAGTTTTGCCAACCAGAAGGTTGACAGTTCGAAGCCTGGGTCAGGGTGACCTTTAGCCCAGCTTCTGCATACCTAGCAGTTTGAAAACAAATTTGAGTAGATAAATAGGAACCACTTTAAAGCAGGGTATTTAGGCATGGTGTTTTGATCAGAAAAAGGGCAAACAAAGCTCTTTGGCAAGGAGATGGGGCAACACCACCCCCTGTGGCCGGAACCGAGCACAGCCTCCAAAGATGCTGAAAGATGAGAAAGCCTATATATACCTCTGTCTTGTTGTCTGTCTTGTCATTGTATAATCAGCATTGAATGTTTGCCATATTTGTGTTCTGAGATCTGCCCTGAGTCCTCTTCAGGGTGAGAAGCCTGGAATACTGTAAATAAACAAATAGGTCAGCCATGGAAATCCATTGGGAGACATTGGACAAGTCAAGCATCCTCTTGGCATCAGAGGTATAAAATGGCAAAGGTTATGTATACGAGATATATTATGTATCAGAATCGTCTGACCAAGAAATTAGGGTTGCCTTAGAGCAGTGGTGGCGAACCTATGGTACATGTGCCATCATCCATCCCCCACTCGCCATCCTGCTTGATCAACCCCCTGCTTGCTTGCCCGCTTGCTCCCCCACCCTGCTCACTCACTTGTCTGCCTGCCTTCCCACCCTTCACTTGATCTCCTTCTTAACCCTCCTTCACTTACCTGCCCTCCATTCACTCATTCACCCTCCTGCTTGCTCGTCTCTCTCACACACCTCCCCCCCCCCACTTGCCTCCGTCCCCGCTCACCATACCCACCACCACCATCCCTGACTACCCGACCCTCTTCTTCCTCCCTGGTTTTGGCACTCCATCTCTAAAAGGTTCACCATCACTGCATTAGAGTCTCCATAAGTCAGAAGCAACTTGAAGGTACACTACAAAAAGAGCCATAACACTGATAGACATGGCACTTGATGTACAGAAGTTCTCAGACTGAGTCCAGGCTTTTCTAATTAAACATTATTTGGCAGTAGAGTTGGAAGCCCATTTATCCAAGGGCCTGGAAAGCTACTGCTGGTTGACTGTGAGGTTAGATGGACAAATTAGCCTGATGTATTTTAAGTCGATATTACAGGTTCATGTGATTGTCTTTGGTATTTTAGGCCCAAATGAAGGACTGCATGCGGGAGCTGGATGACACCCGTGCCTCCAGAGAAGAAATTTTGGTTCAGGCCAAAGAGAATGAAAAGAAACTGAAGAGCATGGAAGCAGAGATGATTCAGATGCAGGAGGTAATTTGCATCCAAAAAGCTCCTATGAATGACTGAGTTCCATAGCAGCAGATATGCCCTTGTATTTTAAAATCCTGTAGACCTGTGGTTCTCAACTTGTGGGTCCCCAGATGTTTTGGTCTTCAACTCCCAGACATCCTAACAGCTGGTAAACTGGCTGGGATTTCAGAGAGTTGTAGGCAAAAACACATATGGAGACCCAGAGGTTGAAAACTACTCACTTTGAACCAAGTCTTTCTCAGCAGGGCCTTTGTGAGCATCTCCGCTACCTTAATCTAGTACTAAGGCAAGCTTCACTTGCATTCTTTCCAGCCAAGTTATGCATTGGAATCATGTGATGTTTTGTTTGGAAACGTGACTATATTTAGAGGTTAGCTCCCTGTTTAGTAACTTCATAGTACAGGGTTAGTCAAAATGCATAGGCCAAACATACATACAATTGTATGTATGTTTGGCCTATGCATTTTGACTAACCCTGTATTACAAACTACTTTGATGGCAATTTTGTGGTTGCTTTGTTATTCAGGAGTCCTGTGCCCAGTTCCCCATTCTTAACTTTCACTTCAACTAGGGAGTTGGAGAGCTTCTTGTTTTTGAAATATTCTCTGCTAGTAATAATTTGCTTCTAGATGTTGCCTATCCATTAGTAAGCTTGAATTTGATCGGTAGTCAATATACATCTCATTCTGATTTCAGGAACTCGCAGCAGCGGAACGTGCCAAGCGCCAGGCTCAGCAAGAGAGAGATGAGCTAGCGGATGAAATTGCCAACAGTAGTGGCAAAGGGTGAGTAGGAATGGCACTTCGATCCTTCAAGGAGAAGGAATTTCATTGCATCCTGGAAAGGTTGCTCCATGATACTGGCATGTTAAGTGGTATGCTGAGAACCCCTTGCAAAGGTTCCATATTTCTGTAGTAACCCTTGTCATGAAATTGAACTTATCACTGTTTCTGCTTCTCAGAGCTCTGGCCATGGAGGAAAAACGGCGCTTGGAGGCCCGGATAGCTCAGCTGGAAGAGGAACTGGAGGAGGAGCAGAGCAATACAGAGTTGGTGAATGACCGCCTCAAGAAAGCAAATCTTCAGGTACATCTTGTGTGTTTTGGAGGAAGAGCACGTAAAGCAGAGACGATCTATTGAGAAACGTCTTGATTCTAATGCCTCCACATTATGTGTCTGCATCCGTTTACCAGGGGCTTTGTTCTGTACTGTATTGTCTCCTTTTTGCTAAAGGATCACAATTTTCATTTTGGTTCAATTTCCCAAGGGGTCCATTAGTTCAGTCCATTTTGAATTGATAAATGCAGAACCCTGTGTTTAATATTTGACATCTTTCAGGTATGGACTTTGGATAATATAGTTTAGCTAAACCTCCTGCCTTAGTATTAGCCACTGACTCAAAGTAAACATTCTTCTTGTATGATGTGGGTGCATGGACTCATGAATCATAGCTTGCCTTTTGATATAAACATAATAGCTGTACGATAGTTAAAGAGGCTGGTGACATTCATCTATATAAATTCTTCTTTCCTATCACTTGACTATTTTGCAATATCTTGAATGGCCTTCAGCTAGGTGTGGCTTTGTATCAGCACACTGAAAAAATCCCCAGTATTTGGAAAATCACCCCTGTTATACCAGAGGAGTCAGCTACTGCAAGCTTGAACTAATGCTGATGCTGAGCACTGCTTGCAAGAACAAATTATGCTTGCTTCGTAAGCCAAAACAGTTAATATATGTAATATATTGGGTGAGGGGGCTTATTAACAAAAGACCCTCCCCATGAATGTATAATGGTAACATCAGCAGTAGCATGACCCAGCCAAAAGTGATAAAAAGAACAAAAAACACACAGACCAATGTTATCTCTTCCTTAGGAGGCTTTTCTTTATAGCAAAATAGTATGGTCATACTGTTTACAAGAACAAGTTTTCCATAACGCAAATGAAGTTCTTTATACTTTCTTCTTTGATTCTGTGATGGGCTTCTTTCTTATGCAGATAAACAGCTTCACTCTCATAGAGCCTCTTCTCACACTGAAGTTACACAGGAGCTTCCCACAATAGCTTTTTACACACAGCAGCCTTTACTAGATGATGGCCTTCAACCTGAGGCTTCTCTCTACAAAGCTTCTCAAACAAGAGGCCTACTCACACCAAGGCCTACTAATACTGAGGCCTTTCTCCCACTGAGGCCTTCTCACACAGAAGACTCTCAGAATGATGCCTCTCATACACTGATGTGAATTAACACTGAGGCCTTCTCATTCTGAGGCCTACTAACACACCGAGGCCCTTCACTCTCATAGAGCCTCTTCTCACACTGAAGTTACACAGGAGCTTCCCACAATAGCTTTTTACACACAGCAGCCTCACTCTCATAGAGCCTCTTCTCACACTGAAGTTACACAGGAGCTTCCCACAATAGCTTTTTACACACAGCAGCCTTTACTAGATGATGGCCTTCAACCTGAGGCTTCTCTCTACAAAGCTTCTCAAACAAGAGGCCTACTCACACCAAGGCCTACTAATACTGAGGCCTTTCTCCCACTGAGGCCTTCTCACACAGAAGACTCTCAGAATGATGCCTCTCATACACTGATGTGAATTAACACTGAGGCCTTCTCATTCTGAGGCCTACTAACACACCGAGGCCCTTCTCCCACAGAGACCTCTTGCAGACTGAGGGCTACTAAGTTACAGGCACACCTGCTTTCAGCTTTTGCCGAGTCAATGCATCCATTTAACCCTTTAAATGTTTAACTCACATTTTTGTAATTAAGTATACCTAGTTTTTTAAAAATATTTCTGACATAATATACTTTAGAAAGTATTTCCAAAACCTCACACCATAAAATGGTCAAGAACACACCCTACATGAAGAACTACATTAAAAGGGTAAGATCATAGTGAAAGGGATACAAACAGAAGCGTAGGCCGGTGTAGGGATGCAGAAATGAAAGGAGGGTTTTTTTTTCATAAACTTTACAAGACTAGCCTAATTCAAATATTCTTCTCCAGATTGATCAGATAAATACAGATCTGAATGCGGAGCGTAGCAATGCCCAGAAGAACGAAAATGCTCGCCAGCAAGCTGAGCGTCAGAACAAGGAACTTAAAGCCAAACTTCAAGAAATGGAAGCCGCCGTGAAATCTAAATACAAGTCTTCCATCACTGCTCTGGAAGCAAAGATTGCACAACTGGAGGAACAGCTGGATAGTGAAACAAAGTAGGTGTTTGTATTTTTACCTTCTGAGGTAAAAATTGATTTTGTGTAATAATTGCGGCTGACTTTCAGAAGTGGATGTGACAGAATATTTTTTGATACATGTGTCTGCTGTTAAGGCTACCAAACCCCAGCCCACATGGCCAGAGTCCAACCTCCCAACAAGTGGCTATTTCAAGGGACACAAGTGCGCGTCTCAGAGGAATTCAAAGGTGCTAATTGCACAAACATTTCTCTTGAGTGTCTTGCATATCCCTCACTTTGACACACACACATGTATGATACCTCTGGAAAAGAATCTGAGTAAAACAAGATTCTTTAGAGATTGTTTAGAGTCAACTAAACCTCTCAAATAGTCACTTGTGGAGAGCTGGGCATTAGTCATGCTAATTGATTCTAAATCTAATCTAAAACTAAACTAGTAAAGGTAAAGGTTTCCCCTGACATTAAGTCTAGTCATGTCTGACTCTGGGGGTGGTGTTCATCTCCATTTCTAAGCTGAAGAGCCTGCATTGTCCTTAGACATCTCCAAGGTCATGTGGCCAGCATAACTGCATGGAGCACCGTTACCTTCCCTCTGGAGTGGTACCTGTTGATTTACTCACATTTCCATGCTTTTAAACTGCTATGTTGGCAGAAGCTAGGGCTAACAGCGGGAACTCACCCTGCTCCCTGAATTCGAACTGCCAACATTTTGGTCAGCAAGTTTAGCAGTTCAGCGGTTTAACCTGCCGTGCCAGCAGCGGGGCCTTACAACTAAATTAGATGAGCACAAATTAGTCTCATGTCATGCAGACCTTGGCAGGCACTCTGCTTAGACTCTAGACGGTGCCCATAGGGAATCTGTATTGTGACCTCTTTTCTGCTTGCTTCTGGCTTAATTGCAGAAGCACACTCAGATGTTGTCTTGGTCTTGAAAGTTTTGAAGGTAATAAAACATCATTTTGACACATTACTACCAAATATATGACACTATATTTTTTAACAGTTAACTTCATTGCAAAAGACCTAGAGATTTGTCTGAAGATATATAAACCTTGGCTGCTTAGGAATCTTTTCATCCACTTGACCTTGTGATTTCCTTTTCAGGGAGCGCCAGGCTGCCAGCAAACAGGTGCGACGTGCTGAGAAGAAACTGAAGGATGTTGTCTTGCAAGTGGAGGATGAGAGGCGTAATGCTGAGCAATACAAGGATCAGGTATGTGCAGTGTTGAGGGATTGTGCTTGGTGCTTCTGAGCTGTGTAGTAGGAAACCAGTGTCACCCAAACATCTGTTGAAGCTGTTAGGGTGTTGGCGGTGTAGTGCTTTATAGACTTTTCCACCCTTTCCCGTGGGGGTGGCAAAAGTCTTTGCATTGGTAGAATTTCATCCATTTGATAATAAATGTCGCAAACCAGGATGTTTTGTAATGGAAACGCTTTAATTTGGCATTGAAATATCCAAATAGTTCATGGTACTTCTAAAAGCTGGCTCTGACTGTTATATAGCTATGTGTAACATAAAAGAAGCAGCTGCACAGATGTAAAGTTGATTTTGTTTCCCAGAAGCCTTATTGGAGCACAGGAAGTGTCTAATCTGTGTACTAAATATTAAGGATTCCAAGTTATTGTCCATATTCAGATGTGAATGAGGTTTTTTTTCTGTGTTAGTAGCAACTTGAGAAATTGTGAGTTGCTTCTGGTGTGAGAGAATTGGCTGTCTGCAAGGACATTGCCCAGGTGATGCCTGGATATTTTACCATCCTTTGGGAGGCTTCTCTCATATCCCCCCACACGAGAAGCTGGAGCTGACAGATGGGAGATCACCCTGTTCCCTGGATTCGAATTGCCAACCTTTTGGTTAGCAGTCCTGCCAGCACAAGGGTTTATTTATTTATGACATTTATATGCCACCCTTCTCACCCCGAAGGGGACTCAGAGCGGCTTATAAGATATATATACATACAATATATTACATTATTAGCATAGTACAATATCAGTATTATATATTACTATATTGTACTACACTTATATTGTAATATTATTAGCAATATTACATGTAATATAAAATACATAATTATAATAATGTATTATTATTAGTAGTGTTATATTGTATTACATTATAACTCATTTAACTCATTGTGCCACTGGAAGTTCCCGTGTGAATGGGCGAGAGGTGTGATGACTTCTCTTTTTATTCTGAAGGCCGACAAGGTGAATGTGCGCTTGAAGCAGCTTAAACGTCAGCTGGAGGAGGCTGAGGAAGAGGCACAGCGAGCCAATGCAGCTCGCCGAAAGCTGCAGCGAGAGCTGGAGGATGTCAGTGAAACTGCTGATGCCATGAACCGAGAGGTCAGCTCCCTGAAGAGCAAACTCAGGTAAGATTGATGTTTTCCATGCTTGTGCCTCTCTGCTGTATATATCGAACACCCCAGTACCTGACTAAAGATAAAACCCATTTTCCATACACTTAAATGGTTTTACTCTCTCTAACAGGCGAGGAGACATGCCATTTGTGGTCACTCGCCGGATCCCCCGGAAGGGTGCAGGTGAAGTGTCTGATGAAGAAGTGGACGGCAAGTCGGATGCTGGTGATGCCAAAGCTACTGAATAGAGCTGCTTCTTGCACCCAGGTGACACGTGATGGAGTGACCCACCCTCCCTTTGTCCAGTGGACTTCTGCAAACGCTTCTGCCAGGGAAAGTGGACCATTTCTGTCAAAATGTTCCCTGGAATATCTGGAGCCATCAGACATTAATGCCACCCCTCCCAGCTTCTAAACTCTTGTCTTCAATGCCAAAGAGTCTGCAGTCTGATCAGAGTCTGGGAGCTACAGATGCCTGTAGCATTTAGTGTCCTTGCCATGGCTGCCAGTGAATTTACATAGTTTGGCAAAAGGGTGGGGGGCGGGGAGGGGGGAGGGAAGAGACTACTTTTTGTTGCTGTAAATCAACTATTTTCTTCCAATAACGAGTTTGTGATAGATGCAGGGATCTCCCTTCACCCCTTCCTCTTCTCCTTGTTTGCTTTTGGCAATCATGCTCAGTGACCTCACACTTTTGACCTCTTCGGTCTGCCCACCTAGCCCGTTTGGGGGTCGTGTTGAACAGGAAAAATGAGGATTCTCAGCATGACCCCCAAACGTTGAAGGCCACATAGTCTTGGGGACGGATAGGTGAAGGGGGAAGATGCTTTCTCCTAGGAGAGACTTTGAGAGTCAATCCTTCCTAATGGCTAAAATATCTGGACAGATCTGAAGTGCAATGGTGTCTGTGTTAAGTGTCTCCGGCTTTGTGTCTAAGACTGTGTGAATCAGTAGTTAGTGACAGGCAAAGGAAACCGGAAGGCTTCTCTTTGTGGTTGTTGGATAATCTTTGGGACCAAATATATTTAATGGCAACAGACAGAATCCTAGCGGTTAGAATGGAGTGTGGGCAAGGAAGTGCTTCTCTATTGTAACGTCCAAGCCTTTAGCTCTATAATTGGGGGATGGGTTTAGTTATTCTGCACAATGACTAAGAGTATATTAAAGAAGAAGAAACTTAATCTGCACAGATTATATGTTGAAAGGCCTTTGTATCTCTCTTGTTTATAAGTAATTAAGAAAAATAAAGGTCTTTATCACTGCCTTTCTATGGGGACTGCGGTTATATAGATAGTCTTTACTTTTCTACACTGTACACTGGTTGCTGGATTTACCTGTATACTTAACCACATTGTATATGCTGCATTTAGACTTCTGAGCAAATGACAAATTAAGAAAAAAAAGAACCTATACCATATGGTTACTGCCCTCACCCTGGGAGTTTCCTGTTCCAATTGCTGTCACAAATAAATTTGCAAACTTTTTTTATATAATAAGTGCCTTAGCATGTGCCTCAGCTGTGTCTCCACTACAGTCAGTAATGGATCACCGGTGCTCCTCTAACAATAAAGATTATCCATGTGCTTCAGTCTTCTGTGTGTGCTTGTGTGCCATGTGCCCAAATATAATGGAAAAGAAGGGAGCTGTCTCAATAGACCAGTGGTTCTCAACCTGGAGCCCCCAGATGTTTTTGGCTTACATCTCCCAGAAATCCCAGCCAGTTTACCAGCTGTTAAGATTTCTGAGAGTTGAAGGCCAAAAACATCTGGAGACCCCAAGTTGGAAACCGCTGCAAAAGACCAAAGTGCTTGCAACCTACCACTAGAAAACTGGGCGGGTTTGCTTACAAGCATGTGAAAGTGGGGGTAGGCACTGGGTTCTGGAAGAACCTTTTTGGAATAGTTTATTATTCCTGCCTATCTACAGATCACTGGAAAAGATCCCTGCTTATATTGGTATTAGAGCTTTGAGAGAAAGCAAGAAAAGTATGTCCTCTTGCAAACGAGTAGGAAATTGTATTGTTGAAGGCTTTCATGGCTGGAATCACTGGGTTGCTGTGAGTTTTCCTGGCTGTATGGCCATGTTCAAGAAGCATTCTCTCCTGATGTTTCACCCACATCTATGGCAGGCATCCTCAGTTTGAGGGGTCTGTTGGAAACTTTGCAAGTGAGGTTTATATATCTGTGGAATGGCCATCCATCCTCTGAGGATGCCTGCCATAGATGTGGGTGAAATGTCAGGAGAGAATGCTTCTGGAACATGGCCATACAGCCCAGAAAACTCACAGCAACCTGGGTAGGAAATTTATGGTCCTCTAGATGCAGATGGATTTCTGCCATCAGCCCTCCCCTATTGAGTATGATAGATCTAAGGCTAATGGGAGTTGCAGTTCAAAAAAACACAATTCTTCCACCTGTGAATTAAAAGAACTCTGCAAGGTTTCATTAGACCTCTCTTTCTCTTTTGAAGCCACAAAAAATTCTTGGATGATTTTTGCAATTTTTTCACCTTGACTAAGGAGTGCTAGCTTGTTGTGGGGAAGTGTTCTATTTTAGCGTAAGTTGCTTGTTGCTGTGTTCAGTGAGTCTAGAGCAGTGGTTCTCAACCTGTGGGTCCCCAGATGCTTTGGCCTACAACTCCCAGAAATCCCATTCAATTTACCAGCTGTTAGGATTTCTGGGAGTTGAAGGCATAAACCTTATTGAGTCGCCTGTCAAGGGCTGAAAAAATGCGGTATAGAAATAAAGCAAATAATTAATAAATAAATAAATAAATAAATAAAGGCCAAAACATCTGGGGACCCACAGGTTGAGAACCACTGATCTAGATGCATATAGAGAACTGCATGATTGAATGTGTCCATATAAAACGGTATAGTCTTAGGAGGACACGGGCAATATTATAGTATTGATGTCAAGATTTACATCTGCTCTAAGCGACAAAAATGGTTGAAAGAAAGATTGACATTCCAGTGGTGTATTGTACTTCGGGTGATCATCTTGCACCCTGAAATGCCCTAGACTTGATACTTGTACACAAGGTGCAGTTCCATTAATCTGACACCATGTGGCATAGTTCCATTTTAAAGTACATTCCACTTCTGGTAAACGACCGAAATTATAGATTCTATTTTGTGGTCTTTGTGACTCATACTTGTGGGCCTGTGCAGAACCAACTGGAGCCTAAAGCTGAGTGAATAACTAAGCAGGGCTCCTGCCTCTCTCTGTTTGTTTTCATCTACCATGAGAGCCATGTCAAAAACAGCCATGTCTGTCTGACCATTTCTTATGTCCTTTATTCTTTTTTTCTTTGACTTCTGCAGTCATTGTCTTTTTATCTGCTTTAATGTCTACATTTTGTCCTAATAATGGGGAATTTTGAATCCTGCTTGGTACTTCGACATTGTGCCAGGAATTGATTTCTCCTCAGAAATCTCTCTGCAAGTTTTGATTCACCCCTGGGGGATACTCAAAGCAGTTCACTGCATAATCAATGGCAAGATTCAATGCCTCACATATGTAAACATCAAATATTAAACAACAACACATAACAATAGAATATTGTTATCTCCCGGTTCAATATCCCGGTTCTTCTACCTCCAAGCATTCTAGAAGGGTTTGATAGTTGAGAACAAAGGAGCCATTGGGTTGGACTGAAATCTCATACATTTCTTAATTATTGTTCTTAGAAAAGAGGGTATACTTTTTTTGTGTCAGAAGTAACTTGAGAAACTGCAAGTTGCTTCTGGTGTGAGAAAATTGGCTGTCTGTTAGGACATTGCCCAGGGGATACCTGGATGTTTTACCTTACTTGTGGGAGGCTTTTCTCATGTCCCTACATGAGAAGCTGGAGCTGACAGACAGGAGCTCGCCCTATCTTCGAGCCATCAATCTTTCGGTCAGCAATTCAGCAGGCACAAGAATTTTAACCCATTGCACCACCGTGGCTCAAGAGGGTATACTAACTGGGTGGGGGGAACAAGACTTAAGAAAGGTGATACAATTTGGAGTCAATTAAGAACCTTTCTTCCTTCTTACATTAATGTTTCCTTAGGCAGTTTGTGTGTGTAGCTATAACTAGATGATGATTATTCTCATCTGCTATGGGGAAAACTGTCCGTAGGAACAGAATATTCCAGATGTCAAGTTCCTTGTTGAACAATGTATTGAGATTCTGCCCTAGGGCCAAATGTAGACCTCAGCCTAATTTTATCCACATGAACCAAACAAAAGAAGGAGTGGAAAATCTAAATGCGGCAATGGAGGAAAAGCACTTTGCAAATGTTGAGGTCATAACTGTAGCAAAATTTTAAAAAGAGAGAAAGAAAGAAGAGCACAGTGGGAGTCAGGTCACCATTTCCACCTTTGGTTTACAATAGTCTCCAACAAATTATCCAGAAGGAAATGTGTGTCTTTCACAGAAAAAGTTTCATTCATCCTTATGTTAAAACACCATAAAGAATATTAAATATCAACTTTTCTTTCCTAAGGCAAGACTGGGGCATTGGAGCCCTTCTGTGGGATTAGAGGCATTGCTGCGTTTCCAATTTTGTGTTGTACTTTTGTGTGCTCATCTTTAAAAGTTGGTTGAATAGATCATGAGAAGAAACCCCAAATTAGTTTGTGTATAATAAAGTTACAGGCAACATATAAACCATGTGCACGCTTCACTTATTCCCCCCATTCCAAAAACTAAGAAAATCACATCCCGAAAGCCTATTGGAAACATGTTTCTCCTTCAAAAGTGTGAGGATCAAATTATGTTTTCCCTTAACAACAACCAATGGAAGTGGACTTTCAAGTCCCTTCTGATTATAGTGAAAGGGTTGGTGTAGTTTGAAGGAAGGGAGGGTTCTTCCTCCAAGTTGCTAAAGATCTTCATCCCTGGTGAAGCAAACTTCAAGATCAAAAGAAATGTTCAAGCTTTTGAGAGCAGAAGATAATCCTTGGCTAATTCATTTTTTGTGATTAGCATTGGATGTCTGGGTTTTTGTTTTGCTCACCACTCATCTTCAGGATGAGCATGCAGGAGGACAGCACACAACATCAATTAAAATGAAATAATGTTAGGTAAAGACACATAAGTAAAGGTTTCCCCTTGTCATTAAGTCTAGTCTTGTCTGACTCTGGAGAGTGGTGCTCATCTCCATTTCTAAACCGAAGAGCCGACGCTGTCCGTGGGCGCCTCCAAGGTCATGTGGCCAGCATGACTACATGGAGCATTGTTACCTTCCCGCCAGAGTGGTTCCTACTTACTCACCTTTGCATGTTTTCAAACTGCTAGGTTAGCAGAAGCAGGGGCTAACAGCCAGAGCTCACCCTGCTCCCCGAATTCAAACTGCTGACCTTTCAGTCAGCAAGTTCACCAGCCCAGCGGTTTAACCTGCTGTGCGACCGGGGCTCCTTAAAGACACATATCACACATTAAAATAATACATCATTGCTGTTAAAGGAGCATACAATACGTATTATTATTATTATTATTATTATTATTATTATTAACTTTATTTGTACCCCGCTAACATCTCCCGAAGGACTCGGTGCGGCTTACAAAGGCCAAGGCCCTCAATAAAACAACAGCATAACAAATACAACAATAAAACTCAAAAAAAGCAAACCAATAAACATTAAGGCAATAAACAGTAAACATTAAACAATGACATCATGAAACATTTAAAAACAAAGGGCCGGGCCAGATGCAATGAATAAAATTAAAAGTGCTGGACATGACAGGTGAAATGTAAGGATTTTAGAGTAGGTGTGATGTGCAGACAATCTTAAATCTCTAATAAAGTGCGTTTGGGACATGATGCTTTATTAAAAACAATAACCCCTATTTTAAAATGTGTGGTTTAAAAACCCATCTGGATAGGTCTGTCAGAAAAGACTGGTCTTTAATCTATATAAATAAAAATATGTTAGTTTGTGGAATTAACATAACTCAAAAACCACTGGACGAATTGGCACCAAATTTGGATACAAGACACCTATCAGGCCAACGAGTGACCATCGCTCATAGAAACACTGAAAAACACAGCAGAACAGACTTAAAAAAATCAAAAAACAAACAAATACATTACAACCCATGTGCAAAACCACATAAACACAAACACACATATATATGCACACATATATATACACACAAAACACGTATACACAGACTGGGCCACAGCAACGCGTGGCAGGGGACGGCTAGTCTTATATAAATAAACATGTAATGTTCGTTTGCGGGATTTACATAACTCAAAAACCACTGGGAGAATTGACACTATATTTGGACACAACATGTATCAAGCCAACAAGTGGCCATCACTCATAAAAACACTGAAAAACACAGCAGAAGAGACTTTATAAGTCAAAGAATAAAAAATGCATTACAACGCATGCGCAAAACCACATATATACACAAGCACACACATATACACATATACACAAATATATACACGCTCATATGCACACATATATACAGACTGGGCCACAGGGATGTCTAGTGCTTTTTAAAATTCAATTGTTTACGTTTTTCTGGCAGGTTATTCCATAATTTTGGGGAGAGGTGAAGAAAAAGCCCTCCTCAACAGTTGCCAGCTTGGTCCAGGCTGATGGAAGCAAATGTCCTGCAGAAGACCTTGAGTGTATAGGGATGTTTGTATGAGAGGGCGGGCCGACAGAGATCCTAGACTAAAGCCACGCAGGGCTTTTAAAGATAACAATCAAATATTTTTACCATTGCCATAAACTAACTTGACAGCCAACATAGTGATTTTAATACGTGTGATCGTGCCTTGATGTGCTCTCTTGTGTGTGGCTGCTTTGGGTCCCATATTAGAAATGCAGCATAAACATTTAAGTAAATAAATACCATGAACAGTGAAGAGACCAAACGCCAGTAGGAAAACTGAATAGAATCTGGGAAAGGATCCCTCCCCCCAAGTTCTGTTCCCGATTCCTCTGCTAATAAGACTAGTGAATCATGCACTAATTAGTGTTGTGTTCTATTGATGGCGTTTAAGTGGCTGATGTTCAATCAGCAGTCATTGGGCAACCAGCCAAATTAATATGGGGGAAGGGAACTGCATGGGATGAAGGACGCTGCAGAGGGTGCCAGTTTGCACCTGTGTTTATTGTCTTTTTGGAAGGGAGGTTGTCCTTCTGGGTATCGCACTGTTCAACATCCTGTCACCACTTAGGTTTATATATTTAGAGATAAAGGAAGATTAGCTTCTGCCAAAGAATGGAGGAGGGTCAGCTGCCAGTCATTAGGCATGAAAAGTCTTGCCTGCCTGACCTTGAAAGCTAAGCAGAGTCAGCCTGGCTTGTAATTGGATGGGAGATCACCAATGAATACCAAGTGATTTCTGCATTCTCTGGGCTTTACATGGATATGTGAAATTACTCAAATGAAGGACTTCTTGCCCAAGAAGTCATGTTGGAGAACATAGAAAATATTGGAGAGGACCTGATTTATCAGATGTGGATAAAAGGAACTATTTATTTATTATTATTTACAGCATTTATATTCCGCCCTTCTCACCCTGCAGGGGACTCAGGGCAGATCACAGTGCACATATACATGGCAAACATTCAATGCCATAGACACACAATATATAGACCAGGTGTCCTCAAACTATGGCTCGGGGGCAGGATACGGCCCTTCAAGGTCATTTACCCGGCCCTCGCTCAGGGTCAATCTAAGTCTGAAATGACTTGAAAGCACACAACAACAACAATCCTATCTCATCAGCCAAAAGCAGGCCCACACTTCACACTGAAATACTAATAAGTTTATATTTGTTTAAATTGTTCTTCATTTTAAGTATTGTATTGTTTCTAAGTGTTTTTTGCACTACAAATAAGATATGTGCAGTGTGCTTAGGAATTCATTCATTTTTTTTTCCAAATTATAATCCGGCCCTCTAACACTTTGAGGGACTGTGACCTGGCCTTCTGTTGAAAAAGTTTGAGGACCCCTGATATAGAGAAACACAGAGGCAATTTAAGCTTCATGAAGATATGCTCGAATTCTGGCCACCGGGGGAGCTGTCACTTTACGGTCCACTTGTAGCACCGAGTCCATGATGGAGTACTTCCTCATTCTTTCGCCCGCTGCTGGAGATTTTTATGGCATCGTAAATTAGTTAAATTAGCCTCCTCGCATAAGCAGTACTTAAATTTCCTACTTAAGAGGTGCAACTGTCTTTCAGGCTGCAAAGGTCAACAGCAAACTAGACAAATGGTCAGGAGCTTACTCCGACCTGGGCTGGCTTTGAACTCATGACCTTTCGGTCAGTGGTGATTTAATGCAGCTGGCTCCTAGCCAACTGCGCCACAACGTAACTCCTAGCCAATTGAGCCACTGCATATAAAACTAGATAAATATTAATCATCTAGATAAAATACAAAAAAATATACAATATACAGTGCACTCTTGGTATCTGCTGGGATTTGGTTCCAGCATTCCCCGCTCCCAATGGATACTGAAATGTGTAGACACTCACGTCCCTTGATATACATACAATGGTGTAGTAAAATGGTGTCCCTATATAAAACGACATCAAAGTCTGCCTTCGGGAATGTTTAAAAATATTTTAAACCTGCCTGTGATTACATTTATGGATGCAGGATCCATGGATACAATGTAAGATGGGTCCTGTTCTGTTCAACATCTTTATTAATGTCTTAGATCAGTAGTTCTCAACCTGGGGTCCCCAGGTGTTTTTGACCTACAACTCCCAGAAATCCAAGCTAGTTTACCAGTTGTTAGGATTCTGGGAGTTGTAGACCAAAAACATCTGGGGACCCCAGGTTGAGAGCCACTGTCTTAGATGAAGGGTCAGAAGGCATGATCATCAAGTTTGCAGATGACACCAAATTGGGAGAGATAGCCAATACCACAGAAGACAGGAGCAGAATTCAAAACGATCTTGACAGATCAGAGAGATGGGCCAAAACTAACAAAATGAAGTTCAACAGGGACAAATGCAAGATACTCCACTTAGGCAGAAAAAAAAATGAAATGCAAAGATACGGAATGGGGAATGCCCGGTTCAACAGGAGTATGTATGAAAAAGATCTTGGAGTCTCGTTGACAAGTTAAACGTGAGCCAGCAATGCCATGCAGCAGCTTAAAAAGCCAATGGGATTTTGGCCTGTATAAATAGAAGTTTAGTGTCTAGATCCAGGTAAGTTATGCTACCGCTCCATTTTGCCTTGGTCAGACCACACCTGGAATCACACTGTGTCCAATTCTTGGCACCGCAATTCAAGAGAGATATTGACAAGCTGGAATGTATCCAGAGGAGGGCGACTAAAATGATAAAAGGCCTGGAGAACAAACCCTATGAGGAGCGGCATAAAGAGCTGGGCATGTTTAGGCTGCAGAAGAGAACGTCAAGAGGAGACATGATGGCCATGTATAAATATATGAGAGGATGTCATAGGGAAGAGGGAGCAAGCTTGTCTTCTGCTACCCTGGAGACGAGGAGGTGGAGCAATGGCTTCAAACGACACAAAAGGAGATTCCACCTGCACATTAGGAAGAACTTCCTGACTGTGAGATTTGTTCAGCAGTGGAACTCTCTGCCCCAGAGTGTGGTGGAGGCTCCTTCTTTGGAGGCTTTTAAACAGAGGCTGGATGGCCATCTGCCAGGGATGCTTTGAATGTGAAGGGGGTGGACTGGCAATCAAAATATATTAAACTATAAAATATTAAAGTGATATTCCAAAAGCTTTTGCAATTGAGATCTAAAAATAACCGGCTGTTAGGAATTGTGGGAGTTGAAGTCCAAAACCCCTGGAGGGCCAAAGTTTGCCTTGTTAGGAATTGTGGGAGTTGAAGCACCACAACTGTTTGGTGTGGCTGAAAGCATTCTGGCAGAAAAAAAAACCATGGTGCCCAATTTAGACACATTGCTGGCACAATGCCTGGCAGCCAGATGACGCGCTTTCCTCCCTTCCCTCCGCCAGACTCAAACTAAGGAGAATAAACATTCCCTCCCTCCGTAGCCCCGCCCCTTCTCTCCTAAACTCTGCCATTCCCGAAGCTTTCCGAGTGAGAGAGTCTCTTTTTCGAGTGCTTTCCGGACATTGCCGAATGTCTTTTTTTTTCCCCCGAGCGCCGTCGGGACTTTCCGCCACAGGCCCCGAGCTGCTTCGGTGCTTCGGCGGGTGTCCTTTTCCCTCTCAGAGAAGCCTGGCTTAATTCTTTCCCTCCTTCGCGCCTGGGCCTCTAGTTCCCTCCCTCCGTGGCCCCGCCCCTTCTAGAGCAGTAGCCCCGCCCCTTCCTCCTCTACTCTCCCATCCCGAAGCTTGCCGAGTGAGAGGGACCCCTTTTTGAGTGCTTTCCGGACATTGCCGAAGGTCTTTTTTCCGAGCACTTTCCGCCACAGGCACCGCCCCTTCTAGGGCAGTAGCCCCGCCCCTATCCCCCGACGCCGCCATCCCGAAGCTTGCCAAGTGTGAGGGTCTCCTTTTTGAGTGCTTTCCGGACATTGCCGAAGGTCTTTTTTTCCGAGCGCCGTCGGCACTTTCCGCCACAGCCCCGAGCTGCTTCGGCGCTTTGGCAGACCTCCTTTTCCCCCTCAAAGAAAAACCTCACTCAGTTCTTTCCCTCAGCGACCTTCTTTCCCTCCCTCCGTAGCCCCGCCCCTTCTAGGGCAGTAGCCCCGCCCCTTTCCCCCCGACTTCGCCATTCCCGAGTGAGAGGGTCTCCTTTTCGAGTGCTTTCCGGAGATTACCGAGGGTCTTTTTTTCCCTCGAGTGCCGTCGGCACATTCCGCCACAGGCCCCGAACTGCTTCGCCACTTCGGCGGGCCACCTTTTCCCCCTCAAAGAAAAACCTCACTCAGTTCTTTCCCTCAGCGACCTTCTTTCCCTCCCTCCGTAGCCCCGCCCCTTCTAGGGCAGTAGCCCCGCCCCTTTCCCCCCGACTTCGCCATTCCCGAGTGAGAGGGTCTCCTTTTCGAGTGCTTTCCGGAGATTACCGAGGGTCTTTTTTTCCCTCGAGTGCCGTCGGCACATTCCGCCACAGGCCCCGAACTGCTTCGCCACTTCGGCGGGCCACCTTTTCCCCCTCAAAGAAAAACCTCACTCAGTTCTTTCCCTCAGCGACCTTCTTTCCCTCCCTCCGTTGCCCCGCCCCTTCTAGGGTAGTAGCCCCGCCCCCTTTCCCCCAACTCCGCCATCCCGAAGCTTTCTGAGAGGCTCTCCTTTTCGAGTGCTTTCCGGAAATTGCCGAGGGTCTTTTTTTTCCCCGAGCGCCGTCGGCACTTTCCGCCACAGGCTCCGAACTGCATCGGCGCTTTGGCGGGCCTCCTTTTCCCCCTCAAAGAGAAACCTCACTCAATTCTTTCCCGCCTGGGCCTTTCGTTCCCTCCCTCCGTAACCCCGCCCCTTGTAGGGCAGTAGCCCCGCCCCTTTCCCCCTGACTCCGCCATTCCCGAGTGAGAGGGTCTCCTTTTCGAGTGCTTTCCGGAGATTGCCGAGGGTCTTTTTTTTTCCCGAGCGCCCTCGGCACTTTCCGGCACAGGCCCCGAACTGCTTCGGCGCTTCGTCGGGTCTCCTTTTTTTCCCCCTAAGAGAGAAAGCAAGAGAGACAAGCCTCACTCAGTGCTTTCCCCTCAGCGAGCGACCTTCCTTCCTCCCTTCCTTCCCGCTTGGGCCTCCACCGGGAGAAGCCTTCCTTCCTCTCCTTGAGGGAAAGCGGGGCGGCCGGGCTCCGGCTCGGATGGCGGAAGGCATCCCGCACCAGCAGCTGGTGCTCGGCGGCGGCGTCCCCTCCTCCTCCTCCTCTTCCTCGGCCGCCCCTCGAGGGCTGAAGCGGGAGCCCGAGCTGGAGCAGCCGATGCCGGGCGGGGAGGGCGCCGAGGGCGGGCAGAGCAAGAGGCTGCGGACCGAGGCGGAGCCCGACGGCGGTGGCGGGATGCAGGTAGGAAACAGAGGCCCAAAAATCCCCTTCTTCTGAGGGAAAACGGATACTGCTATTGCTTCTGCTGTGAGTGGGCCTCAGAGGGCGCGAGGCCCAGCTCTCTCCTTCTGAGGTCTCTCTCTCAGTCTCATTCTGTCTTCACACCCTGGTAACACACCATGCCGCTTTTTTTTCTTTGTAGAAAATGGCGTGTCACCTACGTGTACACCGTCACGTGTGATCTTGGCACCCAGGCACGTCTCCTCATCACCCCTGTGTTGTTGTTTATGGTCGTGAGCTGCTACTTTGAGAGAGACACTGTTAAACAACGCTGTCAGTCTGATCGATGCCCTGAGCTGGACCTACACTGGCCTGCAATGCAGTTTCAGAAGGCATTGAACTGGATTTTGAGAGTCTACACTAGGCATGGGCCAACTTGGGTCCTTCAGGTGTTTTGGACTCCAACTCCCACCATTCCTCACAACCTCAGGCTGGATTTTGAGAGTCTACACTAGGCATGGGCCAACTTGGGTCCTCCATGTGTTTTGGACTCCAACTCCCACCATTCCTCACAGCCTCAGGCCCTTTCCTTTTCCCCCTCGGCCGCTTAAGCGGCCAAGGGGGAAAAGGAAGGTGCCTGAGGCTGTGAGGAATGGTGGGAGTTGGAGTCCAAAACATCTAGAGGGCCCAAGTTGGCCCATGCCTAGTCTACACTGCCGTATCATCACTCCAGTTCATCTGCATTGTGGAACTGCATCACAGGGCTGTGTAGATCGAGCCCTTGCATCTATCTTTATGTGCCTTTGACTCATCTATTGACTCAATGGTGGCAAATAGATCTCATAGTTGTCCACCCCATCCCCCCTACCAGCAGGGAATACTTAGAAGTGATTTTGTAAATTTCTTGACAGATATAATCTACGGCAGTGGTTCCCAA
The DNA here is from genome assembly GCF_037176765.1 of Anolis sagrei. Lineage (NCBI taxonomy): Eukaryota > Metazoa > Chordata > Lepidosauria > Squamata > Anolidae > Anolis > Anolis sagrei. The sequence goes on from NC_090025.1 coordinate 166,839,555, forward strand.
CCTGTGGGTCCTGGGATATTTTGGCCTTCAACTCGCAGAAATCCCAACTGCTGGTAAACTGGCTGGGATTTCTGGGAGTTGTAGGCCAAAACATTTGGGGACCCACAGGTTGAGAACCACTGATCTACAGCATTGGTCATCTCTTCATTCATAGAATCATAGAGTTGGAAGAGACATTGTGGGCCGTCCAATCCAACCCTCTGCCAAGAAGCAGGAAAATTTTATTTATTTATTTCAAACATTTATACCCCGTCATTCTCTACTCCCAAGAGGGGAGTCAGGGCAGCTTACAATGACAGCAATCTGATGCCGGCAACATACAAAATATTACAATAAAACCATTAAATAATACATTAAACACATTACAATAAAACAAATAATACATTAAATACATTACAATAAAAACATTAAATAATACATTAAATTAAAAACCATTTAAAGATTATTATTAACCATATAGCCATATCCGAGTTTGATTCAGCGACCAACAGCCCAGTCCAGAGCCTCTCCATAGTCCAGTCTAAAAACATTGTAAAGCAGCATCTGCTTAAAAGTCTCCAAAAAAGGAACCTCCACCACACTCCAGGGCAGAGAGTTCCACTGCTCAACAGCTCTCACAGTTAGGAAGTTCTTCCTAATGTTAGGTTTCCTGTAGTTTGCAGCTGTTGTTCCACGTCCTAGTCTCCAGGGCAGAAGAAAACAAGCCTGCCCCATCCTCCCGATGGCTTCTCCTCACATATTTATACATGGTCCTCATGTTTCTTCACAGTCCCCAAGTTACAAACAACTGCTTTCCAAATGACTCCTAGTTAAGAACAGGGGTGAGACAACAGGAAGTGAGAGAAATCTACCTCTCAAGGGAAATCCACTCCTGGAAGAGTTGTCCTGGGGAAAAGGTGTCACAATTGAAACTTTAGTCCCACTCCTTGTTTCCTTGGGTTTTTTTTTTTCCAAAATTCAATTTTCACAGGGACAGAAAGTGAAGTTAAATCTTTTGAACAGGGGCACACACAGCAAAATAAACACCACAGGCTATCCAAAGCTTGCTTGTGTGTGTATGTATATATGTATTTATATTTATATATTTCTATCTATCTGGAGTTACACTTAAAAATGGACCTGTTCTGACTTACATACAAATTCATCTTAACAAACCTACAGAACCTAGTAGTAGTATCTTTAGGTTTGTAGTACTAATATCTTCTCATTTTAGGAAACTTCTCTACTGCAAAGTAGAGTATTCAAGTATCCTTTAAACAGGTTGAGCATCCATTGTTTGGAATTCCAAAATACCTCAAAGATGTCTCCATGGGTGGCTAAGGTAGTGACACCTTGGCTCTCTGATAGTTCAATGTACACAAGCTTTGTTTTGTACACAAAATCATTAAAAACATTGTGTATAATATTCAGGCTATGTTTATAAAGTGTCTGGGAAATATAGATGAATTCCGCGTTTACGCTTGGGTCTCATCTCCAAGATTATGCAGGTATATGCAAATACATGCAGTTCAAACTCCAAAACCCTCATGGTCCCAAGTATTTCATATAAGGAATACTCAACCTATATGGAAAAGCTGTAGCCCGTGTTTAATGAAACTCTTTTTTTGCTTGGCTGGTTGCTATATCTAAGGCTGCAGCAATTTACATACTTGGAGTTACCCATCTGAGCTTGAGTTGTATTCAGTTGGCTTACCAATTATTGCATTGCATATGAGGTGACTGGGGTCCTTTTAAATTTGGAGCAGTTTTAGTTAGTACTGCAGCAGAAAAGCAACATTTGCTCAGAAATATGACATTCAAGGTTTGTTCAGATAATAACCTGCCTAATTAGCTTGTGTGTGGCTCAATAGATTGTTATTTCTATTTATTGGGAATAGCTGTCATAAGAATAGCATCTGTAATCAGGATAAGATTTTACTGATAGGATGAAAGTCCTGCAAGTGTCTTAATGTGTATAATAGCTTTGTGTAGGAAATCTCATGGTGTAAAGGTTCAGATTTAGTTCCACCACTGTTTTTAATAACTATTAAGTATTATAGTACAAGGAGTCACCAACGTAAATAAAGTAGAGGCATCAAACACAGTCAGATCTTAGAAGCTAAGTAGGGCTAGCCTTGGCAAGTGATTTGGTGGGAGACTGCCAATGAATACCAGGAGCTGTGGGCAACATATCAGAGGAAGGAACTGACAAACCCCTCTCCATTCTTCCCTAAGGAGACCCTACAAAATTCATGGGGCCACTATAAGTCAACAGACAACTTGAAGGCACATGCACACACATACAAGGAGTCATAGGGGCTTTTGATGAGATAAGAGGAAGAAACTGTTTCAATTGTTGACATAAATCAATTAGGAATGCCAACTAAAGCAGACTTCGTTGTGATCAATGAATTTCTGTTAACCATCTACAGCAGTGTTTCTCAACCTGGGGGTCAGGACCCCTGGGGGGTGGGGTCGCCAGAGACCATCAGAAAACACAGTATTTTCTGTTGGTCATGGGGGGAAGTTTGGCCCATGTGTGGGAAGTTTGGCCCAATTCATTGTTGGGGTTCAAAACACTCCTTGATTGTAGGTGAACTATAAATCCCAGCAAGTACAACTCCCAAATGTTAAAGTTTATTTTCCCCAAACCCCATCAGTGTTCACATTTGGGCATATTGAGTATCCGTTCCAAGTTTGGTTCAGATTCATCATTATTTGAGCCCACAGTGCTCTCTGGATGAAGGTGAACTACAACTCCCAAACTCAAGGTCAATGCCCACCAAACCCTTCCAGTATTTTCTGTTGGTCATGGGAATTCTGTGTGCCAACTTTGGTTCAATTCCATTGTTGGTGGGGTTCTGAATGCTCTTTGTTTGCAGGTTAACTGTAAATCCCAGGAACTACAACTCCCACATGACAAAATAAATTCCCCCGCCAACCCCACCAATATTCAGATTTGGGCATACCGGGTATTTGTGCCAAATTTGCTCCAGTGAATGAAAATACATCCTGCAGATCATTATTTACATGGCGATTCATAATGTTAGGGTTATGGTTGGGGTCACCACAACATGAGGAACTGTATTAAGGGGTTGCGGCATTAGGAAGGTTGAGAACCACTGATCTACAGAAACATGATGCTGTGGAATAGAATATAAGGACCTACATTTCCTAATGGTACAAGATTTCATGTGGTTTCTGAGGTTAGGCAGGGTCAGTCCTGGTTAATATTTGAATGAGATACCAGATATTGTAGAAACCACTTTTAAGTATTCATTGCCTAAGAATACCCAATGAAATTCATTTGCCACCAATGACCACTTGACAGCACATGAGCAAACAGACTAGGACATTGGTCAATTGAAAACAACAACTCTGAATAAGGGTAATTTGACAGACGTATTTAACAGCCTGGTGAAGTAACTGTATTTACAAATACAGTGTTTGCTGTGGAAGAGCAAAAGTCTTGCTTGTTTAAATTATTTTTAACTGCTGGTGGGTGTTGCCAAAAGCATGAATGAGATTGTGGATAAACAGTGACTGTTGATGGTGAATAATGAAAGTAACGCAGAGTGAATCAGATATATAGCCAGGTGGCAGAGAAGGAACTTTTAGATATGTTAATAGCAGACCTTAATGTAGCTTTTAATAACTAGATAATTGTTAATAGCAGTCCTTAAAGTAGTTTGTAATAACTAGATAATGGACAGTACAGATTGTATTAGATGTAATTCTACTCAGTGCAGAATGTTTAAACATGTTATCTAACAAACTTAGAATCATGCTGATTCTTTTCATCTGCTAAGATTTGGCCTGTTTAATTTCTTAGAAAATAAACAATATCAAAAATGTACAGAAGGTACGTATATAAATTATAGACTATCTTATGGCAAGCTTTGGATCAGCCTGTACTCACATGTGTCTGCATTACAATTTCTATATTATTCTGGTCTGTACTTTCAGAAGACTTTGTTCTATCTTGCAAGCAAGCTCAGGCTTTGAGGTCTTCAACTAGCCTCTTTTCCCAGTCCTGCCACCTTCAGAGGCATGTTTTTAGTGAGAATGTGAGAGAGAGCCTATTAGCTGGCTCCTCCCTATTGTCCTTCCACTTGAAGGCAAATAATTTTATATTCAGGCAAGTCTTCATAAACTGAACAGAAAAGGGGTTTTAATTGAAAGAGGTAGCCTTTTTATGTTAACATTTAGATATTATTATTATTGAAGATTTCTCATTTTAGCATGCACTTTAACTAGGTTAAAATTTATTTTCATTCACATAGTTAATCAGGCCCATAGCCAGGATTTCATTTGGGGGGGGGGGGGGCTGAATTTTTTTCAGGAGGGGTTTCGGGGGGGCTGAGTTTCGGGGGGGGGGGGCTAAATCTGAGTGAAAGAGGGTCTAGCCTAGCAAACCTTTTGTATCATTACCCCAATACCCCCATGCATATGGGATATATTGAGTATGGTGATCAGATCATGATATGAATAAACATAACAGTTTAAATAATGCACCAGTAAGGCCTTTTCGCGAACCAGCATGAGAATTTCGGGGGGGGGGGGGGCTGAAACCCCTCAAGCCCCCCCCCCCCCCCCCGGCTACATGCCTGTAGTTAATAATGTTTTATTAGTAGCTCTATATTGGGGATCCTCAAACTTCTTAAGCAGAGGGCCAGTACATGGTCCCTCAGATTGTTGGGGGTGGGGGGGAAAGGGTGGGCTATAGTTTAAGAAAAAAAAATGAACGAATTCCTATGCACAATGTACACATCTTATTTGTAGTGCAGAAAAACTACCACGAAACAACAATAAATATTTAAAATGAAGAACAGTTTTAACCTACATACATTTACCAGTATTTCAGTGGGAAGTGTGAGCATACTCTTAGCTGATGAGACAATCAAGTTAAGTAGGATTGTTGTTGTTGTTGTGTGCCTTTCAGACTTATGGCTGCCCTAAGTATAAAGTTTAGGGTGGGACCAGGTAAATGACCCCAGAGGGCCGCATCAGCCCACAGGCCTTAGTTTGGGGATTTCTGTTCTATATCAAGGGATTATGTGTCAAAGGATTCAACCATCCATGGCTTGAAAATATTTTTTAAAAAATCTAAAAAGCAAACCTTGATTTTTATGTAAGGACACCATTTTACTATGGTACTGTATATAATGGTACTTAAGTATCCACAGCTTTTGGTGTCCACTGAGGGAAGGTGATTCTTGGCTTTCCACCCTGTTTTTAGACTGCAGTTGTCATTAGCTCCAACAGCATAGGTAACATCACATTTCGCATCCCTGGTATACAAGATCCTCAAATAAACCAGAGAGGATCATAAGCCAAGAATAAAACAGGAGAGGAACAAAAAGGAATGAAATGGCAAGGGAGAGTAGGTAATGAGGCATTTTCTTTCTAAGAACAAAACTTGGATGCTATCTCTTTATCAGTGACAGTTTTCACACTGCTTATACTACTGGTTGGAATTGGAAAAAGAATTGGAAAAATAGCTGGCTGCTGGGAAAGAGCATACCTTTATTTATAGTTGCTTAATTCCTTTGAAAAAAAGTTGTAATCTTTAGCTTTTCTGTTCTTTGAAGCAGTCTGTGAGAAAAGTTATATTCCAACTCCCGGATTTGGTGGGAAAGGTGGGATAAATAAGTAAACTCTCAAAGCCCAGGGGAAAGTGACTGGCAGAAAGCCAGCCAGGGAAACTTTCTTGGTACTAAAAATAATCATAGTATGTGTTGAAATAAACTGAGGGAATGCCATGTAGACGCAGATGTGTCATTTGTGATCACTTTTTCATTCAACGTTGGATGACCATGTATTGGATTGCATTAAATGCTGGATGTTATTATACAGTGGAGCAGGTTCTAAAATGAAAGCGATAAATAGAAATTTCAGTGTGTGGGTATGTATGTATGTATTTCCAATTGCTAGTAATAGCATATTCTTGTATGTACCGTATCTGTTTTAAAAGTGACAACATAGAGACCTGGTAAACTAAGAAAAAGAGGAATGTTGAAAATTATGCTAGTTTGTTCTGCAGCAGAATATAAGAACTATTGTCTCTTGCTGCTGGTGCCTTTTGTTTACAGAGACTTTGTGAGGTTTTTTTTTTGGAAGTACTTTGGATTTTATTTTCTGATCATAGACTTTCTGACCAACAGTTTCTGTGTTAAATCTGTTTAGAAATGATGAAGTAAACTGTTTTAAAAATAATTATTTCACATGTTTCCTTCTGAATTACAAAGATAGGTTCTGATCTATAGTTAGGGAATTACACTAAATTGAAATATTGGTTTACATCTTGTTAGTTAATTCTGCAGTGAAAGTTACTTTTTCATATTTTATTGTTTTATTTCTGAAAATCATATAGATACCAATGCATTATAGTACAAACTTTGACATTCTATAAATTGGTGTAGATTACTATTTACAGTTTTTGTAACTAAGGTTCAGTTTGTACTTCAATACAGATAAATTAGTCTCCCTTTAGATCCCCCTATCCCTCTTCCCACCCTCCATCTGGATCAGCTTATTTCAATACATTGATTTAATTGTTTGGATGGCCTGGTTCAAAATTCTGAACCTATCATTTCCTTCTGATTTGTCAATTAAACTATACAATTTCCTATTTCAGTCTTGTTTGGAATAACTATTCAATATTTATTTTTCCTTTGATAAAGTCGTTAATTAAATATTCAGAGTGGTAAGACCACCAGGTTTCCAGATCTCACTTTATTTTGTCTTTCCAACCTTGGGAGATTGAGACATGTATAGGTGATATAATAAATTTTAGTATTTCTGTCCATCCTTTGTTCCCCTACTTTACCTCTATAGTGAAGAAATCGGGCTTTATTCCAATATATTTTAGCCCTATTATTCCTCTATTACTTCCCTGACTATTTTTGAATTTTGAGGCAATTCCACCACATATGTGAAAATGTGCCAATCTTCCTACACTTATGCCAGCATTTAGTAGATATGTTTTCAGTAGCATGTGCCAATTGTAAGGGGGTTCTATACTATTTTGTGATTATTTTTCTTTGTATTTCCTTGATCTTTAGATGTTTAATTTTTTGGGATTTTTGTCAACCCAGGACCTAACTAAATTCCCATCAAAGTTTGTATGTTGTTTCCAAGTCTGTACTAAGGTGTATTTTTTCTTATAGGATAAGGCTGCTAGTTCCTTATATATTTCCCCAATAATTCATTTTTCTTTTTCTATTTTCCAACTAATGATTCTATCTAATGGGGCATCGGTGTCTCTCCCCCCCCCCCCCCCCAAGTTTCCTTTATTCTTTGGGACAGGCCTAACCGCACTATTCAGTTTTTTTTTAACCCGCCTTTATCCTTTATCTTATCCCATGTTTTACTTCTTTGGTGGGCTCTAAGAGGTCAACAGTGATGGTATAAATAATCTCAGGCTTCATTCGTGAAAACATAGAGTGCAGACCTCACATTCAAGTCAGAAACCTTCCTGGTTTAATACAGACCGGCAGTCATAAATGACTTGGTTAACCATATTGGATTCCCATGATTTTTTTCTATACAGGATTTAGTTTGAAGAACATCAAAACATTGGTTTACAATGCAGCAGCTTTTGAGAGGAGGCAGAATTTCTGATCACATTAACACCCATAGTGTGCTGTTTTCAAGCATTTAACTATGATAGCCAAAGTATGGTATACTGTGTTCATGGGGGGAAACTCTTTCACGTTTTGCCTTCTGAAGAAGTGAGGTTGGTTGGAAAAGAATGTAGTGTGAACCTATATTCCATAATAATAATAATAATAATAATAATAATAATAATGGTTCCTTTGATATTTGGTTCATCCCATCTCCTCCAGTTTCTTGTGGGAACAAGGAAAACAAAGCAAAAGGCATTTTCCTTGTATGGTAGCTCTCTATTTTGGTTTCTATCAGAGATTTTGTTTTTCATGATGCTCTTTATGCTATTGTATTGTTTGTATTATTACAAATATAATAATTATTTGGCTTCACAATGTAATTGATTTTATGATCACCAGGAGCCCAAAAGATCCCATTTCTTAGACATAAAGGAGAGATGCACATTTTTATGTGAAACAATAATATGTTCATACACTGTAATAATAAAATACTATGCTCTGGGGGAATTAAATTAGCTTTATAACTTTAAATCTGTAGTCATTACAAAGATTACAGTGGGCTGTTCTTACTGTTTCCTATAACTACACCATGTCCATTTTAGACTGGCTGCGAGTATACAAGCAAAATGTATAATTACAGTAATTCAGTAGCTGATACTTTTAAACATTTCCTTTTTCTAAAATGTGTTAGTGTATATGATATATTACATATAATAGTATAAGGAGGGGGTGGTTTACTAGCTAAGTAAAACAGCCTAGGGTTTTTTTGGGGGCAGGGGAAGGCAGTGTGCCATACATTTCCTATGTGTCGTTCTTTATCCCCTTGAACAGCAGACAGATTTATGCGGTTAGGGTTTCCTTATCTAATCCATCTCTGATCAGCCTGGATAAACCCTGTTTGGCCAGTACTGATCTTGTTAGTGGGGTGGCATAAAGCTGCTTGAGCTGGGATTGGGACAAATCGGATCATGGCTGCTATATGAATCTAGGATTTATTTCTTGTAGCAAGAGAGGAAGACGGAAAGAAATAGCTAAAGCATGGTGTCTGACCTAAATGGTTTCTTTCAAGCTGTGCTAAATGGCAGATATGCTGCATTTAGGTTGAGAAGGTTGGGCCCTTCCATAAAAAGAGTTCCAATAATCTTCATGCTGTTTGTCTTCCCATTTGAGTTAATGCTGCTGCTCTGGTATCTTCTCCGTGCGTAATCTAGCTTTCTGATGTCGCGTTGAACTATTTTTAGGTACAGAGTTTCAGGTAGATTGGTTTATGTGTTACACTAATACATGGATGTGCACATACAGAAATATACATGGATACAACTCTACAGTTTGCAAAATAGCGTGTGTGAGAAAATATATGAATTGCTATGAGCAGGGTAGAATTCTTGCATGCCAGATGAAGATGTTCCTTTAAATAAATGTGTAGGATTCATCCTATCTTACAATGTCCTTGGAATTGGCAGCACTAAGTGCAAAAACACATGCCTAATAGAAGGGAAGCAGTTTCACTAAACATAGAGTTCTTCAGATTTTCTGTTGGCCCACTGTATTCTTTGTTCATATCAGCATGTGTCTAAATTTGTATTTGCTGAAAGTTTTCCTTAAAAGGGAATTGTAAAAGGGAATTGTTTTTTCTGCTATTCTCTTACTAATTATTTGCTTCTGTGCCCGACTGCTTGCCACAGAGAAATGGATCAATTGTGTGCTAAGGAATATCAGCTTTGTCTTCTAATGCCTTCCTCTTATCCGATACATTTTCCAAGATTTTTGAAGAATTGCTTACGTGAAAAAAGTGTTTCAAATTAAAAAGAGAAAGAAAGAGGTTTGAGTGAATATATGAGATTTTACGTAACCATTTGTTAAATGATACCTTGAGCCCAAAATTTTCTTGTGCAATGAGTGGTCCACTAAATTTAATTTCTGGGTCACTTTCTTACTTCTTTGCACAGAATTTTAAGGTCTTTCTCCTTTGTTCCATTTTTCTACCGTCCGTGTTTTGCTTAAACTCACCTATTAATGTTGGCCACAATATTAAAACCTAAAGTTTAGATTGTAACAACAAACACGACACGTTCAACTTTAGGGCTAAAAATAATGTATTAGTAAATCAAGCTAAACAATTTGTTTAATAACATTTGTTAAGGCTTGAAACAAAATGCAAGAGATATATTCTAGCACAGCTTCAATCACAGTTACAGAAAAGCAATAGACAGTAGGAAAATTGGAATACCATATTCCAGATGGATAGATTCAATCAAGGAAGCTGTGGACCAGATCAGGGATGTTGAGAATAGATTGACTTGAAAGTTTCTTGTTGATAGCATTGCTATAAGTTGAAGTTAACTTAATGGCATTTAGCAACAACAAAATACAGTGACTTCCTTTCTAATCATGGAAGATGCATTGTCTGCATCCTTTGGAATAAGATTAGTGGACTGATGTGCACCTGGGAAGGAAAAGAGGGGCAGATAGTTTTGTCTTTTACAAGGTTGATGTAAAAGACAAAACTAATTTATTCTTTTTCTAGTTGTGTATTTATAACTAATCAAATTTGTTAAATTGTTATTAATTGGTGCTACTTCAATGCTAGGGAAGTAGGTTGCACAGGTTGAGTTTCCTTTATTTGAAATGCATGGGACCAGAAAGATTTCTATTATTCGAAAATTTTTACAAATTTTCGAATAATATTTGCATATACATAAAATATAGTGCTCAACATATACGAGATCTCAGGAAAGCCTGCAAACAAATGAGCCAGGAGTACCACAGTAGCCGCCGTTCTGGTGTCTTTCACTTCAGCTGTGATGGGCAGGATAAATGGCATAGCCAGAGGAAGAGGAGGGGAAAAAAGATGGAGGGTGATGAGGAGGGGAACCCAGGGACAGTTCAAGGAGAGTGAGTCGAGGTCACCCAGTGAAGCTTGTGGCTGAAAGGGGATGAAAATTTAGATTTCTTATGTCATAGGCCTGCTTTCTATACCCTGTGCTATCCTGGTTCTCAATATTGAAAGAACTGGATGATGTTGTCTTTGTAGGTGATGCCTTGCATTAGTAAGAAGGCTAATCTGTATGTAGCATCAGCCCAGAAGCTTTATTATTATGCACCACTATGTTTCTCTCTAAGAGATGTAACCCACATGCCATATTCATTCCTTCTTTGTTTGATTTATGTGATGATAGCCATTGTTTTCTGTAGTAAACATTCAAGTTTTGAATAAAATGTTTGCTGAGCAAGCCATTTAGATTGTTCACAAATACATTTTCATTTTCTCAAAGCTGTACAGCTGTTTTCTGTACAAAAGATGAATGGACTCTTCCAAGGATGATCAATTGGCAGCAATTATGCTACAGAATGGGGGTGTTGGTGTTGGGGGAATAATCTATATCAAGTAAAATCAGTTTTTGTAGTAATAAAAAGATCTGCTGATTTCATAATCTTACCAAATCCCAGGATAAAAGAAGGAATGAAGTATATGAATCTGGAAGGAGGCGATAAAATATAACAGTGGCTAAGTGAAGACCCATAAATAATAGCTGCTAAGAAGAAACTTTGAGAAGATGTTTAAGACAAAGAGGTTGATTACTAATATCTTTGAAGATAGGAACAATCTAATCTCAGTTGGTTCCCTGAGAGTTCCTAGGTGTGTTGATAGCTCCCACTGGGTAACCAAAGATTGAGTGGGAGGAAGATTATGATTATATGGGGGTTCTCTTCTTACTTCTTGTTCTCCTTATTGTATGAGTGGTCAGAGAGAACAACATCTGTTATAGAACTCCAGTATGCTCATGACAACGTCATCTGTGCGCATTCAGAAGAAGACCTACAAGCCACTCTAAACACCTTTGCAGAAGCATACGAGAAGCTCGGCTTGTCATTAAACACTGAGAAAACCAAAGTGTTCTTCCAGCAGTCATCAGCCAATCCCTCTCCAATGCCAGAGATACAGCTTAATGGTGTAACGTTAGAAAATGTTGACCATTTCCGCTACCTTGGCAGCCACTTCTCCACCAAAGTCAACATTGACACTGAAATACAACACTGCCTGAGCTCTGCGAGTGCAGCATTTTTCCGAATGAAGCAGAGAGTGTTTGAGGACCGGGACATCCGTAGGGATACCAAGGTGCTTGTTTATAAAGCTACTGTCCTCCCAACCCTGATGTAGGCCCATCACATGCAACTCCTGGAACGATTCATCAGCGCTGCCTCCAGAAAATCCTGCAAATCTCTTGGGAAGACAAGCGGACAAATGTCAGCGTGCTGGAAGAAGCAAAGACCACCAGCATTGAAGCGATGGTCCTCTGCCATCAACTCCGCTGGACCGGCCATGTTGTCCGGATGCCTGACTACTGTCTCCCAAAGCTCCACTCTGAACTCAAGAATGGAAAATGGAATGAAGGCAAGCAGGAAAAGAGATTTAAAGATGGGCTCAAAGCCAACCTTAAAAACTGTGGCATAGACACTGAGAACTGGGAAGCCCTGGCCCTTGAGCGATCCCACTGGAGGTCAGCTCTTCAGAATTTGAAGAGGCACAGATGGAGGGCGAAAGGGAGAAAAGTGCCAAGAAGAAGGCGCATCAAGCCTGCCCCAACTGGGACTGCCTTCCACCTGGAAACCAGTGCCCTCACTGCGGGAGACAATGCAGATCAATAATAGGGCTCCATAGTCACCTACGGACCCACTCTGGAGGATTATCCTACTCGGACAACAAGGGATCGCCTATGTAAGTAAGTAAGTAAATAAGCACCTGTCGTAGCCATTTGAAAAGCTTCATCTGCCATCCAGTGAGACTTCTTTGTTTTTGCTAACTGTAGTATCTTTTTGCATTCTTTTGGGATAATTTTCCTGGCTTATGTCCTTTGTTCTTGTGGTTCTGGTGAAGTAGACTTAGCATTTTATCTAAATTCTTCAGGGACTTCCTTGTAGGACATTTTTTACTGTTGGACATAAAATTTGAAAACAATTCAAACATTCTTAAAACAAATCCATAATGTTTTTAAAAAGTTAGAACACTATAATATCATGTATATGGATACGCATTTTAAATTGATGCTATAATTGGCACCAATCGGGTCTTGGGGCGGCGGCGGCGGGGGGGGGGGGAAGCATTGCCCAGCTGGGGGCAACTGCTGAGAAGCCCCTCAGTATATTATCGCAAAGTGTATTGCTCCCAGTGCTGAGATGCAAGTGAGGACCTGTACAGCACATTTCACTTTTCAGATTGGAACCATGCTCTTTGAAATTAAAATAGATGTTAAAATTGTCCAAGTGGTGTGGCAACATTTCTGTGTATTTTGTTCGACTTTTGCCTAAAGCAGCTTCATGCTGTGTAGGCCTGTATAATTAGTAGATGAGCCTCTAGCAAACTATATGACAAGATCTTTACCTCGTCGGGATAAGGGCATAAGGGTTTAGCTTTGTATACAGAATGTGTACTGCCTGCCCTTTCATGATTTAATTGTTTGTTCAGAGGCTGGGAGAGATATGAGCTGAGAAAGTTTTCAAGGTTTTAGTTATACATATTTTACAGTTCTTTTCTGATGCTTATTGGGTCCTTTGTGTTAGTATGAACATGCATAATGAACTACGTTCTGGCTCAACATATTGATTTCTTGAACTTTATTATAATTACATGGGAGCTGCATTTGACAGATATTTACAAAATGTGAAGGAATTATTTAAGTTAGAAGTTTGACAAATTTGTTTCCCTTCGACAGAAATATGAAGCCCTTACCTCACTACCTGCTGTAATAAAAGCAGCTCACACATTTATATGCCTTGTAAAACAATCTAAATAATTGACTGGAGACTGAATGAAAGCTTAATTAATGAAATATTAAACATGCAACTGGTAAATTATAGATACATTTATATATTAGCAAAACCACAATATCAGTGCCTTTGGGGGTATAGAAGTTGCAACAGCATACACACTTACCTCATAAAGCTGAAAGGGTTTTTCTTCTAAGTAGACATATATGCACTGTTCAAAAATAATACCTCTTATTACACTGCTTCAAAGTTACAAACTTCTGAACAAGCCTTCAGGTTCTCTAGAATCTTTAATCAGGCAAGATGACAAACAGACCAACTGAAAAGAAATGCAGAGAGCGAAATGTTGGATGTTCAAACCATAGACATGTGAGCTGGTTACAGTATTCTAATGGGATATGGGAGGTGAATGCAGACATCCACACTATGTTCTTCCAGTTCCTGATGGGTTCAAATTGTGTCTGGGACCCCTCAGAGACACCTGAGAACAAAAAGCTCCCAGTAAGTTAGCAGGGTGGTTCCACATTTAGAAAATGAAAATCTGGCTGTTACAGTCTTCAAGAGTATCCTTATAAAAGAACATTAACAAACAACTTGTTATAATTTTGTTCCAATTATAACTTGTTATAGTTCTGCTTGTTATACGAATTTGACCTCAGTGTTTTTTATGAATCAACCAAACTTTGGTTGATTAAACTACTAATTTAAAACTCACGTTCTAATTAATAAACATTTTCAGGTTAGAAGGAGTTAAAATATATTGCACAATTAGTCACTGAATGTCATGAGCATGCATTAACATATCTATTATGTAGCATTCTGATGTATGCTATGTGGTCTCAATTTGATTATGTTCTGGGTTCACAGTCTTGTCTCTTTCACCTGTATGGTAGTTCTTTTTTCCATCTGGTGCTTAGAGAGCATGAAACTTTTATTTGAATTCTGGCTTCCTATACAACTTGTTCCTTCTTCTAGATTTGAAACTATTCAAAACTTGTTTCTAACCTCACACCTTTATCATAATGAACCATAATACAGTCATATGGTGATGATGGAAGAGTCATAGCAGTGACTATAAACTAACCAGTAGAGAAACCATAATGGGAATAAAAATAGTTGTGGATAACCGTAGAGTCCAGCATTTTCTTTTCAAAATGGCTCATCATTACCTTCTAGGCTGAGTAATTTCCTTTTAAAGATGTCTGATAGATGGCCATAATTATATCTGTTTTTAATTCAGCTGTTTATTGAGGTTAGTGCTCCTTTGCCTAGGAAATCTGAGAAAATTGGCAGGGATGTCTTCCCTCACACATTGGATATAAATTAGTGGGTATCTCGATGAACCATGCTAGGTCTTTTTTTAACTTTCCCTTGTTGAAGTTCTGGGGTATATGTATTATGGTGTTGTTTGAGCAATTGTGTCTAAGAAATAAGTGCATCCAGCAGTGAAATGTGCAGGCCAATTAGAGACAACTAGTTCCAGTTTGCTGGAGCGTTATGTTCAGCAGCATTTTATAGCAGCATTGAAGTGACTCTAAAATGGAACTGTCATGAGTCAATGCCAATTCCACTACTCCAGAATTAGAAGTACTTGTCAGGTTATTAGATTTAATTCAGTCTGCCACTGCGCTGCTTCAACATTTTATTCTATGTTATTTTTAATAAAATTAGTTCTGAATTTAGAGCAGGTCTACTGCTATTGTTGAATAGACAAAAATGTGCATTCAATTCAAGGTATTCTGAGTCCAAATTCTGTTATTTGAAGGGAAGTGTTCTCATATGTTTAGCATTCACGTCTAACAAACTATGCAGATGGCTTGAATTTGTCTTGCCTTTTCATTTCAAAAGTAGAGATTTTTACGTTAAAAAGTTGTATTATTCAGCTAAATATGATCTTCAGGAAATCATTATGTTAGCCTTCACCTAACTGTTGGCTATATTTTATCATTCTTGCTCTCCTCTTGATTTCCTCCAGCTCTTTAAGGACCACCCACACTTGAACATTCCAAATTAATGAGGCAGAATTGGGATGGCAGTAGTATGTCATGTGTTATCCTTGTGATTTAACCATGTGATGAAGCAACGGGGAGTGTGACAAAATGTTTCTGTTACTTAAATACGAGGTCCTGGGGAGAGATATTTGAATAGGGCCCCGACTTCCTCATGTTTGCTTTGCAACAGCAGTAATATTGGGGTGTCTCTAGTGGCGTATGCAAAGCTTACAACTTTGGTGAAAAGAGATTTGGACTTATATTTCTTGGGATAATTTTATTGGTAGAAACTCTTGTATATGGACTGACAGAGACTATATATTTGTGATTATATTTGGATTTGTGGAAGATAATAGGAATTTACCATTTGGATTGTTTCAGTGTATTTAAATATTCCAATATTTAGATTTTTAATGTGATTGCTTTGTTGCAGCGTTCTGGTTAGTTGGCAGTTTAGACGTGTAAAACTGGGACATTTCTTCTGGGAATGGTGGCTAAAGGCATCTTACACCATTATGGTTAGTCACATTTCCTTCTAGTGGGTCTTTTTGTAGCAAAGCAATATTGTTTAGAACTGCACTGTAAAAAGCAGACAAAAAGAGAACAGTTGGGACTCGTTATCATCCTTCAGTATATGCTCAAATTCCTTTTTGTGCTCTAACAGAAGTGAGCTAAATAAGCATTCTTACATAATGCTATTCTGTAATAACAACAAATGCTCTTTCCCTAGAGCCCCTTGAGGTCCTGAGATGTGGATATCATTCATGCTCTTCTTTCAGTTTACAGATGCAATTGCTTTTTTTGGTCTACTTATTTTGGGAGGTTATTTCAGATAGAGTAATTACTACCATCAAGGATTATGACCAGAACTGCTGACCAAACAAAATCTCACTTAAACTTTATTTAGTATCATGTGGGTTGGTACGAGGCTGTAACTATGATGGCAGACATATTATTTGCTCTCTGTGGTTCCAGTTTTTCTTCTTCTAGAGGTATGTGGGGTTTTCTACAGTTAACTCTGCTATTCCTCAGGATCTCAGTTTTTGTTGTAGTGCAAGGGCTCACTTTTTACATTTTTATTCACTGAGTTTGTTACTGGCTCAGCAAGATACAGTAGGGTTAAAAGCAAAAGATATAGGTCCCATCTACCCAGACCATTTAATATAGTTTAAAGACAGCTTGAAACTGTGGTGGCCAGAGAACAAACATCCCAAAAGTACACAAGAGAGAGCCTTTCATGAGCATCAATGTTCTGTAGTTTGTGTAACCACCATTCAGGTCTCAAACTGGTTCCACAATTTCTTATGTAATCACCTGCATAGCAAAACTTTTTCCCCCCAATATCTATTTGAAACTGCAATGTAGATGGCCCCATAGACAATCCCATCTTTCCTTATAGTTAATTTAAACTTTCTTACTGAAAAGAAAACTGTTGCTCTATACCTATCTAAGGATCTAAATACTCTAAAGGCATCAGATCCTCTCTGATCTTGGAAATTAGATCAGCCCTGATTAGTACAGTGTGTGCTTGGTTTCCATGGGTTTGAAATCTGTGAATTTAGCCAACCGTAGATTGGCAATGAAGAAATGGTTAACAATAAAACAAAACAAAATAAGATACCGGACATTGACTGCAGCTAGACTGAGAAGTGGTCCCAAGACAACATTTGAGGCTGTAGTGGCATGACCTGGATGCCAGAAGCACATTCTTTCTGCTTCAGCTGTGGTACTTCTGCTCTTTGGTTCCAAAGGTGAAGTGGTGAGTGTCGCACTCCAAGAAGGAAGAATGTGCCTGGGGCTTACTGCTGACTCCTCTGTCCTTCCTGTGCACATGGAAATCCAACATATTTTTCTGCCTTGTGCTCTGATATTACTACTACTACCTCTTCTTCCCACCTGAGCACATCAAAGTAAATTATAGCATGCTGGTAGAAACATCACAAGCTCCAAACTCCTGGTGCTTGAAGTTTACCGTCTCCCCTCAATCCTGAAGCTTGAATTGCATGCAGGATGTTTTTGGAGGGACTCCTGCATGGGAGGGAGCGAAAGGTCCCTTTGTGCCCTTTTTATGTAAACAGAAGTATATCACACAAGCCTTTGCGCTTTCTAGAAATCTCCTGCATGCAACATACTCAAGTTTCAAACATGAGGAAGTGGCAGTAGTAAGGCATCTATGTGAGGTACTTGCCCTTGCTTGCTTTCCCTGACAGTATCCTGTAATTGAATTCCATGCTCAGGGGTTGGGAAGAAGCAGCAGTAGTAAGTCGTGAATTTACCTCTTCCACTTTTGGAAAAAAAAAAAAAAAGAGAAGCGCTGCATCTGAAGAAGGAAGGGTGAGTTTCTCATACCTAGGTCTTGTTGCTCCTTCTTTATTTCTCGTCCTGGTTACAATTGATGTCAGATAATTTTTCATTTTAAATTGGGTCTTGATCATCCATTTTTTTTGGTCACTGAGAGGAGGCCTGAAACTAAACTCCCCTGGATACTGAGGGCTAACTACATTTAAATGAGAGACCACCAACGAATACCAGGTGTTGTGGGCTATGCTTGAAAGAAACTGGGAAAAATCAGTTCTGAGTGTTCCTAGCCTAAGAAAACCCAATTCAGTTTGAAGGGTTCATAGGTCAATAAGCTACTTGAAGGTACACACAAACATTGTGTGAAGGCATGCACACTCACACAATGCGTTAAATTTGCAATCTACACATATGAATGAGCACTTAAATAAATAACACAGCATAACATAAACAATCTGTGGACATGCTATTTGTTTTCTTAATTTAAAACCAAATTCTTCTACTTACCTGTATACAATGCATCTCTACCTGAACAAACTATATTGTCCCATGCAGGAACAATATTGAGGCATGCATATTTGTTGAAACTGACACAATAGAACATGCCTGCATATGCTTAACAAAGGCCTAAATATTGTAAAGGCACCAGATCCTATCTAATTTTGGAAACTAAGGGTAATTCTGGTTGATGTTTGGATGGGAGACTGCTAACAAGTACCAGGTGCTGTAGGCTATATATTGGAGAAAGAATCTTGCAATTCTAGCTTTTGAGTATTCCTCCCCTCAGAAAACTTTTATGAAATTCCATACACTGACAGGTGATCTGAAAGCACACACAAACACACACATGCCTATCAGCTTGAGATCAGCATGGATGGATTAGGTATATGTCTTTCTACCTTTTAATAGTAATATTGAGATGATAATGTAATGGCAGGTCTGTATATGCGGAAGCACCAAGGTAACTTTTTGCACACAGAGGCCTATGCACTTTGTCCTCTGCTTGTGTAAACAGGGACTGAATTATACCTAACCTTTAGAGAGGCATAATTATAACATATCTTGCAGAAACATTGAGGACAAAAAAACGAAAAAGTGAAGAGCCACCAACTTTTTCTCTAGTTGATTTTTTTTACTAATGATGTGTGAATAGGCAGGTGACAACGTTACAAGGCTGTTTCTAGTATGTTTCTAGTATGTACAGCAATTGTTTTGTTCCTTCCTCACATGCCAGGTGAACAGGATTGCATGTATTTATTCCTTTCATTGTGTTATGTATTACTTCACTTTCCCTCTATTAAGTTTTTTTCTAGACTTTAAGTGACAACACAAAACGTACATTTTAATATATATGTGTTAATGATCTTATGTTTTTACCTATATATTTTAACTATGTTCTACCCTGACTCAAACCTTGAAGAGAGGTGGGTAACAGATAAATTTTATTGTTTTTATTATTACTAAACCTCATCGGAGGTGTCATACAAAGCTCCAGGTACTCAGCATCTTCCTTCAAACCAAGTTTCCAAAACAGCTTCTTTCTCTGCTCCCTTCCTATAATTAATCTAATATCTTGGATGTTGTTAGTTTTAAGAAGTTACTGGGATTGTTGATTATTGATGGTATTTTTTGCATTTAGTTTGAGGGAAATTCCAGCCTCATATGATGCTTAAAGTGCAGTTGCAGACCAGCAGATTCTTTTCTGTTAATGCAAATAACAGTGGTGTACCACTGGTAAATAGTAAGTTTTGAGAAATTTTGTTAATATACATTACACTCTGTTTCTACCTTGTAAGTAAATGCAAAATTTCTTGTAGTCAATTGTTAATGGAGTTTTCGGGCTCTGTAGACTTGTTAGTTCAGTGAATATCAGAAACTGGGAGACATTGTTCTTGACCTCCCATGGATAACAAAACATTGATTTTAGATGTATACTGCTGCCAGTTTTCCTGTAGCACCTGATATTATCAATCAGGTGGAGACAGAAAAAGACCATGTAAGCACCTACTGCTTCAAAGGAGATGTGGAGTGTGTGTGTGGGGGAGGGGGAGAGGGGGGGGAGGTGTACATAGCTGCGAACTCCTTGAATGGCAGCCTAAATTGTCTTTCATCTGGGCTCAGTTTTTTAAAATATTAAACAGTGCCAGCAACCTATTCAGGGAAAGACTCCATAGCCCTTTCAGACACTGCCTCCTTTCCTGGCTTGGGCTGTTCTATTGGCAGAATAGTATGGTGAACTGATGCAGTGATGAGAGAGCAAAATTCAAATATTGAGAAATGTATCTTTCACACATAGCTTTTCCTTGAATTTTGAAAATTCCCTCAACTCCCATGTTCATAGCACACACATTCAGCAATATATCTGACTCTCATAGAATCCTTTGCAGGGAGGAGTCAGGTGACTGCCTGTAGAAGCAACAATAGACATTGGCAAAAATAATAACTATAGTTCTTTCTGAATGATTTTTTTGCTTGGAAATGTTCTTTACTGCCAAATGGGGGGAATCTAGCTTAGTGGTTATATATAGACTGATTCCATAGCATGACAGTGGGGTAGTTGCAGATGAAAATATTTCACTTCTTAAAGTTGAAAAGCCAATGATTTTTTTTAAAAGAATTCAATCCTGTAGTTACTGCTTCTGCAGTATATTATCTGCTCGGACTTTCTATTACTTAAATCAGGAAAATGCTTTCCTGTGTTATGGGAAGGTTATAGCGTTGGCTACATGGGGCCCAATATCCCTTCCACATGGCTCAAGTTCTGTAAAAAGAGGCTCTTTGCTTGATCTTCCCTCCCTCCTTCCTTATATAGAATGTTATCCTACAATCTTGGTTCATATAATTTGGGCTGTCTCCTTCCTGTATAGAAAAGAAAATATTTGCTCTTTCCATAGCTGTCTTGTTTGTCTGTTAAACCTTTGACCTTACATTTGATGGCAGTCCTCCCCCCCCCCCCCCCCGCACACACACACACACCTCAAAAAAACAAAACAAAAACCTACAGAGCCTATCTATAGTGCTGTCACTGTCGGCATGCATGTGATGTCCTTGAAAAAGCAGATTGGATTTATTAAAATCATTGCTAGTTGCCATGGCAGCTGTTGTCACAGTGGGCTAATGGGAAAAGGCAATTACTGCTACACATCAGAGAAGCATTCTGAGAAGGGAGAGATGGGGTATCCTGTGCTGATTAGCTATGTGACAGACTGGCTGTCATGGAGAGCAAGTCCCTCTTCTCTCTCTCTCTTTCCATCTAGAAACTAGACATGCTATCTTCTAATACACATTGGTCCATAGTGGCACATGGTCCTTTTCCTGAGCATATCTAGATTGTAAGATTCAGATTATCTCTTCTAAAATGGAGTGTCACTTATTACATGATTTTTTTGTCATATTATGAATTTGTTCATCTGACTTGCACCTACATTGTCCTTGGAAACTCATTTTTGAAAGCAGAAACTTTGTATCAAATTAATTAATTTGGCCCTTATCCAGTTTGCACTGCTTTTAGCTGTCTCACGCAGCTGCTGATCTGTTTAGAGCACTGATTTTCAATCTTGCTAATGTCGCGACCCCTTAATACAGTTCCTCATGTTGTGGTAACTCCCAACCATAACATTATTTTTGTTGCTAACTCTAATTTTGCTACTATTATGAATCATAATATAAATGTCTGATATGCAGGATGTATTTTCATTCACTGGACCAAATTTGGCACAAATACCCGATACGCCCAAATTTGAATACTGGTGGGGTTGGGGGGGAGGGGAGGGTGATGATTTTGTCATTTGGGAGTTGTTGCTGGGATTTATAGCTCACCTACAATCAAAGAGCATTCTGAACCCCACCAATTATAGAATTGGGCCAAACTTCCCACACAGAACCCCCGTGATCAATAGAAAATACTGTGTTTTCTGATGGTCTTTAATGACCCTTCTGATACCCCATCATGACCCACCCCAGGGGTCCTGACCCCCGGGTTGAGAAATGCTGGTTTAGAGCATAATGTGAATGTTGAGGAACGTGCTGCTCCATTATTTTACTGAGAAAATAGTAGACTAAATTTAGACAAAAACATCTCTTGAGCAGTTGAATAGATCACATATAGTAGCCATCTCTTATTCTGATATAAATACATATATTTGATGAGGTGATATAAGTCAGTGGATAATGAAGGAGGCTCACTGAATCCAATCTGCAGTCTTGGACAGCCTTTAAAAAAGAGATTTCATAGTTTATTTTGTGATGCTGTAATCTATTTATCTTTTCAATGCAAGCCTAATAGAATACCCTTTGTATCGATACAGAGGCTCACACTTTGAATTCAAGCTCAACACTGAGATAAAAATTACTCTAACAGATTTCATTGTCCTTGTGGAAATAAACTTTAAAATTTTGGGAAGTTAGCCTTTTTGTAAGCATATATATATAGCATGGCTTTGCAGTCTTTATTCTGATGATTTATATAAAATGTGTCTGATGGTGACTTCATTTACAATTTTTTTGCCTCCCATAACATAGTTGCTGAGTCTAAAATGTTTCTAACAAGTTAGCTAATGAAAGAGAGCATCATAGATTCCTATATGCTTTCTTTTTCTAGAGATTGCTGATTCTCCTTGTAAGAGCAAGTCCCTTTCTTTGCTTGACAGCTTTTTTTGTAGTTGAAATTGTATCAGCTTGCCAAGGCAGTGAAGTCTTCTTTGGAGGTCCTCTGAGATTAGACTGGCTTTGACCTGGGAAAGAGCTGTTACAGCTGTGGTGCCCCATTTATGTAAACATATTCTCTGTTGTTTACTTTATCATTCTGGCAACAAGCACAGACATTTGATTATTTCAAGTTTTGGGGGTTATTTTTAGTGAAAAAAGTTTTGTCTTCTATGTTTTCATTATGTTTTGCTTTTATTTCTATTTTTATATTTTTAATTTTGTGGGTTTACCTGAATATGCCTCATGTTGGAGGTTGTGAATAGATTCCGTCTAAGATTGAAAATTATCAATTTCTTGTTAAGCTTTTAAAACTATATTTCAGTTTCCCCATTTAAAACAATTGCCACTTCCTTCACACTCCCTGTCAGCCTCAAATAAATTTATGATCTTCATCAAGATGTATTTGCTAAAACAGAAAAAGACAAAATACCTCAATAGAGACTACAAAATGGAAATGTTGGGTCCTGTTCCAACCAACTGTATTCCAAATCCTTCTAGTTCTTGCAAAAATCTTTCTTTCTAATGAATACCTGTGTCCCGGCTATCTTGCCCTTTCAGGATGTTATTTAGTAACGGCTGTGAAAATGTAGAACAGACATTTGATTTGCATGTTTTGCCATCTTCTGCAGCAATTTTGTATTTGTGTGCTGCATGCATAAGAAAACATAGAAAAAAGCTTATACTTCAACTGTGTCCAAAATAGGTAAGTGTAGATCTCTAGAACAACCTTAGTACACTCTGGTTTTATATACACATCAATGAATCATTAAGCTGAATTGTCACTGTGGGTGTAATGTGTGTGAAGAATTCCAGCCCAGAGGATATGTGAGCTGCTAGAATTGGCTCAGCAACAGGGAACAAGCATTGCATTTTCCATTCTGTTGGAATCTTGTCCATATATATGTCTGCTCTAGCTGAACTGACATAGTTTTGAAATTTTGAGGTAGTGTTTTGAGTACACTAGAATAAAGAAATAAGGATGGCTTATTTTAACACCTTTGGCTATTTTGTCATTAATAAGTGGAGGAATTGATCGTAAAGTAAACATAAGACCACATTCATATATTCCTATTTCATCATCACTGGAATTTAAAAAGTAGTTTCTTTAGAGCTGATGTAAATATGGATGAGTCATTCAAGCAACCCAGAGGGCAGGTTTCATATCAAGTAGCTATAGACATCTGCTTTCAGATCAGCTGAATGGGGAAATTGAAAATATAAAGCTGAACTTGGTGTTTTGTTACAGGCCAGATAAAAAAAGTTTGTTGTGAAAAGGATACTCAAGGTCTATGAAGCTTGTTTTAGGAAATCAAGGTAACAAATTTTCTGTAGATATAACAGTGATTGTATATCTGCTCTAAGCACTAAGAATCAATGGCAATTCACACAAACAGGTGATGAAATGGTAAACCTCTTTCACACCACTCTGCATATAGTGAATATTTCTCTTTCTCTGCCTTCTTCGCTATCTTTTTGATAAACCTTATTTTCACAAGCTTTTAATTGTGATTTTTTGCTTTCCATGTTATTCCTGTCTTTTTGGTGTTGGATTTGTTTTGCGTTGATGTATATCTATGACCATACAGAAGAGGAGCAATAGAAAACTTGAAATATTGTTGGAAAGGTTGAATCTTCTTTATGATTTCTGATTATCATTTTGAAGTTTTTAAATGCAAGGGAGTACAGCTCACCATCCATATTCACAGATTTTGTATCTACACATTCAACCATCCTCAGCTTGGAACTATCCCACCCCCAAGTTCCAAATGGCAAGCCTTGATTTTGCCATTTTATATAAAGAGCACCATTTTACAGCTCTATTACATATAATGGGACTTTTGATATCCACATTATGGGAGGTCCTGTAATTAAGCCCCAACCATTACCAAGGACCCACTACATTTCTGCCCCTCCCAAAATTACAAAAAAAATATATAAGGATGTTCTGATCCAGGATCCCCACCCCCAAGCTAAGAAACTCCCTACAGGAGAAATATCCAATCTGTTTACATGAAAAGACTGTCCATCATAAGAAGAAGAATGTCAACCTCCACCTTAACTGTAATCTTATTATTGCAGGTAATTATTGACTTCAGAATATTTATTCATACAATCCCTGGTGAAAAAAAAGGGAAATCCATTTGGATATTGTCAGTATATTGATGGCATCTGATCCTTGAGTACAAAATTGGATAATATCATCTAATGGTTTTGATGAAGATAGAATTAATTCCTGTGGCACACAGTTCAGTGTTTCACACAGGGAGAGAAAGTAGTCTCTGATCACCACATCAACTTCGGATAAAACAGAGTGCAATCATATAAAGTAGTGCAATGACCTCTAATGTACATAGCTGAAGTGGACAGAAAAAATAATTCATGATTTGAAACGCCTTTGAGAAATCTAGGGAAACTGGTTAATACTCCCTGGGTTGCCTTGCAAGGCAGGTTATTAAGCAGGGAAGTCAAAGTAGCTTCACTTCTAAATATAGTTGAGACCATGCCCACAGAAAGATAAACCTATCATTATATTGCCAAGTAGTCGGTGCTGGCAAGTATTCTTTTCGACTTTTTCATGATAAACTCCTTTGTTCACTCTAACTATGCCGTTGTATCAATCTCTCAAGTTTGTATATACTGGTATTTACCTTTCTTTTTTCCATTTGGTAGCAGGGTAGGGAACATGAAGAGATTCCTATGGTGTGCTTTTGAAATGTGGTAAAGTGGGTGATTTTAGGCTTAGAACTACAGGTGCCAACTTCTGCTGCATCAAGATACCATGATATATAAAATAAATGGGTGTACATTGATTGAATAAAATCAAATATAATCAAACATTATTTTCCCTACTAAAAAGGCCAAAGCTCTCTTATGTCTAACAAAGAATGCCTCGGGTAATTTTTATTCTGTCTTAACAAACAAAAATTGTATTGTCATATGTTTTCGGTCTCTGTCCAGATATTGGGATTGAGTAAATTAAAGCACCAAAGGTTGGTACTCTGCTTGCCTTAATAATACCTGTATGATAACTGGGGCATCTGAATTATTCACTCATCGTCGTGCTGAACATAAAAAGTTTCTTCTGTGCGTTTGGGGCATTTTGCCATACCACAGCACAACTGATTTCATTTGCTTTGTTGGGCAGTGTTTGGTGAGACTTGAGAATGGGAAAAGGTCGGAGGCTGTGGTCAGCTTATTTGTAACAGGTATAGGAGCTTCTTTCCTTTTCATTAATTATTATTAATGTTCCAAATGTATATTCTGGTAAATAAATAGCTGAGCACACTCTTGAATGGCAATTTGTTCTACAAGGATATTTACGAATATCTGTATTAGATAGATGAGAGCCAGTGTGGTGTGAAGTGTTGGATTAGAAATTTGGGAGACTGGGATTTGAATACTTTCCCAGCCATCGAGACCCTCTGGGTAACCTCAGGAAAGTCACACTGACTCAGTCTCAGAGGACAGCAATGGCAAAGCCCCTCTGAATAAATTCTGCCAAGAAAGTTTCATGATAGGTTTGCCTTAGAGTTGCCAAACTTAGTAATGACTTGATAGCACACAACAATACATTATGAGATACACAAAATCTTGCCTTCTGAGAAGACTTAATCCACTTTTCTTTACACAAGTCTTGTCTTGAGCAAATATAGCATTAGCATTTAGATTGGTTAGGAATGCATAACAGATCAAAAGTTAGATCTTACATGATCTTGTGGCTTGATAGTTGATAGATCTTGTGGCTTGAAGTTGATAGATCCACACAAGGAAACCCGAAATCCATATGTAGTAAACTCTAGGTCCGTGATGGTGAACCTATGACATGCATGTCAGCACTGACACACATGGCTATTTTTTATGATACGCAGACACATGCGGCCACATACAGAGAAATACACCTTATAAGAACCTATCTAATTCCATCTTTAAATTTGTAAAAGGCTCTACAAATTGAACATCTGCACCTTTGAGCATTGTTCACTCCATAACTCAGCATGGATTATACATTTTTCTTATTTAAACTATAAATATTGCAAAATTATGTTTTTTTTCTCAAAGTGACACTCCACTCAAGTTATGCTCAGGTTTTTGGCACATTTTGACACACCAAGCTCAAAAGGTTGCCCATCACTGCTCTAGGTCATGTGTGAGAATGATGGAAACAAATTTATTTCAAGAACCTTGAAACATGATTACACCATTTTGAACCAGAGATGCTGCATATGGATTTTCAGGTTTACTCATATGCATCTGCCAACTTCTTCAGGACTCATTTTGCACAGACCTTCTTCAACTGCAGGAATTTCAGTATTCTGTACATATTTGCTTCCCCAATGCCCAGTTGGAGTGACATTTCTTTAACAGTTACACATCTTAACCATTTTGTTCATGTTCTCCACACTGTCAGTTGTTTGTGTGGTGTGTGGTCTGCTGCTTCGTGGAGCATCCTGAATATTGGCATGCTCTTTTCCACCAGATAACCTGTGAGTCCAGCAATGAAGAGTACTGCAATCAACAGTGTCATTTCCATGCACCTTCTTTAGTTTCTTGCCGATGTTCCTCACTGTCTCATTCTCACAAATCAGGCACTCGGTTACAGCCCATTGCTTCTGATGGATATCAAGAGTAGCAGCCATCTTAGAGGCCGTATGCGGGAGTGGACTGAATTAAATTTGAATAGGAATGGGAAGGATTCTTCTCTACCCTCAACAAATAGCAAAGATGTAGAATAAAATTTAGATTTTTTTTCTTACAAAATGTTGTTTATTGCTTTTGGAGTAACTATATATATATGTAGAAGTGCTTTCTCTGCTGCAATCTAATTAATGAGAATAAGTTTGTAAAATAAGTGTGAAAAGTATGATGTGAGAGCAAAATGAATTGGGTTTATAGTTTGAAGAATACCATAATGATCACTATGACTTTGTGGGAAGCTGGAAGATGACAGGCATTACAATATATAGCATATCTCCACCCATATGATGAAGAAAAAGCAGTTCTTTGAGCTTCCAATAGGGATGTCTGTGGAGATGGTAGCCATATGTGGTACAGTGTGACAGAATGCAAATGGATTGTGTAAAACCCAATAACTGGATGTGTGACACAATGAGACATTGGTTCCACATGGTATTGTTTATGTTAGTATTAAACTAATTCTAAACCATTGCTTTAAGGACAACAAGCACTATAGATCTACAGTTAAAATGTTTACCTATGATTGAAAGCAAGCTTCATAGCAATAAATGTGGATCATGTATGGTTGCAGTCGTAAATGCATATGGTGTATAGAAAATTAGGCTCACGCCAAATCCTAGTAAGTTATTTATTATGTACCTTCAAATAATTGCTTATGGCAACTCTGTCACTTGCCCAGGGTTTAAGTGGCTAAGCAGGAATTTGCCCTTTGGGCTCTAATTTTCCCAGTCAAGTGCTCAAAGCATTCTGGCTTTGTGTAAGGCATTTTTAAATAAATGACATTAGCATTTGGGTGGTATTGTTCCTTGAGTCTGCAAATCTGTATTTTCTGGTGTGATCCTGTTGGAACAATTTTAGATGTACCTGCATTCAAGCTGTAACTGAATTGAATCATTTCATGACTTAATGCTATCAAGGAGGAACTATATTATGCTTACAGACGGAAACTGCTAAAACAGGATTCCCTATGGTTCACACAAGGCACATAACAGTTATTTTAATATTGCTGAGCAAGAATATAAATATTGTATTAGTAATGAGCGTGTTCTCTAAAAAAAATTAAATAGCTAGATCAGGCCTGCACAACATACAGTCCCAGTGCCACGTGCGGTGTGCAAAAGCCTTTGGTGCAGTCTGCAGAGTGCTGTCCTTCTGCTGCTGGCCGCCCCCCCCCCCCCCCCACCACTGTGGTGTATTAGTTCGAAAGCATGGTTTGTCCCTTGGACTATGGCTTTGAACCCACTGGGTGACTTTAGGCAAGTCACACTTTTCAGCCTCATATTGACAGAAAAACTCTGTAATAGGGTTGCCTTAGAATCACTCTAAGTCTGAAACGACATGAAGACACACAACAACAATCCTAATAAATCATTGACTACTTGGAAAATGAGGTACTAAAAACCTATTTGCTGCCCCAAGAAGCTTAGCCTATTTAATTTTGGCCATGTTGTTCGGGCCTGAGCTAGAATATCCTCCACACTCACGTTTTGCTCAAGCTTGCGTAGAATAGGCACTTTCTGGCGCAGCTTACAATAATAGGCTTGAACAGAGAGAGTAATACTTGTAGTAGAAGTCAGAACCTTTCAGGAATTCTGGCGTGTATTGCAAATGTGCTCCCATATATGTATATGAAAGAATCACTGGAAAGTTTAATGTTTATGTAATGGAAATTATAAATATACCATTACTAGAGTTGATTGGAGAAATCCTATCCCCTATTATTGATAACTGGAAAAAGTTAATTTCTTGTGGAAGTCTCCACTAATAGAGAGAAACTGGTGTTAGGGGACGCCATCATGCCAGGGATCATGGCATGATCAGTGTGGGTGGAAAATTACTACTGGAGTGGGTAATAATAATCTTGGGATATACTGGGTTCAAAGTTACTATTTTATCTTGTGTGAGATACAGTTTCAGGGCCCTATTTATAAGATAATATTCTGTCATGACAAATTGGGAGGGAGTTTGTGAAAAACCTCCTTAGATGGATAAAAAGGAGACATTCACATGCTTCTGCTTGGCAGGTGCAAGCTGGTAGGGTTATGAATGAGACAGTAAAACTGCCTTGCATCCACCTGCCAAATCCAGATTAGTCTTTAAGCCTCTGTTGTCATCAGAACAGATTGTTTCTTTATAGAGGAATGTTCCCATATTCCCATCTATCTCATGTCCAGCCTTAGCTATAGTTATTGGTTTTGATTTCTGTAATGTTAATAGATATA
Source organism: Anolis sagrei (assembly GCF_037176765.1). Classification (NCBI taxonomy): domain Eukaryota; kingdom Metazoa; phylum Chordata; class Lepidosauria; order Squamata; family Anolidae; genus Anolis; species Anolis sagrei. The sequence continues at coordinate 166,868,844 of NC_090025.1, forward strand.
TTTGGCTGTTATATATTTCCATGGACAGATGTGCAAGTGTTAGAAAATACTGTTCCAGTTTATTTCTGAACACCCCTGGTCAAATGGCAACAGTAGTTTTTAAAAATCTCCTTGGTTGGTGCCTTGGCAACAATCCTAAATGTCAACAGTCATTTTCTCTTATGTGCACTCTGCAATTACAAATAAAGTTGAGTTTGATGAGATCGGAAGTCAAAGCTAGTCTTAACACCCCCCCCCCCCCATTTTATTCTGCCTGGTTATTTTTGCAGTTTTGTCAAAAATAAAAATATGAGAACTATTGTGAGCATCCATGATAATTATCTGATTAGCATCTAAAAGAGGGAAGCAAAATAAATAATAAATAAAAGCAACAAATAATGTATGGAAGATATAGAAAATTGTTGAATTTCATCATTACTACCACTTGTTAGAAAAATCAGTAATTAGATATTTAAATCCCACCAATAATGCACCTCATATGGTAAATATGCCACCAATTGGTATAGTAACATCTAGCAGATTCCCACTTGTGCTTGTGAATCTTGAATACTTACAAAAATAACATAATGGCTGATTAAAAAATGTAATGCTGGGATATTGGCTTTTATGGCATATTGATTTCCAGTTTGTTCTACTTGAGGTTCTTATCTAAACCCAAATCAATTGAGACAGATGTAGTTCATGCATAAGCTATCTATCTATCTATCCATCTGTAGGTGAAAGACTAGAATCTCTCTGTTCCAAGCATGCATTACAAGGCTTGTAAAACCTGAACTGCTTACCTTTTTGTGTGTGGAAGGATTCTGTACTATGTAAAATAAATCTTTCTGGATATGTGTCCTTCATTTAACTGGAGAATATGAAACAAATTAGAGTATTGTGCAGTTGACACACTAAAATAAATCCATACTCTGTTAGTTGTCTGCGACTTTTTCTTATTTTTAAATCTCATGATATTAATTGAGAGCTGTTGGCCATTGCATTTTTCAAGCAGCGTAGGGTGTGGTTTTCTCTTTCATAGACCTCTTTGTTTGGAGCTGTAAGGGAAGCAGCTTTCGAGGATGGAATTGCGAGGGCCAGGCCTGGCGGTCTTAAAAGAATCAGTGGTTTAAGGGAATGGGCTGAAAGCTGCTCAGTTTTAACTGATTCCAGGTGTTGCTGGCAAAATACAAAGCCTGCCAGTGTGTGTCGGGTGGCGCTGACTGAGTGGGCCTCATGAGGGTTTCCTGTGCAGGCCACAATCAAAGAAGTCTAATCAAAGCCAGCCGTTGCTGCTGGAAGTCTCGTGAAACCTCCCTCTTTTTTTCCCTGTGTTCAAGTGATTCATTTCTCCAAAGCATTGTACTCTAGTTCATCATTTTTGTTTTCTGGCTGTTGATAGTAATCTCTCTCAGCTTGATCTATTTATACTACAATTATTGCTTGAAAAGGGATTATCAGGTGATCATTAAAATAAAGTTCAGTTTCTGTAGTTTATTTTTAGACAGGGATTATTATTCAAAGCAAAACTGAGATGCCTCTTTAAATTGTGTCTGTAAGAATGTTTGAATCAGAGGAGAGGAATGTGTTACCCTCCAGAACACTGCTCCTTAAACTCTGTCTCCCAATCCCGAATGGAGTCCCAGAAATTTTGGCAGCAGCAAAATTTTTCTGATGTCAGCTAGTGGCTGTTTTAGACATTTACACAAAACTATTGTGCAGTGCTTACAGTGGACTCTGCAGAAGATGCTTCAGGTGTGTTTTATTAAAAAAAGGAAATCAGCCTGTTTAGTAAGCCTTGCAAATGCTGATTTGCTCAATAAATATTTATTTTTATACCTATTTTATATATCTTTATACCTAGGGGGATGTAAAAATTTCTTTGACCAGAAGGCGTTCCGAGTGGAAAAGTTTAAGAAACCCTGCTCTAGAAGACATTAAATTACATGTACTATCATACTTAACCAATATAGTTAGTAGTGAGGGATGCTGAAAATTGCAACCCAGGAACATCGGAAAACTCCTGCTTTAAGTGATCCCAGTCATTTAAATAGGTGTTGATAATGTCTTTCCAACAGAACTGGCATTGTACTGGATAGGGAGCAAGTCATGGCAAAGACCAATGTGGGTTGACTTTTTAAATATCCTAATTGTGTGGCATGTATTCATTGATAAGTGGCATGTACTCACTGATAAGTAATAAATGGATCATTGGAAATGGTTTAAAGTTTAAAGGGCACGTAGGTGTCAGCTCACAGCAGCTGCTCTCGAATGAAAACAGAACCACGCTCTGGTATCAATGAGAACTTTACTACTGGAAACATGGACATGTGAAAAGCCGAGAGTGCCTGCCGCTGGTTCCCCCACGTTAAAAAATGCAACTCCTGCCAAGACAAAACCCCGCGTAAATCACCCGCCCAAATCGTTGTCCGTTTTCTTTCGGGGTCAGCCACCGCAGGTGTCTTATCAGTGTCCAACGTCAGAACCCTGATTCCTGGCACCAAAACCAAGGCCCTGGAAACTGGGTCCTGACACGTAGGTACATTAAATAGTTTAAATCTGCTAAAACAATATTGTATTATTGGTATTTTTCATTTGTGTAAAGGAAATATCTTTAGAAGTGGATATAGTGGAGCAAACTAAAATGTATATTAAAGTTGCAAACCTGTTCTCTCTAAAGTGGGGGTAAGTTTCACTGAATTCTGAGACTTTCTTCAGAATCCATATGATTGAACTGTTGCAGTGGTAAAATATGCTCTGAGCAATATTTAATTTCTTTGTCTGTAACCATCATTTTCTTGGGGTTTTTTGTCTCAGTTTCCCCCCTTTGTTTTGCTCTCTACTGCACAGTGCTCTCCAAACATTCTACCTCTGAGGATGCTTGCTATAGATGTGGGCAAAACGTCAGGAGAGAATGCCTCTAGAACATGGCCATATAGCCCGAAAAAACCTACAACAACCCATTCTTTTTTCTCTTTCTTCAAATATATTGCTTTGTCTTCTTTCTTGAGAAGATGATTAAAGGGGCTGATATTTTTGCTGCCTTACATAGAAAGGGTCTCTCCTTGTCTCTTCTAAATAAAGTATCTGCAATTATTCCTATTGCATTTCTAGTTATATTATTAGTAGTTTTGCTTGTGTTCCCTTTATTCCATTGTCTTTAAAAAGGAACAACTATCTTTCTAGCATTAGTATAAGCAATGTGCCAAATGTTTATTTTTTATTGATTAAGTTCTTATTAGTAGTCTGGGAGTTTCCGGTGAGGCAAGATGGAGGCAGCAGCAGAACTTTGAGCTCCTGAGCTCAGGGACTGTATCTTCCCCCAAAGGGGTTGGAGAGCAAAGAGAATCTCCCCAACCGCGACTGGAAGAGTCGAGTTGGCAACACACCTTCGGAGGCGGACTCGAGGCGCGAGAAGGGGCCAAAGGACCTCTTCGAAGCCCCTCGAAAGCCCCAAGGAGCACCCCGGGGGAAAGACGCCGGACTGTAAAGGACGACATGCAAGCCTACCGCCTCATTTAAGTAACAGGACAGAAATAACAAGTTGACTTCAAGAAAATAAGGACACAGAGGACAAAAGGAAATTGGCTTTTTTCCAACATAAGTTCCAGAAAGTCTTAATCTATACCTACTGGACCCATTGGGAAGCGAGCCACCGAACGCGGAAGGAGTTTCGGACGACGGCAATGGCGGAGGCTCCGGCCAGCGAGGAATGATAGGCTGTTGTCGGGCGCCGTCGGAAAGCACAGTAAGAAGTTGGAAAAAGTCGAAAAGTAAGCCAAAAAGCAAGGAAAAGCAAGCCGAAAACAAGGAAGAACAAGGAAAGACAAGCATTGCTGGAAGCGCTGGAACGTAGAAGAGGGGAAGAAGGGAAGAAGAAAAGGTAGAGCAAAGAAGGGTCAGTGAGAGCCGAGCATTTACTACTCTCACTACCCCGTGAAGAAACTTACTCCCTTCCCTTCCCCTCCCCCCATACACCGCTGAGTTGGGGAAGCTTATAACTATAAAGAAACATCGCAGAGGAAGAGAGTGGGAGAGTGGGAGGCATCAAGGCTCCGAGGCCGTAGGCAGGAATAGAGTGCAAGACGAAGAAATTTGAAAATCGAACGGAGCCCCCTCCCCTCCCTCTTGGTGTTTTTTTTTTCCCCTCTCCCCCTTCCCTCCTCCCTTTTGGTCCCTTTTTTCCCCCCTTTCTTTTCTTTTCCCCTCTCCCCCTTCCTTCCTCCCCTTTGGTCCCCCCCTTTTTTTCTTCTTCTTTCCTTTCTCCTTCTCCCTAAACTAGGACAACAAGTCAGCCCCAAGAACCCAAGCAGGTCTAACCAAATAGGACTACGTATCCAAAGGACAATAAAAAAGGGTTCGACGAGTCCGACTCTGTTTGGGGAAAAATAATGAAAAAAGGGAGAAAAGTGATCACGATATTATACAGAAACTTGCTCGAATGGAGCAACGAGCAAGAACTGATAAAAGAAAATATGAACAAATGGGCGAGAGACATAGGTAGACCTATATGACTCAGAGAGTGGGAACAAGTCTGGAAAAGAAAAACTAAACTCACTAAAGCCGCTACCATCATAGAAAATTGCCATAAGATGTTTTATAGGTGGCACTTAACACCAGCCTTACTATCCAGAATCAACAAAAACCATAGCAATCTATGTTGGAAGTGTAAGAAAGAGGTAGGAACCTACTACCACATGTTCTGGAAATGTAAGGGAATTCAACAATTCTGGTTAAATGTACATAAACATACACAAAAGATAATTAAAACAAGGATGATAATAAAGCCGGAATACTACCTACTCAACATAACCGATTTTGCCCAGAAGAAAAACGAGGAAAAAGTCTTCTTCTACCTCACATCGGCGGCAAGGATACTAATAGCCCAAAAGTGGAAAACTAAAGAAACTCCAACGATCGACGACTGGTCTAAAAAAGTCATAGATTTTATGGATCTGGATAGACTATCGTGCTTAATGGGAAATCAAAACAAGGAAAACATGACCAACTGGAACTACTGCAAAGAATATTTAAAGAATATTCAAAAATAAATGAACAACAACTTTAATAATAAAACTAAAAACAGGAAACATGGAATTTAAACCAATAAATGACAATGGACATACTTAATAACATATAACCCCTCTGTGGACCAAACGGAAGCGACTAACAACCTACCCCCCTCCCCCTCTCTCCCTCCCCCTGTCCCACACCCCCTGCCCTCCCCCCACTCACTTCCCCTACTGTTTTATCCTACTACTGACTGTAGTGTCCTAAATTTCTTAACTTTTCTTTCTACGTATTGTTCCCCCTCTTTCGATGTTATTACTTTATGAAAATCAATAAAGAATATTTAAATATCAAGTTCTTATTAGTAGTCTGAACTGAAGTAGATACCATGAAATGGGGTAAGTTATATTCCACAATAGCCCTGCATGCATGGTCTTCCAGTTCTGCTTTAACTTTAGATTCAGAGAGGACTCTATGTTGTATGTTCGTGTGTCTGTAAGTGTCCTTTTCAGCCACCCCCCCACCCCCCAGTAACCAGACAGTCTGACAGTGCAAAGAAATGACAAAATGTCTATGATGGAGTTTAAAGTTTTCAGGCCAGAAATCTATGCTGTGAGCTAAAGTCTGTGAGCTACTATCTCCCCACACTTGGTGGCATTCTGCCTGATAATTTTAAAAGCATCTGGTTTTCTGTTTTCTTTATCTTATGGACATCCTTTAGGAGTTCTGCATGTCTGACATGCTTTGCTTCGTAAAGTGTTCCAAATTACTGTAATTTGGCTATTTTTGTTCATCAGTTTCTCCTGGGTTTTTTGCTATCTCATTAGATGGAATACTAGCTCTGGGAATTTTCTTATCTTTTAATTTGAAAATACATTTGGTTGTCTCTTATTATTTTAATCTACTTTTTTCTCTTGTGTACTTTTGGCCTGTTCTACTTATTCACATTAGTGAAAACTTTGAATCCAACTCTCAACTGAATTACAGCATGTGTGTGCAGCTGTAGGATTTCTTTCTTTTTGTGTCATAGACTGAGTAGCGACCATATGGATGAATTGGAATTCCAAGACAGTATCTCTTTTACATGCAGAAAATTTGCATCACTTTCTCTGCTTTGGCACTGAATAAGAATTTCTATGAGCATGCTTTGTATTTGTATGCTTGTTTGGTTGTTTTTAGGATGGCGGTGACTCAGATCTAAACAAAAATAGAATGGAGTCCAACAAGTATTGGTATAATTTTCCCAAAGAAGATTGGTTAGGTTAGGCAGAGTGTAAGCTTTTAATAAAAGACTGAACATTTTATTACCATAGTAGTGTTAAAAATAAGCTTAAAAGATCCAGTCTTTTAAAGGGAAAAAAAACCCTCTGGACTTCTTTTCTGAAAACTTCACAGTGGTTGTGTGCAAGAGTTAAGTGGTGTTCATTATGACTCAGTTTTTGTGTGTTATTGAGCTGGTCCAAAACAAAAGGACATGACACTGTTGATTTATTTAATTAGAGAAAACAGAGACAGATTTCACTGTTACAAGATTCCATCCTCAAAAATGTCTAAATTTATTTCTAGTTACTGACTAGAATAACAATTTTCAAGAAATCTTGTACTGTCCTCTTTGGGGCTATTTTTAAAAACCAAAAATAGAGAAGAGCTGAAGCTACTATAGATATTAAGAGTGTATGCAATATGAGAGTAGCATAGTTTAGAATTTCAGGAAGGAAAAGGGAATGATGTCATCAGATCCCTGTATCACACTAGGATATTAGTCAGAAATGAGTCAGTTTCGTTGGTTGGATTATTTCTGGAACCACTTATTGTGTTATGAATGATGTGTCAGTGTAAAAATGTATGAACATTTTGAAGTGATGGTAATCTTGCTACCCAGAACAGGGTTAGGGTTTGTGTGGCCCTCCAGATGTTGAACTTCATCTACCATAATCCCTCGCTATTGGCTATGCTGGGAAGAGCACATATGGAATTACTTTTCAACAATATCTGGAGGGCTTAATGAATCTGTCTTCTGTTCTGGAGATGTTGAATGGGAACTTGGATTTTTCAGCCTCTTCTTTCCTCTGCAATGTCTCCTAAACCTACAACATTTTCTGGCATCCAGTAGAAAAGAATGCTTTCTGGATTCCATCCATCCTTAAAAATGGAAATGTAAATTCCCTTTAGTATATGAGAATATACATATAAGCAAATATAAAAGGTGTACACTTTGGCATCAATGCAATTAATAGTTTTCACTTGCTTAGATTAAAATGGGATTCAGGTGCCAAATGGTTACTTAGAGGTATAGTTCATTGCCTTTTAAAATTGTGAAAAACTTTTCTTTGGGCCAAGATCCAGTGATGTACTTCTTATATCCAGTGATGTATTTCTGTTTCCCGTGACACTGGAATATGGCTTTATCTTCCCCTTTTATATTCAACAGTACTAAAACATTGCTCTGCAGTGGTACTCAAGCCTTGTGAGTTTAGGACATTGGGGAGGGCGGGCTGCAATAACAATGAGGACAAAATACCACTGTATTTTGGCTCAGGTGTAAACCTTCCATGGCAGTTCAGTAGCCCTGAATATCTGAACACTGAGTGAATGGAAGATGTAGTTACCAGAAAGCATTAACATCAAGATGTTTAACTTAGGAACCATTGTGGTTAAATTCACCCGAAAGGCTGAGAAGGGTGGTATACAAATATAGTAAATAGATAGATAGATAGAGTGTGGTTTTTTCAGCAGAAAAGAATGCAGCAATAGTCAAACTCTGTCAAGATGTTTTACATTGATTTTTTTTATTTTTTCCAACCCGAACGTTTAACTTTTCTTTTTCTTGTATCCACCCTGGCTAAATCTACAGAACAATTTTTGTCCAATGTTGTTATGGAATTCTGATGTACCTGGTTGTATGTATAGTTTTATTTTGTTTTCTAGTGTCTGGAAGGAGGAGTCATGGAAGAACATTAGCAACAAATTTAATTGATGGTTACTAGGATTCACACATTTGGTTTAAAGTTATGGAAAGGTCGATTACTTATGGCAAGATTGATAATTTAGTAAAAGGATATTCCAGGGGTCCATAGTAGTGAGTAAATAATTTACTCAGCTGTGTGTTTCACACTACAGTCAGTCCCTGAGTTGATTACAAACATTTGAGTTATATACAACTCCTAGTTACAAATGAGGGCGAGACAGTAGGAAGTGAGAGGAAATCTCCCTCTGGGAAGGGAAATTCACTGCTGTAAGAGTTATCATGGGGAAAAGGTGTATCCTCTGGAGCTTTATCACTAATGCTTGTTTCCACTACAAGCCATTGTAATCAGTATATTAACTTTTCAGCAGATAAAATTTCACCCTGCTAAAAGTACAACCTACACTGGCAGTTTATGTTTATCAATAAAAGTAATACCCTGTTAATTGTAAATATATAAGTACTAAGCAAGGTGGTGATACTACATTTAACAGTCCTAAGAAAGAGTAAAGTATATCCTTGCTTGGATTGATTCTATTTGAGTATTTGGGTTTTTCACATTTTCTACCTTTAACAATCCCTTCTTACCATATTTTGTTCATCTGAACAATTCCTATACCCTATGGAGGATTCTGGGGAACATTTTGAGAACCATGTCCAGCGTAATGTTCAGCAAGATTATTGAGTTGCTTTTGGTGTTGCCCAGATACAACTGAGAATGTCTAGAATACATTTGAAGCTTCTCAATAATAAAACCGGTTATTTGGGGGTGGGGGAGGTCTTTATTGTTATACAAACTGCATTTGAGATTTCCTAATGAATATAGGTCTCATCGAAGACTCACTCCATAAGCTTCCAAGGAATCCAGTTTAAAAAACAACAGGACACAGAAGTGGATGCAACCATTTTGACATAAGATGATTTGATGTTGAAACTGTATTACTGGGCAGAAATCGACCAATTGATGACTTTCATTAAATAAGTTTTAAGCAGAATTGGCAACAAATGTGTTTCAGATAAACTGTTGAGAGAGGTTGTCACTATTAGCATGTGAAGAATAGTAAACATTGATATACAAGAACTAGTGTGCTTACGTCATGAACTTAGAGGAAGTAGATAAGGGATCAATAATTAACATTAACTGGGTAATCCAAAGCCAGGCTCTTCCTTCTCCCATTTTTGTTTGTTGTATGCTAGTCTTTAGTAGTTTAGTTTCTTGTAGTAATGGTTTTATTATGTAGTTTGTGTTTATGTCATTTTCTCTTATATGTTCCTCTATATTATGAAAAAAAATCTTTGTTGTTCAGTAAAGATACTTATAAAGAAAAGAAACCTATGATATGTTGTCAACTACTGTCCTTTCTCCTTTCTAAAGTAGCTGTCCTTTGTATGTACCCGCTATGGGTCAGAATGAGAGACACTTGGGTGGTAAACTGAATTCATAGCAGTATCTATGGGCTAAATTGGACACACTCTGTTCATGCTGTGTTTCTTTCAGTGGATTGTACATTCACTTATCCATTAAGATTGCATAGTTAACACTCATACACTGGGATGCCTCTTAATCTCCCTCTCTGAAAACAGAGCAGGGCAGATTTAGACAACTAAACTCGGGTACAAAGTGGAGTCCTGATTCACCTAGCCATACAACTGCAGAAGAGCTGAGTTTTATGTTGGTAAATGGAAGGGGAATGCAAAATAGAGATGCAATCAAAATATATCACAACATTTGGTGTGCGTGGTGTACCATAGGCTATAGTCTCATCTATAAATTCTCAAATTCTCAATTGTGGGAATTGTTTAGTATAGATAATGTGAAATAGAATAATACAATCTTAGATAATTTTTTATCATCTTGGTCCTCCTCTGAAAATGGCTTTTTTGGCTCTTGTGTTACACCGTTCATTCATGTTTAGTTTCTGATCTATTAAGCTCTCTAAATCATTTTCAAATGTGGTGTTTTGAAGCTAGGTGTTACTCATCCTATATCTGAACATTTACCATTCTCTGCCTTGATGTATTAGCATATATTTATATCTATTGAATTCAATTTTGTTAGTTTTGGCCCAGCTCTTCAATCTATCATAGGGGTTCTCAAACTTTTTCAGCTGCAGAGCCCTTTTTGAAGCAAAAGTTTTTATGGAGACCCAAGAAATGTTTATATATAATATAAATATATCAGGCATGGGCAAGGCGAGAGGCCCAGGATGGAGAGTGTTTGCGTAAACTAATTCATACAGTGCAAAAAAAGAGGGTAAAATAAAGAACAATGCAAAATTTAAAACAAAGAACAACCTATGTGGATTCAAAAAGAGACACCATGATGTGGGGGGTTAATTGGAAAAACATGTATCGGCAGTGAGCATGCCAGGGGCCAGAGTTCTGGTTGGCTGCTGTCTCTGGCTTGCTGCTGAGACAAATGGTTTGAACTACCACTTTCACTTTGGACTGAAACGAGAGTGCAGACTGGAAACAGCCAGGAAGGAAATGGCTGCCGGCTTTCTAAAGCCTGATCATTTTAAGGCATGAGACATATTTTAAAAACTGTATAAAAGGACTGATCATTCCCTCTATGCTCTATGTGAATTCAGAGAAACTGCCGTATATATTGATGCCTTGTTTGACCCTTTGAACTGAAGTAAAGATACTGTTATTTGTTACACAAGCCCGAGTGACATTTTATTATACTGCAGGCTATATCTTGGTTCAAAAACTGTGATAATGCTTCTGTTTATTTACATTTACCAACCCCCACACAACCAACCTAAACTTAACAGTATTTCAGTGGAACACCCACAGGACCATCCAGTCCAACCCCTTTTTGCCATGCAGGAAAAGCAGAATCAAAGCACCCCCAACAGATGACCACCCAGCCTTTGTAATAATAATAATAATAATAATAATAATAATAATAATAATGGCCCCTGGTAGAGCATGGGTTAAACCACTGAGCTGCTGAACTTGCTGACCAAAAGGTTGACAGTTCGAATCCCGGGATCAGGGTGAGCTCCTGCTGTTAGGCTCAGCTTCTGCCAACCTAGCAGTTTGAAAATATGTAAATGTGAGTAGATCAATAGGTACTGTTCCAGCAGGAAGGTAACAATGCTCCATGCAGTCATGCTGGCCACATGACCTTGGAAGTGTCTACAGACAACACCGGCTCTTCGGCTTCGAAATAGAGATGAGAACCACAGTCTTTGTAACAACAACAACAACAGAAACCCCAGAGGCCATCCAGCCCACTCCCCTTTGGCCACTCAGGAAAAGTACAATCAAAGCACCCCCTGAGCGTTTGGAGGGAAATAGGGTTTTGGAAGCCAAGAAAGCAGGGGGAGGGTGGTGTCTGGGCGACAAGGAAAAGAGTCTGGGTGGCGAGTGGGGCGGAGGAAAATGTCTGTGCTGCATGAGAACGCTGCTGCTTCTGATGCTGTTTCAAGCAGCTCAAAACTTTAATTTCCCAGTATTTCTCAGGAGGAGGAAAGAGGAAGAAGTGGGAGGCAGCATGGGGCCTTGGAGCCCCTGACTATTACCTGTGGAGTCCCAAGTGCTCCATAGAGAACAGTTTGAGAACTCCTGGTCTATCAACATAATTTTAAATACTGATTTTGTCCATTGGGGTATAAGCTACCTTTTATTCTCTAATTGGGTGTTTTCTTCAGATTTGATAAACATTCCAACATATAAGTCATTTATAAAGATGTTGAAGAACATAACACCCAAGGCTAAACTGCTCATGTGACAAATTTGAAATCCCTTTGGCCTTATCTCTCAATTTTCGCCTTCTGTACAGTTAAGGTCAGAAAAAGTATATTACATAAATACAGATATACATGCAGATACTCTTTAGCAGTAAACAAAAAAAAAAAACCATGACAGTTTTATTTCCTATTAGTGAGGGCCTTCTGATTGAATTTCTTTTGTGAATGACAGGTTGTAACCTACCAAAACTAAAAGAAACCAATTTTTGAACTTAGTTATGATATTGTTTTATCAAGTTGTGGTACTGCTGTTGGAAGATCCTGTTTTTACTGTTTCCTAAGCTTCAGGGAAAAAGGAAGGTTTGCTTCTGAAAAATGAGGAGGAATATATGTGCAAACAGCGAGTGTTGCCTCTTTTCCACTATGAAATTTTCCTTGTGTGTATGTAATGAAGTAAGCCTTGCCTTGTGTTGCCCTTCTGCTTCCTTTTCCCTTTTGGGATCTCCTATTGATTAACATGGATTTTCTCTGTACGTGGTATAAAAGGATTGTTCTGCTGGTGGCCTCGGAGTTTAATTCTTTGTACCACTTTCATAACTTGCTTTCTTCAGTTTCGTACAAATAGCAAATACCACAAAGAACAATAATTCAGTGAGACACCAGGAAATTGCTGACTCAAAGCTGGCAACACCATAAACTTCCTAGGGAAATGTCCCTGTATTCTTTAACTTCCCCCTTCCCTGCAGAGAGAGAGATTCAATTATAGCTACAGAATGAGCATCAAGACGATTGGAAACCGTGTAGAACACATCATTTAATGGGGACCAGCTGAGTGGGACTGTTAGCCTTTATGTGTCTTGTCACAATTTAACAGATAGCCTTTGAATTGTCACTTTTCTCATTCTTATACAAGCATGCTGTTTTTTCTCTTCTTTAGTCACTTCTTATGTTCAGGTTTTCAGCTTTCTGGAATGGATCATGAGGAAATCACTTCTTTGTCAGGAGCTACTGCAGCATCTTGATAATGACAGTAAAGTTCAATTTTGGTGTTACAAAACTTGTTAATGACACTAAAGCTCAATTTAGGGTCGCAAAACTGTGTCAGTCAAACTGTTTGGCAGTCAAGAGTTACCCCTCCATATAATACATTCAGATATAAAAAACAGCATGTCTTAAATTAAGGACCTACCTTTTGTAGAGAGATGGGGATTTATACTTCCATCATAGCTTCTGTGACTCACACATATCTGCTCCTGTGCAGTGCATCATTTAGAACATTTCAAACTCTTACATAAGTTTTTTAATGGTTACTTTACTTACTGACAGTGCCACTATACAGTACCCTTCCCAGCTAAACCCTCTTATTAACTTTATTTATACCCTATCTTTCTCCCTGTGGGGACTCAAGTCAACTAACAATCTTACACTTTGGTCATAGTTTTAAAAAGCGTGGTACAAAAATAAAAAACAATTAAATAATACAATTAAAAATACCCAAAATAAACAGTGAGGATTAAGATAAAATATAATAAATACACTTTAAATAGCATTTAAGACACACCACTCCCCAATCCCACTTTCCTAGCAGCATGCCCCTTATTCTTTCCCAAATGCCTGCTGGCAGAAGATCCTGACCTGTTTGCCGAAGGCCAGCAGGAATTGAGCCCTATTGGTCTCTCTTGGGAGGGAGTTCCACGGTCTGGGAACAGCCACCAAAAAGGTTCTCTCCCGTGTTCCCACCAGACATTATTTTATGTATTTATTTCCAACATTTCTAAGCCGTCCTTCTCAACCCCGAAGGGGGACTCAGGGCAGCTTACACCGTCAACAATTTGATTCCGCAACATACAGCCAAATATAACAAAAATAACAACAATTTAAAACAATAAATAAAACATTAAGTTAAAACAATTTAAAACATTATTATCAAACCATTTACCCATTTCCAGTCTAATTCATCATCCATGCTTGCTGTCATGCCTGCTGCCAAAAGGATGGTCCCAAAACCATGATTTAAGATTCTTCCTAAAAGAAAGGAGAGGTGAAGCTGACCTAATCTTGCTGGGTAGTGGGTTCCTGTCCCTGAGAAGGCCCTGTCCCTCGTCCCCGCCAAATGCATTTGCGAAGCTGGCGGGACTGAGAGCAGGGCTTCCCCGGACGACCCTAAACTACGAGGCGGAACGTAGAGGGAGATATGTTCAGACAAATAAGCTGGGCTGGAACTGTATAGGGCTTTGTAGGCTAAGACCAGCACTTTGAATTGTGCTCAAAAGTGGACCGACAGCCAGTGAAGCTGACACATCAGGAGGGTGGTATGCTCCCTGTATGTCACTCCGGTGAATAGGCAGTGGGACAGAGAAATGCCCTCTCAAGTTGATCGTAAATGTCTACCAGGCTCATAGAAAGAGATACAGTCCTTCAAATAACCTGGACCAGAGCTGTTTAGGACTTTGTAGGTCAAAACCAGTACTTTGAATTGTGCTGATTTGTCCTTGGAAATGTGTTGGTAGTGAGTGGAGCTCTTACAACAGCGGAATTGTATGCTCCCCATAGCCAACCCCACTTAGCAGTCTGGTTGCTGGTCTTTGAACCAACTGAAGTTTCTGAGCACTTTTCAAAGGCAGCCCCACATAGAGCGCACTATAGTAGTCCAACCAGGATGTAACCAAGGTATGTACTACCATAGAAATGGAACCTAGATAGGTAAGAAAAACAAGTTGTGATAGTCAATTTTCCCCATATTGCCTTTTGCAGAAGTAAATTTCATTTTTAGTATCACTTCAAAAATGTACCCGTTCAGACTTACATAAAAATTCAACTTAAAAACAAACTTACAAAACCTACCTTGTTTGTACTTGGGACTACATGTATATCTTTTATTAATGGTGTAACCTTTTTGCTGAGATAGAACTGCAATACCTTTAGAACTATTCATTCTCTGTGCTACTTACTAGTTCCATTTAAAGCTCAGAGAAATCTGATCCATACTCTATAAGCATTTCACTGTTCTTTGGTTACATTAGGAAAGCACTAAAACTGGGTAAATGTAGCTCTGTGGGTATGTATGGTGTGGAGAATTTTCTGTGTAAATATTATCCCTCTCTGAATAGTGCAGATGAAATAATTTACACACACACACACACTTAAAGATTTTTATCATTTATACTTCCACAACTTTATGATGTAGATGTCAGGAAGAAAATTTCATACTCAAAGGCATTAATTGTCAATTGACAAGTCCAAAGCTAGTGTTATGTTCATTGGACTTTATATTATGTAATAAATAGGTTGTTTCATTTAGGAGAAAGTGAGCAATGTTTGCCTTGTCTCTGTTTTGATAGGCCCATACTTTGCTATTTCAGATAGTTATTCTGTCATTTCCTTCCTTTTGTCAAAACTGATAACCTTCTTTCTTTCAGAATGAACCTCTGGCTTCTGGTTATCATGGGTACCCAGCAAGAGACAGTCAGGTAAGAACAATTTTTCTAAGCCTTCAAGACATTGCTATACAGTCCTCACTAGCATTGTATTAATACCATTTCATGAATTTACCTGTCTTTATGACTGTAACGGACTGACAGAAGCTCCATTCTGTAAGAAGAAGGGGCTGACTGGACTAGCATTGGAATTACCATCTCTTCATGACCGTCAGAGGTGCACAGTGACATTGCTTATTCTTAAACAGAAGGGGAGGGACCTGCTAATATATTTATAAAACAATAGTGACATGCTCTGAGGAAAAATGGGACAAATATGAACATGAGTAATGATCCTGTTGCTATGGCAAAATGAATGTCTTCTTGTTTAGCTATAAGTTGAGATATTCTTGCAAAAAAGTGGGACCTGACAAGAGGAGCAAGACCCTTCTGAAGAAATAGCAGGCAAAAGGCCAAAGAAGAAAATCTCTGGAGTTTGTGGCTGTAACAGAAAAAGGAACTAAGGAATAGTGTATAACCCCCACTCCTTCAATTGGAGCCTTGCTTAACAATCTGTGCAGGGCTTTCACAGACTGTGGTACCTTTTCTTCATTATGTCAGTTGAGGAATTACCTATTAAGTGGCAATTTTGACATTTATGGAATATTATAAATTGATCGATTTGCCTGTCAGTGTGCATATTATTTATTCATATTATTTATTCATATAGATGTTTATATACTACCCTATATCCTGTGGTCTCAAATTATTGACAATAAAAACAATTAAGTAGTTTAAAGCAATTTGGACATAATACAGAATCATATTAAAACATTACACAGTTTAAAATGGGCTAAACATTAAAACAGGTTAAGACCATGAGCAGTAAAGAATAACTGAACGAAGCCTACAAGGCTTTAATAAGAAATTGTGTTTTTACTTAGCACATTCGTGCAAGTTCGAGCCTCAAGGGGTAAGGTCCTCTCCCACTTCCTATTGCTTCATGATGATACATAGAGGAGAGACCCCTGCAGATCTCAGTCCTTGCGTTAAGTGTGCATAGGGGGAAAATGCTCCCTCAAGTTTCAAGGTATGAAAATGGTGAATATATATAGATTCCCCTCCCTCTCTATATATAGTATAAGTCACCTTTGTTGTTATCTAAACACCCTTGTAAGGAAATGTGGATATGTTATATTGTACTTGTACAATCCAAGTAATTAAAAAAAAAAACCCAAAAAACACCTCAACTACATTAATTGAATGCAAAAGTGCTCATATATGTCCTGCAAAAAAGAAGAATATACGAAGTCATTTAGGACATTTGAATGTAGTTAATTCAAATATCTTGAATTCATACTGGAAGCATACTGGCAGGTCAGCACAATCCCTTTATGATCACTGTGTTTAATGGCACTCCAGTCAGCAATCTAGCCACACTATTTTGCACTAGTTACAGTCTTTGAATCATCCTCAAGGTCAGTTTGACATTAAATGCATTCCATTCTTTGCAGTAATCTAATTGGGAAGTTATCACTATGGGCTCTCCTTCCCATTGTAGACTCTAATTGACCCAAGCTACTGGCCTTTGTCACTGGGTACTCTACACTGTAGAATCAATGCAGTTTGACACCATTTTAACTGTAATGTCTCAATGCTATGGAATCATAAGAGTTGTAGTTTTGCAGGGTCTGTAGCTTTCTCTGTCAAAGAATGTTGGTATCTCACCAAACTATGATTCCCTGGAGTCCATAGTATTGAGCCATGGCAGTTAACACAATGTCAAATTACATTAATTCTACAGTGTAGATGTACTCAAAGACTGATAGAGAAATATTCATGATCTGCTCCATTGGAGGAGTAAAATCCTATTCACAATTTACCCAAATCCCAGTTCCAAAAGTCACAAATCCAATGGAGCCTCCATCTTACAAGGATTAAGCTTCAGTTTGTTGGCCTTCATTCAGCTGAGTTCAGCATCCAGATGTGGGCCAGCACCTATGGTCTATCACAGCTTCAGCTGACCCCAATGAGAAGAAGTGGAGTGTCATGGGCATACTAATGGCACCCAACCCCCAAATGCCTGCCTAATGAATCCATCCAGAAGCTTCACATAGATATTAAACAACAGAGGGGATTTATATCTGAATCACACCACAGCTTAATAGCCATGGGTCTGAACACCACTGCCCCTCTTGGAAACCAGAACTGTGCTTGGGTCAGAATAAGAATAAGATAGTGCCTCCCACTGCAACCTCACAAATTGCAATGTAGTTTGCTATAATGCCACAAAAAGGTTAACAATGGATCAGCCTGTGAGCTCTATTTGTGGTACCTAAATTGGATGGCAGTAAACATTCCCATGTTGATTTGGAACAGTGCACTGACCTGCATAATTCTATACCTGGAGTGAACACCAAATGTAATTTATTTCTGATATTCCTGGATTTATGAAAAGAGGATCAATAAATCTCCCTGCCACTTAATGATTCAGTTAATCAAAGGAGCCAACTCACAGTCTTGGCAAAGTGACACCACATTACACATAGGCATTGAGTGTGCATCCCACTTTAAATCCTGTGGCCCGCTCCTGCCAAATCCTGGGGTTTGTGGTTTAGGGAGGCCCAGGACTTCTCTGGCTGAGAATTTTAAAGGCCCCTTCCTAAATTACAAGGGAGGGGCCTTGTAGGATGTAGAATTGTGGGAGAGAGTAAATTAAAATTTTTGACCTGCAGCTGTAGGTCTGGCATTTTGGGGGTAGAGTGGTTTTTGAACAGGGGTGCAAATTATGCAGATTTTCAACTGCAGCTCCAAGCATTCTTTGCCATTGGTTGTGGTTCCCAGGGAGATTGCATCTGAAAAGCTGAATGATTCCCACCCTGATAAACAGAGATATTTCTCTGAACAGTTGTAGAATTCTTTAGTCTGAGGCATGGTTGTATGTTTAGGGATAACAGAATGTAGGTAGGTGTCTATAATAACATCTGTGTTAGAGGAGTAACTTCACTAGGCAAAAAAGGCAATCTTTTGTGTCTCCTGTTACCTTCATCCGAAGAGATGTTACAAAAAGCAAGAGGTAGAAGATGAGAGAGAGAGAAAGATTGTGGATGCTGAAGTCTTGAAATCCTGCATGGCTAGATGAAATACTTCAGGAAATTGCAGCTGTTCAAATTAGGCTCTATGAAATACTGGATTGGTTTCAGGTTGCACCTAAGACTGATCCACGGTCTCTTGGGACAGGGAAACAAACAATGGTCAATTAAAAATATACAAAATCCATCTGTTTCTTAAAACAGTCTCTGTTTCCAGACAAAACACAGGGGCACGCTTGAAAGTCAAAATAGAGATACATAAAAAGGTTTATATTAACAAAGTTGATGTATAGGTTAAAAAATCAATAGTAGCTTTACTTATTAGTTAGTAGTTTCAGCTGTGGAACTTCTTCCCAAGCAGAGTCAGGCTGGCTTTATTCCATTTTCATTTTTGGCCAGCAGCTAGAACTGCTGTTTTGCATGTCTCTAACCCAGTTATTTTGGACTAAGGAGCTCTATTAGACTGAGAAGTGATACTTAAATGCTTTAAATCAGGGGTCCTCAAACTAAGACCCGGGGGCTGGATACGGCCCTCCAAGGTCATTTACCCGGCCCTCTCAGGGTCAACCTAAGTCTGAAACAACTTGAAAGCACACAACAACAACAACAACAACAATCCTATCTAATCAGCCAAAAGCAGGCCCACACTTCCCACTGAAATACTAATAAGTTTATATTTGTTAAAATTGTTCTTCATTTTAATTATTGTATTGTTTTGGAGTGTTTTTTTGCACTACAACTAAGATATGTGCAGTGTGCATAGGAATTCATTCACATTTTTTTCAAATTATAATCCGGCCTTTCAACAGTTTCAGGCACTGTGACCTGGCCCTCTGTTTTAAAAGTTTGCGGATCCCTGCTTTAAATAAACATCAAAGATTTTTTGTTAATAAATACAGAAGATGAACTCTTGGAAATTAAATTTTCACTTCACATGATATAAAAAGTCTTCAAACGTCTTCAACATTTTATACTAAGATGCTTGCCATGCATTTTATTCCTTGAGCATCAAGTCGATCTTTCTTTTTCTCTCTCTTCCCTTTGTGTTCTGTTTTATTTGATGAAGAGTTCTGGAGGCCTTTGTATTAATAAAGGTGTGGCCATAGTAGGGATTTTGGAATTTTTCTCCTCACAGCAAGCTATCTTTGTTTTAAAGTGGTTGTGTTGATTTTCATACAAAAAGTAATCTGGAGGTAGACCACAAAAGTGAAAAGAATGGTAAAATGCCTCTACAGTGTGGCAGCAGTGTATTTTCCCCAGCAATTAGTAATTTATATGTAAAATGGATAGTTTTACTTAATTTATAATTTGTATTGAATTCATCCAGCTACAGTATTATCAAGATCTGCAAGTAGGACTGCAGTTCTGTAAACCACAGATTAGGAAACTTCACATTTTCCGGAATGTTAATAGAATCCCGAGATCCTCTGAGGTCTTTTCTGTGGATTCATTTCAGGTTTAACTTTCATTAACAAGGTTTCAAAGCTTTTAACTAATCTCATTAGGAACTCCTAACATGATACCAAGTTCTCTGTAGTTACAGTAGAGATCTGATAGGATAGAGATAACCATACATAATCTGTCACTCATTCCTATGCCATCTGGGTGGTATGCCTCAGTTAAGGCTCTGTATTAAATTATCTATATATTAAACTGAAATATGAATTAGGATAGCTGTGTTTTGAAAAGTTCCTGTCTCTTTTGTAGACAAGACCAAAGGAGCTGAACAGAAGTTGTATCTATCATGGTAGATTTCTGTTTCCAAGCTATTTTGAACTCTCCCCTCCAAGCCATATTGATATTACTATCCAGTAGTTTGAAAGGTATTTTAGTATGCATTACCTTTCCCAATATATTTTAAATCCCCTCCCTTTTGCATATTAACATTATTAGTCTATCAAAGAGTAGGTACATAGTTTCTCTCTGTTGGTGACAGTTGCTAATAATCCATATTTCCACCTCAAGTTAATCAGAGTATTTTAATGATAAAAATAGCTATATGATCTTTTTGTATTTTAATTGGTCTGTCTGAATATATAATCTGAATGTATAATGAATGTTTATTATTTACTTGAATTTTCATACTTCAGATAATTTAGCAAATGTGCAAAATGTCATCACATCTACTCAAGTCTGCCCTGCTCAATGACAATCTACTGTTACGAAGCCTGCAATCTCATCTTCTTCTCTGAGTTCTACTTTCTTTATAGTTTTATGGTGTAACTATATCAATTATTAAAACACCTGTGATAATTATGTGAACAGTTTGACATGGCAGCCAAAAAAGCCAATGCAATTGTAGGTTGCACCAACAGGAGTATGGTATCTAGATCAAAGAAAATAATAGTATTTTACTATTATTTTACCTGAGTCCCTCTACAGAAGTTGAGAAGACCGGAGTATAAAAAGTTTTAAATAAATAAATAATAAATAATAAATACTATGCTTTAAGGCTTTAAGGTGGTGCAGTGGGTTAAACAACTGAGCTGCTGAACTTGCTGACCAAAAGGTTGGTGGTTTGAACCCAGGGAACAGGGTGAGCTCCCGCTATTAGACCCCACTTCAGCCAACCTACGAGTTCAAAAGCCTACAAAATGTGAGTAGATCAATAGGTACCGCTTCTGTGGGAAGGTAACGATGCTCCATGCAGTCATGCTGGCCACATGACCTAGGAGGTGTCTACAGACAACACCGGCTCTTCATTTTAGAAATGGAGACAAGCACTACCCCACTACCTCCCCCCCCCCCCAAGAGTCAGACATGACTAGACTTAATTTCAGGGGAGACCTTTATCTTTACTTTATACTTTGGTCGGACCTTATTTTAAATATTGTGACACTGTTCTGGGCAACGCAGTTCAAGAAGATTACTGATAATCTGGAATGTGTCCAAAAGAAGGAATTCAGCTTGACCATTAAGTTCTGTGAGAAACCATTTAAAAAGTGGGATATGTTTGGCTTAGAGAAGAGAACATTAAAAGGGGTGATATGATAGCCATCTTTAAATATCTGAAGGGGAAGGTGGAGCAAGCTTGTTTTCTGTTGCTCTGGAGATTAGAACATGAACCAGTGGAGTCAAATTACAAGAAAAGAAATGCTATCTAAACATTAACAAGTGATTCTCACATAGCAGCACAGCAGCATAGACTGCTGTTGAATTGTAAGATCATTATAATAGGCATGGCCTAAAGGAGAAAAATCTCCCTAAGGCCATGCTTATGAATGTCTTAACTCTGTATACCTAAGTGTTCTTGAAAATAGATCTAATGATGATTTGAGTGTCTCTTGGGTAAGTATAAACAAAGCAAAGATCAGCATGTATTTCCTACTGATTCATATGAATTGAAAATGATTCAGGATTGGCATATGCTATGTGATCATCAAAACTTTTGTGTAATAAACTAAGCTGAATCAAACCTAACTTCAAAGAAAATAATACTGCCCTTGAGGTTTTCCCAGTGGTATAGTTAAAGAGCATTCCTGAATTTGAAAAGAGAAAACAACTGAGGAATTTGTAGTTTTAAAAGTTGACAACATGCTGTTATGAATACCCACATTTTTGCTTTTTTTTATGAGAATTTGTACAACTCACAAAACTGCAAAAATAAAAGGATATTTTTAATCTTGAATAGACAGTAAGAGCAGAACTTTGGCAGATGCTGTCTTGAGATTTCTTCTATTTACAGATTGCCTGCAGTGTCTCATCAGTGTTACTAGTTTGTATGCAGTAGATGCTCCCATAAGCTCTAGTTTCTGCTAGGTGATACATATTTACCTTTTGTTGTAAACAGAACACCATCTAGTGGAGAAACTGCGTACGTTACAAAATAAAAGCGTATCTCCTTTAACCAGTCAATCTATAGTGTAAATATGCAAATCATTTGAATCACCCCTGGGAAACACCATAAAGTAGAGTTTATGGCAGCCAATACCTTAATTGGCTACCATTATAAAATATTTCTTTCAGACAAAGGGAAAGAACAGTAATAACCTCCAAGTTGCTAGTGTGTGTCTGTTCCTTAAAGTGTTCTGAGCAAATATTTGTCATTCAACACTTTAGCCGCTCAAATTAATTTTCATAGAAACTTTACTTCAGTTGTGGCTTTTCTCAGTTTTCTTCTCAAGACATTTGCCCTAAAAAGTCAGTAAATCTTCACATCTTTTACAGTTTTGTTAGTCAATCACCTTTATATATTGTGAACTTGCCACATAGAGGTTCTTATGTGAGATCATCATCTAGTAGGGACAGAATAAAAGGCCTTTCATCATAAATAGTGTCCTCTCAAAAGTAAAAAAAAAGTTTGGAAAAAAACCCCAAAATAAATAGTGTGTCTCATCTTTCAACGTTAGTAGTTCATTATCATACTCCCATCATATCAGTCTGTATCTATGTGTTGGCCCTGCAGAAAACATTTCATTTATATTGAGTAGCTAAAACATTAAAAATGCTCTGTTTAGCAATATATTTCTATGTACAAATGACAGTAGCCAACATTTGGATGAAATATGTAACTGAGAATCAAATCGCTATTTCCTCCCCTAAAACTTCATGAAAAGTAAAAAGAAACAAACTTTGAGAAAGCTAGTCTTGTGCATCTATAAGACCAGAATAAAAAACTGTGATTGTAGAGTTGATCCTCCATAATCACAGATTCTGTATCCACAGATTCAGTCAATCATGTCTTGGAAAATATATTTTAAAAAATCCAAAAATCAGATATTATTTTTGCAATTTTATGTAAGAGACATAATTTTACTGATAACTGAGCATCCAGAGATTTTGGTATCATGGTATCCATGATTTGGCTGCTGTGCTATTCTTTTCCATAAGAGGGCACTCATTGCATAGAAACTACAAAATGCTGCTGGAAGTCAATTCGGCTCCAGAATCATTGTCTGCATTGAAATATTGGGGTGGTGGGCACAAGATTTGTGCCACAGTAGCAAAGACAACACCCTCCCTTCTGGACATTATTTCCAAAGCAATTTTTAAAAATTTTTGTGGCTGTTGGTGAAGACCTGGAGTAGAGCAATAAGTCTGGGGGGCTGTTTACTAAAACAAGGTAGGAAATGGGTTTAGGAATAATTTCAAAAAATATAGTGATCTTTAAGTGTATATATAGGGTCAGTGAGCTTCATTGATATCCCATTGCCCTTTTGCCTGCTGAGAACTTTCAGGCTGCACAGTGAAGGAAGTGGACTTCTCTGGAATATTGCCAGCATTAGGCATCTCTAATTTAGAAAAATAGCTGTACAATATCCAGTAACTCTCAGCTAATCTCTCCAAGGGCTTAGAATTGCTCCCTACAAGTCGTATATTTGCCTCACTGCGCACATGCATATCCATAACAATAGTATCGAACATGTTTATCTTGCTTTCCTGTGTCTGGAATAATTTCTAGACACATTTTAGTAGGTTGTAATGGAGCCCCCGGTGGCACAGTGGATTAAAGTGCTGAGCTGCTGAGCTTGTTGACTAAAAGGTCACAGGTTCGAATCCGGGGAGCAGTGTGAGCTTCCGCTGTTAACCTCAGCTTTTGCCAACCTAGCAGTTCGAAAACATGCAAATGTGAGTAGATCAATAGGTACCCCTCTGGCAGGAAGGTAAAGGTGCTCCATGCAGTCATGCTGGCCACATGACCTTGGAGGGGTCTAAGGCTCTTCGGCTTAGAAATGGAGATGAGCACCACACCCCAGAGTCAGACATGACTGGATTTCATGTCAGGGTCTAATGATTTAAATAGAAAAATCCTTGAGAAATGCAACTGACTAGATCTGAAATTAAATACGAGATTCCATGTAATATGCTACACTGTTCTTTTGTTATACTTGAAAATAGGCTTTGTAGAATTAGCTGCCATTAGAGGAAAGGCTTATTTTGTGCAGCAAATTTCTATTTCACACCTGTGATGTTTTTTGTAGTTACCAAGCTAATGCAGATTTGCATCTGCTTCTGGCAGAGTATGAATACCAAAGCAAAATGGTGAAACAAGGGTCAAGGTTTTCAGAGTATCAAGAAAAGTGTCAGAGCCTTAGTGCTTGCCATTAGGCACTCAACACTCGCTCTGCCACTATCTATAGTTCATGCCTTTGCCAGCCTTCCTGGTGCACAAGCCATCAAAGTCTATCATCTCTCTACTCCTCTGTCTCACTGTGATTTTCATGCAAGGAAATGAAGGCTACAGTCAGAATGGCTGCTTTGGGATAAGGTGGGCAAGCCCAGCTTCTTCAAGGAATTTCAGTTGGAAGGCATCTCAAACTAGGCTGCTCCTCTAATCCAAAGGGAAGCGAGCTTTGTTGCTGAGTAAAAGGAAGCGACATTCTGTCCACCAAAAAGGGCTCTGTGTGCACACAGAGTCCGACAAGCTCCCGTTGTTAGATAAAAGTTAAATCGAAAAATCTGAGGGAATGGTTTTTTCCCTATAAGAGACCACAGGAGCTGTTAAGAATTTATTTAAAAAAGGAAACACAAAGCAATACAATAACTCCCAAGCAATCCCAGAAGTGGCTGGGTTAAAACAGATATTTTAGTGGTGTTAAATTTTATAAGAAATCCCTGGAACTTATTAGGATATAATTGTTGCTTTTGTGGAGTTTCCAAGAAAGGCAGTCCTGCCCCCATATCCCTTTGGATTAGAAAATGGATGGTCTAAGGATTTAATCTTCTTGAACTGCTCCAGGACTGCACTTTGCCCCTACTGTTCTTCAGAAATAATTGTGCATAGTATTCTTCATATAGTCAACATATGGTCAATGTGTCATGCTTTTCAGATAAACAAGATTGTGGTAGGAATAAAGAAGATTTGCTCCCAAACACCAGCTTTCAATAGTCTAACAAGTCTTGTAGTGGTTACATTGCTGGAGGTGAATCTAAATGCCATAATTGTAATATTGGAGAGATTGTATAGCTGACATGCGTTTGTCTCGGTGCTTGGCAGATGATAAGGTAGAGGGGTAAATCTATGACAGCTGCCCTGGTAACTTTGAGTTTGATCCTTGTCAAAGTTGAAATTCAAGAAAAAGAGCCATGTCTGTTTTAAAATATGTATTTCATATCTGATACAAATGCTAACTTCTCTAGCATCCCTTTTTTCAAGGAACTTAATGTTAGACAATTTTGGGACTTCAGTTTTGTAAGAATGAAGCTACATCCATTTCAGTTTAAATTTAGTCATTGTTTAGAATTTAAAATGTCTTGGTTACCACATCAGATGACCTTTGTTGAGAAAGAGATGGGGGAGTAGTGACCTTGTTTGATTTGTCAGTTTGAGGAGGTGGTCCTCTGAGATTTTGCATTGGCTTCTTGAAAATGGTGCTGGAGAGTTCATACAGAGCTCCATCTCCCTTCCATATTGTTTAACACCTACAAGAAACTAGTGGACAAGGTCATCTGGAGATATGGTGTGGGGTGCTATCAGTATGCAGATGACACTTAATTCTCTCTTTTTCATCAAATCTGGCAAAGTCAGTGGGTGTTTTGAATCAGCACTTGGCTGCAGTAGTGTTCTGGATGAGGGCCAGTAAGCTGAGTCTCAATCCATACAAGATAGAAGTACTGTTAGTAGGAGGTTTGTCTGCACAATTTTAGTGATATTCGTTCTGTTCTGAAAGGAAGTTGGGTGAAGGGGAATGCATTTATCATTGACAGTGATGTTCTCATCCACTCATAGTTCCCTTTATCAGCTTCAAATGATAAATAACGATGATCTTATTGGGACAGAGAATCTAAATATTTGTGCTCTGATAATACACCTTTTAGATTACTGTAATGTACATGGGACTGCCTTTCAAAATATTCTGGAAAATTCCATAATAGAGCAGGAAGGTTCTTAAACTAGGGTTGGGCAGTTTGGTCATATTCTCCCAAATATTTTGCCAGCTTCAGCTCACACCTAATATGGATCTGCTGGTGTTAATATCTAAATTGCTTAGGACAAAATTACCCAAAAATTGCTTCTACACCTATATTTTTGCTTGCATCCTGTATTTAACACAATGGCCCTTCTCAGAATGCCACTGTAAAATGGGGTCTGGCTACATGAAACAGGGCCTTCTCTTTGATTGCTTTTGAGCTGTACCCTTCCTGAGCACCTGCTTTGTATGTGAAGATCTTTGTGTTTTCTCTAACTTTAAGAATGCTTTAGTAGTTTTTCAATGGATGCAGATGTATTTGCAATAATCTTGCATCCATCTTTGTGTGTTATTGTATTCTATTAAATTGCCTTTTAAATTGTTTTAATGAACATTGGTCAGATCACTTTGGTTATGGTGCAATATAAAAATAATTGCTTACATAAGTTTTATTGAAAGGAGAGAGGTGACAATGTGTATAAGTTCAAGAAAAGAGTTCATTGCATTACAGTTGAATAGCTGAACCATGACTGAAACCTAGGAGAGCTGTCTGCAGAAATGTCAAGAGAGGCAGATGCTTAGGATTGAAGTAAACCAGTAAATACAATTATTTCATGTGTGAAGGAAGCTTGGATAGAGTGAGAATTGAAGAAGCAAAAAGGCCTCAAGTTCAAGAGAAAGGCTGATGCTTATAGAACAACCTTGATTCATGTCGTCACACACATATGTTATATTTATCTTGTGCCCCAGAAAACAGGAATAGATCTGACAGGTTGAATTTAGAGGAGGGTAGGCTGGTTAACAACCAGGAGAAACCTTTTGACAGTAAAAGCAATATAATAATGGAACCAATCCTGAAGATCTTTAAGCAGAGGCTGAACAACCATCTCTTGGGAGATACTGTGGCTTTCCTAAACTGAATTGGGGATTGAACTTTGATTTTATCCAGTTGTTAGTCCTTGGCATCTTGAGCCATTGTTTGTGTCTTGCCTCTGAATAAGTCAATTGCTTTAGAATCTGGTATAGCCAGATTAAAATACTGCATTAAAAATGTTGAAGAGATGTGTCTGAGAAATAATCTGAGAATGATATAGCCTTGTTGGTGTGTATGGTGCTTTATATCAAATACAAGAGGATAGTCTTTGAATTGAGAATATTAGCCATTAAATTTTGATAGAGAAGATGTCCTGTGATGCTTGAGATGAGAAACCAGGGACCTTTGACTGAATAACATTTTTTTATATGCGTTACCCATAATCTGCAGCCCAACCACTCCCACCAACCATTCACTCTTTGTTACCTTGTTCAGGGATAGAATAGCATCCTAATATTAGTGTTTCAGCTTTCCTTCTACCTCTGAAGGAAAGTTGGTTGTCTGGATTTGGAAATGGGAATGCTCAAATTGAATCCTAGCCTAGATAATCCTCATTAATGAGTAGTGAAAATATTATCTCCTGTTCTGGTTATGACCTAGCAGCCTTTGCTTCTTGGGCTAGTATAATTTTTTTTCGTGTGTCTCTCAGTTTTTTGAATACACAAAGAGACAGTTCTTTCAATCATTTTTCTTTGTGTCATACGGTATAGTAGCACCCTGAACGTTGTAGAAATAGTAAGGTGTCCTTTTGGCTTAGTTAAAGCCTTTCCTATCTCAGAGATATATCACAGCAGCACCCCAAATGTTGTATAAATGGCAAATTGGCTGTTCTGCTTGGATGTAGCCTTCCCTATCTCAGAGGCAAAGAGCAGTTAATGCTTTACCAAAATATCTAGGTCCCTCTTTTAAAACCATGTAGTTAAGTCAGAGGACTTGGGAGCTTGGAAGGACCCGCAGGAAAGGCAGATTACTGTCTAGTTAGTCCATGTGTTTTGGCAGCTACCTGTAGATCACTCATAATGCTTTGGGCTGCTGACTAGAACAGAAGCTAGAACCTTCCTCCGCTGCACATAGAACTTGTTCTTGCCTACAGAGCAGATCTCTGCTGAAGACTTATTTGTTCAACGCATCAGCTGTTTTTTTTTTTAATGGAAACCATTTTTGATTTCACAGATTAAGTATCATGTTATCCTACCTTAAAGTGAGACAGACGTGCCAACATTTCATAGATATACGAGTCCCTTTTGGTGGAGTACAAATAAAGACGATGATGACGGCGACAACGACGACGACAATGATGATGATTATAGATGGTGGCCTATAGTCTATGGCATTAGAAAAGTTATTTCTTTGTTGCAAATATTAATTGCTTGCTGGATTGTATGGTACAAGAAAGAGATAATTAGAAGATAATGGCTTTCTTTCTAACCAAGGTCAGAGACTGCCTTCTCCCAGGGCCTCTGGTAAAAGGAACAAAATCATCTGACAATTTAAATCAAAACCTGAGCAGATACCACATTGCTATTTGCTAAAGAGGGTCTTATGACCTATGTCTTTCTCCACCTCCCTCTTTAACAGTACAACAGTAAGTGACTTTAGTTGCTGCCACAACCCACACAGAAGATAGCTGTTTTCTTCTTGGCTTGGAATATCCATTTTAACTCTTTGGCATCTGTACAGGGATGGACTGCTTTTTGTTGCCTTTACAGTGTCTATGCTGCATGTGCAATAGCATGGAAAATAGATTTTTGACAGGATTATGTAGAAGAATAGTTCTGGCTCTCACAGGGGTTATAACAAGGAACTTAAATGTAAATGTCAGGTTACATTTTCTGGACCAGTGGTTCCCAGCCTGTGGTCCATGGACCACCAGTGCTCCAAAAGAACAAAAATATGGTCTGCGGCCTCACCATTACTACACTGTTGCCTTGAAACCACTGGCAACGGGGATATCAGGAGGAGAAAAAGATTACTAGTACCACATCAGTTCTAGATTATTAAATATGGTCGTAGGCGAGCAGATGGCGAATACTGGATGGCATATGTTCTGTATCAGAAGCTGATGTGGTCTATCCAATGCAACTTTCTGAATCAGCACCCCAAATGACCAAACCGAATCTAAAGTTGACCCCAAATCGATTTGTAACCCTTTTGGTACCAATGTTGGAGAGAGGTCCCTGGTCAAGTGGTCCCTGGTCAAAGTGTTCCCTGATAAAAAAAGGTTGGGAACCACTGTTCTAGATATTTGTCTTCCATGGTTTCTGTGTTAACAGTATGGAAGCTGAAAGGCCACTGCTTTATCCATCTACAGGAACAGAGAATGAAGTTTTTACATTATGTGTTTTAGATCTCCTAAATCCACCAGTTAGAGCCAGGTGCAAATAACATACACTTAGAATTAAAGAATATAATGCTTCCAAGCTTCTGCCAGCCACAGGATTTTCTTTCAAAGTAAGCTCAGCAACAATCTATTCATTCCTGCTTATCCCAGGCTTACTTTATTTGAGCACTCTAAATTAGTGTGGAGCATATTCATTTTCTTGTTTATTTCAGAAATCCATGCTAATCTACTGCAGTGTGACCCAGAGATCTTCCAGAAGATCCTAAATTACATTCTGCCTACCTCTGGTCTGCAGAGTCTTAAAACAAGCATAGTTTCTATAGTTAAATAGTCTTGTGTTTCAGACATCTAAGGGCCATTTAACAATAAGTTGTTGTTCATTACCTGCTTGTAAAGGGTGATTAAGATATCTTTAATCAAAGTTGTGAGAACTTCTTATTCCCCTTCTTCTTAAATAGCAATATTTCTTATTTGGGAGATTTGCCATCCTCACCCTCACCTCAGTAGTGCTTCTCTTTTTCTTAAGTTGTGTGGAATGTGGTTATACAAGCTTGACATGTACCGGGTGGCTTCATGTCACCATCTGTTAAAAGTAATATTACTTCTCCCTCATAACATGTCATATTTTTATAATTCTTTAGAAGCCAAACATATTGTTGATGTAATGTTTGATGTTTGATGTAATGGACTGACTTTGAAGGAGCTGGGGGTGGTGACGGCTGACAGGGAGTTCTGGCGTGGGCTGGTCCATGAGGTCACGAAGAGTCGGAGACGACTGAACAACAACAAATGTTTGAGTCTAGAATACCAACATCATTTCTTTTTTTTTTCCTGTAAGGTAAATATAAAGGTTTCCCCCTGACATTAAGTCCAGTCGTGTCCAACTCTAGGGTGTGGTGCTCATCTCCAAGAGCCGGCGTTGTCCGTAGACACCTCCAAGGTCATGTGGCCGGCATGACTGCATGGAGTGTAGCAAACCTCAAATTATAGTTTTATTGTCCATAGCAACATCATGCTACATTGTCTTGCTTTTTCAGATATACATTAAAACATCAAGTTCATTAAAATCTGTTTGTTTTACCTGTGGAATATCTTAATATTCTCTGTAAAGTATGTATTTGTGTCTTTCTAGACTATGTATTTATGTAACTAATATTTTATTATCTTTTTCATTTGTTTAAACTGTGGCTTTACTATGAAATATACATCTTCTAATGTAAGAGATACCTTTTTACGATGCCTTTGAATATATTGGGTTGTAAACACCCATGGATTTCTGGACTAAACCTTAATACCAAGGACCCACTGTAGTTAATTTTTAGGCTATCAAAGCCTGATCATAGTGACACAAACTCGGTTTTGTGTTGACTGAAAAGATTAAATCCGCTTTATTCAAAAGGAAATTAGGCGGTTTTGTATAGACTGAACAAAGAAATATGAACATACCATATATACTTGAGTATAAGCTGATCCAAATATAAGCTGAGGCACCTAATTTTACCACAAAAAGCAGGAAAATTTATTGACTTGAGTATAAAGCTAGGGTGAGAAATGCAGCAGCTACTGGTAAATTTCAAAATAAAATAGATACTAATAAAATTACATTAATTGAGGCATACAGCTTCGCCTGTCCTTTCAGTTGCTGTGCCAAGAAAACACAAGAGGCCGCTTGCCTTCCTCTCCTCCTCTCTTGACACAGAGATCCAGCTGGTTTGCTGTGCCAAAAGGGGAGGAGGCACGCAGGTGGTAGAAGCCCTGCAAAGGGCTTCTTTCAGCCCCATGCCTTCCTGCCAGGACCCCCACTCAAGTATAAGCCGAGGGGGCCTTTATCAGCATAAAAAATGTGCTGAAAAACTAGGGTTATACTTGATAGAAAATACCTTATATACGCAAGGTACTTTCTATTAAGGAACTGCACGGTTCCTATATAATCCATAATTTTAGTGAATCCATGTAATAGAATAGGCTTTGTTTGCTCACTACTTACATGAATGTTATTTTTAATTATTTATCAGATTGATATTATTGCTCAACACACATTTTGGTACCGCAAACATTAGCCCTATTTGACCTGCTGATACCAAAATATTTTCCCCTATCAGCTCTAGTTTTTGAGATACAGAACATATGCCATATACCAGTCACCATCTGCTTGTCCATAAAAAACCATAACTGTGTCTAAGAAACCATAGCTGATGTGGTCTATCCAATGCAGTTTTCTGAATCAACCCACCCCCACCCCCTAATCTCAGAAGCAGGCTTAAAAACCAAGACACCAATACAGTTTGTTGTTGTTGTTGGGCTGTATTTGTTTTTCTTCCAAGAAAAAAATGACAATGTGTACAGTGCCTCCTCTATTCATCCTTACAACAGCCTAGTAAAATACATTAGATGGATAGGTACTGCTTAATGTTATAGCATGCTGGAAATCATATTGCATTGATGCATATATGGAATAATACTAGCTTTCTGCAATGGTTGTATTGTGCATGCTATTATGAGGTAAGAGGTTATGTTGATGGAAGCAGTGATACTAATAGGGTCTATGTCAGACAGGCTTTTGCTGAGGAGCCAGACTAAATGTGCCAAAAAGCTACTGACCAGCAGCAGTAGTGACACTGCCGGAGGATCTTTCAAAGACAGCGGCAATGGCACTATAGTTAAAACTTGTTACTATGTGCAGAAAAAGGCACTGCAAAATCACTTTTGGATGTTTTTTTTTTACCAAGAAGCCACTATGCTCATACAATCCGAAATGAATCAAGAAAGAGTGCCAAAAGATAAAACTCTCATGTTGGAAAGTACTTTGTGAGCTACTTGAGAAGTGCAGAAGACAAGTCCAAATGGACGTTATGTTGCAACTGGACTCAAATTGAAAAGTCATTGATCTGCTCAGAAGTGAAAGGAAATCTGAAGTGGCATAGAAGTGAAAGGAAAGTCTGAAGCTGCAGAAGCGTGAATCTAGTAAAACAAGACATGAAAGTAGGAGCATTGCAATACTTGGAGTAAGCAAGTAAAAGGGACAGGAATGGGACATTTTGGTTCAGATTAGTATATTGTATTTTACGCAGGAAATAAAAATCTGGCATTGATAGTGAAAAGAGATAGAACAAAAGCAGTCAAGGGATATAGTGCAAAATCCAGCCTTATAATAATACTTCAAAGAGAACCCATGAATGTAACATAATCCATGAATATACGCACAATTGAATTTCAGAGGCAGAAGAAGAAGAAATCAAAAGATTCCAGGAGCAAAATGATAATGTACAAGAATAGGAAATGTTGATAGTTATTGGCAATTTAAATTTAGTAAATAGGGTTTATAGCAAATTAAGCCAGATCCATAGAAGTCAAGAGAACTAACCTGTGGCTGCCATACTTTGAACATATTATGAGAAGGCATGACTCACATGAAAAGACAATAATGATTGGTAACGTAGGAGGCAGCAGGAAAAGAGAAAAGTGCAGTGGGTTAAAGCACTGAGCTGCTGAGCTTGTTGACCGAAAGGTTGCAGGTTTGAATCTGGGGAACGGCGTGAGCTTCCGCTATCAGCCCCTACTTCTGCCAATCTAACAGTTTGAAAACATGCAAATGTGAGTAGATCAATAGGTACCGCTCCGTCGGAAAGGTAACGGCGCTCCATGCAGTCATGCCAGCCAAATGACCTTGGAGGTGTCTGTGGACAATGCTGGCTCTTCAGCTTAGAAACTGAGATGAACACCACACCCCAGAGTCAGACACGACTGGACTTAATGTCAGGGAAAAACCTTTACCTTTATCTAAACTCAAACAAGAAAGCCATGGTCCTGAATTTGCAAGGCCTGGATGTTGATGATGAAATAACTTAAGAGTTCTTTCATTCACTGGGTCATCATAAGATTTGTAGCTTTTTTGTTAGTTCTGTAGATGGTGAAGAACTTTGTCCCTTAAGACTATGATAAACTTAACTCTAAGACCATTATACACATGCATTGGACTGAATGAGCTATTAGAGTCCCCTTTCGGGCGGGATATAAATATAGGAAATAAATAAAATAGAGCCTTGAGCCATGAGAAGAAGCGGGTATGAAATACAATTATTATTATTATTATTATTATTATTGCTAAAGTTCTGGCTGTATCAGTAAAGAAGTTTTGTTTTCTTTTTCGTCAGAAATGTAATCTTATAATAAAACAGAAGATATTTTGTAATCTGTTTATGAATCTTGGAATAAAGGGGAAATACCTTCTAGGCTTGAATTAAATGTAAAGCACTGGGAAATCCCAATTTAATTGCAACATAGTGGATGAGGTCTAAAGAAGAATTTATTCTTTTGGAAGTAGTCAACCCCTTTCTGTTGAAATCTGTACCCATGGTTTATTTACACTATTAAAGATGTGAATCTGGTGAAATTTGGTACAATTCCAAAATTTATAAAATGCTTGCTCAATGTCATGATAAACATGAGGTAAATTTAGAGATGGAATTACTTTTAATTAGGAAAAATCTTCTCATGCTTAGGCCCTGAATAAAAATCAAGAACATAAAGGAGCATTTTCAGTTCTATAAAAATATACATACAAATGGTCAAGCATCATGGTAAAATGTGAAGAGAAATTAGCTTATTAGTAAAATCCAGAAGTTTACATTCTTGCTCTTTCAAATGAATTCTCATTAAATTTGCAGATAGAAGGGCAAGGCCTGGGAGAGACTAAGTAGATTATGTGTGTTTACCAGTTGGGGCCTCATGGATCTCTCCGAGAAAAGGGAGGCAAACCTGTTTTCCCAGTTTGCTGGAGGAGTAGTTTGAAATGGAATGACTGAGATGAGGTGACACTTATCCTGTGGGCATTGGGAATGGGGGTTGAAATAGACTGTCAAAGGGCCTGTTGCATCTTGTCTTTTCATTACTGCTGAACATCTCAGGAATGAGTGTCTCCTTTTAGAGCTTGCTCCTGATAATCCTGCTGCTAGAACTGTGGATTAGGATGTGAAGGGAAGCTGCAAGACACAGCCTGCTCCAGCTTCTTCTTATGAGAGATGATCCAGTGTTTCCTGAAGAATTTAGAGGCCCCCCTACTTTATTTTAGTGTGAAATGCAAAAAAACAAAAAAACAAAAAAAAAACAAACCCCAAAAAACAACAACAACCCAGACCAAAAAGAACGAGACAATAAAGTAATTTGTAAAAGAAAAATGCAAGTGTTTTATGCACTTTCAGAGATTTTTCTCTCCTGTCATTGTATTTTCCTCTCCGGCTCACAGAGCAAATTAGCTTTGGGACTCTGGTGGTTTGTTATGTGCTTTAACTCAGTAAGTGTTACAGTTACAAATATATAAATATTGAATTAAAAAGCATTTGGATGTTGTTGAGTGATGTAGGTTAGGGAGGTTGCTGAAACAAAGATCTTGCTTTTCAGAACTTGAAGACAGCCAAGGTTTTAATAAAAGAAGCGTTCCTTTAAAGTAATCACACTCTAGCATTGGGAGCTCACTTATGTTTACTGGCGACCCCACCCTGCCTTGCCTGTTGCAAGAATTTGAACAAGCAATTGTGTTTTTAGAAGTAGAATGACGAGAAATTCCCCAGAGGCAAATGCAGAGTGTGAGCTCTGTACACACCAATACAGACAGGCACACGGGGGTTGGGAACTCCCATAGAGGCAGAATGAAGGAGACAGCGAGAGGAAGGAGAAGTGTAAGGAAGAGAGCAAGCAAAACCAGGCTTGGACGAGGGAGGGAACTTTCATCTTTGAACTGATACATTTGGTCTTTGCTTGTTCAAACCCACCCCTAAATCTTGGTGGTCACATTTTGTTGAAGTCTCTGTTGCATTCTGGGATCGGCTCAATCAACTGCTGTGTTGCCCAGGCAGACACAATGTATCTCTGGGTAAGTAGAGATCTGTGTGAGAGCTTACACGCTTTGCACATATAAGGAGTGGAAAGCAAGGATTCTGCGTGGTGTGCACCCTCTCCACATTTGGACTGCACTCTTTTCAGCCCTTTCATATTGTAATTATTTGACCCCATAGAAGGAAAAATGGAGATATCTTACTCAATGTTAACACTTCGTACTGTTCAGTACTTTTGATCTTGCACCCCTTTTGGAAAATGTTCTGCGTGAATGTGTGTGAAGAAATTAGTTTAGGAGCTGTCATTTCCTGCCACCTGTAGGGAGGATAATGTTTAAAGAAGTTTTCTCTTATAGTGCCAGGGAATAATGCATTATTTTAAATGGTTGTGTTCTGGTGTAATTAGAAGTCATTGCCAGCAAAGAAGAGAAGGACTTGATATCTGTGTTTATATGTTCCTTTAAGTCACATGTCAACGTATGTCGACTTCATGAACTTCTTGTGATTTTCTTAGGCAATAAATATTCAGAAGTGGGTTTGCCATTCCTTCCTCTGAAATATAGCCTACCACCCCTGGGGTTTATTGATAGACTCCCATTTAAATACTTAGTAGGGCCAATCCTGTTTAACTTTGGGTTATTTAGGCATTCTTGGAAGACTTGATACAGAAGTTGAAGTTTAGACAAGTAGGAAGTAATCAGGGGTAATTTGTAATTGTGGTTATGCAGTCAGACTTTGGATGCAAGGAAGAAAGTGAGTTGAGCTACAGTTCATGCAAATATGTGGATTTTTTTTAGTGTAGATGTAAGTGCTGTGGTTTAGTTGTACAATCAGAATTGTTTTGTTAGAGTAGGTAGATAATTTTTAAAAACAGCATTGGTCCAATTTTCTAATTTAAGCAAAATGGTAATTTGTTCTTCAAAGTCCAAAATTATTTCAATAGGGCAATTGAAATTTTAAATAACAGAAATGATACTTGCATGAGGCATTATGTCAGTTCAGAATGTCGTATATATACTGTATACAATTTTCCTTGTATTAACATGTTACATTTTGTTTAGAGCACAGTTTGGAATCATGTTTAGACCAAGATTTGGAGTCATACAACTTTCCTGATGTTGTACTATAACTTCTAGGTACCCTAGCTAGTATAGCCAATGCTGAAGAATTCTATGTGTTGTGAGCAACATCTGGATGGCCACATGATTATTTTCCTTGTTGTTGTTGTTGTTGTTGTTGTGTGCCTTCAAGTTGTTTCTAACCAATGGCAACCCTAAGTTAACCCCATTAAAGGGTTTTCTTGGCAACATTACCATCCTCTGAGGGTGAGTGAGTGTGACCTACCAAGACTTCACAGCGGGTTTCTGTGCCAGTATCCAGAGTCATTTTAGGTGTTTTAAATCAATTTTTAACTGTG
The DNA here is from genome assembly GCF_037176765.1 of Anolis sagrei. Classification (NCBI taxonomy): domain Eukaryota; kingdom Metazoa; phylum Chordata; class Lepidosauria; order Squamata; family Anolidae; genus Anolis; species Anolis sagrei. Next base: position 166,905,320 of record NC_090025.1, read on the forward strand.
TGATTGTATTTGTGATTTTAGTTACTCAGAACTTTCATTAGGACAAGTTGGTTTAAATAAAATGATGGCTGGTTTAAATAAAACGGTGACGATTATGAAAATGCAGTTTTCAAGACAGGCCTATCTTCATTGAACCATGATGTCCATGACTGTCATGGTTCAGAACACTCCTCAAATGGGGTTTCTTTGCAGCTTTTGATGCTGTTTTTAAGAGGAATAGAATAAGGGGAAAGATGAAGAAACATTGAAACTGACAATTTGAAGGATCCAGCCATCACAGGACTATAGGAAATTCTCCCTATTGCCAGGAAACCTGCAATGAGTCAATGGGACCTTTTTGTGTGCTTGTCAGGTCCTGTTATTTTGATCCTATTTCTACTAGTGTGCATTTCATCTTAAGCCTTTTCTCATGTTACACATTAAAAGTGTACCTATTCCTTGACTATCAGTATTTTTTAATAGCAATCTAGTCATTCTACCATCTGGAGAATGGATATTTGGTGTCTAGAGGAATGTTTTAATTAAAGTATGAATAGATTCCAAATGTTTCTCTAAAGGTCTCAACTATCTCCAGCACTTAGTATCAGTTCCAGTTCTCCATGCAGTTTGTTTTTAATCCTTTTTCAATTGATACAGAAGCCCTGTGAGACTATGGCTACCTGCAGCATAGCCCTCAGGTGGACAGTGATGTGCACGTTATGCTCTGATTCATCCTGTATCCAGATCTATTGGGACTGTTTGGTTCTCAGCCTGAATATATCATTTCCTTTTAAAGTTATTATTTATCATTTCCACTTAGACTAGGACATGATGTTTCCAGTCCCTTAAGCTTGGTAGAGTTTTTCTGAATTGTCCCTCCTTTACTTTTTCTTAGGACAGAATTTATATTTTCTGCAAAGATACCAGTCTCTTTTCTACATAAACATTCTCTCTGACCATCATATTTCTTCTAATTCATTTTCTTGTTGGATTTTTCTAATGTTGTACAGATTGAGCATCCCTTACCTGAAATTCTAAATTTTAAAATCTAGAATTGTCCACATGGGTTGCTTAGATATTGATATCTATGCTTTCTGATAGTTATGTATATGCAAACTTTGTTTCATGAACATAACTATTTTAAACTAATGTATAAAATTGCCTCCAGGCTATGGGTATAAGGCATCTATGAAAAACAAATGAAGTTGTGCTTGGAGTGAGTTCCCATCTCCAAGATATCCCATGATGCACGTATATACAAATAAAGGTACAGTGTTCCAAAATCTAAAATAAAAAATCACAAACCCTTCTGCTCCCAGCCATTTTAGATAGATATAGTGTATTATGAGTTAGCAAGACAGTCTCCATTTTAGGTTAGTGAAAAACATGGATAGTTACTTTGGCTTTTTCATATGGGAAATAATACTTGAATGTGAGCCTATTCTATTGACAAAACATTGAGGATCTCTGACTACCTTGTTTAGTCCTAAAACTTTTTCTTTCTTTCTTTTCCTTCTTCACTACAAACGAGATATGTGCAGCATGCATAGGAATTTGTTCATATTTTTTTTCCAATTAGTTCATACAAACATTCTCCATCCATTTGCCACTTGGTCCATCTTGTCTGTCAAATTTTAAAACATAATGCAGCCCCTGTGTCCAAAAGTATTCCCATTCCAGATAGATAGATAGACACATTATATATTATATATCACAAATCATATATCACATAGCATATAAACATTTTTGGGACTCCATAATAAACAATTCCTTCAAAAAGGGCTCCATATCTGAAAAAGTTTGAGAATCCCTGCACTAGTGGATGCTCTTCTTGATTACTTGCATAATAAACTCTGCAGTGACTCTGAAGACTTTTATTTTGTCTCTCATTCCTGTGTTCAGATGTACATTTACATCTGAACTATTACTTCTGTTCAGGACAGCAGATACTATCATACCCAGTGAAGTTCCCAAGATTTGCAGAAGTAGGGAAGTAACCTTGGTGTGGTGACTTGGTGTCCCCCCAAAACCCTGAAAATTGAATATGTTGCCTTGTTCTTTGTGGGAGGAAGGAATAGAAAACTCGTCGAGAGAAGGAATGAATTGGAAGGTTCTGCTTGGATCGCAGTTTTGACAGTGCACAGGCGTTGAAACAACTCTGAAATTGTACACACCTCACCTTGAGGAAAAAGAACAGCGATTAAGTCAGAGGTTGAAAATATTTTGCAGGTTCTTTTTGTCTGACTTCTCCTGAACTTTACTCTTGCTTGTATTTTATAAGTGGGACAATGCAGAACTATTCTGAGAAATAATTCAGTGGCTGTCAGTTCATCCTTTTAGTGTTCTTCAACTCTCTTGTAATCCTGGATTCTGAAATGTAAGGATGCTTTTAGACATCATGTCCAACTCTTGCTTCCAGCAACTACTTAATTGCACATGTGTTATCTGCATACTGCTGGGATGGTTCTGCTACTGTAGAGCATGTGAGAAGCTCTTTACAATCTCACAGTGCTAGAGCTAACCATGTATGGCTTTAAAAATTCTGTTACATCTAAGATGCAAAAACATATTACAGTTTTCCATTTAAAGCAGGTCTAGAAGGAGACAGATCTACATCACCACATATCCTTGAATCCTACTTTACTCCACTGTAATACTTTCATTTACAATATCTTGTATGTAAAGCAGGCTCAGTTTTGAGTTTCGTAGGACTGTATTGTTTTCTGTTTCACTCCCTTTATAGTCTCTGAGCTCATCAACATTGCCACCCTGGAGATTGGAAAGCTGTGTCTGCTGCCACACCTGGATATTAGCAACACATTCTCACTTTTGTTGGTATATTGCCTACCGTTTTTGTTGTTATTATTTTCTAACTTATGAATGAGAAACCTCCAAGACCCCTAGTCATCAGCAGCCATGTTCAGGTCTTCAGTTTTTTTATCTAATTCTTTCACAGCTGCCCTTCCAAGTCTTAACCTTTCTCAACTATAGTCTCTATTTTGATTAATGTCTGAACCAAGGTGTAGAAAATCTTGAACTATTCCGATGTCTTTGTCATCCATTTTAAAATTGTGTGGGTCCTTTGTGATTATTACTTTTGTTGTCTCAATATTCAACTGTAATCTTGTTTTGCACTTTATCTCATAAGATAATAATAATAAAAATACTTGTTACCCTCCTCTTTTCACGGCTTGAAGTGGGGTACAACATGGTTAAAACACATAGATAAAATATAATATGATTACAATGAATATATTAAAATATGCAGAACAAGATTGACACCAATGCCAATATAATGTAAAGTCAAAATTTACAGCTTAATATTGACTGTTTAGGCCCCACAGAAGAGATAGGTCTTCAATTGTGTCTTAAATTCTGACAGCTCATGCAATTGTCAGATTTCTCCTAGCAGATCATTGCATGGTCTAAGGGCAGCAAATGAAAAGGGCCTTTTGGTGATGGTTGCTAATTGGGTCTGTGTGGTTGGAGTAAGCATCTTCTAGAGAAACTGAGTGTAAAAGGTGGTTTATACAGGAGAAGGTGATCCTGGACTCAAACCATATAATCAACGCTTTGAATGTTGACCGAAAACTAATTGGCAACCAGTAGGAGTCATTCTATCGCCAAAAACATAGATTACTCATCAGGATAATTAGATGCTGTGTTGCAGCCATTTCTTTTACAGTGATTCATAATTTCTTATGGTCTTTCAAGCAACTAGAAAACACAAGTTGGTTTTGCTCTGAAATTCTTTAGTGCTTTCTTTATGTAGCACATGTTTGCAATATGATTCCTAGCATTTCTTTCTTTTCTGAATCTAACATGAACATCTAACATTTCTTGCTCCTCATAAGTATTTGCTATAAAATCTTAAAGCTCACTTTACTTGAAATAGCAATCAATACATTGCACTACATTAATCCTTATTGTAATCTCTCTTGCTCCATTTTGAAGGGACTGAAAAGTATACAGTGTTTCCTCGCTACTTCATGGTTCTCTTTTCGCAGATTCACTGTTTCGCAGTTTTTTAAAAAAAAATGAATTTAAAATATACAAGTAGTGAGGAAAAATTGTATACCTGTTACCAGTGAGGACACCCCCCCCCCCACGTGCATTTAGTGGTCGTGGTTGGTTAAAATCTTCCCCTCCGATGCCATGTTTCCCAGCGCAGCCACTGGAAGGTGAAGAAGGTGCGTGCGAGTGGGGAAGGAAAAGAGGAGGGAGAACAACGTGCACAAGGAGGAGACAGAGGGAAGTGTGGTGTCTAAAGAGAGTAGGAAGGAAGGGGGAAAGAGGAGAGAAAAGAGAAGGTGAAGAGATTGAGTGAGTGTGTGAAAGAGGGGGGGGAAGGGGAGAGAGGAGTGGGCAGTCCTACGCCTTATGTGCGCAGAGGCAGTACATATATAGCGTCCTTACTTCACTGATTTTCACTTATCGCGGGTGGTCCTGGAATGTAACACCTGCGATTAGTGAAGGAACACTGTATTTAGCATTTCCAATCTATGGGCCATTAATAAAATTGAGAGTTTTATGGAGATATGTAGATAACACATTGCATGTATCTAAAGTTTGCACAGACTTTGCCTGAAGACATTAGATCTGAAAAGAAATGTTGGGTTTTTAAACTGATGTTTCCTAGTTGATCAAGCAAGAATGCAAATAATTGATTTTCAGACTCAACAGACTTCAAAAATAGGTGTTAAGTGTATAGTTAAAATATATCTGTTAGGTATCCCAGGATAAGGGTGGATAATTTACTTTAATTTTTAGTATCTCTATCTTGTTTGTGATTTGGGGACTGCCTGTACTTGAGTTAAGACCTCATCATATTGAGGACCTTGATGCAGGGGACAGCACGCCCAGCACCCTGCATCACCCACACCACCCACTTACCCATTACGTTTTTTGGTGTCTCCCATGTTGTCTCCATGATTCTCAACCTGAACACTGATAGTGTCCCATGTTCAGCCTATGTTGGTGAAATGTGGTAGGATGGGGAATTTCTGTAATATGATGAGGTACTTAGTCTTCACTTCCTCCAGTTGAAGTCACTACAGAGGTGTAAATATTTTAAATATTTTTATACGGAGTAAAAATCATTAAATAGAAAAATATTCAAACTTGCCCTTGAATGGAGAGATACTAAGCTTGAGGGAACATGTATTTTAGTCCCCTTTTGCTGATATGTATGTAATTGTAGTAGCACTAATAATTATTTGTTTTCATTTTACTTTGTTCTCCTCTTCCAAATTTGAGTTTCAGACTATTGCCACTCTTGAAGAGTGACATTTAAAAGTGGAAATTGAACACTAGGGACATTTTCTTTTAATATTATCATTTTTTTGCTGTATAGCTGGCATCTGTGAGAATGTGTTGAAAAAATGGTTATGGGATACAGAACTTCATATATGTTGCTTCTTGGAATCTTATTAACAGTCGATGCTATCAGTACCCTTTATTTATGAAACCCTGTTACTACTATTACTACCTCTCCCTCCTGTTCATTTTGATGATATCCTGCCAAATTACCCATAAAGAGATATATCATGCCTGCTTATTTTGAAAGGTTTGGCCAATCCATTTCCCTCAAATTATTGAATTTATTTCCGAGTCTTTTTTTTTCTTTTTGCAGGAGTGTACATGTAGTTGGCCAATCCCATCATATCATTGTAGAACTGTTTTGCAGTTTAAATGCTGTAGTGGTAGTATAGACGTTGCTGATTCAAATACAAAAACAAAGCTGCTCTCGATTTAATCCCATTAAATGATGTTGATCTCAGGACCACTGGACTCTTAGTAGGATTCTGGCTTTAATCCTGTAAAGATCAATCTTGCCCGTTGCTCTTTCTAGCCTGCTTTTAAATCCCTCTTTAATCTTGTTAATTGCACCAAGCTGTTTTCCTGTTCACCAGCCTAACTGTGTTATGCCTTTGCCCTGTTGTCGCTGACCCGTGTTTCTCTTTGTTTGCATCATAAGAAATTTCAGTTTTACAGTGGTTGACTATGTATTGTACATTAGTGACCTATGTTCTCCAGTTTTTATTTCAAGTATTTAGGTTATCATAATTAATTATTTTACTAGAAGGTTACTTTGGTCCAGTCAACATTTTGAATGGTTGATCTGTTACTTGCATTGTTCCTCCAGTTGAAGAAGGCAGTGATCCTTTAATATTGGCACTATCTCAAAAGAGCAGTGTCTTCTGGTATAAGACAAGCTCAAGAGGAGATAATCACTTCTGTGCCTAGTGAAGAGTTTTCTTCAAAGGTACTGCCAGAGCTCAGAGCTCTCAGAATTATGTAGTTTGGGCAGCATTTCATTTCCTTTAATCACCATCTTTATCTTGACATTTTTTTAGCAACTTAAGGTAACCTTGAGAAGAAAAGCAGACACGCATTCAAACTTGGGGTTCTTCATTTTCCGTTTTGCACTGTATGCTAGTCACAAAAACTTTGTGCTGCCTTTTATGTATTAATAATACACATAATTTTTCACTATGACAGATGGCTACTGGCAAAAGGAATAAAAGGAATCAGGCAATACGTAACATGTTCATTTTAGTATATGTTATAAAAATAGTGATAGAAGAATTTATAAGCAATCATAGTGGTTTGGGGGGAGCAGGGGACACTACTTACCTAATATTTTTGTAATTTGGTAAAAAATGATAAGTATTTTCTAAAATCAGTCTGTACTGGGACTCTGACAGTTTTGCCAAATTAAATTCAGTTGTCCATCTAGGGACCTGTTTTATCTGGTTTAAAATAAAATAAGACCGTCTCTCTTGCTGTGACTTGTAATCCCCCTCTGAGCAATGCTGCCTGCAATGTCAGCGAAGAGAGCAATATTGTATGTGTTTGATTTAAAAGGGAAAGCCTTGGGGGGGGGGGGGGGAGAGCAGACTTCCACCCCCTTTGTTTGTTGCATCACTATTTCCTTTGTGTCCTGACCTTTAGGAATCAGAGTTTGCTTCTTTGATTGGAGAAAGATTGTTATCTGCATCAATCTTGTGTGATCCCAACAATTCTTGGGGTTTGGGAATTGCATTTTGGGCAACATGGTGACTGTGTTCGTGCTTTTTGTATTGCCAGGAGCAAGAGTGGGGGGAAACTTTGATTTCTAATCCGCTTTAGAGGAAGCTCCATATCAGGGCTGCACAGAAACATCCAGTCAAGCAGCTCCTTTATCATAAAGGGGATTTTAATTAAAACTGTTCTTGCATCATGAGTGGAATGAACGTCGGTGCCAGCCCGCCCCATGTTGGGCATTTATCTCCTTCAAACCACATTACCAATAATTGCTACATTAAATCAAAGTCAGAGAGATTAGAGGTCTGAATTGGGCAAGCAGCTGGTACCAGACTAGGGAACTCCATACTGCTGAGTTGCTGATATGGGGTCTCTTCCTCCAGAGTGGAGATGGAAAACAACTGCTGTAACCTTCAGGTAAACCGAATTCTCATTTGTAAGATGGGTTGTTGGGTCATAATCAAGAAACTGTGGCTTGGGGTGCCTGAAACACCCAAAATGTCTGGTCCTTTACGTTCCTACTTTTCTTTTCACTGTTCTTGAGAAGCTACTTCCACCCTCTGGATATAATGTACATATGTTTTGAACCTGTGGGAAATCACTTGAGGGGGATGGATGGATGGATGGTGTCTGCATACAGAGGTGAGGTGTGGAATCAGGTGTACAAGGAAGCACTTGCCAAATTAGGAGGACAAATCTCTGATGTGAGAGAAGAACAAAGGCGCAATCTAGTTGTTCACATCCCTTTGCTTCAAAGCCTAATGGAAGTGAAAACCTGGCACTGGAGAGTCTGTTCTTTACATAGTATACATAGTCTTTTGAGGCAGTCAAGAAAGAATAGATGAGAAATTATTCCAGCTCAAATTTATCCTGTTCACCTATGAATACACAAACTACAATGAAGAAGAAGAATTACAAATCCAGAAGGATAGAAATTGCACAGATCCACCAACTCCAATTTCTCCAGATCTTTCATTTAGAAACAGACACACACGCACATACATACCATTTATATACTGTAATACTAAGTATGGTAATAGATTCTTCAACAGTGCTATTAAACAAAAACACAGGTAAAGATTCTCTCAGTATCTCCATTGTGCTGCTGATTTTTTTTTTTTGGTTTGGTTCTTACTTATTTGCTTACTTAGGCGATCCCTCGTTGGACGAGTAGGATAGTCTTCCAGGATCAGTATTCTTGTGGATCCGTAGGTGGCTGTGGAGCCCTGTTCTTGACCTGCATCTTCTTCCACAGTGAGGACATTGGTTTCCAGGTGGAAGGCGCTCTCGGTCGGGGTTGGCTTGACTCGCCTTCCTCTTGGCACGTTTCTCTCTTTCACCCTCCATTCGTGCCTCTTCAAATTCTGCAGCACTGCTGGTCACAGCTGACCTCCAGCTGGAGCGCTCAAGGGCCAGGGCTTCCCAGTTTGGTTCACCCACATCACTATTATTTGTTAGTTTATTAAATTTATACCTTGCTTTTCTCCAAGACTAGGATTCTTTGCTGAGAATAAATATGGATCTTATACTGAAATACTGCACTGTGTCCATTCTCCATAGCATTTTCCTTTTTCAGTACACTTGGAAAAAAAGGTTATTTTTGAAGCTGCCAGCCCTGAAAAAGAGCATTTCGTTGTTGTTCAAACGAGATCTATATCCTGGATTTCATATCACAGAATCACAAGTTGAACACTTCCCAAGCGTCTAGGACTGTGTGATGTATTTTCATACGATGCGCGCAAATCCAAGTAAGGTGTCCTTTTGTAGTTGACAGATCGTGATTTTGTCAATGTTCATTGTTTCCAAATGCCGGCTGAGATCTTTAGGCACAGCACTCAGTGTGCCGATGATACTGGGACCACCTGTACTGGTTTATGCCAGAGACTTTGCAGTTCGATTTTGAGGTCCTGATAATGGTTGAGTTTTTCTTGTTGTTTTTCCTGAATGCGACTGTCACCCTGTATGGTGACACCAATAATCCAGACTTTTTTCTTTTCCACAATCATCATGTCTGGCGTATTGGGTTCCAAAACTTTGTCAGTCTGGATTCAAAAATCCCACAGTATTTTTGCGTGTTCATTTTCCACTACCTTTGCAGGTTTATGATCCCACCAATTCTTTACTGCTGGCAGGTGGTAGTTGTGACATAATTTCCAGTGAATCATTTGGGCCACAGAGTTGTGCCTCTGTTTGTAGTCTGTTTGCGATTTTCTTGCACCAGCTGAGGATATGATCAATGGTTTCATCAGCTTCCTTACACAATCTGCATTTTGGGTCATCAGCTGATTTTTCAATCCTGGCCTTAATTGCATTTGTTCTGATGGCTTACTCCTGGGCTGCAAGAATCAGGCCTTCCGTCTCTTCAGGGTTCCATTTGTGAGCCATAACCAGGTTTTCTCCTTATCAACTTTCCCTTCAATTTTGTGAAGGAACTGCCCATGCAATGCTTTGTTGTGCCAGCTGTCAGCTCTGGTTTGTAGTGCAGTTTTCTTGTACTGATTTTTGTCTGCTGTGCTTTGAGAAGTTTCTGATTACTGACTTCAGTTAAAGCAAGTTCTTGGCTTTCCTTGACATATTCTGCCAGGGTGTGTTTTTCATTTTCAACTGCTGGTTTTACTTGTAAAAAGCCTCTGCCACCAGACCTTCTAGACAGATATAGCCGGTCAACATCACTTTGAGGATGCAGTGAAATATGAATGGTCAGTAAGCCCCCCACTACGACAAGGTTGGCACCCTTTGGGGAGATGATGATAATGATTATTATTATTTTGCTGACACAAAACACAGTATGACTCAGCAAACGAGATATATATGCTGGATTTCTTAAAATCATAAAATCACAAGTTGAACACTTCCCAAGCGTTTGGAACTGTGTGATATATATTCAAATGATGCTCACAGATCCAAGTAAGGTGGCCTTTTGCAGTTGACAAATTGTGATTTTGTTAATGTTTATTGTTTTCAAAGGCCAGCTGAGATCTTTTGGCATGGCCAATTACCACTGAGACCACCTCTACTGGTTTGTTTATTATTATTATTATTATTATTATTATTATTATTATATTTCTTTATATCCCACCTTTCTCCCCATGGGGACTCAAAAGCAACTAACATCTATCCATACTAGTCTAAAAAGAATAATACAAAAGTTAAAAAACAAGAAATAACGGTGTGAGAAAAACAGACTTCAAATACATTCAAGTGGCTTTTAAAACTCTTATCTCCCCAATCCCATCCACCTTCCCCAGAGCTTCCCCTTACCCTTCCTCAAAAGCCTGTTGGCAGAGGAAGGTCTTAACCTGCTTGTGGAAGGCCAGCACGAATGAGGCCATTCTGGTTCCTCTTGGGAGGGAATTCCACAGCCTGGCAACAGCCACTGAAAAGACCCTCTCCCATGTTCCCACCAAGCATGTTTGAGCAGGTGGTGGGACCAAGAGAAGGCCCTCCCTAGTAAAACGTAGATGCCTCCCAGGTTCATAGAAAGAAATCTAGTATAATTAAAATGGATAAAGATATCACTTTCTCTTTCTTCTGTCCCCAAACTTCTCTGTCAGTGTAGGACTTTAATGACATTCATTCCTCTAGGTGTGATATCCACTTCAGCGTTACTTATTCTAAAGTTGTTTGGGATTTGAGTAGGTAACTTCACTCCCTACCCTCTTATTATCTTTTCTCAGCTCTTCTCTTCAAACCTCCGGAAACTTCAGCCATCTTAAAATTGGGCTTACAAATTCTCTTGCCCTATGCTCAGATTGAAGATTTGCAGTGAGGGAGGGAGCTGTGATGTAGAAAGGCTTACATTGCCCCTGTAGTGCAATATTGAAAATTAGAGGTGTGCCTTATGTCGGGTTGAATTTCAAGCTAGACATTTCCTATTCAGAACACCGCTGAGGCTACAGTAAAGGTCAGTCTACTTAAATTGTTCTCTCAGCCCTCCTCCCAGCCCAAGTCCAGGGCTCAGTTGCATATAGAAGCAGTCTGCTCTGTTGACCTGTATGAATACATTGCTTTACAACCACAGACACTCTAAAACAATATATTTTTCTGCACTCTTCTACAGAAACACTCACTTCTGTCACAGAGAAAGAAGAAGACACCTTCAAGTTACTGTCAACTTATAGTAACCCTGTGGATTTAATGGTTGTCTTTTAGGCAAAGAATACTTAGAGAGACTTTCTAAAGTTTCTAAAAATAGCCTACTACACCTAGTATTTGTGGGTGCTATCCATGTTATTATTGTTTTCAGATTGATTATTTTATTTTATGTATCATGTATTTTATGCATGGCTTCTTTGTGTGCTATTTTGTAAGCTGCCTGGGTCCCTATGGGAGATGGTGGCAGGCATAAATAAAGTTGTTGTTATTATTATCCCATTCAAGTATTAATCATAGATGGCCCTGCTTAGCTTCCAAGATCAGACAGAAATGTACCAAAATGCTGCATTTTATATATGTTCTGGAAATTTACAAGACCTTGTTTGATCTTATGTGGATTTCTATTTTCTTTTAGTTCATAAACTCATGCTCTTTTGTTTTCCCATAGAGAACCTTGAGTACACAGTTGGCCCTCCCATATCCATGGATTCAGCTGTCTGAGCCTTGATATTTTTAATTATAAAAACCCCATGGTTTTGTCATTTTACTACACCGTTCTATATACACAGGATATCCCTGAGTTATAAACATCCAACTTACATACGACTTACAGTTAAGAATTGGAGGCTGGATGGCCATCTGTCAGGGGTGATTTGAATGCAACACTCCTGCTTCTTGGCAGGGGGTTGGACTGGATGGCCCATGAGGTCTCTCCCAACTCTTTGATTCTATGGAGTGAGACAACAGGAAGTGGGAGGGAATCTACCCCTAGGAAGGGAAATTCACTCCTGTAGAAGTTATCATGAAGTTTTATCACCAATCCTTGTTTCCACAATTATGCAACATTTTCAAAATACAGTTGTCACAGGGACTGAAAGTGAGATGAAATCTTTTGAAAAGGGACACAGAAAGCAAAACAAACATTACAGGGACGTTAATCCTTCCCTATGTTATACAAAAGTTTAAAAAATGGCAGGAGTTATACTTAAAAATGGACATTTTCTGATTTATATACAAATTCGATTTAAGAACAAACCTACAGAATCTATCTTGTTCATAATCCAAGTACTGACTATAATGAAAGTTAAGTTTCTAGAGATTTTAGTATCTATTGGTATCAAAGAATGATGTTCCAGAACCAAACCTAAGTGGATACCAAGGGTCCATTATACAGAAACCATTGGTTTATTTTTGAGTTGGCTGTTTCACTTTCAAATTGATAAGAATGTAGTAACTAGGTTCTCTATTTCCTCAGTTTAATAAAGGTGCCTCCTGCCAAGGTTGCTTTTGGAATTAGAATGTCCCAAAGAATTAGAGTTAAAACTAATTAGTTGTGTATTCCTCTTTTAAGAAATGATTATGTGTCTCCTGCTCTCTGTGTTTTTCTCTTTTGCCCTTCTCATACAACAGGGAAAATACTTAGTCCACGCTGTCAGAGCTTGCTCATTAAAATATCGTCCTTCTTATCCTTAATGTTAGAAGAGGAGTTAAACTTTCTTTTGCCTCCCATTCAAAACTACTGTAGACCCATTAATCAATTGCTGCATAACAAGTCAACACCTAGATAAATCTAATTGATTAAATTAGTCTATTTTACTTAAGGATTTACGCAATTGGAACTGTGAAGGACCATTGTATATAACGTGAGAATTCTCACATAGAGTTGTATGAGCAATCTGTTAAGTGCTTTGAACATTTTGTAGAAATACTTAAAACGTGTGTTAGTTTTAATCCAACTGTTAGCATATTCAATTAGGAACACAATTATTTCTGTTTTACTTTTGATATTTCCACTGCTTAGCTTAGTATTGACTGGTGTGTTCAAGAACTGAGCATAGTTTATGAATGACCTTTATTCAGTGACTACCTTTTATTGCAGAATTTTCACCCTGTATCTGCTACACAACAAAATAATGTTGACAAATCACTGTGTATAAGCTAACTGCTCTTTAAAATTTGGTCATTTGTTGTACATTGCTGTTTGTATTTTGTTTCTTTTGTAGGACACTTTGGATTACTTTTATTTAGCTAAGTAAATTTCAGAAATAAAACAACTAATAGAATTAAATAATCCCCTTGCCATCACATATTCTTTTTTTTAAAAAAATCATCTTTATTGAGAATTTTTCTTAAAAAGTGTATATAGGTAAAATAAAGAAAAGAGAGCAAAAAAAAAAAAGAATGTAAAAAAGAAGAAGGAAAAAAAGATAAAAAGAGAAGAAGAAGAAAAAAAATGTAATAATAAAAAAGAAAAAAGAAAAGACCGCTTCGACTCCCTGGTGTCTTCTGAGGATCTTCTGTCCTTTCTTCTTCTAAGAAGAAAGGAGAAAAAAAATGCATATATAGAAGGAAAAATAGTGAAGTAAAGTTCTTTATTTTCCTTCCAATCTCTTCGTTCTGTCCCCTCTCTTCTTCTATGTTCACCTATTATTTCCACTTCTTTTCTACTTTTTAGATCCAAGTCTCTTTTTTCTTTTTCCTTAGGTACTCGATGACCTCCTTCCAGTCTGTTTCTTTTCTTCCTGTTTCTTTGTTTTTCAATAATAAAAAGTCAGTCTGTCCAAATTGCTAATGTCCAGTAGCTTTATTACCCATTCTTCTTCTTCTGGTATCTCCGTTTGTCTCCATTTTTTGCAAAGCACATTCTTGCAGCTGTGAGTGCTAGAAATAGTATTTTGTCTTTCTCTTTTTCTATACTGTTGTCATACATTCCTAATAGGAACAGCTCCGGTTTCATTGGCATCTTTATTTTTTAACATATTTTGAATTTCTTTTTGTATCATCCTCCAGTAATCTTTCGCTTTTTCACATGTCCACCATAGGTGGAAGAAGGAACCCTCCTTCTTCTTGCACTTCCAGCACATCGGGTTTGTATTATTATATATTTTCCCTAATTTTTTTGGTGTTAAATACCACCTTAATGCCATTTTAATCCAGTTTTCTCTAAGCTCCGTGGCATGTGCATATTTTAGTCTTTTTTTCCAAATTTTTGTCCATTCCGTTTGTTTAATATTTCTTCTTAGGTTTTCATTCCATCTTCTCATATAATTTTTGTCTTCTTTAGTTTCTAATTGCCATTCTAATAATTTTTTGTATATTTTTGTTATTAATTTCTTTTCTGTTTCCAAGATTTTATCCCAAAAATCTTTCCCTTTTGAGAAGCCCAATTCTTTATCTGTTTTATATTTCTCTTTGATTTGCCAATATTGTAGCCATGATATTTTTTTATCAATAGTAATTAGTTCCTGCTGTTCTTTTAGTATTAGTTCTCCCTGATGAATTTTTAAGATTTCTTTGTATTTTGGCCAATCGTTCCACCCCATACATCTCCTTTGGCTTGCCTCAAGCGGTGATACCCATAACGGCGTTTTTGTATAGAATTTCTTTTTATATTTTTCCCATATTTTTAAAATTGCGGATCTCACAAAGTGATTCCCAAATTTTTTTTCCTTTTCCTTCCCTTTATACCATGTGTAAAGATGCCACCCTCCCCTAAGGTCTATTCCTTCCAAAGTCAGTAACTTCTTCTTTTTTAACAAAGCCCAATCTCTTGCCCACACTAAAGCACTTGCCTCATAGTAGAGTTTGAGGTCTGGAACTGCTAATCCTCCTTTTTCTTTTTGTTCAATTAAATTATTATAATGAATTCTTGGCTTTTATTGTTCCAGATAAATTTCGTTATATCCCTATTCCACTCTTTAAATAATTTCATATTTCTTATTATTGGTAAATTTTGAAAGATAAATATCATTTTCGGCAGTATCTTCATTTTGATTGTTGCCACCCTTCCTAGTAAAGATAAATTTTTATTTTTCCATTTCTCCATCTCTTTTTTGATTTCCTTCCATTTATTGAGATAGTTGTTTTGTATTCTTTTTAGCTATAAGGGACCTCTTCTTAAATGGATATATGAAGAAGCAATTAAAGTATCATTCAGTAACATTGTGTCCCTAGTAGGTCTGGACAATTAATTGGCATTGTGGTGGTAATATGAGTTGTACACTCCATGCCATAGATTTTATAATACCAGTTGCCAAAATTACTTCTTTTCAAACTTATAATTTATCATGGATGATTCATATAGCAAATATCAGCTTTTTGTGTATTTGGGAAACACCTGAATCATTTTGTGTCTATAATTTAAATTGGTGAACTAAGAAAAATCTTGTTTTCAGTTACTGGGTTGTCTTCGTGTGTACTAGATTTTAGGCCTCTAGCATGCCAACAACAACAAACCTTTATTTATGTTGCGCTCTATCTCCCCAAGGGGACTCAGGGCGGATTCCAAACATAAAAGGCAAACATTCAATGCCCGAATACAACAACAATACATCCATACTAACAAAATTTATACAACCCAACATATAAACACAGATTATAACTTAACAAACTAAAATTAAAAAGCACAGTCTGTTATAACTGACATAAGACAAAACATCAAACATTAATGCCCTTGATGACTTTCCTTCTCTCTCTTTCTCTTACAAGCTCAAAGAAATATACACATGCAAACACATATTCTCTTGCTTAAGTGATTTTCAAAATTTGGTGTATTTGATCACTTAGATTTTCATAAGAGATGTTTTATGAAAAATGTTACTACCTGTTTTTCATCACATATTAGTCTCTATCACATAATAGTACCACCTCCCTTTTTGGGTGCCAAAAGTATTTTTGTTTTCCTTGCATAATAGTCGCACCGGCAGTTGATGGGTGTGAGTGTTATGCAAGGGGGCAGGCCTCCTTAGCTTAGAGTTCACCCATCCAGTTCACTAACTTTTCTGAGCTTTATAGGCTTGCTTTGGCCAAGGTAGTTCTCCCTAGCTCTGAGAAGAGATTCATGTTGGTAAGCCTTCACCCACCTGCTTTCCCTCGGTGAGAGCTCTAGGCCCTCCCTCAGGTGCTGCAACTTGCAGTTCTCTCTTCAGAAGGAAATCCTTCACCTGCCTGCACACCTGCCATGAGAGCTCTGGGGCCTCTCTGTCAGCAGCTGACGGATGCCTCATAGCTCTCCTGTGGGTGGCTTTGCAACTATGGGGTTTCTTTCAGCTGCCAGCTGAGGGAAGCCCCATAAATGTAAATTAATTTCATAATAGTCACTCCCCCCTCACAAAAAATGTGACTAGTATGCAGTAAAATACGATATTCATTAATCACACATGCAGTACTACAGATCTCAACACCAAGATAAAGTGACTCTAATATTTACTTGAGTGGATGGATAAATGGTGTGATTGCCATCATCCCCTGTTGCTTCTTCTCCCCAGGAGCTGGTATTCAGAGGTAAATTGCTTCTGTACTTGAAAGTGTTGCACTCCAGGCCTGGAAACACCTATGACCACTGCAGCATACAAGAGTCCAGGAATATAAGCAAACTATTTATTGTAAAAACACATAAAAAGCAGGAATAAGAAAGATAATCCAAAAAAGGTTTAGCAACAGGTGTTAACCAAACAATAATCCAAATGTCTCATAAAGTTCAAGAGGTGACAATGTCCAGGAACAGCCAGAAAACACGGGTACTACGTAAGTCCACAAGTAAGCAGGTATAACTAATAAAAACTTGAAAAGGAGCACATGAAAAGGAACATAAAAAACTTCCAGGATATATTAAATCCAAAAACCAAAGCTTGACTTGAGCTAGGAACCAGAGAATTCAGGCTTAGCTTCTCACTCTAACACATTGTTGCCTGAACTGCCTTTAAGGCAAATTTTAAAAACTTTGCAGACTGATGGATTTAAAATCACCCAAAGTTGATCTCAATCTGTTTTTTGACTATTGCTGGTTTAGGATATGCTAATTTAATAACAACATTTGCTTTTGCAAATGCTTCCTAAAGATATTATAACCATTTTATAGACACTCATGAAAACATTATGTCTCTCGTGAATTTTCTCCACAACTTTCCCATGTAATCTCTGAGACTGACGTACTTTATTTTCGACTCTGATTTGTAAATGAATACTTTTGTTGATCTCCGTAGCTTCAGGTGATTTCTCATGGGAACCCTCCTTATCACTCTCTTCACTCGATTCCTTATCTGCTGTTGCTCCTTCTCGCTCCTCTGATTGGCCTTGAAGTCCTGCGCTTTCTGAGCCAGTTTTTTTCACAGAGAGAACCATCATTTCCCAGATCTGAATTTCCCAGACTTGAGGGCCCATCATTGTGTGCCACAGGAAAGCCCACAATCCTCTCTAAATCATCAGTTAAACCAGTGGTTTTCAACCTGTGGCCCTGAGGTGTTTTGGCCTACAACTTCCAGAAATCCCAGCCAGTTTATCAGCTGTTAGAATTTCTGGGAGTTGAAGGTCAGAACATCTGGGGACCCACAGGTTGAGAACCACCGAGTTAAACCACCAGCCTCTAGCTGATCTACAACAGAAAGCTAATGTGGGTCACAGTGAATGTGTCTGTCTGGTTCATTATTTAGTTCCTGGGCGAGACCAGCTGTATATGTGGCTTTGTTTTATTTTTTCTGTTTTTATGAGTGCAAATATTTTTGGCAAGTGCCACCCTCCAGAAGTCCTTTGACGTCTACATGAAATGGTTCAAATTCACATTTTGTCCTTCCCCTCTTACTGAATGTATCTTTCTGATTGTTTTCCATTCTGCAATTAATGTAAGAGCCCTGCTGGATCCAGAACTTGAAAAATCTAATTTATTGGACTATAAATCTCACGTTCATCTAATCTGGAATCCAGCATTCCACAGTGGTGCACTATTGCAACATTTGCAAGCAAAGCAAACCTTTCCAGTTGTGGCCAAATTGCTTTCATGTTCTATATATCACTTGGGAGCCGAGAGGTTCCATATAACCATTATGACTCGTTATCACTGATAGACTTATTCCTCATGAATTTGTCTGATTCCCCTTTAAAACTGCTCATGTTAGTATATGTCACCATATGTTATTGCAGAAATGTTTATTCTCTCTCTTAGATAACACTTTATTTTGTCTGATCTGAATTTCCATGTGATCAGTCCCATTATAAGATTGCAAGTACGGTAATCATTTTAGAAGAGAGGAGAAGACTTCAATTTTTACTTTGTCCACAGTAAGCATGTTTTATAAAGCTCTGTCATGTTCCTTTCCTTCATTTTCTTTTCTTTTTCAATTAAAATACTCTCAATTTTATAAGGAAGATGCTCTAGCCGTTTCATAAGCTGATTGCTCATTTCTGCACTTTTCCATCTCGAGATGAGGTCATAGATTGGACCTTACAATACTTACTGTGCATAGATAAGGGTTTATGGATATTATAATAATGGCATTTTATTTGCAGTCTCTCTTTAAATAATCTGTATTACACTAGGCCCCCTCCTACACTGGTATATAAAATCCAGATTATCTATTTTGGATTGGATTATATGGTAGTGTAGATATATAATTTAGTTTAAAACAAATATTGTTGATTATCTGCTTTGATAATGAGGATTATATGGCAGTATAGAAGGGACTACGTGACATTTCAATTAGGGCCCCTTCTACACTGCCATATAAAATCCAGATTATCTGCTTTGAACTGGATTATATGGCAGTGTAGGCTCTTATAATCCAGTTCAAAGTAGATAATGCAGATTATATGCTTTGATAATCTGAATATTACGACAGTATAGAAGGGGCCTAGGCTGTCTACTGAGATCTCAATGCCTCTTTTCCTTTTAGCCTCGGCCAATAGAGACCTCGTTGGTAGATGTATAAAAACAAATCCAGATGTATACTCTTGCATACGTTGTAAACATTTTTCACTCACCTAGTTTGAAAATAGCAATTGTGGAGCATTTTATTCAAGTCTTCACCGTCCAAAATAATTTGGTACCTGTGAAGTTTCAGAGTGATTGTTGTGTATCAAGATTTGTGGCATTTTGACACCTAACACCTATATTTATTTAAAACACTTATGTAACAACAACATAAACAGAAGATATATAAAACAGGCAATGCCACCACTCAGCTTTATTAACTAACTGAAAATGCCTGCTAAAACAATTATGACTTGACATATAAAAGATTAGAATACAAGTACTGAGATAAGCATTTTGTAATTGAGAGAGAAGAAACTTTCTTTCTTATTCTTATAATTTTTAACATATATTCACATATTTTAAAGTGGATACATAGAGTATAAATTCTTTTGAAGCTCTTAAGAGACAGCCAGACTAATATAGAGAGAAGCACACATTCAGCATTTGGGTGCTAAGTCATTAGCACTAGCACCATGAATTGGGCTCACAAATTATTCAGTAATTATTGCAGCAGTTTTAGAGTGTTTGGGGGATTGACAAATTAGGGGCTGCTACTGAAAAATACTTCTAGCCATGAAGGCCAACTGACTCAAGGAGTACCCCTATACCCGTTTTCCAGAGTGGGTGCAGAGCCCAATTTTTGACACATAATCTTCTTATCCACAGAGTTTCTATCTTGTCATAATTCAGCCTCAGTTTCTTGTTTTTTGTTTACCCTTTTATAAAATCAAGATCCTGGTTCAAGAGCTGTACAGTCTCATAGTGACTCAGGGGGCAAGAATAAATAAAGCTAAGAATCCCCCAAAGGCGTCTTTAGAGAGGCTTTCCTTAGAAGTTGCCTCACAATTTTCTTTTTCAAGGCAGCTTGTAAAAGGGCATGAACCATCACTTGAATCCACCTGGTCTGGCTTTCTCCAGTTCTCATTAGGTTTTAGTAACCAAGATGAGCAGATACTTCCAAGCATTCTGTGTGTCTCCCTCCACCCCAATGACTGGATGGCTGTCTGGACACTTGTACCCACATTATATAGATGAAAGTGTCATGTGTCATGTTCAGAGTGAATATGGGGGATTTTATTCTGAAGCTGCCTAGAAAACTGGTTACAGCAGAATCCTAGATTCTGTGGATAAGAATATATACATCCTGGTAATTACACCTGTAGTGGAATAATACACCTGGTTATCTCTTTGAACTGTTAGGAACAAAGATATGCCAATGCACAAAATATATAGCAGAAGTGTTATTTCAACTGCCCAAAACATCTACTCTCCCATGAAATATATTGTTTTTAAATCATGTTCTCAAGAGACCAAAAATAGGTAGCCTTCGTTAAAAGTAACATAGTTGATTTACCACTTCATCACATTAGAGAAAAAAATCCACTTAAAATCTGGTTTCTGCCTCCTGCAGAATTCTGGGGTTTGTAGTTTAGTGAGGCTGTTAAAGGCTCCTCCCTAAACTACAAATCCCAGAATTTTGCAGGAGGCAGAAACTGGATTTTAAGTGAATTTTTTCATTAGTGTGATGAGACCGTACTTTCAAACTTCATTTATTCAGCATACAGGTACATTTCTTATTGGTTCTGAATACACACTGCAGCTTACTGACACTACTGACTTCTAAACTGTACTGCTTCTGATGCAGACTCCTGTCTAAAATGAAGTCTCAGTATGAATAACCCCAGATCTGGTCACATCTTCTGTAGTCCCTCCCACAACAGTTAAGGGAAAACTGCATATCAAAATATACATACAATATAGTAAGCTATCTGAATTATATATATAACAAATAACTAGTATAGGAGGCTTGTAGAAGGTTTCTATTTCTAACAGAATAAACTACTGGTTCAAATGTATCATTGGATTCATTTATAAAGAAACTTCAAAGTGAGACTCGTGTAAAACTGCTGAATCAAAACATTCAGTTCTATTATCTTTGGTCTAAATAGTAATTGCAGAGTATCAGTCTGACAACTGAGAAGCCTAATTTGCCTTGCATGAATACTAGTGGATATTTATCACTAAGGAGAAGAGTCCCTCAGGCGAGTATTTAACTCTTCTCAGGAAGAGCATACTTTACAAAAAGGTTATGATTTTTCCAAATATTGTGAATGCCAATTAATCTCCAAAAGGGTCACACTTCCAAAAGGCTATGGAGATTCCTGGTTTTCCCAAAAAGTTTTAATCTCTAAAAGGTCATGCCTTTCCAAAAGATTATGTCGTTCCAAAATATTCTAGCATAGGCCAGCACAACTCGTCAGTAGGTTTAGCACCTCTCCCAGGGTTTACAAGAGGGCGCACCTTGCCCTCAGAGCAAGCAGCAAAGTGGAATAGGTATGATTTCCCACCTCCCTCAGCATGGTGGCAAATTGAGGTCCTTTTCTGAGGAAAAGAAGAAGTTCCTCAATTCTTGCTTGCACTGCTCTTCCTTTCTCTTTGCCTCTGGGTTGTCTCTATTGTCTCCTCCTCTGGAGGGAAAAACTCCAAATTGTACCGTTCATCTCCCTCGCTTGTGAAGAAGAAACTTAGCTTTGACATGAAAACCCCCCAACAGCTTCATAAAGGAAATGAGCAATGTGGAATTGGAGGTTTTTCTGCTGGCTGAAACATGACAGAGGCAAAGAAAAGAGAGAGTGGCAAAGGCGAGTTACAATTTAACATTAACTGGAGCCCAAAATTCTAGCCCCCTCCCAGTTCAAAAAAGCCCAGTACGCCTTAAAATTACATCCCTGCTCTAACTTGAGTCCAGCAGCCTCCCTGAGATCAGCACTTTCAGTGTCCTGACCTGTGGCACTCTTTTTGCCACAGGTTAGTTTGGTAACATTGGTGCATAGAGAAAGAAAACATGTAGAAGTAAAACAATTGGAGTGGAGAATAACAGATTCCAATTCCTACACTTCTGTAGTGCTATACGTTACCTCCCTTTTTAAGACTTGGACAGAGCCTCTGCGGGCCGCACCAAAGCCTGATGAGGACTGTATCCAGACTGTTGCGCAGGCCTGTTCTATCATAAGCTTTTGTGGACCCCAGACTACTTCATCAAATGGTGAACAGACATATACAATTAACCCTCTGTATCCATGGATACAAAAAAACACAAGTCAAAAATATCTGGGGAATCTTTTTTAAAAAATCTTGTTTTTATTACACGTTGAACACTACACTTATGTAGCCACCTACCATTTTACAGATTCTCAGGCACTCAGTTTGAATTGTTCATTATCTTATATAGGGGACAACATTTTATTACATTAATATATGCATATAATGGAAACATACATGGATTTTAGTATCCACAAGGGGTCCTGCAACCAAAACCCACTTGGATGCTATACGGGTCCACTGTATACAAACAGGAAGTAGGAATACTGAAGTGTAAATTCCACTGGAGTTTCCTTTGTTCACAAATGGTTACACTAAGCTCGATGATAATGTTTTTAGAATATTATTTTTTACTTGTTTCTACACATTTTTCATTCTCATATTAGATTTGCATCTGTTTCTACCTCTACTATAGACACTGACCACTTCATCATATGTTAACTGAAAAATAACAAAGCTCGTAGATGGCAATACATAATCCCACTGAAAGCTTAGCAGATGAAGGATCATATCAGTTGATGCTATTTTTGGCATTAAATCTCACACCAATATTATTTAAGTATATAAATGTATAGAGTTGATATACAGATCTGTTGTGAGGCCTGGCCTTTTTTGGATCTCTGTTATTTGGATTTGGTTGCGTATTATTGATTTACGTCGAAGGACTCATCATTATTTGTTGTTATGTGTAATCAAGTCAGCTTTGGACTTATAGCAATCCTATGAATGACATACCTCCAAGAAATCCTATTACCCCAACAGCCCTCTTAAGGTCTTAAAAACGCAAGGTCTTGGCTTTCTTTATTGAGTCATATCTAACTGTCCTGTAAATCAAGGAAGGGCTATTGCTTAGTCCCTATGAGAAAAGAAGGATCATTGTCCAGGAAAATGTGTGAATCATTGATGAGATGGAGGAGTGGTTCAACTCAGAGATATGAGAGATTGCATTCAACTAGAAAATAAAGAACAGTTGTTGCCAGTGAGCACCATATGGTTGTGAATCTTAGCAAATGGGAAAAAAAATGTGGTTCCTCTGCATCAAATTACTTTAAAAGTATTGCTTTAGATCAGTGGTTATCAACCTGTGGGTCCCCAAATGTTTTGGCCTTCAACTCCCAGAAATCCTAACAGCTGGTAAACTGGCTGGGATTTCTGGGAGTTGTAGGCCAAAACACCTGGGAACCCACGGGTTGAGAACCACTGCTTTAGGGGTTTGTAGAACCTGTTCTTGAAAGGTTCCAGTCATCCTAAAGAAACATTGGGGATACTTTAGATCAGGGGTCCTCAAACTACGGCCCGGGGGCTGGATCCGGCCCTCCAAGGTCATTTATCTGGCCCTCGCTCAGGGTCAACCTAAGTCTGAAATGACTTGAAAGCACACACAACAACAACAACAACAATCCTATCTCAGCCAAAAGCAGGTCCACATTTCCCACTGAAATACTAATAAGCTTATATTTGTTAAAATCATTTTTCATTTTAATTATTGTATTGTTTTAAAGTGTTTTTGCACTACAAATAAGATATGTGCAGTGTGCATAGGAATTCATTTATGTTTTTTTTTTCAAATTATAATCCGGCCCCCCAACAGTTTGAGGGACTGTGACCTGGTGGCCCTCTGTTTAAAAGGTTTGAGGACCCCTGCTTTAGATCCATGATCATTTTGAGCCCAAGTGGTCTTAGTTGCACAAATTGTATTTTACCAGCTATTGCTGTTACCCCTTCCAGATGTAAATGGTTTCAAGGATAATAAGTCATAATGGGCATTACTCTCATAAACCTCAAAAGCATCTGGCTCCCCTGTTTGGCTTATAAATGTGAGGAGGTTGAGCACCCAGAGACTGCGTAAGCCTTGCAATGCATAAAATACTCAACATCCTGGAATTTTATAGGACAGCCCAAGATTGTTTTAAATAATAAAAAAAATCTTAATTCATGTTGCTTTTGCTGAAAGTATACTGTCCACACCTCACTGCTTCCTTCAGTCTGCTTTCAACCTTCTAAGAATTACTGGTCTGATCTCAAATTTCAAATAGCGCACATGACATCCATGACTCCAAAAGCAACTTCTGAACCTGCTGGTCTTTGTCAGATTAATTTAGCATCTGTCCATGTCTGTTAGAGCTCCAACATCCTCTTGTAGGAATGTATCCATTTGGAGTGGTACAAGGAAGTTTTCTAAAATGGGAAGAGCAGCTGGCTTTTCCAAACCTAGCCCCCTTCCTCACCCTCTCCCATCTTCTTTGCTGACGGCCAGAATTAATCCTCCTAAGTTTGACTGGAACAGCTGAGAGCATGCATCCTGCATAACTTAAGGCCTCTCAGTGGATTCAAATTGCTTTCTTCCCTTCTCTCTCTCTCTTTCCCACTTCAGTTCTGATTCAAGCAGCTGTCTCTGTCTGGGTTAAATGCAGAGAGAGAAAAAGAGAGAGAGAGAGAGAGGTGTTAACTGATACGATCATATATTTGGTTATGTAAAAAAAAAATCCTTCATTGCAGATATCAATGTAGCGTCTCTCTTTTCCCTCCCTCTGCATCGTCTAAAGGATTTGCTATGCTAAGCCCAGCACCTGTCTCTCCCTGGGACAGTTTTAAAAAAAAGAAGAAAAGAGGTCTGGGGGTGGAGGGTGAAACAGTTCCATATGCTTTTGCTGTCCTAGATTGAGTGTGTTCCCACTGACGCACCTAGTGCCCAAAACGTATATCCTTTTGGCTCTTATGTGCTTGCTCGCTTGCTGCCTCCCTCTTTGCCCATTACTGCATTCCCTTCTTCCTGGCTGTCATTCTGCTTGCTTCTGGGAATTGCAGGACAGTTGCTCGTTTTCAGTTTAGGAATCCTGATATAAGAGCTTCTGTCGTTCCATGTGCATTTAGGTATAGCAGCCCTGAAGCTACTGGGAAAGGCAGAAGGTCTGAAGCCAGTTAGACCGTTTATGTACATTTTGAGCTAAGCTAGTATCAACCTGTGTATAGACCCAGAGGCCTGAGCCAAGTATTGCACCGCACTGCCAGGGACCGGTGTATAAGACTGCAAGAGGGGGAGACGCAGACTCAGAGTTCCTGTTTCTTTGTCTGCCTGCTGTGCAGCTGGAGAACCCTTTGGCTATGTATGGTGTATACTGTATGGATTACCAATACCCAGTTGTGCAGGTAAGTAGAAAACATCACAGTTCATTACCTCTTCATGTTGTGCATGATTCCCATTGAACATTATTAGTTCTCTTTGCTGCTTTTGAGAGGAGAGTGTTCTTTTTCCAAGCTCAGCTATTTTGGTGCAGTATAAATCCAACTACACATTCTCAAAGGGACTTTTTTGTTTACCTTTTGCCGAAGTTATTGCTCGAGATATGTGGGTCTTAAGGAAATGATTTTATTTCAAATTATTCTTTCTTTGCATTTTTAAGGAGTAAAATGTAGCTTTGTTAATGCTAAAACCCATCATCTAGTATTCTATGAAAATTTCTTATTGGTTAATGAGTACTGCATCACTAAGGTACATGTGACTTGAAGATACTCCCTGTATAGTTCCAGCAACCAGAAGAATAGCATTTCCATCTAGAACTCACTCACCATGTGTACTGTGATCCGCTCTAGCTTTCTGTTATTTATGTCAATAGTAAATGTTCTAATTAAATAAACTGAATGGTTTTATATTTAATATTCCTGGTGTTTGTGGGTGTCTCTAGGTGTGATTTTATTGCATGCTTCCAGCTCAAATATATTCAAAATACAGAGTTAGCTATTATCCACAATTTCAGTTATCCTTATTTGTGGGTATGTCTTGGAGCATATACCAGGAGTTGTACAATAAAGTCAAAATGATGGATAGTGTTTGATTATATGTATTTACTCAATCATTCTTTCTCCTCTTTTTCTTCTCTTTTTGCAGTTTCAATATGGGGATTTGGTATTCTCAGTGTAATAAGGAGTTAGTCATTATTTTTAGAAAATTGGAGTTAGGCTTGAGTATAACAGCTTTTTGTTTTGGCCTAATCCAGTTGCTAGTCCCAAGTAGAGTAGGCATTTAAATTAACTGCTGAAAAGTCAACACCTAAGCATCTCCTATTGCTTTATCATTACTTGGGACTAACATTTGGATTTAGGGTATTGTATTTAGTAGGAATTAAGGCATGTGAACCTTTGAGGTAATTGGAACTTCTACTTCAATAGGCAGCATAAAGGCCACTGCATAAGCTAGCTTCAATTTCCAGAAAAGTTATGGTGTTTCTTTTTTCATTTTTATTTCTTCTCGCTGTCATGTTTTCTAGATCTGCTGCATTATAGCAGCTCTCTTTACATGTGTATTTTTGTGCACAATCACTTGAAAGTAAATACTGTGTGGGTAAGCATAGGGGTGTGATGCAATTATTTTATTCATCAGAATTATTGCTGGTCCATTGTAATATATCATTTTCTGTAATAGTGCACTTGTCCCAATCTGAGAGGCAATCATTCTGAAGAACTAGGTCAGAAGGAATATATTTGTAGTAATAGAAACATTTCTAAAGTGATCAGTTGGTGCTGTACTTCATTCTGAACTGGTAGTGAGTTATTTTGACTTCATTTTATTTGGGAAGATATTTGATAAGAAAGAGTAACCTATTATGATATGTTCTGCTTCTTTTCATCTGTATATTTCATACATTTTTGTTATTGGTGGCAATCACACTGTACTTAATAGATATTTAGTGGTACCAGTTATACTTATGGGATAGCTGATAGAGCATGCTATATTTAATATTACTTCACTGATGATGTTACATCCAGATATAGACTGTTAATTCTTTTAGGGTAAGCTTTTGGGGGCTTCCTGTGCTTCATTTTGCATGTCTACTGCTATTGCAATTGGAAGGAATGGTTAATTATTGAGATTTAAAGGAACAAAGATCTGTTTTAACCCACTGCTTACAGAACTGTGGGATCAGCTGTTCTGAAGTAGTTCTGTAAATTTGATACTTTTTGCATACTTTTAAAGTGAAATTTTAAAATGTGTATGTGTTGCATATTAATATTTTGTACTTCAGATCATTCAGTTCTATATTAAATGTGTCTGTTGGTTGTTATCGTTCTCACAAATCAAGTTATTTAAACTTGTGTCTTATTTATACAAGTATTTATTTATCGTGTCATCAGCAACCATTGTATTACAATTCCAACAGAGCAAAACAAACACAGAGATTAAAAAGAAAAAGAAAAAAAAAAAGAAAAAAAGAAAGAAAGAAAAAACCACACAGATTTTGTAAATTTGGTATTTGGTTAAATGTCCTTTGACCAGTATCTGGCCACTTGGAGTGCCTCTGGGGTTGCCGCAAGAAGGTCCTCCATCGTGCATGTGGCAGGGCTCAGGGTGCATTGCAGCAGGTGGTCAGTGGTTTGCTCTTCTCCGCACTCGCATGCCGAGGATTCCACCCTGTAGCCCCATTTCTTAAGATTGGCTCTGCATCTCGTGGTGCCAGAGCGCAATCTGTTCAGCGCCTTCCAAGTCGCCCAGTCTTCTGAGTGCCCAGGGGGGAGTCTCTCATCTGGTATCACCCATGAATTGAGGTGCTGGGTTTGGGCCTGCCACTTTTGGACTCTCGCTTGCTGGGGTGTTCCAGCGAGTGTCTCTGTAGTTCTAAGAAAACTATGTCTTGATTTAAGTCGTTGACGTGCTGGCTGATACCCAAACAGGGGATGAGCTGGAGATGTCTCTGCCTTGGTCCTTTCACTATTGGCTGCTACTTCCCGGCGGATGTCAGGTGGTGCAATACCGGCTAAGCAGTGTAATTTCTCCAGTGGTGTGGGTCGCAGACACCCCGTGATAATGCGGCATGTCTCATTAAGAGCCACATCCACTGTTTTATACAAGTTAATTTATACTTGTGTCTAGTATACTTGTGTTATACTAGAGAGGAGTCAGTGTCAGTGACTATAATGGTTTGAGCGTTGGAGAATTCTGGAGAACAGGGTTCATATCTGCACTTGGTCATGGAAACCCACTAGGTGAGCTTTCGCAAATCACACTCTCTCAGCTTCAAAGAAAGGTAAAATCCCTTCTGAACAAATCTTGTTGTGAATGCCACATGATAAATTCGTTTTAGGGTTGCTACAAGTCAGATACAACTTCAGGATACACAACAACAACAGTTTATTCTTGGGTGCAGAAATGTATTGCAGATTTGTTCCTCACTCTTTGAGCTGGTACAAAAATATAGATAATATGAGTTAAAATTTAGAAGGCCCATAAGGCAAAATTAACTTCAACAAAAAAGTTGCATATTTTGGTGAGAAAATAAGAATTACTTCCTGGTTTACCACCAAAGGGTGATATGTATATTTATTGGAAGCATTACACTTGGTCATTTAGCCAAAAAAACAAGATAAAACAAAACAAAAAAACCTTCTGAAGCAGCTTGTTTATTTGTGTATGTGCCTTACAGAGGTTTAACATGAAAGTTCTTCCCCATGTTCGTTATTTAAGTAAGACACAAAAGTTAAGAGATGAGGAGGAAAGATGGGTCAAATTAAGTTCAACAGCACCTAAGTTCTACACAGTGGAGGTTTGTTAGCCTTCTTTTCTACTTCGGGCACCAGAGTAGTAATTGGATGGCTGGAGGGAAGGTGCTATGAATGTGTGCTTGACTACCATTATCCCTCAGAGCAGTAGCAGTGGAAAATTTGGAGGAAGGGACCCCCTATCTTTTAAAACAAGACAATGTACAGGGTACAGCAGCATAACTTCCTTTTTTCAAAATTTAATAAAACCCATTGTATGAATCAGAATTTTTTTTTAATAATGTAGGCGCATACCTAAAGGTAGGTGACATCCCCCATTCTCCATACACTGAGTAAACTGATTTCTGGCATTTGTCATGACTCTTGCCAGCATAGCAGGTGTTATGTTGGCAATTTCTTCCTGGATGTTGGTCTTCAAATTTTGTAGGGTCCTTGGACAGTTCACATAAACATGGGATTTTTTTTAAAAAAACCCATAGAAAATAAATCACAAGTGAATGCAAAGGCCTTTGATGCAATTCTCGAGGATTGTTGTCAGCCCAGTAGCGCATGTTTTGTTTGTTGACAGATCCACACAAATGAAAATGGGCTTCGTCACTAAAAAAAAACAATAGCGTCCTCAGGAACGACTTCGAGAAGAACCTCACACGCATTCCTCCGAGAATTGAAGTCACGTTCAGAAAGTTCCTGCACAATCACCATCTTGTAAGGATGGAAATGAAGATCATCATGAAGAATTCTCCTCACAGAACGATTGGAAAATCCAAGGGCAGACGCATGTTTGCGTGCAGAACGCCTTGGTGGTTGCAACATTGAAGCACTCACTGCCTCAATGTTCTCAGGTGATCTAATAGGCTGAGGGACTCCAGTTCTTCGTCTTGTCGCACTTGCAGTTTGTCTGAATGTAGTGACCCACGTCACAATTGATTTCCGGGACAGGGGCCAATGGGGCTAAATTAAAGCAAATCCGAAAGGCGCGCTGGGTTGCGATCACAGAACATCTGCTCGAAAAGTAGGCCTCAACGGCAAAAGCACGCTCCTCACTGTTCCAATGCATGATGACGACTGAACTGTGTCAGGACAAAACTTTATACTCCTGCCTCTCGAATGAAACCACTAGTGCTCCACTACGTCTTCAACCGACTGAATGGCTCACATTTTTAAAAAAGAAGTTCTGTTGCCGCACCTTGTACTATTTGTCAGAGGTGCCCACATATGTCTGGACAATGCAATCTGAATATTACATAGTGTGGGATTTTAGCCTGTATTAGATTCTGTACCATCCTTCTCAAATGACTGTCAACTTCCCAAATAATCTAGGACGCGGAACAATGGCTTCAAACTACAAGAGAGGAGATTCCATCTGAACATTAGGAAGAACTTCCTGACTGTGAGAGCCGTTCAGCAGTGGAACTCTCTGCCCCAGAGTGTGGTGGAGGCTCCTTCTTTGGAAGCTTTTAAGCAGAGGCTGGATAGCCATCTGTCAGGGGTGATTTGAATGCAATATTCCTGCTTCTTGGCAGGGGGTTGGACTGGATGGCCCATGAGGTCTCTTTCAACTCTTTGATTCTATGATTCTATGATTCTAATCGCTGTGCAAGAGAAAATGCTTCAGGCGATATCAAAATAGCATATCCAAAAGCCAAGAACCTGAACAATATCTGTCAAAAGCATGACTATGATTATTATTATTGCCTATTCTTTGAGAAGGATGGGGAAAGGTTACAGAAGGAAATAAATGTAAAGATCATTTGAACATACTATCTGTAGTCCCACACATTTCCTTAAGGCAGCGTTTTCCAACCTGGGTGTCGAGATCCCGGAGGGGGGAGGGTCATAAGGGGATGTCAGAGGGGTTGCCAAAGACCATCAAAAAACACAGTATTTTCTGTTGGTCATGGTAATTCTGTGTGGGATCCCCATGACCAAACGCCACCGGTGTTCACATTTGGTCATATTGAGTATCTGTGCCAAGTTTGGTCCAGATCCATAATTGTCCATGACACCTCACAACCTATGAGGATGCCTGCCATAGATACAGGCAAAACGTCAGGAGAGAATGCTTCTAGAACATGGCCATACAGCCCGAAAAACCTACAACAACCCAGTAAAAATCTAGTTTAAAAACAGATGCAATGAAAGTCAATCGACCCTCATACATTATTAAGAGCACAGAAAAACAGAAAATATAATAAAGTTGATGGCACATACTTGTGCGCCGGGAGTAAGTTTTTTAAAAGGTTCAGGTGCCAATTCCCCAAAGGCCTCCCTCTCTTCCAGATCATAAGAACATTCAGGCCAGAATACTACTAGGATCATTTCCATAATGTGCTGTTATTCCAGCATAAGGCACTTTTTTGAGAAGTTTGCAATAATGACAAGGGGGTGGCATGGCAAATTGTTTCCATTACCAAGGATAGCTGCCCTGCAAGCTCTCGGGTCATGGACTTGGTGTTATGTGACTTTTAAAAAATCTAATTGACCACTTTTCTTAGATTTTCTCTTACTCCACCTATTTTGACTGTTTTAGGAGGATATGTGAGACTCTCAGAAGCTTTTGGTGACAAGTTATTTTGTAGGATATAATGGCCTCTTTTGCCTTTTTTCCCAGTAAGACTTGTTATTTGGCATGAAACAAAGGACCTTACTCAAGAGCAATAGTTGACTGTGGATTGGTTATCTTTTTTTTTCTTGTGGAGCACAAATATGAGAGCATTTTCTCTTCCTTCTCCTGTTTGATTGTAGCTTGTGTTGTTTGCCAGCGGTCAGGCTTAAAGAGGATTGGCAATCAGGAGAAAAGAGCCTAAGCTTGTTATATGTGGATTACGATTACATTTTTGTGTCATAGCTTGAACCTATACTCAGAGTGATAGACACATTGACAGTTTTTGCTGGACTCCCGGATTTGCATTTTTCTATTGGTATACAGTGACTCAGTTGGGATATTTAAAATTGACTGCAATAAAAAATTACCAAAATCTGTCAAATAGATTTTGAGAATCAGGTGGGGAAATTATCCATGTCCTTACATAGTATTCGTGAAAGCCAGAATCGTGGAGTGGCTTGAAAATTGAAATAATGACCCTGGACACAAGGGTTCAAATCTCTTGTTCAGGCACAAAAGCCCATTGGGTGACAGAAAGAGTCACAATTTCTTGGCCCCTGAAGAAGAAAAAGACAAACCCCTCTGAACAAATCTTGCCAATAAAACCCCATGATATGTTCTCTTTAGGTTCCCTGTTACAATTGAAGGCATGCAGCAACAATACAGCATTTTTGGTGACACCAGAAAGATGGTCTGATACATCCTTTAATTTATTTTTTAATTAAGTTACATTATAATAATCTGCACACTTAAGAACATCCAATGATTTGAAACTGAACACTGTATTGACAGCGGTTATTCTCCAAAACGAAAGTGCTCAATATTTTTTAGGCTGTGCTATTAGTATAATTGCTGTTAGGAACAGAGTTTTTTTTTCCTTTCACTTTCATGGTGAAGACCCATTAAGTTAAGTATGAATCATGGGAGGACCATGTGTCCTGAAAGGTGGCATGATCATCCAATCAATCAATAAGAAATTTTAGGGATTTCCATAACTCTTATCTAGCTTAATATTTATTCTGGAAATTTATTAAACCAGGCCTGCACAACTTGGAGCAAGCGGCCAGCTTTAAAATAGGCTAAACCTCTTCTGGTTGCAGATTTTTAGCACCTCATGAAACTCCAGCTCCCATGCTTCTATAACATTGAGCCATGGTGGTTAAAGTGGTGTCAAACTCTTAAATTCTACGAAGTAGATGTACCCATAGTTTCTGTAAAGTCCAGGAGACATGTGTATGAGTGCTCTCAGCTTGGGCAAGGTACTTCTCTCTCGTTCTCTTCCCCTCTCCAGTTCAGGAAGGCAAGGGAAGGACATTGTTCCACTCCTGGATAAAAGTGCAGACAGGAGAAAGCCTGCCTGTCAGCCTGCCCTTCAGGCCTCAAATCTTTTTTGGAAGTTGTTTTTGGGTCATCATTCACTTATACCTTGAAAGTAAGACACTTTTAGGAAAGCCACACTCAGCTTTAAGCTCCTATCTGAAACCGAGAGTACATATAATGAGTTGTAACATTTCTAGAAATTTTGGAGCTGGTTTTCTCATATTTTTGGAGAAAACACTGAAGAAATCTACACTATTTTCCTCCTCTTTAGCACTCTATAGATCTAAAGTCATTGTACTACTTTCAAAAAATAAAATACATTGTGTATAAATTGGTTTGTTCCTAAAATGTTTGTGTATCAAATTTAAAATTATTATTTATTCAGATAATAATTACAAATGCAATCATTGGCAGTACTTATAACAATTTTTAGTTTTTGCTACAATTATTATTTGTATCTTGATCTGATGGCAGATGAACTAGGGCAATGGCATGGGGCCTTGGCAGCTGCTTTTTCATTGGTGGTTTCCCTCCCTCTCTTCACTCAGAGATTTGTGAACCATTCCTCCTTCCTGCTGCCCAATCCTGTTCTCTTTTGCCCTTCTGAATAAGTGCATAAGAGAGCATCTATTTGGTTGCATCCTGTCCATATAATTACTTCTCTCTGTGTTAAATATAGTGGGGGGGAGGGGCTAGATATGATTGAAAGCTTTTCTACTTTTTCCCCTTTATATGTTTTGGAAAAGGCGGAAAAGGCACGCATAACCTTTTGGAAAGGCATGACCTTTTAGAGACCATAAACTTTTGGAACACCAGAAATCTTCATAGCTTTTTGGGAGTGTGACCCTTCTGAAGATTAATTAGCATTTACACTATTTGGAATAATCATAACCTTTTGTAAAGTATGATCTTCCTGAGAAGAGTTAAATACTCATTTGAGTCAGTCTTCTCTTTAGTGGTAAACATCCACTTATATTTATGCAAGGCAAATTTGGTTTCTCAGGTGTTAGACTGGTTGATAAACTTGGTTATCTCTTTGAACTATTAGGAACAAAGATTATGCTAATGCACAAAATACATAGCAGATCTTCAGAAGTGTGATTTTACTTACCCAAAAACTCTTCCATAAAATATATTGTATCTATATCATGCTCTCAAGAGACAAAAATAAAATAGATTTTGTTAAAGGTAACATAACTGGTTTACTCACAACCTTCATGTATACAGTATACAGGTACATAATTTGTCAGTCAGTTACAGATAGGTTTGAAGTAGATTCTCAGTGCACATAACACTGGGCATCTTTCTTATAATCAACAATCCAAAGTCTAAAGCATCTCTCTGTTGTAAAATGGAGTCTGAGATCTGAGTAGTCCCAGATCTGGTCACATGGTGTGTAGTCCCCCCCCCCCCCATATAGTTAAGGAAAACTGCATAGCAATACACATATATACAAATATAGTAAGCAACCTGAATTATATACCTAACAAATAACTAGTATAGGAGGCTTATAGAAGGTTGCTATTTCCAACAATATGGACCACTATATCACCATCAGAAATACTTTTGCTGATTTTCTCAAACCACAAAAACAGTTGGAGCTTGTGGGCAATGAAAGAACCTATGGAAGCCAAACTGCCTTGCTTAAATCTTTTCTACCATCTGTATCATTGTCATGATACAGATTGAGTTTGACATTTAATACCAGATTATCCGAAAAGAAACAAAGTGAAAATACTAAGCTCTATGAGCAGTCCTTTTACTCTCCTCCCCCCCCCCCCCCCAAAATTGGTTCATCTGTTTCATTTTTACCTCTACGGATTGGAGCATTTAACACAGCTTTCCCAACAACACCAACAGGCTTTTTAGAGGGGCATTAACTTGCATGCAGAACTACTAATTTCTGTGGGCATACAACCTTTGCATATGACCTCCTGCAAAGCCAAAGATGTTCTATTTATGTTTAATATTGACCTGATGGGAGTGGGATGTAGACTGTACATGTGAAAATGTTGTCATGTGACAGCTGCACCATCAAATAATACCTTGAATATATAAACAACTCTAAAAGCAATGCTGTGCAGCGAAGGCAATTTCAGATACTCAGCTATGAATCATCACTTGATAAGAAAGTGAGCAGGTAGTGTAAGATGTGGAACAAAGTTCACATGTGTGTGAATCAGCCCTGCAACTTATCATAGAAGGTGACAGCTTTGCAGCAAGACCCCTGCATTCCTACAGATAAACCTCTTTCTGTTCAAAGACTTGCTTCCAAGCAAGAAAGCTTGCTGCTCTAATGTCTAGCTAACTACTTTATACAACTGCACAGATTTATTTGCCACTGAACATAAACATATTCCAGCATACTATAATAAAACATTCATGGATTTGCCATTCTGACAATGACAGAAGACAGCAGGTGTTTTTTTTTTTAAAAAAAGATATAATTATGCTTCTTACTTAGAGAAGAAAGAGGGCCTAAATATTCTGAAGACACCAGAGTGTTGGAAGGCAAGACAGTTTAGTTCTGGTTAGTCTTTGGATTGGAGACCATAAATGAATTCCAACATCTATGTTTCAGTGGAAGGAAATGGCAAAACCACCTGAGTATTCCTAAGAAATTGCTAAGAAATTCATGTAATTGCCATAAGTCAACCTGCAATTTGAAGTCATATACACACGCATACAGAGAGGGAGAAGGAATGAGATCTTGGATTTGTATGTATCATTTCCAACATTCAGAGATAAATGTGTAGCTTTATCTAACTAGGAAAGCAAGATCCCTTCACAGAATAGAGGCATTAAGAAGGTTGTTTGTGGAAGTGAATGGGAGGTGATTTTTATAAGAGGAGAATATAATAGCTCAGGGAAGGCTCCAAGTGCTCATTGGTCATGGTAGGCTGACTGACTGTTGGGAAAAAGCAGCAAACCGATTTAAAGATGGAGTGGGATATGGCAGACTGGGCATACCTGGTTATCTGAAACCCTGAAAAAGAACTCTACATATTGCAACATTTTGTTGCAGATACCATAAATTACCTATACATTTGAATAGATAACAAGTGTACTCCAATGTGAGGGAAAGAGTGAATGGTTTTATCATGAAGCTGCACCATTACAAAGGATACTACTAAGTTCCCACGAGTACCATATGAACATAAAATGAACTCTGTGAATCTGCACTGTGGAGTCATAGCAGTTTGAGACTGCAACTGCTATGACTCAATACTATGGAATCCTGTGAGTTGCAGCTTGGTGACACAGCAGTACTCTTTGGTAGAGAAGGCTAAAGGCCATGTAAAACTCCACTGATTCCATAGCACTGAGCCAGAACAGTTAAAGTGGCATTCAACTGCATTGTTCCTACAGTGTAGATGTAACCTTAGTTTGGAAGAAAAAAAATTCCCTGTGAATATTGTCTGGTCATGGTTTTTTTTTAATCTCTTCTTCTAGAGCTCCAATCCTTTTTTAATGTTATAAACAATTATCTGGTGATATAATTTAATAGTGGGGGTGGAGATATATAAACATGGATATGTATAGCATTTTGATAGGTTGTATTTTCTTCTGATCAGAGGATGTGTAATATTTTTTCCAATTTTAATCAACTGGTTGCACTGAATGTCTTTATTATTATGAGAGATTAAGTAAGGTAAAGGTTTTCCCCTGACATTAAATCCGGTCGTGTCCAACTCTGGGGGTTGGTGCTCATCTCCATTTCTAAGCCAAAGAGCCAGCATTGTCTGTAGACACCTCCAAGGTCATGTGGCTAGCATGACTGCATAGAGTTCTGTTACCTTCCCGCCAGAGTGGTACCTATTAATCTACTCATGTTTGCATGTTTTTGAACTGCTAGGTTGGCAGAAGCTGGGCCTAACAGTGGGAGCTCACCCAGGTCCCCGGATTCGAACCTGCGACCTTTCGGTCAGCAAGTTCAGCAGCGCAGCGCTTCATCCCACTGTGCCCCTGGGGGCTCCTATGAGATATTATTATAAGAAGTAGTGGTAAATTGGTGTTGCTTGAGATTTAGGCTGGATATACACTGCCCTATAATGCTGTATGAATCTGCATTATATGGTCAGTATAGACCCATGTAATGCAGTTCAATGCAGTTAAACTGCATTATATGGATTATATGGATCTACATAAATGCAGATTCAAACTGCATTATAGGGCAGTGTAGATCGAGCCATAACTGTATATTAGGGGTGTGTGAGGGAGATAGACATAATAAAACATGTCAGTACTTTGCTTCATCTCTTGTTGAAAAAGGAGGGTGGAATACTACCTTGTGGTTTTTTTTAACAGGTTTGCATTGACTTTGCTCAGATTCAGTTCTAGTAATCCACTGTTAAAATAAAAGTGTGTCAGTTTTTCCTGGGGATTAGTGCATCTATCAAGGTTCTTCGGGTAGCTATTGCACGTCTAATACTTTGTCAGCATTTTTTTTACCATGCATGCCTTTTTCTGGTATTTTTCATGGGCCAGAACAGCATATTGTCTTCAGCACTGTCATTGTTGTTCAGGTTCTTGGACCTTCTTTTCTGTATCTCTGGGTGAGCAGCTCAGGATGCATCTCCACTGTAGTTTGACACTACTTTAACTGCCATGGCTCTGTGCCATGGAATCATGGGAGCTGTAGTTTTAAAAGTCTTTAGCCTTCTCTACCAAACAGTGCCAATTCCTCGCCAAACTACTGTTCCCAGAATTCAGTAGCATTGGGCAATGGCAATTTAAAATTGTGTCAAACTAGATTAGTTCCATAGCAGAGCTTTCCAAAATTTCTTGTTGGAGACACTCTTTTTTAGATGTGCATTATTTCGTGACACAGTAATTCAATTTTACTAGCAAACTGGAAGTTAAACCAACTCCTCATAAGAAATATGAACACATAAATAAATCGTAATAACAAAATGCATGGGGACACAACATAGCTCATAAAAATATTTCCTTTATATATTTTAAAATATATGATTTATTGCATATTTCACATAAATACAGAAGTTGCTTCTTGTGTTCATGCAACACACCTATAGTCTGCAGCCGACACACAAACGTGTCACAATAGTTTGGAAAGCTGTTCTTTAGCTTGAAATACACCATCCATGGGTGCATCTTTTTGTTGTTGTTTATTCGTTCAGTCGCTTCCAACTCTTTGTAACCTCCTGGACCAGCCCACGTCAGAGCTCCCTGTTGGCTGTCACCACCCTCAGCTCCTTCAAAGTCAAACCAGTCACTTCAAGGATAACATCCATCCACCTTGCCCTTGGTCGGTCCTTTTTCCTTCCATTTCCCCCAGCATCATAATTTCTCCAAGCTTTCCTGCCTTCTCATTATGTGCCTTCTTGTGGCCCAAGGCAATCTCAGAATTTTCCGCCAACACCACTGTTCAAAAGTACCTATCAGCCTTCTTTACAGTCCAGCTCTCACATCTATAGGTTACTACGGGGAATACCATTGCTTTAACTGTGGATCTTTGTTGCCATTCTTATGTTTCTTGGTTAGAAGCTCCTCAGCTCCTCCACGCTTTCAGCCATCAAAGTGGTATCATCTGCATATCTAAGGTTGTTAATGTTTCTTCCAGCAATTTTAACTCCAGCCTTGAAATTGTCAAGCCCCACACGTCACATGTTGTGTTCCACAAACAAGTTGAATAGGTAGGGTGAGAGTATACAGCCCTGCCATACTCCTTTCCCAATCTTGAACCAGTCTGTTGTTCCGTGGTCTGTTCTTACTGTTACTACTTGGTCATTAAACAGATTCCTCAGGAGACAGACAAGGTGCATCTATATTGTAAAGGTAAATCTTTCTCCTGACATTAAGTCTAGTCGTGTCTGACTCTGGGGAGTGGTGCTTATCTCCATATTTAAGCCAAAGAGCCAGCGTTGTCCATAGATGCCTCCAAGGTCATGTGGCTAGCATGATTGCATGGAACGCCATTACTTTCCCGCTGAAGTGATTCCTATTTATCTGCTCACATTTGCGTGTTTTCAAACTGCTAGTTTGGCAGAAGCTGGGGCTAACAGCGGGAGCTCGCTCTACTCCCAGGATATGAACCACTGACCTTTTGGTCAGCAAGTTCAGCAGCTCAGCGGTTTAACCCACTGTGCCACCGCAGGCTTCTGCATCGATACTGTAGGTGCATCTATGCCAGACATGGGCAAATCTTTTTGCATTGGCGCCGCATTGTGGACCTGGCCAAGAGAGAGGGAGGCTAGGCACATGCTGCGTGGGTCAGGCCTGGGAGGGAGACGGCTTGGGAAAGGGTGGGGATGGAAGCGGGTAGGGCAGGGCTTGGATCATCCTTATGTTGTCCTCCTAGGATAAGGACAAGGCTGCTTGTCCCTTCGTTATGTTGGGAAGAAAATGAGATGTGCCGATCCTCTTCCCCCAATCTTCAGACTGTCCTCTTGCGAGGAGAGCAAGACAGGCGATGGCCAAGAGCACTCTGGAGGGCTCTCAGCCACTGCATGCCTTCCTTGGGCCATCCTTTCAGCCTAAGGACAGGGTCGCTCACACCGTCCTTATACTGGGAGGAAGGTAAGGCATGCAGTGGCTCTCAGTTGCTGTGTGTCTTCCTCTCCTATCCCTTTCTATGTCCTTATGCTGAAAGGACAGGGAAAATGAGGAATGCCTGCAGGTCTTAGTTTGCCCATGACTTATCTATACTGTAGAATTATTGCCATGAGTCAATTCTTTGGAATTCTGGGAGTTTTGCAAGGTCTTTAGCCTTCTCTGCCAGAATGCTGGAGAGCTTCAACAAATTGCAATGAATCCTGGGAGGTGTAGATGATGATGTTTCTGTTTATTATTATTCTATGTGTTGTCAAAAGGTTTCATGGCTGGAATCAAAGGGATGCTGTAAGTATTCCGGGCTGTATGGCTATGTTCCAGAAGCATTATCTTCTGACATTTCACATGCATCTATGGCAGGCATCCTCAGAGGTTGTGAGGCCTGTTGGAAACTAGGAAAATGGGGTTTATATATCTGTGGAATGTCCAGGGTGGGAGAAAGAACTCTTGTCTTTTGGAGGTAGGCGTGAATGTTTTAATTGGCCACCTTGATTAGGATTTAATGGCCTAGCAGTTTTCAAGTGGTGATTAGCTTCGTTGAGAGGTGATTAGCTGTCCCTGATTGTTTCTTGTCAGGAGCTCCCCTGTCTTTATTTACTGTTATGATTTTTAGAGGGTTTTTTTTATACTGGTGGCCAGATTTTGTTCATTTTCATGGTTTCTTTCTTTATGTTGAAATTGTCCACATTCTTGTGGATTTCAGTGGCTTCTCTGTGTAGCCTAACATGGTAGTTGTTGGAGTGGTCCAGCATTTTTGTGTTTTCAAATAATATGCTGTGTCCAGATTGGTTCTTCAGGTGCTCTGCTATGGTTGACTTTACAACCTCTGAGGATGCCTGCCATAGATGCGGGCAAAAACGTCAGGAAAGAATGCTTCTGGAACATGGCTATACAGCCTGAAAAACTCACAGCAATCTATTATTATTCTGTTTGTTTCTAC
This sequence comes from Anolis sagrei, assembly GCF_037176765.1. Lineage (NCBI taxonomy): Eukaryota > Metazoa > Chordata > Lepidosauria > Squamata > Anolidae > Anolis > Anolis sagrei. The sequence continues at coordinate 166,945,202 of NC_090025.1, forward strand.
CCTGCTTTTTCTCTTCACAAAGGAATCCAATGTGACACTATTGAGCAGTCGTGTCAAACTATGGTTTGAGTATGGTCTCTTCCACATAGCTGAATAAAATCCCACAGTATCCGATTTGAACTGGAATATATGGCAGTGTGGACTCAGATAACTCAGTTCAAAGCAGATATTGTGGGATTTTCTGCCTTGATATTCTGAAACAAAGATTAATGACTTAGATGAAGGGTTAGAAGGCATGATCATCAAGTTTGCAGAAGACACCAAATTGGGGGAGGGATAGCCAATACTCCAGAAGACAAGAGCAGAATTCAAAACGATCTTAAGAGCCAAAACTAACAAAATGAAGTTCAACAGTGATAAATGCAAGATACTCCACTTAGGCAGAAAAAAATGAATGCAAAGACACAGAATGGAGGACACCTGGCTTGAGAGCAGTACATGTGGAAAAGATCTTGGAATCCTTGTGGACAGCAAGTTAAACATGAGCCAACAATGTGATGCGGCGGCAAAAAAAAAGCCAATGGGATTTTGGCCTGCGTCAATAGTATAGTGTCTGGATCTCCAGGGAAGTCATGCTACCCCTGTAGTCTGCCTTGGTTAGACCTCACCTGGAATATTGTGTCCAATTCTGGGCACCATAGTTGAAGAGAGATACTGACAAGCTGGAATGTGTCCAGAGGAGGGCGACTAAAATGATCAAGGGTCTGGAAAACAAGCCCTATGAGGAGTGACTTAAAGAGCTGGGCATGTTTAGCCTGAAGAAGAGAAGGCTGAGAGGAGACATGATAGCCATGTATAAATATGTGAGAGGAAGTCATAGGGAGGAGGGAGCAAGCTTGTTTTCTGCTGCCTTGGAGACTAGGATGCAGAACAATGGCTTCAAACTACAAGAAAGGAGATTCCATCTGAACATGAGGAAGAACTTCCTGACTGTGAGAGCCATTCAGCAGTGAAACTCTGCCCAGGAGTGTGGTGGAGGCTCCTTCTTTGCAATTTTCCTGCTTCTTGGCAGGGGGTTGGACTGGATGGCCCATGAGGTCTCTTCCAACTCTATGATTCTAAGCTTTTAAACAGAGGCTGGATGGCCATCCGTCAGGGGTGCTTTGAATGCAATTTTCCTGCTTTTTGGCAGGGGGTTGGACTGGATGGCCAGTGAGGTCTCTTCCAACTCTATGATTCTAAGCTTTTAAACAGAGGCTGGATGGCCATCTGTCAGGGGTGCTTTAAATGTAATTTTCCTGCTTCTTGGCAGGGGGTTGGACTGGATGGCCAGTGAGGTCTCTTCCAACTCTATGATTCTAAGCTTTTAAACAGAGGCTGGATGGCCATCTGTCAGGGGTGCTTTAAATGTAATTTTCCTGCTTCTTGGCAGGGGGTTGGACTGGATGGCCAGTGAGGTCTCTTCCAACTGTCTGATTCTATAAACTGGAATATATGGCAGTGTGGATTCAGATAACTCAGTTCAAAGCAGATATTGTGGGATTTTCTGCCTTGCTATTCTGAGATAAAGGGAAGTGTGGAAGGGCCCTGAGTCAAACTGCGGCTCGCACGATCCCATTGCCTTGCGCCGTGGCAGTCCAAGCGGTGCCAAACCGCACTCATTCCGCAGTGTAGCTGTAGTGCCAGCCCGGCCTGCTGTCACCGGGCAGAGGGAGAGAGAGAGGCGTTGACATTGCGGGTCTGCCTTTTGTTCCTCCGGGTCCTTTGGTTTCCAGCCGAGGCCTGGGCTCGACGGCTAGCCTTGTGCGCCCAAAGGAGGCCGGAGTCTCCCGGAGGCCCCTGCCTTGGCTCCGAAGCAGGGAAGGCAGGCGAGAGGAGAGGCGGTCCCGGCGCTGATTGATTACCTTCGGCCTCCGGGGGCGGGGCTTCCCTCCGCCATCTGGCTCGGAGATGGGAGGGAGCTGCAGGGAAGGCAGGCGGACGGGCGGGGGAGAAGGAGGAGAAGGAGGAGGAGGGAGGAGAGCAAAGAAAGGAAGGAACCCGGGAGAGGGAGGAGGAGAAGAAGAAAGGCAGGGACCCAAAGGGAAGCCCCGCTCCCTCCAGGTCGCCCTTCGGAGGCTCAGGAGCAGGGCGCCGCGGCCGGGAGCTTTCGCCACAGCTCCCCCTGGCGGCAGGGGCGTTGTTCTCCCCGGCTCCCCCGCACCCGCCCCTTTGGGTATATGGAGAAAAAGAAAATGGTCACTCAGGTAAGGATGCTGCTGCTGCTGCTGCTGCCGCCGTCCTTCTTTCCATTGCAGAAAGACGAAAGGCATGCGAAGGAGGCTTGAAGGTCCTCCCTTCCTCGGCTCGGGATGCTGTGTGCCTCCGCCACCGCCGCCATCCCTCCTGGCTCCCTTCCTTGGCCAATTCCTGTTTCCTGTGCTGTGCAGCTGCTGCAGCTCAGGAAAAGGACCCTGTGGGGATCTGTCGACTACCTCTTTGTCTTGGCGAGGAAGGGGAGGGGGAGGGGGAGGGAGGAAGGGGAGGGGGGACTGCAGAGGTAGGGAGGGCTTGCCACCCAATTGCAGTGGCACCAGCATTTAGCGGGCAGTGCCTCCCTTCTTTCTCCCTGGGGTGAATCTATCTGCTGGAGGACTGGCTCCTGGGTTTCATCTCCACATCTGGCATTCCTTTTTTCTCGTCTGAATCCATCCATATTTTTTTTCAAATTATTGATTGATTGATTGACTCATTCCTTTGGTTCTTAGCAGCCTCGGTTTCTTGGGGAACTTGCTAAATGAGGTGGCACTCGGTGACGTGCTTGTGTGGCTTGGATGGTGGGGATGATCTGGTCCTCGAGGATCCCTCTGTGTTGCTCCACCGATCCGCCTTCTTCCCTCTTAAAGCCCCTTCTCACATACGCAGGTCTCAAACCCTGCAGGCTCACCTGAATCTCCATTTTCACGACTTCCCTGTGACAAACAAAGGTAAACACCCTCCTTCCGATCAGTCGGTTCTTTTCGGCGAGTACCTTGTCTCTGCTGCTGAATGTCCTCCAAACCGGAGGGCTTCAGCTCTATGTAGGCACAGGAAAGAAGATGCTCATCCTTCCCCAAGGAAACAGTGCTTGCACTGATGATAGATTGGGAGATTTATTCAGTGTGGAGAAGTCCTTTTTCCTACCTTGATCTGCACAAGGTTCTGTCCTTAGGATATGGTAGGGTTTTTTTAAAAAGGGGGGGGGGGGTTAAAGCATGGAAACCTCCAAGTTGGCATGAGCAAGACTCAAGAGAAAGGGGAGTATTCAAGAATAATGGAGGCTGTAAACAGAGGAGGTCAGGAGGCAGCATCATTAGAGCCGGACTTCTTTACTGTTGGCAGTTATATAATGTCCTGCAGTGCCCTGCAGAGATGCATACCTTTGAGGCGATATTCCCAAAGTGAAATTATTGTCCCATTTTGAAGCATCACTTTGAGCCCTCTGTCACTTTACATGTGACTTTGGCAAGATCATGTGTATATATCCCCTTCTTTTTAGATTGCTTTTTGTTAAGTTTTGGTGCGATTATGCATATCTTACCTTGATGGGCACTATATATTGCAGTCGATTGACTAAGAAAATGGGTAAAAGTAGTGACCCCAGCTTGACTTCCTACAGCCAGTTGACTTGAATTGATTTCACTGGGATTTAAAGACAGGGCAGTCTCTGTGGATGGGCCCCTGACCAATTTCTTTCTCATACTAAATATTGTCATTTTAATGCTCATTTTTATTTAGGATCCCTCTTCTTTCGTAAAAAAAAGAAAAAAGGATTTGCAGAGGATTTTCTAGCTACTTCATCACACTAGAGAATGAATCCACTTTAAATCCGGTTTCTGCCTCCTGCAGAATTCTGGAGTTTTTAATTTAGTGAGGCTGTTAAAGGCTCCTCCCTAAACTACAAACCCCAGAATTTTGCAGGAGGCAGCAACCAGATTTAAAGTGGATTCATTCTCTAGTGTGATGAGGCCCTAGATCACCAATCTACAACTATGGGGTTTGAGCAGTGCAGCAGTAGCTAGCTCTTTAAAAATATAATTAATATGTTGATATTATATACATGTTCAGCATAACATGATTTGCACAGTTCAGTGTGGTACTGTGTTGTATTGTTTAATTATGATTTTTCAGTGATTGAATTTCTGTTTTTTTTACATGTTTTATTAAGTTATGTATGTGTGCATGTATTTATTTGTTGGCATTGAATACTTGCCTTTTATGATTTTAGCCGCCCTGAGCCCCCTATGGGGAGATGGGGGCAGGATACAAATAAAGTTATTATTATTATTATTATTATTATTATCTGAAAGTGGTCTGTTGTTTTTTAATTTTTAAGATTTTGTACAATAGCACCCATGGTATAGTGGACAGATATAATTTTTTTATATATATGAACTCATAATGAACATACGGAAGTGTCTAGGAACTGATAAAAAGGCTTGAGATAAGATCCTTGGAGTGTTCAAAGAAAGTGGAAAGGCTGTAAACTTATCAAGCAAAGTTAGAATATTCCTTCATTCATCAAATTAAAAAAGATCCGTCTGCTCATCTGAGGGCAAAAAAAATAAAATAAATGTTGCCATTACTCAAGAAACAATAACCTTGGCAGATCTTGACTTATGATCTAAGTGTTATAATTTTCAGGTATACATTTTGAATGTCAATGGTATACTTTGGTTTTACTATAGATGAAAAACCCAATCAATGTGGCAGTTATTGGAAATCTCACAACAGGAGACCAGTGTCTCGACTGAATGTATGAATAGTACTGTATTTTAGGGAGATTTTGATTTTTTGCTCTTCAAACTGAATGCTTCTTATCAAAAGTGGTGATTACAATGCACATATTTGTGAGACTTCATCCAGTATTTTAACTGATTTTGGAATCTATTAAATGCATAAGGCACTGAGGCCTAACAAACACAATACTTGTTTGCAAATGGCCTTGACTTTTTTCAAAGCATGCATACTTGATCAACCACCAAATTAGTTGTAATTACTGTGGGAAATTGGAGAATGTTGTTGTGTCCAAAGATGTCAGTTTGTAATGAGAACTTGCTAGTCTGTGATAGTGCTGTAGTGCAGTGGTTCTCAACCTGTGGGTCCCCAGGTGTTTTAGCCTACAACTCCCAGAAATCCCAGCCAGTTTACCAGCTATTAGGATTTCTGGGAGTTGAAGGCCAAAACATCTGGGGACCCACAGGTTGAGAACCACTGCTGTAGTTCAAGTACTGTAAACTTTTACGAGGGAATACATCTGCACTCAGTGTCTTCGGTTAGAAATGAATGCTTTAGTGCCAACAGACGTGCCATTATTCTAGATCAGTGGTTCTCAATCTGTGAGTCCTCAGGTGTTTTGGCCTACAACTCCCATAAATCCCAGCAGGTTTACCAGCTGTTAGGATTTCTGGGAGTTGAAGGCCAAAACATCTGGGAACCCACAGGTTGAGAACTACTGCTGTAGAGGATGGCTAAAAAACCATCCTCTTGTTGATTCAAACCAACAAAATCTCCTGTAGGATTTCAGGTTCTGTCACATGATCTTGTCTCCCTTGTTAAGTATTTGAGGTGACTCTTTTATATCTAGTAACACATACACCGAATCCTTGCCTAATATTGTTGTTGCTTTGCTGTAAAATCAAGTTCAACTTACGGCAGCAGAGTCAGGAGGGGCCCTCCATGTACTCCAGTTATTAACAGTCCTGCTTAGGTCTTGTATACTCAGGGCAGTGACTTCAGTTCATCCCTAATGTGGTCTTCAACTTCTCCTACTGCCTTTGACCAAGCTGTTAGGATTTCTGGGAGTTGAAGGCCAAAACATCTGGGGACCCACAACTTGAGAACCACTGTTCTAGATGAAGGTATAGTTTCTAATTTCTTCTGGAAATCTGTGTGCCAGTGGAAAGAAAGAAGGGCTGCCTTTCAAGATGTTCCAATAGACATTGATCGTCTATATGAGACCAGACTAAGTATGGGAGTATAAAATTGTTATGGGATTTGCCACATACATTTAAAATATGCAATCTAATGCCATTTATTATTAATATGTTTTCTAGAGAAATGTATTTTCATGCTTAAGAACACTGTCACTAAACCTGCCATTGAAAGGACTGAAAATCAGTGAAATGGGTGATAAAACAACATTTTCTTGTTGATATACTCAGCCCTCCCCCAACCCCAAATTCTGTTTGAATATGAAGCCTTTTTGTATAAGTGCCCTAATTGGATCCCCTTAGGCCCAAGGCAGGGAAAGTGAGCAATGGATGAAATAGAAATTCTCTCTCTCTCTTTCTCTCTCTGTGCATACACGGAGAGAAGCAGAAGAAATTATACATGGTACTTCTCCTCCCCCCCCCCTTTTTTTTGCTATACTGTAAAATTACTGACTTCTGAAAAAGAGGGAAAACAACCACCCTTTCCTTACTTTATTTTGGACAGCCTAGTGCCTTGCTGGCATTTTCTTTCGAATCTGTTTCCAATCAGAGCTAAGGGGGGCAGCGGACTACACTTCTCAGCAAAGGGAGAAGGCTGTGCTGTCCCTTTAAGTGGTTCAGCAAGCCCATGTGGCAGGAGCCCAGTCTTGGCGTGTGTTTCCTTCCAATGAATCACCCATTCCATTGTCTGCTCCCCCTCTCCGCTTACTTGCTTGGAGGAAGGGAGCCTTTCACCTGGGCTTCTCCTGCTTGCCTCCAGTTCCTAATCTTACTTAGGGGGAAGGGATGCCTGCCATAATTAAAAACACACACACCACACAGAGGAAAGCTGATCCTTTCAATGCTCTTCTGTGTTCAGTGTGCCTCAGGTTGGGGAGTGGCACTTCTGCCCTTCCAGGCAGGGTATTGGTAGGAGCAGTGTGGGAGGGTGAGGCGGCTGGTATTCTCTTTTGTGGAATTTCAGAATCTCCTTGAAGGATTATTCGTCTCCATTTTGTAAGCCCTTCAATTTGACTGTTCTGTCAGCACGCCCCCTCTGCTCTCCACCCCCATTCTCTCAAGGGCTCCAACGTTTATGTTGGCATTTGCTCCACTCTCTAGGCTGTGCCCAGAACCAAGAGAGGTGTTGGCTTTATGGATCTGAGGCTTGCTGGGTTTTTTTTCTTCAGAAAGTGAACCAGCAGCTGCTTCATATTTTCCAACAACCCCCCTCTTCTCTTCCCCCTCAGTTATAACCCATTCCTTGCCAGACCTCACGCCAGCCTATGACAAACAACTGTAACCAGACATGGCAATCTCAGCCTGCTTTTTATAAAAGCATGAATGCAGGAGTTCCTTAAATGGAGATTTGATTTAAGTTTGAGCAGCATTCTCCTTGGCAGTGTTCTGACTCATTAGAGACTCTGTGTGCTTACCATCCCCCTATCTTGCCCATATCTATTTTCTGATCTTCCTCTGCTCGATCTACAATAGTGGTCAGACCAGATAAATGCATCTTTGTTAACCTTATGATCACTAATATATAATACAATGGGGATTAGGTTGTGTTCTGAGTAATATATGTGATTGTTACCTTGTGCTACTAAGAATGAAGTAACACATTTTATTATATTAAACTATCTTTTTTGTTCTCAATAGATACACATCCAGGACAGATGCTTCCCCCCCCCCCCCAACAAAGCAATAATATGCTGTAGGATTGCTCTTACTTTCTGCCTGCCCATCCCCTAAAGCAGTATACTGCAGATTCTTCCTGATTCCTAAGACTAGTATCCTACAATTCTCAAATACGTCCCTATCTTATCATTTACTGTTTGTGGCTTGTGACCTGTACTTGAAATACATGTATTTAAATGTCCTCTCGTTTTTCCAGATTTCACAATTAGCTGGTGTCTTCTCTGAAGAACTGTCACTGTAAAATAATACATTGTTTAAATTTGACCTTCAGTTGTCTTTACTAGTACTCCCTGCCTTGGTATAAGGCTTCTGCAATAAGCTAATTAGTGTTATAGCATTTGACATGCATTGTTTTGAACCTTCTGTATTTTTATCTGCCCCATGCCCTAAAGGGCTCTTGTCTCTAAGGCACATTCACTTATCTGCTTCTGTTCTTATGTCACACTGGAAGTTTCCCAGCCTAGTGCCCTCTACAAAAAATCCCAGAAACCTTTGCAGTGGGTTCCATCTTTTATATGCTGCGTTACAGTATCTGGTTGGAGAATTATAGGCGTTCAAGAAGAGTATGTTAAATTATCTTTATTATTACTACTTCTATGATCATGTATATTTATGTGTGGTGTAGGTAATTGATTCATTTCTTGAACTTCATTAAATTAGTCAGAGAGGAGATGTACAAAAAGGCATTCTGATGCCACTTGGAAAACCTGCAGCCTGCAGATAATTTTTCTAATATGAAATTAAAGGTGACATCTTCTCATATTTCATGACACGTGCTCCTCCTGAATGTTGGCTTCTGATTTTTTTCCAGATCATTAGAATGTATTTAACCCATTTTACTCTCGTTTGCAATAGGAAAAAAGGGATGTAAAAAAGTAAAAAGTTTATTGAATAACTCAATAGACAATATCAGAAACAGACAATAAAAATACTCAATACATAAAGTGTAGTTAATCTGAATTAAAGGAAAGGGAATCTATTATATTATTATTATTATTTCCATCAAACATCTTGTCTTTTCTTTTCCCCTTTCCCCCCTTAAAATGCTTTAACTGCCAAAACGGCAAACTTCTGCATTGGGAATGCTATAAATATAAAACAGACATGGCAGATTATTCTAATCCCTTTAGAACAATCCCTTTTATTGAGGATTTTGAATTTGAGCAGATTATTCCTGGCATTCTTACTCAATACCATCAGAAGTTAAAAGTCAGAAACGGCTTTTCAAGATCCTAAGCAGGGAAAGGGAATCTGATACAGCAGTGCCATTTGTGCAGATCCATGTCAATGAACATGCCTTGGCAATTTAATACATTTCTAGTTGGAGCGATAAGGTGGCTGGAAAGATAGTGCCAGCGACTGGGTAGAGAAGTGTTCTGTTTCTGACTCTTATTTGAAAGTATATTGTGATCATTAGATTAATGTTATTGCAAAAATGTAAAGTATTGGTTCAATATTACTTGAAGAAGAGTTCCCAACATGATTTATTAGCTTAATGGACTGTGATGGGTTGGCCTGAGTCATTTACCCGTGATGGCTCCCTGTAGAAATGCATCTTCTGGCTTTACTGATAAAAGCATGTGTTCTTCATGATGGCTGAGATTACAGTGAATTCATACTGTACATTTTCTATTTAGAAAGTCTGGCCTGCTTGTAAGAAAAGCAATCAGAAGACAAGAGGGATGTCAGATATTTCATTTGATGTATATTTATAGTGATATGTTTTAGTCTTTGTCCTTGATTGTATATCTTGATGTTGCATCCTTTGGTGAAAAAGGTATTAAAAATAAATATTACTGTTTTTGTCTCTGTAAACATTTCTGATGAACTAGGAACTATTGTTTCCTGTCTCCCTCCAGTTTCTGTAATTTTTGCCAATATATTAAATGTGTCATGTTCTCAGTGTGAATTTTCATCTTATAAAATAAAAGAATAGTGTACCAACATCAAACACATAGAACTAAATGCTGCAACCTTAATACACTGTGCAAATTGAGGAATCTTTAAATTATTGAAGACCATTGCCAAGTACATAAAATTTTGCCCATTCTGTAGTATCTGCAGTTTTATGACACAGAATACATGCATTTTGAAGCACGATCGTTGCCTTTATGTGCTCATTACGTGTATTGTAAAATGAATTTAGAGCCTCTCAAGATGCTATATTTTGTTCCAGTACCAACTCTTATTTACTGGGAAGGGTTTACTACAAACCCTTCCCAGTTTGTAAAGCCTCAGCACCTGTTCTTGTGCAACAAAGCCCTCCTTGAGTTATCATTGTCTCATCTCTTTGGCATCTTTTGCTACCGGTGACCCTCCCCCATCACTGTTGCTACCCTAAGGGATACTCTGGCATTCTAGCTAAGGCTTGTGTTCATCAGCTATGAGACTCACACAGGATGACAGGAGCGGCACTTGAAGTGCAGACCTCCTACCCACTCAGTGTGCGGCAGTTGCATATTTTGAGTGGTTCCACTGCCAAACGTTCTGTGGTGTATGAAGAAATGGAGTATCTAACCCTGCTAGGAATTGATTGTTTTATTGATTTCTTTCTTGCTTTCTCTGAGGTCTCTTCCTTGGGGACCTTGAAGTACATAATGCCTCCCCTCCTCCATTTGATCTTGCTGGTGCCAGATCTGTAAAAGGATGAATTCTACCAATTGCATTCTTAGTTCTCATTTAGTTACTCTGAGGGTAGGCAGTGGTCAGCCCTGGAGGGAGGGGGGTGGTTATGGGAAATGTAGTCAAGCAACATCTGGAGTGCATCAGGTCATCTGCTGTAGTCTGAACACTGAATTTCATCTTGCTAATGCACATTAAGGAAGTGGCATGGAAATTCAACCTTTGTCTATCTGTAGCAGTGATTCTTGCATTCAAACTAACTCTTAAGACTCAAAGGTGAAAGAGGGAGAAAATAGTAGAGAAAATAAAAATGATAAGTACTTGGGAGTAAGATGATAATAGGAAGAGAACAAACAAGTCAATGATGCTGTATGGAGAATGTTATGGGCGTGTAGGAGGAAAATGAAAAGTAAAACATTTGAGAAGGGTGACATCACCATAAATAGAGAGGCGACTGTAGCAGAGCATCATAGACCCCTTTTCACACCAGCCTCAAACAAACAAGAGTTTTTTCTCCGCCCTGGACATTCCACAGATATATAAACCTCACTTGCCTAGTTTCCAACAGACCTCATAACCTCTGAGGATACCTGTCATAGATGTGGGTGAAATGTCAGGAGAGAATGCTTCTGGAACAGATACCCTCACAATTAAGTGAATGGAGAAGCAATCTTTTGCTGACAGCCCTGTGGACTGCTCTAGTGGATATTAATGGAAACGATGGTGTTGTATGTCTATGAGGAATCTCCTTGCTTCCCATTTATTAAATAATCACATCACACCATTATATATTTCGTTGGGCTTGTAACACTGTTAAATAGTCCTTAGTAATTTCCTAATGAATATTGTTCCTGTCAGAATGATGAACCACATGCTTACCCCACATAAGTATGTAATCAAATCTACACGAGTAATGGAAAGATAGGATGTATTTGAGATGTGGTGTAGTAGATTGGATGTTGAACTACGTTTCTGTAGACCAGGGTCTGAATCCCTGCTTGGCCATGGAAATTTACTGAATAACCTTGGGCAAGTCGCACTCTTTCAGCCTCAAAGGAAGACAAAGGCAAACCCCTCTCTGAACTAATCTTTCAAAGAAACCCCTGTGATAGATTCGCATTAGGTCTCCCATAAGTTGGATATGACTTGAAGGTACACAAGTATGAGCTGCCCGTAGAGATATTTGACTGTATGTGTGTGCATGCTATCAATACGTCTTTTTAAAGGTGTAACATAGTGAAGAACAAATTGGATATATTAACAATTACCACACACTTATACCTCACTTTCCAAAGTGACTCTATTTAGGGCTGCTTCAAAGATTATTACTGTTCCTTGTTGATAGAGTCCACATATTGGGAATTGCCCGCAACTGCATAACACGTTTTGTGAGATTCCACAGTCACTTGTGTTTCTCCAGAACCTGTACACTTTTGTACAGGTAACAAAAATACATGGAGAACAATCATGCAAATAGGTTATGTTGTTTGACGGAGCCTTCAATAATGAGTGAGTTCTGAGAAATTGTAGTACTGTAATATGATTTGAAGTGGAATAAATATGTATGTTTCTTGTTTGGTTTGTACAAATTGCAAACCTCTAAATTTATATTGCATATTTGTATTTCTCTTCCAGATTTCCTCTGTACTTTTAACATGTTTTCTTTGGTTTTTTTCTGTATCTCTTTTGTTTTTGTTTTTCTTTATCTATCAGTTATATGTATAAGCATGAACCTGCTAGCTGTAAGTAGTTGTAAGTGGTTTCATGTGAAAGAAGGAGCTGACTGGCAGAGGAAATAGCGTCTGCCATCCTTCTCCTAGCATCAAAACCAAGCAAGTTGCCATTATTGTGAACATACCTTCTCTATACCTACAGGGTATCCTTTGTGTTTTGTTTCTCAGAAGAACAATGATTTTTGTGGGCTTGTAAAGAGGATCCCTCTCATAATATACCTATGAAGGATTGGAAAAGGAATGGCTTTTAGGAGGATGCTGCAAGACAATACTGGACCAATTTCAATAATCTTTTTTGTTTGGTCTTGTTCCAAATCCATGGATTAGAGAATGAGGAAACGGGAATCCCATTCATTAGATATCATATATGTTATCTTGTATGAACCACAATTAAACAAGGGATTAAACAAGAGCAGAGGTTAGAGGAGTCATTCATGAAGTTTATGCCATGCCAAATGCTTCTAAAATGGCTTTAGAGTATGAGATATTTGATTTGTTAGAAAACAAAGCACTACTCATTACCTGCTGTATAAGAATGTTCTGTGAAATATGAGTCGTGTTTGCACGTGTGTGCACCTTTCCGTGGTAACATTAGAATTCTTAAGTGTTAACGATGCAAGGCATTGTGGCAAAATGTAATTAGATGATAGGTAGAGACAATGCAACAGATGTCTTTATTTTGCTTAGATAAGGAACCCTTTAGAGGCCTTAGTAAACTAAAGTCCAGTACATCTGTGAGGTTCTTTACTTGAGTATGAATTATATATTTATTGGATCCTAAAGGTATATACGGGAGACTTTCAAGATGTGAGAGAGAGTGGAGAGAGTCCTTTGGATAGATTGCTTGTCTGAAACGTAGGTACAGTATATTAAAAATACATAGTGAGTAATAGTAAGCAGAAAAGATTTTTAAACAGCAAATTAGCAACAGGTAATTTTACAGGGAAGGCTGAGCGAAGGAAGATAGATGCTTTTGAACTGTAGTGCTGGAGGAAAGTTCTGAGAGTGCCTTGGACTGCGAGAAGATCCAACCATACTTCAGGAAATAAAGCCCGACTGCTCATTGGAGGGAAGGATAGTAGAGGCAAAGATGAAGTACTTTGGCCACATCATGAGAAGAAAGGAAAGCTTAGAGAAGACAATTATGCTGGGGAAAATGGAAGGAAAAAGGAAGAGGGGGTGACTAAGGGCAAGATGGATGGTTGGGATCCTTGAATTGACTGGATTGACCTTGAAGGAGCTGGGGGTGGTGACGGAAGCAACTGAATGAATGAGCAATAACAAATTTTACAGAGAAACCCCCCCCCCCCCCCAATATTTGCAAAAGATTTTGTAATCACAATTACAATGATTTTGTATTCCTTTGAACAGTCCATAGATGAAGGCAGTGATTTGAACAATGAAATACTCTTCAAGGTTAGCTTAAGGTGTCATACATTTTCACTTACTACTGTCAGGCAAAAGCCTTAAGAAGGAAAGCATTTGCTATAAGCATATAATTAACAATGTTAAATGAATAATTTCATGTTCATTATTATGGGAGAAGCTGTTTGAGATAAATCTTAAGAGTGCATTCATCAGGTGATGAAGAATGCCATTCTGCTTAATTGTGTTAAAATATGTTTGAGGCTTCTTCTTAGGAAGAAGGAATCAAGAAAAAATGGCACTAGATGATTTCTTTCTCCATCTATAAGTGTGACATATCGCACAGCTGAATAATATATCTGAAGATGTGATCAAATAGCTCTTGGTATTAGATGCTTCCATGAAAAGGAGATCTTCACATTCACCTGTTTGCCCAGAGCGTGATTATGACTTACTTCTTAATGGTAGCATTTCTTACAGAAACAATTCAAATAGTCAGGTAAATGTTAACTTTCCCTACTCTGATTAGGGTTTTTTTTCTGGTTGTGATGCTGTATCAGATCTGTAACTGTTTCACTCTTCAGCAACTTTAGATACATTCAGTTCCTGATCATATTCTGGAGCTTTGCCTTCAGCATTCATATTAACTTCTTCTATCTCCTCTCACCTCATTTATTTTGTCTGCCTTAGCTTCTATTAGCCTCCTCGTTTGGATATTTAGATCACTTTCATCTTTCTGCTTGTATTTGTGCTTTTTGTGAATCATTTCTGGGTTGCCTGAGAAGAGAGTGCTGGTTGAGCAATGCATTATTGCCCACAGAAAAGCCTTCTAGTGGTAGTAATATCCAGACGTAATGGTGTAGGGCTCTCTTAGGAAGGTATTATTTCAATGCACTTTATATCATATGCCCTTAAAGATGTTTCAGAAGTCACAGCTGTTATTAAATTCTGTTTTTTGCCTCTTGGTAATTTCCAAAAGGCAACATTACTTTCAGTGTCACACAGTTTTGTCTGTTATAGAAGTGGAGAGGCTGCATTCCTCACTATTGGCTATGTGATAGGAGCTGTAGCACAACAACATCTGGGGAAGGGGCCATATGTTGCCAATGCCTGATCATTTAGCTTCCAAGACCTTTAGCCTTGAAATTCAGGCTTCGAGCAAGTAGGCAACCTGGTCCTCTCCAGATGTGTTGGATTGTAATAATAATAATCATCATCATCATCATCATCTTTGTTTATATCCTGCTTTTCTCCCAAAAGGGGACTCAAAGCAGCTTCCAACATGTTAAACTATGGTAAAATACAATATCATCCAAAATCAGCAACAATGAAAGACAGAAATATAGAACATAATAAGCAATCAATAAAACATAAACATAAATATAAATAAGCATTTAGAACCAATTTACATTATTGTGGTGTCTTGTCAGATTTTACTGTAAGTCCTATAACCCCTGACAATTGATCATTTTAGTCGTGTCTTATGGAAATTACTGTCCAAAACACTTTTCACAGCTCCAGATTGCCTGCTCAATTTTAACCATTGCTATTTTCAATATAAGATTCTTTTCTGAGTTGCAAAACTAAAATATTTACCACAAGGAGTCATGCAATCTCTTTATAGGAGATTAAAAATAAGTTTAAAATATATTGTTGAAGTTAATGTAAAAATATGACATCCTACATGGGATTGATAGTCAACCTAGTAATCCTGTGCTGATTTGTTCTTCTACATTCTCCCGTATTATTTATCTGTGTATCCTACTTTCTTAGAACTCAGATCCAAATTAGCTCACAACCCTAAAACCATACAATTTAAAAATCTGGGTGGTTCAGATTAATCCATAACTTGATGTTAGAATGGACCAGTTTGTGTTGTTGCTGAGAGGGAAAGAAACAAGAGTCCCTTTGCATGCCTGTCACCTTCCTGCATTCTGTAGGAAATAAGAGATAAGCACAAGACATTGGGAAAAGGTAGAACAATGAAAAAAACTCAGCTTCTGTTTATATTCTGTAGAATGCCAGTGCCTTTGCTATCAAGGATGGTTAGAAATCACACAATTACAAAAGAAATGTAAGTTTCTCGCATTCCATCTGCTGCTTGAAATAGGTGAATGAAATGAAATGAACTTGCCTCCATCCATTTCTCTACATTTCAGTGATAACGTGTACCAAGGAAATGTGATGCTGACCATCTACAAACAAATGACCTTGGGTGTGAGCAGGCGTTGGATCAGGGACATCTCAGATGATGGGTCACGTAATGCTTGCATTCAGGGTAGAGGCAAATGTATTGGCAACCTAGATAGCTGATATTTTGAACTCTACCTGTGACATCATGTCTGCGTTTGCCTAAGTGGAGATAATCGGGTATTGTTGTAAAGGAAACAATAGATAACAATAGATAATTTTAAGAGGGAGAACTTGATATAGGACCTTAGCCTTAACATGATGGAAACACTGAAGTTTAACTTTATTTACTATATCATCCCAGTTCCCTGAATGTCTAATCTGAGCATCTTTAAAAAATTAATCAGACGTCAATTCCTGCAACAGATAATATTTAACTTGCTTCCTAGGAGGGACTGAACAATAGTTAGCCATTTTGAAATGTGCCTTTATGATTAGGGTTATCTTGTATTGCAAGTTGCCTCTTTCATTAGAGCACTGCCACTGATGTATGTTTTGCTTGGGGAACTGTAGACCTTTCACTTTCTATCATTGTTGCTTGTGTAATGAACTTGCAATTCTAGGAAAAAGTTTGTCTTGTAGCTCACCATATAAATATTGGTGACAATCTACATCAGGGTTTTTCAACCATGGCTCCCTGAAACTGTGGGTTTCTGTGAGAGGTCATCAGGGATTCCTTGCAAGACCATGATAGGGGGGAAAAACCCCTTTTTAGTTATAAATATGATTTATGATGTGTTTCTCTGAGGCTTGAAAATTATTTCATGCGTTCATTCAAGATAAAAGGGTTGAGAGAGGCTGATCTACACCCAGACATTTTCTTCCTCTAAAGCTCTTTGTATATTCCCAGAATTCTAACTACTCTTTTGAAAAGCTACCTATCAATTTTTTTAAAGTGGTCAAGTATTAGAGGCCTAGATATCCTAAAGGCACCAGATCATCTCTGATCTTGAAAGCTAAGCAGATTCAACTCTGGATGGGAGGCCACCAATGCAAACTATTATACTGTAGGCTATATTTCAGAAGAAGGAACTGGCAAAATCATGTCTTTCTTCCCTATTAAAACTATATAAAATGCACGGGGTTGCCATAAGTCAGGCAACTTTGAGGCACGTAAACAAACATCCTCAATAGATATAAGAAAGAGACAACGGGATGTCTATAGTAGATGTGAGTGGACCTTAAACTCTGTTCTCCCCTTTTCAGAATATGAAAACTTGTTGGCTTGAAAGAAATTGCCTCCCGAAGTATAGCAAAAATACTACCACAATGATCCTTATGAATGGAGAGTTTTCCAATGCTAGCCAACATAAAATAAAATCAATTATGCAAAAGAAGATTCTTCCTGATTAAAAGAAAATATATAGCACATTTTAATCGGGTGGAAAACTTTGCATTATCTATTCATCTGAAGAGAGAGTGTGTGTGTGTTGGTGTTAGTATCAACACAGCAAAGAATGTAGTGTTTCAAGAAGGTTGCAATTGAAATCTTGGTGAAAGATCTCGCCTCTAAATATTGATTGGCTGGTAAGACTGATTTTAAAAAATGTATTCAAGATTCAATTCTCTAAAATGAAATGTGTCTATGGCTGTGGGCATTAAGACTCAGTAACATAATTATGATAAAAGCTGATTCTGAAGCTATTATATTCCTATTATTTTATAACTGGCTTTAAAGGGTGGGAATGGTAATTTGGTAGTAGTGGCAGTCTGTACAATTAATTTGATTGTCTTTGCCCTGTAATGTGAGAGAACTGGGTTGTTCCAACTCTTGGTTCAGTACATTGTGTGTTACTCTCTTTGGAAGATTACTGTATTTGCCATTGCTTAGATGCCTGGTGGAGGTTTCAGGAAGAAGGGGGCATGGAACAAGAAACAGTCATGGCCCTCCAGTATTTGTCGTTGCTTTTATCCTAATAGCGTTCTTATTGGGATGACTGTGTTCTGAAATATTTATTGGGCTGTTTAAATATTAAATGCCATGAAAGCAGTAAGCATGATGGTAATTCTGATGCCTCTGGGGAAAGATGGTCTGTATGTTGGCACTTTTGCCCAGTAATAATAAATGCACTTTGCTGCTCTTCTTCCTTTTAATGCCCATGTACTACCTTAAATGTTTCATTTTGTTCCAAGGCTTTTCAACTTTACTGTGAAACCCCTATCTTAGCATTTCTCACAGCTGATAGAGAATCTTGCTTCTGACCCTCAGTTCTGGTGTATGCTGACTCATTTAGCTAAGTTTACCCCACAGAGTTAATGGTTTTCTTCTTTCTAAGCTATTTTCCCAATGGAGGGGCTAGCAATTGACCCCTACAGAGTCAATTTTACTGTGGCAAAATCAGAGAAGGGAGTCATTGGTGAAGGCTGTAGAGCAGTGGTTCTCAACCTGTGGGTCCCTGTGTTTACCAGCGGTTAGGATTTCTGTGTGTTGAAGGCCAAAACATCTGGGAACCCACAGGTTGAGAACCACTGCTGTAGAGGATCGCTCAAACCATCCTCTTGTTGACTCAAACCATCCATGTACAGGTAAAAATCTCCTGTAGGATTTCAGGCTCTGCCATATGATCTTTGTCATATGATCTTGTATCCCTTGTTTGAGGTGGCTCTTTTATATCTACTAACACATACACCGAGTCCTTGCCTGATATTGTTGTTTTGCTGTAAAATCAACTTCAACTTATGGAAGCAGATTCAGGAGGGGCCTTCCATGTACTCCAGTCATTAACAGCCCTGCTCAGATCTTGTATACTCAGGGGAGTGATTTACTTCAGTTCATCCTTAATGTGTTCTTCAACTTCTCCTACTTACTTTGACTAAGCATGAGTCATGCCATCTTGTGATATGTCCGAGCATAATAGCCTCAATTTAAATATTTTGGCTCCCAGCGAGAGTCCAGGCCCACATGCCTTCTTGTACCCAGGATCATCTACTTACAGAGATTGTTTGATTCTAATACTGCAAAAATCCTCTTGGACAACACCTAACCATAGCAACTGTATTAAATACTGATCTGTTAGCAGACCATTGGATGCCTAAAGTCATATTTATCATGGAGAATTTAGCTTTGCATCCTGACTTACCCATGAAACTCACTGTGATGCTCTGGGCAAGTCTCTCCCTGTTCATCTTATTTTATAGTGTTATTTACAGATAAAATGATTGATTTACTCAGATTAATCTGGAGCTCATGGCACTGCCTAAAGGGGGAGACATGCCTGTACCCAGATTCTATTCTTGGTAGACAAATGCTATGTGAAATCTTTCACAGTATAGATTTTGGTTGCTTTGACATTTGTTTCCAAGGTACCTATAATTCTGAGTATATTTCGGATGCTTCTTTAAAAGTGTATCCTTTTTTTAAAAAAAAGCTATTAAGAATGGCAACAAAAACTGCTGGGATTTCCTATAGAAATTATTATTGGAGGAAGCTTGAGGCAGAAGGCTGTAAATCGCAGAGATACTGTATAAACTTGATGACTTTACAAGCAGGTGTTAATCGACTTTAAAAATGCATCCACATTAAGTGTTTGTATCAATTTAACAGGATAAGTTGTTACTAATGCAGGTGAAGTCATCGCCTTCTCCTGGAGATGGAAGGCTGACAGAATCCTGGCAAACTTTATATGAGACTCTTCTCGCCCTGGAAACTTTTAAGGCCTTTTAGCTGCCTATTAGCTATGCAGCGTTAGTGCCGGCAAAGATGATTCCCAAATGGAGTCGTTGTGCTGATTTTGAACTACACTGACAATGTTTTTGCTGCAGAAGAAAAATGCATGTCAGCTTGAAGGTATTCGCCGACTATACTTTCAAGGTTACTGGATTAGAAAACAGGGTTGAGAAGGCAATACGCTTTTATTAACATCCCATCAGGACATTAAAAAAAGAGTGTCCACAAAACTGCTTTCTGGGTGGAGAGCATGGTACGGAGAGGCAGCTGATGTTGGACCATCATGAAGCCAATGACTTGAATATGAGGCAGATTTAGAAACTTGTAGTTAGTAGGTAGATTCATGTGCTTATTTTATTAAATGAGTACACTCCCAATCTCTGCCATCTGTCCTCTGGTATGCTGCTATCCCATGACAAATTTATGTGGTATTATTTGCCGCTATGGACATGTGAGGAAATACAGTGATAGCCTTGGCATAGCTTGGTTCATATGATCCAGTCTGCTTTGTATTGTGTTCTTGCCATGCCAGGACTGATACATATACTTCTTTATATGTAGCTTGCAGCAACATTAACATGGGGGTGAAAGATTTAGAATTCAAAATGAAGATTTGAAGAGGAGTGAGGCTTTAACTTTAAAAATATACTGCACCACAAGCCCTTCCCCCACAAAGGAAAAATGAGTTATGTCTGTAGAGCCCTGGCTCCCTGTTCTTTTATGCTCTGCAGTCATTTCCAAGACATTCAATACTCTCACCAATTGATTCCATATGCTCTCTCTCTCCCACCCCCACCCCCCAACCTTAATTTCCCAGCAGCCCTTCTTCCCCTTCTCCTCCTGTTTTAGCTATCTGCTGATGCTGTAGGTTTCTGCTCTCTCCTTGATTTCCTTTTGGAATTGCGGGCTAAGGGTGGGGCAGGCAAGAGGTAACCTATGCTGACCCACTCATCATGAAAGAATATACACTTTTCTTTTTCTAATATAACAGCTTTGCATAATAGTAATAGTTTTTAATGTAATTGCTCGATATATCTAAAGGAAATATCTCTTTTCTAGACGGTTCTGTTTTGAAAGAATGAAACATAATTGGCTTGACAGCCACATGTTTCAGGGACTGAATTATAAATCATCCATTTGTCCTATAACAGTAATGATCTGTGCTATGATATCTTCTAATTAGAAAAGACCTTTATATATGCAATTCTTTTTGGAAGACTTTGAATACAATTACATTTTGGATTGGAGGGCCTTATATGGATTGTATGTATTATAGACTAGATACCAGATTCTAGGTTGATTATTATTATTATTATTATTATTATTATTATTATCTCCTTTCTTACCTGATTCTATGTGACGTTTTAATGCAGGAGGCTTATTGATAAGTCAGCATCCAGGCATGCCAACACTCTGTGTTATGTTGATTCCCATGTTGATTCTGACAGAAGGAGAGTGACTAAAACGATCAAGAGTCTGGAGAACAAGCTCTGTGAGGAGCAGCTTAAAGAGCTGTGCATGTTTAGCCAGAAGAAGAGAAGGCTGAGAGGAGATATGATGGCCATGTATAAATATGTGAGGGGAAGTCATGGGGAGGAGGGAGCAAGCTTGTTTTCTGCTGCCCTGGAGACTAGGACGCGGAACGATGGCTTCAAACTACAAGAAAGGAGATTCCACCTGAACATTAGAAAGAACTTCCTGAATGTGAGACAGCTTAAGCAGTGGAACTCTCTGCCCTGAAATGTGGTGGAGGTTCCTTCTTTGGAGGCTTTTAAACAGAGGCCAGATGGCCATCTGGGTGCTTTGACTAGATGGCCCATGAGGTCTCTTCCATCTCTAGGATTCTAGGACCAATATAATTGTGGTTGAATCAACATTTGTGGAGAAATTGTATTTCCAAACATACATTATAACAACTACCTCTTTTATGAGGCACTTTGTTTTGTTTCCAAGATTGCTGGGAATGCTCTAAGGAAAATGGTGCACTTAAACTCCGAACAGCATTCCTCGTGGATTTTCTTGTTTGTTTTACGTTCAGACTGTTAATTCATGAAGGACTGTTTCCAAAATGAAATAGTAAGATGTTGTGGACTTCTATTGGAAAATATTGTTTGATTTATTGATTTTATAATAGAGAAGTATACAGTAAGGAGCTGTTGGAAGGGTGGGGGGGGGGGGAGAATGCAATGCTGGAGTTAATGGTGCTGGTATATTTAAGGAGATTTGGTAGTTTAGTTAGATAAGGATTTCAGTTAGCAAAGGGTTTGAGGTAGATTAGCACTTCAGTGAGAGAAGGGAGTTTTGGTTGAAAGTTTGGTATGGCTGGTCTGAGTTAGGTTGAGAGGGGGTATGAAAGTAGGTGGGGTGTTGTAATCTACTAAATAATTACTCTATTTTATGTTTAACTCCTGACAATAAAGATTAGTTTTTAAATACATTTTTGGCCTTTGGAGATCTTATCTATGTAAGTGCTTGGATTCAGATAAAGGGTCTATGGTGGCAGTATTCAATATAGACAGGTAATGTCCACTGCAGATTGAAGTTAAATTTAAGTGCTCATATGTACCTCAAGGACATGGCGCTATAGTTGATGTTACGGAGGTTGAATAGCAGGAGTCCCTTAAATTGTGACAGAAGTAAAGATCATGAAAAGCATTTATTCTTGGTAATTGAAGTGAACACCATGGAAATCTTCACATTTGGCAGGTTAAAGGGTAATTCCAAGTTTGGTTGGATTGCCTGAGAGGAACTATCATCACTGTTGGCATTTGTGGAATTGCCCGAGTGAAAAAGTACACCGTTGGTGGGATAATAGCTGGGAAACCACCATAGGTGTGTCTTCTGTTGATGAGGGAAACATATTTTTTGTTTGAATATCCATTGTACTTAAATTTAGTGAGATTATTGTCTTATGTTTAAAAAACTGGGTGAATTGTCTTAATACTGCCTACTTTTTTTTAAAAAAACCTAGCAGTCTCCAAAACATTTAGAAATAAAATGTACAGTGTAATTTGTGGCCACAGAATTAGTTTAAGGTGGTAACTTGAAATTTTAAACATTGGAGATATGGATGAGTAGAGACTGTTACTGGGTCCCACTTTTTGTTCCAAACTTCATATATGCAGTAATTAAATACTAGAGCCTTTTGACTGTTCCAAAAGTTCATGCATTTCTTAACATGGAAAGAGTGTATCTCATAGTTCATCAAGGGATGAAAAAATCATCCATGTTAACCCACAAAATAGACCCAATTATACAGTACATTAATACTTCTTTTTTCTTCATTTGAATCTTTTGATCAGTTTCAATGGGTCAGATTTTGTAGCTAAAAGCAAAATAAATTTGTTTGAATAGCTCTTACTTTTCACAGTGTACGTTGCTGTTGTCGTGCTTTTAATGCTTCAGGGATACATGAGTAACCTCATTACAATTATGTTGAACAAGAGGTCCAAAGAATAACTAGTTGGTAGAATCCTGACTTTCTGGAAGCATCTTATTCTATTGTTCATACTGTGAGTGTTATGTGTGTGTGGGGGGGGGGGGGTGCAAGAAAAATTAATATGCAGATAGGATGATGGGGCTGTTGCCAACACACCTACAGAACCAGAAATTCCCTATCTTTTGTCTGTACTGACAAACAGCACCTTTCAGTGATTTCAGATAGGCACAATTCCTAGGCATAGCCAAGAGTTAAACCTTCTGCATGGATAGTATATGCATTGCTGCTGTGATACTTTATAGCAGGGGTCCCCAAACAAAGGCCTGTGGACCTGATGTGCCCCCCCCAGGTCATTTATCCACCCCACCCCAAATTTTAGACTTAGGGTCTAGACACAACAACAAGACACAACAGCAACAAAAACAACAACAATTCTAATAAACTTGTTTATCTCAGCCAAAGCAGGCTCAAATTTCCCATTGAAATACTGTAAGTTTGTGTTGGTTAAAATTGTTCTTCATTTTAAATATTGTTCTTTCATGTTTTTTTCCCCACTCCAAATAAGGTATGTCCAATGTGCTTAGGAATTCGTTCATGTTTTTTCAAACTATAGTCCAGCTTCCAGCAGTCTGGGGGACCGTGAACTGATCCTCTGCTTAAAAATTTTGAGGACCCCTGCTTATAGTATAGTATCTACTAAAGGCAGGGGAAGCTGTTACTATGGTTTTATCAATTGCCTATGATTTGAGACAAACAGCAAAACCTTTGCTAGCACAAAGTGGATTCCTTCAGAACATTTAGATTCTGATATGTTGATTCCAAATAAATCTTGATTCCTGGGTAATTTGTGTTCACATAGTGGACCCAGACTTTATGTAAGTAAATACAATGGTATATAGTCCACTGGAACTAGACATAAGCTTTGTGATTTGTTGTGCTTGAAGATTGTTTTATGCTGGAAGATTCTGCTGTTGTCATTGTCAAATGACCTAGGACTGAATTGGTGATATAAAAAGGAATCTCTTTAGAATTTGCTACAAAAAAAGTAGCAACCTCAAAATTAATAGCGTATTAGACAGCAGAGATTGGTCATATCTTTGAATGAATCTGTAATTTCTGTAATTGTAAATTTATATACAGATCTGCTGGTTTAGATAACCAGAATCTATCTATCTATCTATCTATCTATCTATCTATCTATCTATCCATCTATCCATCTATCCATCTATCCATCTATCCATCTATCCATCTATCCATCTATCCATCTATCCATCTATCCATCTATCCATCTATCCATCTATCCATCTATCCATCTATCCATCTATCCATCTATCCATCTATCCATCTATCCATCTATCCATCCATCCATCCATCCATCCATCCATCCATCTATCCATCTATCCATCTATCCATCTATCCATCTATCCATCTATCCATCTATCCATCTATCCATCTATCCATCTATCTATCTATCTATTCCTAAAATATATAGGAATAGAATTAAGCACAGGGAGGGCTTTTCTTGAAATGAGAATCTTAGAATAAACCCCAGTGATTTAGGATCACAAATTATTTTGGAATATGTTTTCATTGCTTCTGGGATTCTAAATGAAAAGAATTATATTGCAGGTATTTTTCACTTGTGTAGGAAACATGATATAATTATATATAGAAGCCTACTGTTATGAAGAAGTGTAAGAAAAATAGGAAGTAAAAAATTAAGAATGAACTGGAGGAAACTGTAGAAGAGAAAATTAATACAGATAGTAGGGCAACAGAAGGAATGAAAGAAAAGAGAAAGTGTGTGGGGAAATGTGTTTTGCAAGGTAAAAAAGGGCACGCAGGAACCAGCACAGAAGGGAGATTTTGATTTGAATGTTCCAAGTTATGACTCAGTTATAAGGGGGTTGGAAATAGATTATGAATTGAACAGTAAATGTGAATTGCACTAAATAAAAATTGTAGAGTGCTGGCTGAGATATAGAATATAACTAAATACAGTCTAAGCAGTGTGTAAGTTTCTTGTACAAAGACTATTAAAGATAGTATATATGTGCAAGAAGCAGGGCAACTTTCATTGCTTTATAAATCTTAAAGGGTAGAATTATTTTTCACAACCTGAATTATTTTTCTTCATGATCATTTCTGGTTTTGTAAAATATTTACATGTGGTATGTATTATCTGAGACAGAAACAAGACAAACTTTTCACAAATGGCATGGAGGAAAACAGTTAATGCGTATAGATAAAATTAGTGGTGTTACGGTACGTTTTTCTTTGTGGAGAGAAAATAATTATGACTTAGGAATTTATATAACATCCTTGCGTATCTTGGAACTACTGAAAGATATTTTAATAATTTTGTAGAAGGTTGTCCATCTCTGCTTCATAGAGCCATAACAAATTACTGGATCAGTGCATGACTTTCAATATTCCAATGTTTTGGGATCGTTCTATTTCAGTAAAACAGATTTTCTTTTTTAATACCTGGGATAGAATATTAAAATGCTTTTCATGAGGACAGAGTTGGGGGAATGTTCTTTATATGTACACTCAGTGTATATGAGAGAGAAATTCAACCAATCCATCAGCTATGGCTCAACTTTCTTTTAACCTTAAGCAGTCGAACAAAGAAAAGAGGAGGAGGGAAGCCTTTTCTCTCTCTCCTTCGTGCACATATGCTTTATACCTTTGGACTAGCAACTGGAAAATAATAATTGAGCATATTTGTTGCTTAAAATACAGAAAACGTCATCTTATGCAGTAAATATTGTGTGCTGCCATTTAGGAATTGAAAGTTAGTATATAAAGCTGGTTATCATTGTCTGCCTCTCTCTGAACATCTATGCACGGCTATCATTGAATGCCCTTCCTTCGCCCTGCTACAGGCATGCATGATCACATGACTCCCAGGGGACACTGTCCAGATATACTAGTGTCAGAACAAATTTGGGATTCAGCCAGCATCTGAATGGCCTGGCATGAGCTAGAAGTGCTCTGAATCAAACCTTATTTCATGTTACCCTAAACAATAGTTGCAGGCCTCTTGAGGAAGGTTAGGAAAGGATTCCTTAATTTCTTCCATGTCTATGTCAGATTCTCTGTGTTTCCTGTTACAAGACTACTTTCTACATTGATCCTGCTTAGAGAAACTCAATGGTGATCCTCCGCTTTAGCTAGAATATAATTTCCCCATGCTTTTAGTTTTCTCAGTGTTGCAATATACTGCACTGTTTCAAATCTGTGAGTACACATTTGCTTTACATTTCCATTGGGAATGATGTAGAAATCAAAAAGCAGGGTTTGTGTACATGTGTACATAATTATTTGTTCTATAGCATCTGAAGGGCACTGCAAATGAATATGGCATTGGAAGTGCAGAATAAAAGTGCTGGTATGTCAGTTTTTGATTCATTTTTCTTGCACTATAGGGAGCAATCTCATTGCCTTCTGTGTGGTACAAATTGCATATTTTTACCCATCTCGAAGATTTTTTTTTTTGTTGGAAGAAAATGTATGAAGCCATTTTGCAAGCATGGCACAACCTCCTTAAAGCTCCATGAGCTGCCAAATGAAGGATAATTGAAACTGTTTTGATCAACTAGAAAGCTAAAGCCTAAGTTATATGTTTAGAAATGAATGACATGGTCTTTCTGGGAAGTCTAGGTCATGCTTTAATGGTCCTCCAAACTTGCAGTCTTAAAAACTAGCATGTCAAAAAGCTCTAATAATAATAATAATAATAATAATAATAAACATATAATAATCTTTTATTTATACCCCGCCACCATAACCCATAGGAACTCAGGGTGGCTTACAAGCACATGTTGTTACATTGTATTTTACATTAAAACCAATAATTTCATGAGGAGGGCCATTGAGACTTAAGATCTTTTGCTAGCGTTTTCTGGTGATGCCATCCTAGAATACCAATGTCCCATTATTTTTATGGTCATGCATCAGGTTATTCCATGTATTTGGTTATAGCCAAGTACTTTGTGTATTGGTTAATCTCAACATTTGCACAGGATAGTTGACACCACATTTCTTTGTGTTACCACCTGTGTACAGACCTTTATTCTTTACATAAAATATTCTTTGTTAGCCATCCAGTCCACATTCACAAAGATATCTTGTATTTTTAGAGTTGATCATAAGTGAAAGGAAAACTGAAATGTGACTTGTTTTTCCTCGTATTCTCCAGTATATGAGCAGTATTCTTTTACTTATTGAAGGATAAGTAGAGACAGGAATGGCAGGATGCTTTGTGATGATTAGCAAGGAAGGGTAGACATCAGGCCTGCCTTAAAGGGCAAGAAATTATTTTATTTACTTGAAAGACCTTTGTTCTTACTTCACTTAGCTAAGTAGATGGCTGTTCAAATCTCTTTGGTAAATGAGCTTCTTGACTGCAGTCTTTAATTCTTTGGCTAAAGTCACTAGATCTAATTTTCAAGGGAATATTTTGAGTCTCTGTGAGGCTCGGGAGTAATACACAAGGATCTTAGCCAGCTTCATAGTCTGAACTTGAATTCAAATTTCATTTATATGAGCCTGTATTATTTTGTAGGTGCTCTGTGCAGCAAGAATGGCAAGTGATTTATTTTTCTTTAACACTGCGTATATTTCAGTAGTAGTCATTCTTGCTCTTCACAAAGTTTTCTACAGTATCACTTACTCCCTTCCTGAGGAGCACTTGTGTTACTGAAGTGAGGTTTGCAAGATTTTTTACTGTGTATTGATTTATACTGGCAGGTTTTAAGGATAAGAGTTCTGAGAAGCATAACCACAAGTTTACAAGAACATGTTGTGGATACTCTTAATTTGGAGATAAAAATGTTTATATACAAGAAAATGTTTGTTTGTACACACAGTGATTCTGAGCAGTGGAGAACTAGTGCTTAGAACAGCCACAAGGGCTTTCTTGAATTTCTAGGACATCCCTGAAGGTCTTTGCGTATCTTTTGCCTTATTGCTTTAGTAGTTGTCAAGCACCTGATCCATCCTAAATAATGTTTGTGTGAAAGTGATTCCAAAAGCCCATTGCAGTGACTTGGCAATCCCTGTGGGAGACCACAGATTTCAGGATGCATATAAGTACTGTCTTGTTTGAATTAATGATACTTATGATTGGGAGGAAAGAACCTACACCATGTTCTCAATTTGTACCCCATAATTCTGTGTATAGTGTTCATTTCATGACTTCTAATCCTTTATTTCTGAAACTGATCTTAGTATTACTAATTTTTAAATTCTAAAACCTATAGCATCTATCAATCCCAAGGGCTGTAACTTAGTGGTGGACTAACGAATCATTGGCACCTCTAAGTAGGCTTGGAAAGTTCACTTTCTGAAATTCTGGAGGGCTCCTGCCAGTCATTGAAAGCTAAATGGCCTAAGATGATTTCCTATGCTGCAGAGATTTTCGGAAGTAGCTCACAATATTTTTAATAAATAAAAGATATCAACATAAAATGTAAAATTAAACACACACCTAACTAGATAATATCGGTATTGACAGTAGGCGGCAATCTGTATCAGAAGCTATGCTATTCGGTTTGCTCGTAACTGCTTTAGGATTGGGGACTAGCAGCCATCACACCAGCTCTTCTTGATAGAAAGCAAGCTGCTACTTGGCATTGTGTCATCCAAATTAATAAGTGATACAGGTATTGAGGGTACTCCATGGACATTATCTGGAATATCTCTAGTGAATGAGTGAATTCCTGAACTAATTTGGAACCAAACTTTATAAAACTATTATTATTAATCTTAACAATAAAAGGGGTACTGAACACAGAACACATCAACTGAACATGGCTTCTTGTGTTAAGTGCACATTTGTTTATAGACCTTGTGATACTCTGCGTTTTCACAGCTTATTGCTGCCTTTAAAAAGTTAGTACTCTGATGCCTTCTAGAAGAGCCCTAATATCTCATCTTAATAGACTGCTTCTCTGCAGTTAAATAATTAGAACTGTAGGTCCCTTTGATCTTGAAACCTTGATCTGAACCCTTATTCTGCACATTAAACATGCTAAAGAAATGTGTATGGATGGTTTCCAGGAGACAAGATTGTGTCTTCTGAGGGATGCTAAACACTGGATGGGATAACTTTATCTGGGCTAGAGAAAGTTTGTTTTATACACTTTCCTTTTTTATTGATATGTGTTTTAAGTCTTTTCTTTCTTCTCTTTCCAGGGTAATCAGGAGCCAACAGCCACTCCTGACACAATGGTCCAGCCATTCACCACAATCCCATTCCCGCCTCCCCCACAGAATGGGATCCCCACAGAGTATGGGGTACCCCACTCTCAGGACTATGCAGGCCAGACCAGTGAGCACAATCTGACAATCTATGGAAGTACACAGGCGCATGGAGAACAGAACACAAGTACAGCAACCACACAGAATGGATCTCTTACGGTATGCACAACAAATGTAAAGTGGAGGAGTACAGTGGTCCTTATTTTGAAATTGTTTCCCTCATATTTGGCACTTGCATATGTTGAATGACATAGATATACTCTCTCGTGGTCGACATTATGCATACAATCAGAATGGTGTACATTTTCCATCCTAAGCTGCATTTTTATTTTTTCTTATTTCTTTTATAAAAGCTGTGACTGAAGAAGAGAGTGCTTCCCAGTGATTCCAAAAGTGATCTGAAAGACTGAGTTTAGAAAGATGATATTCACTAGGTGTTCTGCAATTAATTCATATTATTTTATCTGCAAATAATTTTCTTGTCTACTAGTTTCTTTTGTTTCTCCAGTGCACCTCAGTGTTGTCCCACCACTAAATAGACCCAGCTTCCTTGAAAACTATGTTCCCTCCCATGTACAGCTCAGTGAGAAAGGAATGAGAGCAACCTGAACCAGACAAGGCATTTGTTTAACTGAGTCTGGCATTATGAGATCCTGGTGCACCATCATCTGAGATGCACATGGATGTCTGCAAACCCTGTCTGCTCTTTATCTGATGTGTGTCATCCTTGCTTACCTACAGTGGGAAGGAGAAATGGAGGTATGAGGAGAAGAATCCAAGTCACAGCAGGGAACACAGGGAAGCCAGAAGGTGCCTTCACACATTGAAAAGTGTCATTAAATATGCTACAAAAGCCTAAAACCCTTTTGGGTAGTTCACCTGACTCTATCCCAGAAGTAAAAGAATGAAGCCACCCAACCCATCAGTTTTGGAGACCTGTTCCTTTTCTAAATGAGGAGGATCATATAGATTCTTGAAAAGTTGGCATCATACAATTTCTTATTTATTTATTTTAAATATATTTTTGTTCCATCTTATAAGACTGTGTAATTTTATTTTGAATATAGACCCATGAAATAGATGAGAAACAGTGCCTGGCCCAAGTCACTCAGGATGTTTTTGCAGTTGAGTGAAGATTTGAACCTAGGCCTTCCTGGCCATAGTCCAAAACTGTAACCACTACTAGAGACATATTATGTTGATGATTAAGGCCATACTGTCGTCAAGGGCTGTGATGGAGTTGAAAAATAGTGACAGACAGGACCGTAGCCCGGGGGGGGGGGGGGTTAAGGGTTCTAACCCCCTTGAAAAGTTTACTCAAGAATTTTAACTGGTTAACTAAGTTATGAGTAAACCAGGTTTCTTTTTTAACCTGACACATTTCAGGGCAGGGTTAAACTTTTAAACCCGCCCCTCCCCCCCGCTACAGCCCTAGTGACATATAAGGTTTTTTTTGTGCCAGTCACTTATCTTGTTGGCATCATTCAGACTGGGCAACTTGCCTGCAGATTACCCTACCAAAATCTTTATCCACGCATTAAGCCACTTGTTAAGACTTAACTTCCTAATAAAGTGTGCTATGGTAGTAAACTTGGGTGCACATGATGGATTTAATCTTTTAATGCGTTTGGTTTTCTTGTAGTCTGATTAGCTAACCTCAGTCTTTTTTATCCTCATAAATTCTGCATGAGCGCAGTGGCTTGAATGGATGAAGTTCATCGAATTGCCATTTCAAGTGTAAGAGATGCTTAGGATGGGGTAGTATTTGCAAACAGACAAGTGCGAGAATAGTCTTACCTCACAAGGCTGTGGTTACCTATTGATGCCACAACATACCATTAACACATAATAAGGTGTAGTATTTTAAGAAAAAAATTGAGATAACTTGACTACAAACTTCTGTAAGACACTGAACTAGGAGGCATATAACCCTGAGCCTTGAATCTCCAGTTGGAAGTGAAATCCAGATGCTTCAAAAACAGGACAAAGCATTCTTAGTAACTGTAAGAAAGAATGCTTAATAAGTATAAAACTTGAACAATCTATTCTTAAGTTGGGAAGTGCCAACTTAGATATTTTGCATGGAGAGGTATGGTGTTTACAGTATGACAATAAAACAGATGAAAAATATGGGGAATGAATCCGAATTTCCTCTGTACCAAATTGCCTATATGCATTTGTGCTGGTCTTTGCTTTGCCCAGACTTGTTTTACTTAATAAAACAGGCAGTGATAAATAATTTGAGTCCTGACTTTAGCGCCAGCTGCTGCCAAGCCTCCTGGTCCTCTTCCATATTAGGAGCCATCTTCAGTGTACTGCATGTCATTAGCCAAATCAACTAAGAGAAGTTATGTTGAGAGCAGGAATTGCAAGTTACAAATTATAACTTGCAATTCCTGCAAGATTGAGATGGCCAGAATAGCTACCTAAAAAAAAGCATGACAGTTCCACTTGTATTTTGGTGACACAATGGGAGTGAACTTGCTCCCATGAAAAGCACATGGAATTACTGAGGGAAATTGTAGAGATAATGATACAAAATGAAAACAACTTTTTATATATACATTCAAGATG
This sequence comes from Anolis sagrei, assembly GCF_037176765.1. Taxonomy (NCBI): domain Eukaryota; kingdom Metazoa; phylum Chordata; class Lepidosauria; order Squamata; family Anolidae; genus Anolis; species Anolis sagrei. The sequence goes on from NC_090025.1 coordinate 166,976,627, forward strand.
TAATCTTATTCCATTCTGGAACTCAGATTTACACTCAGATTCTGGAGTGTGATTTTTTTTTAATTGCTAGGTTTTTTAGGATGAACTTCTTTTCTCTGCCTTTGTAATTAGTCCTTTTGTTTTTTTCCAGCTGACTGCAACCATTCTGTATTCATTCTTACTATATTATCCATTCCTCTGCTTCTTACATTTACACTCACCCTAACAAAATGAATGTCCCTTCTCCTCCTCGTGAGTGTGAGAAGTGCCCTTCTCCCAAAGTAAAGCTGGGGGAATTATCTTGGATTTGTTTTCCAGCTTGGAGCACATAGAGCATCTCAAAAATCAAGTCCCACTATGGAGCTGATCTTCTCACCTCATCAGTTTAAAATGGAATAGATGCAGGATTATCTCTGTCATCATGCTGTGCTGTATAAGCACCACATGACAGTGAAGACAACCCAAAACTCCTTGAAATGACACCATTTGCTTTAGCTATGATAGCTAAATTTGTGAACTTCTTTCTGGTTCCTTTTTTGAGATTTTATTCACCACTTTTCTGTTTTCACTTTCTCCTTTCTGCAGTCTTTTCTTTCCCAGTCTCATTTTCATTTTTCATCTGTCTTGCTCCAAAACTTAATCTTATATATACCTACAAGATAACATTCTAGTTTACCTTAATTAATCCATAATAAGATTCTGTGTTCTGGTTTCATAGTGTTTCATGTGTTACATTGCTCAATGCATTCTGTGACAGTGTGGAGGAAATTACCATTTTATCACCCTTTCATAATATTTACATGAAAAGCTAATTAAGATGAAATATGCATAGTTGCAATAATTTAAGTGGTATTCATTATGCATAGATCGTAGTACATGAAAAACAAAGGAGATCTCACGTACTTTGAAGAGGACAATTAAAATGACATGTTCATGTTGTTTTTTAATGACAGATTTTACTGTTTTATTTCTTATAATTTCTGGTTATGTAATGTTGCATATGTAAACTAACTGGGTAGGGCAACAATGCTTATAGTATGTTCCTAAAGAGAGTTGCATTCCTTGTCACCCTTCAATCTCTAACACACGGACCACTTTGACTAGGGACCATTCTTCAACATTACTATCAAAAGGGTTACGAATCAGATTTAGGTCAACTTTAGATTCGGTTTGGTTGTTTGGGGTGCTGATTAAAAAAAAACGCATTGGACAGACCAAATCAGGTCTAGTTTCTGATACAGAACATATGCCATCCAGTAGTCGCCATCTGCTCACCCACAGAAAACCATATTTAATAATCGAGAGCTGATGTGGTCTATCCAATATAATTTTCTGAATCAGCACCCCAAATAACCTCAGGAATAGGCCTAAAAAATGAAGACACCAAGAAAGCATTTTTTTGGGTTGTACTGTTATTATCCATGGATTTTGTTAACACTTTTTTTTTTTAAAAAAAGAAGGGGAGGCGGCTGAGGTTGAAAAAGATACAAAAAGTGGACTGCAAGACCCAAGAAACTGTCAGTAATGGGTTCAACAACAACAACAACTTGGGGTGACTAAACAGGGTCTTACAAAGAGCTGCTTTCCCCTTACAACCGATGTGTTGCAATAGGAGCTACTAGGCCTGGGTAACAACGGAAAAATTTGTTTCTAAAATCGATTTGTATTTGGGGTTTTTTTTTGTTTCGATTTTTAAAATAATTACAAAATTTTCCTTTTAAAAAGTTTGATATTTACGAAATTTCGTAAATGTGAAAAAAATTACAAAACATTAACGAATTGATTTCCGAAACAATAACGAATCGATTCGTTAATGGCGGACGCGACCGCGAAATACGCTAAAAAACCTCCAAAAACTTCTGAAGCTTCCCTCTCCCTCTGTTGTTGACTGTTGGTGTGATATTATAATTTTTTTCACTAATTAAACAAAAAACTTGCCCCAGACATGCGGAAATAATAACGAAACGACCTCAGAACAATAACGAAACGAATACAATAACGAAATACGAAGCATTTACAAAACGTGTTTAAAAATTCGTTTTTTTAAAAAATTGCTCCAGAATGGTTCGTTATCGTTTTGTAATTGGAAAAATTAACGAATTATTAACGAATTACGAATTAACGAAACGAAACCGCCCAGCCCTAGGAGCTACTAATATTATTATTATTATTATTATTATTATTATTATTAATTACTTTGGGGGACTAAACAGGGTCTTACAAAGGGCTGCTTTCACATTACAATTTTGTGTTTGGCAATGGGAGCTAACAACAACAACTTTGGGAGAGACTCCTCTCTCTCGCTCTCCTCCAATGGCTTTGAGGAAGACGCGAGAGAGCAAGGGCAACGGTGCTGGCTTCCTTCCTTTCTTCTCTCCCTCTTGTTCTCTCTTTCACTCTCCTTCAACGGCACCGGGAAAGCCGCGAGAAGGCGAGGGCAATGGCCCTCCCTCCCTTCTCTTTCTCTCCTTCTCTCTCTCGCTATCCTCCAATAAGGAACACATCCCTGGCTGTGGACCTTATTTTAGGTCTTGCGGTTCAGTAGTGGGTTGGGAACCACTGCTCTTACCAAGATAACAGTGCTTTCTGTGACTCATTTAAACCTAATATTTTTAAGAGGGCGGTATTGAAGTAATATCTACAAACTAGAAGCAGATTTTGTACAAGTCATTATTGATGTTTGTTTCCCAGCTTTTGAACTATCTTCCTATACTACATTTTCTTGATTGGAGACCTTTTTATCCCAACAAGCGTAGGGGCTCCAATACACAAGGAAAGGGCTTCTCTTAGTGTGCGGTATTACGTACTATGCTGTTTAATGAATATGTTCTAAATTGTTTTTAATTTTATAGAAATTTTTCAAAACAATTCTATGTGTTCTTATCTATATATGTTTTACATAAATTTTCTTTTACTATATGAGCTGCCTTGAGTCCAAGCTTTGAATGAAATGTGGGGTTGAAATAAATGATTAATTAAATAATATTAATTAAGATTATAATTCATACTGTTTTGACCATCAGTATGGAAAATGTCATAGTCGCTTTATGTCCACTGAGTTGGGAAAAATCCTTTTTCAAACTTCATAATTGCTCCTATGAGCAAAATAACTGTTAAATGTCTGGCAAGTTTTAATTTTCTGGCAAAATTTGAGGGACAAACGAAAGATGTGATACTTAATGGATTCTGAAGTCTAGAGCCTTGTGCTTGAACTGCTACTTGGTTTTGAAATCCGACAATCTATTCATCTAAAGAGATCCTTTTTATATAAACTTGGGCAGCACCAAAAATCGTGAGGGACTTAGCTTGGCTTTCCTCAGTTCATTCTTCTATCCCTTGGTACAGAGTTGAAGCGTAGATGTAATGTTTCCTCAACGTTCCTTTTCTTTCGTGCTGTTTTGCAGGTGCCATGTTAACACCCAGTTTTAATTTTTTTTTTTTTTTTGTGAGTAATTTTGCTTTAAACAGATCTTCAGCCTTAACTGACCAGTGATATGCAGCTTGGTGTGATGTTGTTAATATGTAATATGTGTTTAAATGTTTTTATTGTTAGTATTTTAAAAATTGTGTGTATTTGGAGATTTTTTTAAAAATCCCCCCCCCCCCCCCCCCAATATTGTTTTAATATTGTAAATCGATTTGAAACCCACTTGGGAGAAAAACAGGATTTAATAAACACATGCTTTCCAAGCAGAAGAAAGATATTCATCCTTCTTTTTTTTGCCACCATGTTCATGTAGATAAAATAGATGTCCTCTAACTCCTACTAATGTGTTGTGTCTATTTTTTTTGTACAATTCAGAATTGATTTGTACATCATAAGACATTTTAATGGCTGTTGGAAAACCTGAAACAAAAAGGTATTTTTCTGCACCATCTGTTCTATGTATCGGGAGTCCCCCTTGATACAGTAGTATCCATCACAGACTTAGGTCTGACATTTGGCTGGCAATATCCCAGTAGCTGAAGCAAGAAGTATGGAAGACTCCTTTGGAGGGGGTGTCCCTCCTTTATGGCTTTGTTCTTCTCCTCTTCTAGTTTCTACACTATCGTGTATAAAGATTTTTGAAAATTGTGTTTTGTTGTAATCATAGCTTACATTGTCTTTTAAATCATATGTACTTTTGGTTCATAAAAACTAATTGTTTCAAATTTTGCTTTGCAAACCATAGTTTCAGATTATGGTTTGGTGACAACCTTGGTCTCCTCAGACCCTATTTAACTCAGTTCAAATACAGTAGAATGCTATTTTCTAGCAAACCATAGAGGAGAGAAGTCAGTGCAAGCTTCAGTACAGTTGAAAGATTGTCTTTTGACTTGAACTGTTGCTTTAATGGGGTAAAACATTTGCTGGCTTGCAGTAGAATTCTTTCTGTTCCTGACTTTTTAACTCTATTATGTGACAATTTCCTTTTTAATAATCTCTCCACCTTCAACTGTCTATGACTGAAATTCCTCAATTAAGCTGATTTATGTATGCCCATATAATTTGACAGATATGATCTCAGGAGTGCAAGAACTGGCAAGGGCTGAGATAAGAGATGGCAGTGTTTGAAGCAGACTCCTGCAGATTTGTTAAGATTATGAATTGTACAGATGTTTTGAAAACACCTGAGCCACGTCATCCGTGACTGTGTTGCTTGTTATTTTTTTTTTAAAAGCGTCAGTTGCTCTTCTATGATGCTTTATCTTTTGAGTGGCAAGTTTAGCAATTAAAAAAACAACTTAACTATGCATACATATTTTGTGTGGATGTATTTTGTCCACTCTTCAGAATGTCTGTCTCAGTCCTGACCAGGTTGCAAGGGATGTTAGCTCTCAATGTCCTGACTAATAAATCCCAATTATGTCAAATTGTGTGAAGGAACGATGATGTATAAGAGGTATAATATAACAGAGGGGGCTTGATATGCCAAATTTAATTGGTGATCTACAATGACATTTCAAACAGGCTCTAGGCTACAGTGAACTTAACTAGCTTTTGCTTCCCTCAGCTTTCTCCTTGTGTCTTTTCTATTTTGTACCTTATGTTGCATCTGAAGTAAAGGTAAAAGCAAGGGGAAAGTTAGCATCATGTAAAGCATAAAGAATCTCTCATGCCAGCATCACAAATGAATGGAATTACAGTAAAAAAAAACTGTGAGAACAAATGGCACCTGTTTTTCTTATTATGCACCTTTAGGTGTGAGTAGTCCCATTAAAAAAAAAAACAACCTTCTGCAGCCACACTTTCTGTTTAAGCTCTTTATAAATCAAGCCAAGCATCAAAGAGGTAGTGGTAAAGGTGAGGCAATTTGTGACTGATACAAATACTTTTGCCTGCATTTTCAGTGCTGTCATTTAGTACATCATTACTCAATGCCTCTAAGGCAGGATTCCTAGGAACTGCACAGCTTGAGTACATCAGTGAGAGAAGAAATCCCTTTTTCACCATCTAAGTGTTTCCATTCTATTCTGGCCTTTTAGCCATTGCTTAATTGAGCTCTTCCGGGGCTCAAACTTAGATGGAATTCACTGCCTTTGAAGCCTTTGCTGCATGGAGTAGTTGTGGATGGTGACGAAAAAAACACTTAGCGTATATTCACAACCACTCTTATTCTTTATGCTTTGTATGTGCTGCATGTATAACATAGTTTTTTTAAATTTGCTTACTCATTCTTCAAGGCACGAAACAAATGCCTTCCTGTTCAGAGATGTCCTTTGGTCAGTGACGTAGCAGTTCTTCAGATAACTTGTTTCAGGGATTTTCTCTTTAGAAAGTTTTAATAGCTTTTCTCTTTTAAAGATGGAACCATTGTTCTCAAGGTTCAATATAGCAAGGTCTTGTCTTTTGTTTTTCATAATGCACTCCCCTTCTTATTTACCTGCAGTTCAGAAGATATATTTTATAAGTGCAATGGGAAATTTCCTACTTTAAGCAAGCATGCTGATTATCTGATAATGCTTTTAGGAAAAGTATATTGTGACCTTTTGCCTTCATTGTTTAAAGCAGGCCTGTCTCAACTGTTCTTATTTGTGGTGGAAATGAGGGGTGTTGCCTTTTTTGTCCATTCTAGTTCTTTAAGGCATACATTCCTCCACTAAACATAAAGATCAGGAATGTTTTGATTGTATATATTTCCTTCGCACACACTTCTCTTAATTCATGGGTGTGATTTGGAGCTATAAACCACAGTTTCTGGCTTCCATATTGTTATCTGGAACTCATAGTTTGCAGTTGATGTCAAGTGATTTTCAGTATCAGATAATCTTGTTTCTAATTTTTACTGTACACAAATACTGACTGGTGGAAGTAGCAGTAGCCTATCTTCATTACAGCATTGCTGTATTCCCCTATAAGGATAATTGACTGCTATTGGGCATACATCCCAAAATGGGGATGGGGAGGCTGTGTTGCAGTCATTTTTCTTGGATGCTGTACTGCTTCAGGAAAACTGTGTCATCAACTTCAGTTAATTATTGCAGTTTAAGATCATCCTCCCAATAATGCATATCTGAAGAACAGTGCCGATGAGATTATGACCATGTTTAACATCTTCTGCTGTGTTATTAGAAGAATTTGTTTATTAGAAATACTGACAGCATCAAGTTTTCTGGTTTGCTGTGCTTACCTATAAATGGGACTTCTCTGCAAGTGCATCAGTCAGCCCACAACTATTCACAGTAGCAAAAATGATAGAAAAAGATTCTTCCATATGAGCAGACAAACTCCTTATGCTTGGTGTATTGTTGATTGCTAGTATTGTAGATTGCTGATCTTGCTGACCCTCCAAACAAAAACAATGAAACAACCACCTAATAGTGAAAAAGAAGTGTCCAGATACCCACTTCCAGTTTTGCAAAAGTACTATTTTAAAACTTAAAAGGTAGACAAAGCCTGCACTTTGCTTAAAAGGAGAACTGTCAATTCTGAAGACTTCCAGGAGCTATGAGTCTTTTTTTCTGCCAATTTTTTCCCCCAGCAGGGATGAGGAGGCCTGAAACGGGGTCTGGGACGGTACAGTTTCCACCCATGTTTCTCAGAGTGCATTATTTCACCTGCACATCATCAGTTTTCAGTCACCAGAGATGTCTGCTTATGAGCCAAGGGTGCTGGCACTGCTTAGCTTTGGGTTTTGAAGGAAGCATATCTACATTATTTAGAGATGTAGGGTAAACTGCTTAGGTAGCTGTAGGCAACTTTGCAGTGAAGTTTCCCCCCCATAGGCAGATGCTGCTACCAGGGAGCATTGTCCAAGCTAGATATCCAACTGCAAGATTGTCACCATATCATCATGACTGCTGCTCATTTGGACAGTTTTTAAAAGTGTTGATTGTGAAATCTCTAAGCAGACCATGAAAGTATAAATGGGGTGTGATCTCACAAGTCTTCTCTTGTAGTTCCTGGAGATAGGATCATTCTAACTATAATTGTGTTTGAACTAAGATGATCCAGGAGCGGGGAGGGGACACAATTTGAATATACAATAGTTCCTGGTTGGTTTCATTGCTCCTGCTGCAGGAGGAGCCAATTAGGTGCAAATACCCAATGGTCATCAGTTCACAGACACTGCGCCAACATTCTCTAGATGTGTTATATTTTATAGATGAATACATTCAGTGTGAGTCTTAAGTATTATGCATTAGCCATTTCTTCTTCTGTGCTTCTCTTTCTACCCACATCTTCCTCTTTCCTTTGGCATCCAACTCTTGGCAACATATTCTAAAATCTGAGATCTAAGGCTGACTTGCAAAATAAAGTGGCAGAGCCAAAAGCCCCTCCAGTATAACTTCAATTTGATCTTGGCTTGGGGATGAGGACAGAGACATCTGAGGATACTCAGTTTTACTTCCCCTTTCCAGCCTGTAAACATACTATTCCCGTTGTGCATCTATGGAGGTGTCCCACAGCAACAACAACAACAGTAATGATGATGATGATGATAGTTTAAATTTCTTACTCGCCTCTCCTCATGGCTCATTGAAGCTAAGAGGGAACAGCCTTCTAACCACAGACATTTTTCCTGGGGTTGAATTGGAGAGGTAAGTGTATTCCCCAATACTCACCTCTCCAGTCGTACAATGTCCCTCCAGGGAATAGGGCACAGTGTGTTAAAGGATAGGATATGTGGCAGTTCAGGGAAAGGGCTTCATGTTCCAAAGAGGCTCTGATGCCTCCTGATACAAGGGTTGTACAAGTATGCTCTTAGATGTTGGCCTAAATATTATGAACACAGTGTAATGTAACCGAGTCGGCATTTTCCCACTGGATATATTCTGAAGATAAATACATATCCATGCAAAGTCTGATTAGCATTATGCAACCTTGAAAAAAAAAGGAAGAGTAGCTCATAATGAGGCACTTCAGGCAAGAAGCCAGAAAAAGCTAAAACCTAGTAGGGAAAGATATGTTGCTTTTGAAATATAGGCATTTAGAAGTTACAGGTGAAACTAGTTTCTACTGTTAGCTACCATATAGATTTAATTCAAAAGATCAAAAGGATACCACCATATTATATTTCCATTCTTTATTATATTGTGCTAATCAGCTGTGTACTGAATAATCCCCAAAGAGAAATAAGGACTCCATTTTTATAGTAAAATGACAGTATTTTATAGTAATTCTCGTGACTTCTTAGAGTGTGATCTATTTTGACAGTTGTAATATGGCCTTCAAGTCAACCATAAGCTCTTCAAAAGTTCAGAAATGAAAATAACCTATGATAATAATGGTTCTATCCTGCTCTACTTGCAGCCTTGACTGTTGTTTAGAATTTCTAAAGGAGTGAAACATACATAGGAAACATGGAAGAGAGATGTGCTTCTGTTTTCTGTATTTCTAACATTTATACATTTCAATAAATAAGACTTCAAAGAGGAACCTGTTCTGCAGTAAAAGCTTAAATTTATTAAAGTATCAGTTTCTGCTGTCTGCAAGCTCACTTAAGGACTAATTATTCAAAAACGTCATACAACCTTAGTAACAGCACAAGTGTAAGTTCCCATACTTTTGTATTTCCATTCATTTCTGTGGAACCTTTTCAAAACCTGTTTTTATTCATTCATTTTTTAAAACTCTTAACTGTTAGACTGCTATGGGTATTTATTTATTTACAGTATGTATGTACCTCTTTCCTCACCTGGAGGGACTCTTTCAACTTGTAAAGTTGAAAGAGACCATAAAGACCATCCAGTTCAACCCCCTGCCATGCATGGACACAGAGTCAAACTATCCCCAACAGATGGCCCTTCAGCCTATTTAAAAGCTTCCAGAGAAGGAAACTCCACCACACTCAGAGGCAGCATATTCCACTGCCAAACAGCTCTTACCATCAGGACGTTGGTATTTTTTACTCAAAGGTGGTTTCCCAAATTTATAATAAATACTGTGGGATGCTTTACTATTTCCTTCCTCTGAAATATAGCCTGCAGCACCAGATCTGCCTTGGATACCTTAGCATATACATATTAGAAATGAGATTATGAAGGTTCTTGAGGAAATTCTGAGTGAACAGATTAAGCATTGCATTCTTCTTTTTGTGGAATGAACAGTAAAGACAAGGGGTGCTCCATATAGAGTCACATACTGCACTGATTGTGAGGAGGAGCTACTCAGTAACTGGGCTAAGTAGTGGAGGAACAGGCACACCTCTGGCAGCTATTCATGCCGCCTGGGGGAGGCATGTTACATTAAGAACCACTAATTTAGATGTGCTCCCAGTTTCTCCCTCTCTCTGCACCATTTGTGATCAAGAGTGAGAAATACGGGCAGCATAGCATGTCCAAGGCCATCTGGAAAGCTGCGTCATCTTGCCAATTTCACCATCTGTTGTAAGAAGCTCAGAATTTGGAAATTTACATGAGCTGCACTCCAGAATGAATAGAAACAGTTTGAGGGGAAAGAAACCTTGGACCTAGGGAATTAAAATGATATCCATGGCTTGTTGAGGAGACTGTTTTCTAGTCATTGTCTCCACAGATGATGGATACCATTGGTTCTGTCCTACTTGGACATTTTCACCCTGGGGAGTAGAGGGTTCTAACGAAGTCATAAAAACAAAACTACCAAACAGTGTAGTGTGATTTAATGACAAGCCAGCCGCATTGATCCTGCCCTCAGGGTGCACCATCCATTTGTTTTGAGATAATGTTGTCAGTGCAGCTATAAACAGTATTTTTGTGATGTGATCAGGTGTACCTTTGTCAGGAAACTCACGTAAGTCTAATAGTTGGAGCTGATTGAAAATGATTCCAGACTGAATGGTATTAGTTTATCCCAGCTGTTTGCTGTCTTGTTTTGCATTGTGTGGCTGCAGATGTTCAGACTGAGTTTGGGTTGCATTCATTCCCTGATTGAAGCAAAGTTGAAAGATGCTTTTGCTTTGCTCAGCATGTTGCCTGATGAATGCTTGCTGCTAATGTGCCTTTGTTTGTCCTGAAAAGCTTATATGCAAGCCCAAGGTCATGTCTAGGAGAAAGAAAGTAGCTGACAAGAACTTAGTGGTGCTGCTTTCTAAGAGTGACTATAAAATTCTCTTATTATCTCTTTTAAAATTTTGATAGATCTTACTGTCCAGATGGTACACTTAGCTTAAGTCACGTGATGGGGTCATATTGCTGTTTCAGTGAATTTTAAATTTCTGAAATGCATAAAATGTATTGGTGTATCAAATTGTCTGGGTCTGACCTGTACCCTTTCTTTCATAATTAGGTTCTTAAATTAGATGTTGGCTCTTAGAATGTCAAATGATGGGAAATGTTGAATTTTCATCCCAATATTACATTGCTGTCCCACTATTCCACTGATGACACATTTAGTTGTTCATTTTTTACCTTTATGTCAGTTCTGTGAGGTATGTTTAGCTGAGAAATACTTTAAAATTACTTTTTTAAAAAAAGTACAGTTTCCAGAATCTCCCAGCCAGCATGTGGAATGAGGTTCTGGAAATCTAGATGTTACTTCTATAGGCTATGAAAACCATTGGAAGCTGTTCAGTTGGATAGTACCCTTTAGAGTCCTAAATGCTGAAATAATATTTCTGTCAGATAAACACGAATAATTGAGTCTTGAAATATTTTGACACCTGACTATTTCACTAGTTTTAGCAGACTTCAAGAAAAAATAACAAAAGATGGACAGGCCAACAAATATTTCATTGTTTGTTTGGGTTTTTTTGTGATGTAATTGAGGTAAAACCTGATTTGATTACTATTGATTTCACTTTGCTCCTGCCTGCACTCATCAGTCAGTGAACATGTCTTCCAGATTCCTCTAGAAATGGGTTCCCTAATGCTTGGGGTTAACTATGTCATAACAAGGTTTACACAAACCTGGTAGAGAGATTCAGATGAAGATTAAATAAGGTTTTTTTTTATCTCTATCTATATTTAGATCCTTTCAAGCTTTTTAGGGGCCCATGTCACCTGTAATGCATACTATGTTTAGAGAGAGTACCTACATGGGGATGTGAGATTCAGTATTGTTACCTAATAGTTCCTTTGGGTGTTTTTGTTCCATTCTTGAATAGTTTACATTAGATAAGTAAGAATAATATGAAATAATAGAAATAGTAGACTTCTTCTTTCTTTGGCTCACAGGGCAGTTTCTTTTGATGGCCTTTGTGAAGGGAGGAAGTCTCTAATCCAAGTTTAATTAAGCAACAGTAAGGAAAGAAGTTATTGTGGCAATGCACTTTGCTGGCATCCTCTTTCTCTGGTGTACAAAGAAAAGAAACAGTGGTGAAAATATAAAATTGGAGAGTCCTTTGTAATGCATAGTGCTACTCTTTAGTGAAATGTAGACTTGCATACATAGGTTTCTAGTTTATTTGGCATAGAATTATTGGTTCCTTTATGCTTCCTTATTATTGCACCCTCCCTCCTAATACATTTATTCTTGTACCACAGGGCTCTGTATAAGCATGACTTCATTTCCATTAAAGAAATTAGAATCTCACATTAATAAGAGCTAAAACCTCCTTTGAAGGATCAATAGAAATTTTGAAATGTTGACATCAGAATTGATTGATGAGTGATGCATTAGAATTGGTGATGAGCATATGTTGGTACCAGTATAAGAAATGGAGCATCTTACAAACTGTATATAGAGACAGATCAGAGAGGAGTGAAAAAGTTGTCAGTGTCATGTTCTCCTAATTTAGTACTGCTCAAAATGGCCTCCTGAGGAGTGATGTGAGTCTACGAGCTATCAGATGCTGTTCCACAGTGAGTTTACAGGTAGTTGTGTTAGTGCAATAATAATATGATTAAAACCTTGTTCTTGGCCTCCTTGCATCCCATAGGTCAAATATAAATATACGATGCTATGCTATAAATAGCATGGTAGATTAGAGGGGGGCAGGGGGGATCAGATCCACTACATAAGATAGGATGAGAATCATTATCTTAACTGATAGTAAGTAAATAAGAATAATAATTGTCCACCCTGTCAGGAACTGTGGCAGTAAGGAGATGTGGTAATGTCAGCTGCTGTTGCTTTTTGAACTCAAAAGGATAATAGAAACAGAAGCTTATTCCACTACTGATATACTGTTACATAAGAAACTTTAAAAGTAGTATAAAATGCTGAGTGTAGTTCGTTGCTGCTATTATATGTCTTAACATTTATTGTTGGCACACGTTTAAGTTGGTATGCCATTAGAATAATAAGTCTAAGATGGTACAACTGAAATGTGTACCTCTAGAAAAATAGAAGTTAAAAGTAAAAACATAAATCCTGCAGTAAATGTGTTGGCACCGTTCTTTGCATTGTATTTGGGTCCATTTGAATCTGCACCAAAATTACATTGGTGTATTTAAACCTGTTTTATCAAGATCCTTTTACTCCTCCTCCTACATTTTTTCCAGAAACAAAGGATTCTTTGTTGTTTTACTTTGCTTGTTTCTATCCACTCTTATTCTAAGATTATTAGATGTGAAATCAGTACGGGTGGCATAAAACCTGAGACACAGATGAATCTTGGCTGGATTTTTTAATGATTTATTCTTTGCTTTTTAAAAATCTCATTGCAGCAGACAGAAGGAGGGGCACAGACAGACGGCCAGCAGTCACAGACACAAAGCAGTGAGAATACAGAGAGCAAATCTACTCCAAAGCGGCTGCATGTCTCCAACATACCCTTCCGCTTTCGGGATCCTGACCTCCGGCAGATGTTTGGGGTATGATAATAATATTTTTGAAGGAGCAACATGTCTGTTTATGTTTTTATTTTATTTTTATAGTCTATTCCATATGCATATGCAAAGCATTACATCCTTCTAAAGGACCCAGACATAGAGAACCCAAAGGCACTACCCTGTGACTTGTATGTCTCAGTGATGACTTTTTGGGGGTTATAGGCCTTTCTCACTCTATAATCAAACAGAAAATAAAACAATGTGTATGTTCTTCAGAAGCATTCATTTGACAAATAGCAATTGCCTGGGTAGACACTTTATTCTTTTTAACTTAGGGTTACTATTTATTTTTCTTGTATTCAAATATGAGTGTAGATGCTGACAGCATGTCACTGTAAGTTGATGTTATTTAATGTTTCTTTGTGAAGAATTTATCATTTAATAATCCAGGTTCTTAAGTTTTGGCTTGCCCTTTCCCCATCATTCAGTTGGGGGGAGGTTTCAATTGACAAGGCCTTTTAACCATTCCTGTTTTAAACTTCCTTCAGAAATTTACGATTATTGTCTAAAGTAGTGTTTCTCAAACTGATCTTCTCCAGGTGTTTTGGACTCTAGCTCCCAGAAGTCCTTACCAGCTGTTAGGAATTGTGTGAGGTGAAGTCCAAAACATTAGGAGGAGCGCAGTCTAAACAAAACAAGTAGAAAGCACAGTTACAAACAGATTTTTTAAGTTTGTGATGAAACATGCCTTCATGAAATACTGAGGGCATTATTAATTGCATAAGGAGGTATTTGAATTGCCAAAATAATTCTGAGAAAGCTCTTCATCCAAGGTTCTTGGTGCAAATTAGAAATTATATCATAATTAGATGTGTATTCTCATGATTAAAAAAACCATTCTGAAATCAAGAATATTGGTGGACTTTGTTTTACAAAGTTCACAAAATTTTGGGATAATTGTTTTTTGCATATTCATTGTATATTCATTACATATAATTGTATTGCTTTTAAAATTATATACCACTAACTTTTTGAAACTTTTTAAATGTATGGAACATATTAGAGCTGGATTTTTTGGGGGTGCACTAACATTAATAGAATAGAATAGAATAACTATTGTCATTGTACGTTGTACAGTGAAATTAAATGCTTTCTCTAGTACACACCACAAAACAACACATCCACCCCTCCACACTCCCACCACCACTGCACAGCCCCCAATGCCACATCAATGCAAATCCATGGAGTTCAACATAGCCACAGCTCTAGGATAAAAGATGTCTTCCAGTCTGTTGGTCCTTCCCTTTGTCATCTTGCAGATGGTAATAATTTAAAAAAAAAGAATATGCTGGGTGAGATAGATCCCCAAGAATGCTCTGAGCTTTCTTAAGACTACAAGGCTTATAAAGTTCTTCAAAAGAGGGGAAAGGGCAACCAATAATTCTCTGTGCAGAGGTGGTGACCCTTTGGAGTGCCTTCCTATCTGCCAATCTGCAGTTACCAAACCATGCGCAGATGCAGTAGGCTAGGACTCCAAGTTTGAAAAAGTGGAAAGTAGCGTCATCACAAGTATTTAAATACCATCTTCTGGCATCTTGCTTTCCTGCTCATCTCATTGATTATTGTTTGTTGGATGGGTCCATGATTCCTGTCTGGGCAGGGTGATACTTCTGGGATAGCTGTATGTTCATAAGCTGTAGCTTGAACTGTAAGAATCCAAGTACTTTTGACTAAAAAAAATGACAGAATACTGTAAGATAGAAATATTACATTCTACATGAGGCTCCAGTGGACATTGAATTATGGACATTTTTAGCACGATGAGTCATTTTTTTTTTCTAACTGTTCAGCAGTGCTTACCATAGCACATTGTGGGGAGAAAATGAGTTGCTCTTCTCTGCATATCTAAATAATATATTGAAATACTTCTGATGCATACAAAAATGTGCTTCAAAGTTTCAATCAGATAATACTTTCCCTGGGGTAAGGGGAGTTGTGGGGAAGGAACTGATCCGAAACCAATGCTCAAGACCTTCCAGATTATATTAGGACAGAAAAACGTTTTACATTTTCCAGGCTCCACCAAATTACTGGTTCCTTTACAATCATTGTACTTAGAGTAAATGTTTTGTCTGGATGATTCAAGTGGCTGTGTGTAAAATGAGAAGTACGTGGGAACTATGGCCTGCGGATTTAGTCTTTCCTTTGACTTAATGAGGTGCTTTGGCTTTCCTGGTTCTGACATCAGTCCCAGTCCTACAGCCTGCCAGAACTGTTTTTCCTTTTTGGGCACACATGCAGGAACATGTGCCATTTTGAAGCTTGGGGTAGCTCTGTAGTTGGAGCAGAGAAACAATCAATAATTCAGTCCTTATTTCTTGCCAGCACAGCATTTCTGTTCAGGATAAACACAGCCTCAAACTATAAAACGGGGCAGAAATATTTACCATGTTTGTCTACTTCTTCCTTATTACTGTTATTTTGCGGTACAAGCGTTTTGTCCTTGGGTGAGTCATTACTGAAACCAGTACTTTCTTCAGTAGGGAACCCGTAGTTGTTTATCATGTGTAGCTTAATGTATCCCCTCTGCCCCACACACATATTACCTTTTCCAGGGCAGCCTTCATTGTTTCATTGTCAGCAGTGAAAGACTTTAGGGCTTTGCCCGGAATGGATCTCTAAAAATAACATGACCACAGAGAACCTGTGAAGATAGCATGAAAATGGCCTAGGAGAGACTCTTTTAATGTGAAGGAGTGAAGAAGGTTTCGAAGTATAGAACACCAATCTTGAGGGTGGCTCTGACCTGGAGCATAATGCAGCTACTTTAGTTGTTAGCATGGGCTGAGAAGTTATTCAACCTGATTGTTTTCAGATAAAATAAAGTACTATTCCTGATGCCCCCCAAGATACTCAAACCTATGACAATATATCACTTGATAAATGATGTAGTGTTCTGCCCAGGTCTCTTAATACAGATGGCACAGTCAAAATCTGGGACGCCTTGTCCTTTTTCGTGTATGTCGAATCTTCTACCTTGACTATCTTGGTAATTTTTTCCTGGGAAGCAAGGCCAGTAGGTAGGAAATATCAGTATCAGCTTTTAGAACAAAACACGGCTGTGATATGCATAAAATTGTGATGTAATGCAGGTTTTGTGAAGCAATAAATATGTTCATACATTGAGCAGATGTATTCCAGGTGTTGCAGGATAGTGTGAAGAAACTGGCAGATAGTACGGATTTGTGTATGAAAAGGTGTATATTGAGAGGGGGACTTTGGACAGGATCAGTAGAGAATATTGTGCCATCAGACAGTTGAGTGCAAAAAGATGTCAAAGTTAGGAAACTTGAAGAAAGTGAATTAGAAGGGCAGGGGTGGAAGAGGAGAATAATATGTTTTAACGAATAAAAATTTAAGCAATTGCTCTTAAGTGTGCAAACAGAGAAAGCTAAACAGTTTTATTTCACAAGTGTGTACCCTGTCGATTACGGTTTTTGGATTATGCTGCTAGATAGTGCAATATCATTATATTAATGAATGTTATCATTATATTAACTAATTAGCATGTTCTCTTGTTTAAGCAATGCATTTTTAAAAAACCCTAGCAATTGGATTTAGGACAATTATTTATAACTACCATTTTTTGTCAGTTTAAAATGTCCTGATCTAATTCAGTTCACCCTGAGACATAAACATCATCATTCATAAGTATAAAAATACAGTCCCAGATGCTTGTTACTAGATGTGTGCTAAATGTAGCTTGGGGAAATCTCAATGGAAATGCAACCTGGTATCTAATGAAACAGGTTGGAATCCCACCTATTATAATTTTTTTAATCCTGTCTTTTGGAAGTGTGTTAAGTAATTTGACTTTATGATAGTTGTAATTATGGTCTGTTCAAGAGCTGACACATATTGTTATATCTAGACCAGGCATGGGCAAACTTCAGCCCTCCAGGTGTTTTGGACTTCAACTCCCATAATTCCTAACAGCCGGTAGGAATAGTGGGAGTTGAAGTCCAAAACACCTGGAGGGCTAAAGTTTGCCCATGCCTGGTCTAGACAATATTTTCTGTTAATTCCTACTGGCTGGTAGGAATTATGGGAGTTGAAGTCCAAAACATTTAGAGGGCTGAAGTTTGCCCATGCCTAGTCTAAAAAATATTTCCTGTTACGTCTGCAGTGGTACTTAAAATTCTCCATTTATGCCTTGTCTTCTAGTATGCAATGGTCCACAGACAACAAAACTATCGGCCTCAAATGAATGAGGAACATTCCTGTAAATTTCAAAATGTGGTTCAAATTGGAACTGAAAAGGAGAAAAATCCAAAGTGCTATTGTTATACTTTATACAGAATTACTGTAGTAAGGAATAGGGGCCCGAGGTTTTCCAGTTTCCAAAGATTAGCTGAATAGCCTGTTTCTGCATTTGGATCCCAGCTCCTAGAGCAACAGGAAACCGATTTTGGCGAGCTTCATCGTGGGCAAGTAAACTTTATATAATAAAATTCCCCAGAATCCTCCACCCAGAATAGCCAATCCACATAAGTATTTTTCCCCCCCAAAGTCTCTCTGTGTTTAATAGCTCCAAGAGAAAGGTTTGGACTGCTGTTTTATAACATAACTTGCGATGCTGCTAGTAAATTACAGGGTTTCCCTTTGTGTCAAGGATTAAAATCTCCAACTACTGATTTCTTAGCATATGTCCACTCTGTCTAATTCAGCTTGGTCCGCGCAACAAATACTGCTGGCCTAGTTAGATCAGTGCCTCTGGGGAAAGTCATGTTGATTACACTAAAATTGAAAAGAGTTGACAATAAGCCTGCAATAGATACATTAAGATGGAAGTGCAGGGGTGGAGGTTATGTAGCTGCAAAAGCAGACAACTGTGACCTCTTCTTATTTAATTTTTTGAGGAGTGGATGTGACTCATACTTTTTTGATGGAGTTAGTTGCAATATGTGAATGCTTAAAGAAGCATCACAGTCTCTTCTGGAAAGATGAGATTCAGGCTGTGTTTCTGTACACATTTACCTTGGAATAACTCCTATTGAAAGTTCCAGGGCTTTTTTTGGGGGGGGGGGGGTGTACTTTTCACTATGTATAGGCCTGCACTGTAGAATGAAATGATATCTGGGGCAAAATCCTTGTAGAAAAACAACTTAAGACATCTTTTCATTGTAATGACAGCCTCTTTTTAAACATGCAGTTGTTGTTTGAAACTGGGTATAGAAGGCAAGGTTGATTTGATGAAAGAACCAGTGTGTGAAGTTGTTTTTAATGAGGAGAAAGTCTAAAAATGGCACTGCCAAGCAAAATTTTCTGTTTGGAAGTTGTGTGAGGATTTCTGATTACTGGGAAGGTTACCGTTACATTTTCTTTAGCAGTATTCAGTATGCTAATAGATCAAAGGGGTTTGTGGCAAGCAGTTGTTTTCTTTTTCTTTTAACTGCCAAATACTCACTGCTCTGTGGTCATACAGAAAAATTAAGAAGTAAAATACAAATGCAATCTTTAAAAAAAGTCAGTGATGGGATATAAATTCAACAGGAGGCAAGTATATTACTACCAAACATGTGGAAGGAAAAGACTGGAATAAACAAACCACGTGATGCAGAAATTGACGCAATGTAAGTGCCGGCTGTCCCTTTCTGGGAAGGACACTCCACAATCAAATCTCTTCCAATGGGGAAAAAAGCCTCATTTTCAATAGCCACCTTCCTGATCTGTTTTGGAAGAGGTACCCAGAGAAAGGCCTCAGAAATGATCTTAGAATCTGTATGTGGGAGGAGGCAGCTCTTCAGGTAAACTAGTCTATTCTGTCATGAGTTTTTAAGGACTGATGTTGGTACCCTGATTTGACCTTCTGTTGGTTGAGTTTGATATTACTGCAATGTTCATAAAATTCCTTCTACTGAGGTAAGTTCTTAGTTAGATATCCAGTACAATAGCTATGCCCAAGAGACACTTGAGGCTTGTAGAAGCACCGAAAGTATCTTTAGAAAATGAAAATTCTGAAGGGAATCACAACAGTTATAATAAAGTTGAGGTATACTCAGCCAGCAAATAATGAACCCAAGGATGGGACAACAAAAGCCAGGTGATGAAGGGAATAAAGTAGATTGTTTGGAAAAAGGTGAACAGGTAGCTTTTACAGGCTATGCTCCTTCAGTTGGCTCAGGATGTGTAACGTAGTTAAGTGCTTCAGCTAAACAAAATTGACAACCAGCACAAACTCAATAGCTGAACTGGAAGTAATCAACTTCAGTTTATTATGGAACATTTTCAGCTGTGCATTAGAAATGAAGGTGTTCTTCCTATTCAGTTAGCTTGTGAAAATATGACAATTGAAATGAATTAGTTAACCATGGGTAAATCTTCTCTTCCTTCTTTGCAGCAATTTGGCAAAATCCTTGATGTAGAGATAATCTTCAATGAACGTGGCTCCAAGGTAAGTTTCCTTTTTATGCCCAATGCCTTTATTTTCTCTCCCTATTCCTGAACCACATCACCCCTTCAGTTGTAAGGCAGCTTCTTGCCTAGAGAATACACTCTGCAGACAGAACAAGAACAGGGCATCATGGGTTTCCCCAAACTCCTGTTCTGTATAATTACAAGTTTTGAGTGTCATCGGTACACACACACATATATATGCCCTAATACTTCCATTATTTTCCCCTTGAAAGATCAAGTTGTCAGCACTTCCAAGAATAAAAGAGAACTGCTGAATCTGTCGGAGAGAGATCTCTTCTGATGTCTCTCAAGTGAATGGTGTTTGGGAAAGGTGGCTTCTGTCCCTTAAAAAACAAACTATGGTTATATGGGGTAAGACCTTTCACAATTTAATGAGCCTTTCCACGTTGCAAAAAGGCCTGACATATTATATATTTCTAATTTTCATGAATGGCTATAATGTAGCTATTCAAGATGCACTAGAATTAACATGTATAAGGGTTAATTCTAATCAAACACCCTAGAGACAGATTACAAATGTTCTAGTGACAGGTGCAGCCATTTTAAGTTATGTTTGTCCTAACTGGTTCTCATTATGAAACCAATGTCCCTTCACTGAAGAATTGATGTGATTCTCTCTCTGCCCAGTAGGTCCAGCACTGGAATAGCAGGGAGTGTTGCAGGTCAGGAGCAAGGTGCATTGGCAGAGCTCTGTGGGGGAAGCTTGCACAGTGCATGTCTATACTATGCTTGACTTAATCAATGCTAAGTTTTCCACTTTTAATTAAAAATGAACATCTGTCCCGTCCCCCACTCAATTGTACACAACTGTTCCATGATGTAAATAGTATTGCATTTTTAAATTCAATTTTTGTGATACTGAAGTTCATGAACCTGTACAATATAGCTCCACTTGGATTTTTATGTTCAGGTTGAAGTTCATCCATGAATTTATTGATTAGCATGTTAAAATTTATTTATATGTATTATCTGAAAACCAGAAAAGGGATGATCTTTAATACATTAATTACAGTATTCTGCCTGCTTCATTTCTCCACTGAATTCTGAGAGTTTCCCCCCCCCCCCCCTTTAAGCCTGACAGGCAAATGGGACTCTTAGCTTATTGAGGTTGTTGGGTGGTAGTTGTTGAGGTTTTTTGAAGTTTTTTTGCAGCACAGCATGTGCTGAATTTATGGAGAGTGGCAAACTGCAGGCCTTTATTCAGCCTTTTATTCCTACGTGTCTTGCACCTGTTCTAATGGTCTTAGGATGAAAGAAACAATGTGCTTCTACTGCTCTTCTTTAGCCAGAGGCTACTGAAAATAGCCAGTTGAAAGCAGTCAGCAGGATACGAGGAGCTTTTTTTTTTTTTTTGGAAGAGTAGCAGACTACACAGAGGTTTTTTTTGGAAGAGTAGCAGACTATTTCATACCTGTCCTTTCAGTTATGCAACTGTCCACATATTAAACAATCATAATTTGTAACCTTTTACAGAATACAATCTATGAATTAATCATAAAATATTTTCCATCTTCTGCAAAGCTTCAATATTCATATACATAAAGCGTGTGTGATTACATTTGCTTTAGTTATTGTCAGCCTAAGAAAAATAAGTTATTGTTTTTAATTTTGTGAAAAGCATGCAAAAATAACAGACCTGTTAGTAACAATAATGTAATTACACCTTTCTTCACATGAATCCATTCCTTAATGTTATATGCATTGGTGCCTTCACGTGTGCTTTTTCTCATTTTAGTGCACATTCAGATACATTCTCTGTCCTTAAACATTCAGAATTTTCCAGAACTCGCAGAAATTTGATGGATTTTAACTATGTTACTCAGGAAATCCAAACCTTCTGGTTTTCAGTTAAAACAAGTTAGCTACTAATTACCAACTTTTTTCATTCAGTATTTAGCCCTAAAAACTTTGAACAGGTTCTTCTGTATTTGGTGGTAGAATTTCTATCACTGTCTTTCCAGATTTGCAGCAGTCTTGTCAATGACTTCAGAACTAAGGCCTGCTGTTTTAAATATAGTGAATAGGATAATTGAGACTTTAAAAACCCTGAAGAATATTTGGTAATTCGATAACTAAATATTGAGTTGGGTCATATGGAATATCTCCATGTTTAAAACAAAACCTAGAAGTGTAGAATCTGGATGGTGATTCAATCCAAGTCTTTCTAGGGATGCTCATTTGTCACTCCCCTCTTTTCTGCCAAAAAAATATGCCACAACTTGAATGCCTTTCTCCTACCCTTTGGTTTCTATTCTAACCTAATGATATGGAACCTCTTTTCTCTCTCTTGGGAATTGGAAAGCAGATGCTCCTGCTGCCTGCCTTGTGCTGTATTCTCAAAATATCCCTTCCATCCCTGGGTTTTTAAAGGGTATATTCATGAATATGTGTTGGATAAATGAATGTTACAATAATGAAAGTGTTCAAATGCATATTGCCCTGGGTGTGCCCCTACCCAGCATTTGGGAAGCTCCTCCATGATCAGCAGATCTTTATCCCTTCACAATTTTGGCAAAGGTACTCTGCTGTCTTTGTTACAGCATTTCAAATTTTGAAAGTATTAAAAAATTCAGCTTTTTCCCTTTGGTCCATCTGAGATGAGATGATAGCTTTTCTTTTCCTAATCAAAGTAAGAATTGGTTATTTGTTTATGTGTATGTGTGAGCACATGTTCACATTAGATTTTGAGAAAATCTGTTTCTTACTGGGATTTTATTATCTAGGAGCTGATGATTATAACTGCAGGGCTGTTGGTGATAGGGTGACTTGGAGGTCTTTTGTTCATAGGGTTGCTATAAATGGAAGTCCACTTGGCAACAGTTAATAACAAATGTCTATATCAAAGATCACAATTTAATGCTGGCATCTTCAAATTTGCTTGGGAAAATATTTAATTTATCCCAGATATTGTGTATTTTATTTTCCGTGGAAACAAATTTGATACTATCTAGTAACCTCCATGGCTTTAGACTAGGGTACAGAATTTTTTATTAAAATGGTCTTAAATACAAGAAACAGTTATTGAGTTAAGCATACTACATATCCCTCTATGTTTAAATGGAAGAGGGTATATTGATATTCGGCTGCCCAACATAGCTAAGAGGTACGTGTTGCATTTGGAATGCTCTCCTAAAGTCAGATAGATTGAAGGAGAGCTGTATCTCGTCTTTCTGACTTTAGGAGAGTATTCCCAATGCAACATGATTGAGTGCATGGAGGACTAGCAAATAGCCTTGCTTGCATCACTTCAGAGAGCAATCTGAGAATTCTGTATTTTGCTTTTCTCATCTGTGTGAGGACACGTGGATTGTGAAAGAGCTCTTCTATGCACGTTTTGGACCAAACTAAAATTCGGAATACACAAAGCATATATGAAATCAAATTGAATTCCAGCTGGCCAGCAGTTCTGAATATTCAGATTATTTAGTGTATACTATAAACCCAGAGATAGATGGGCAATAGCAGTTTATGTGTGCTTATGGACAATCAAGCCATTTTCCATGGCTGTGCCATGTTGGTTGTTTCATGTTGCCTTGGTAAGTCTCATTGTGCATATCAAATGAGACTTCATCGAATCAATTTACTTCAATCATTACTAATATGGTGTATGAGCATGGTGAAGAATTAGTGGCCAGCAGGTTAGATCTGACCTACTGGGCCTCCACATTTGATGCCTAGTTTCTCCTCCCAAGTCTTGCCTATTATCCTTTCCTCCTTCGTTCCATAAATCTCTCCCTCAAGTTGTTTTCAGTTGGGCTAGCAAGGGAAGGAGGATCACAGGCAGTTAGTTTTCTCTCTAAGAATTAAAGAGATTACTGTGACTTCAGATTCTCACCACAGAGGTGTCAGTGAGAGAAGAGATTATCCTATTTTTGTGTGAACTGTACATTGTGTTTCCCTGATGGACATTGAAAAGGGAGAGGCCACTTTCTCAGCACTCCGTACAGAAGTCAATTGACCTCTTTTTTCATGAACAACTCATGCAGAGAGGCATTTTGAAAGTAGCAGTAAGTGTGTATGTGTGTGAATGTGTATTTGTGGTGGTATGTGCACGTTATTGACCCTACCAACTGGTGGTGTGTAGGCCCTGCAAGGTAAGGCATGGGAAAATGAAGCACTTGAGCCAAAAAAAAAAAAAAGGTTTCATTTTGGCAATGTAGTATTTTTGAAAATAGAAATGTAACAGATATGTCCTCTGCTTTTTAGTTATGAAGTAATGGTGGTACTAAATGAACAAGTAGCCTTGCACTCCACTGCTCATGAGACTTTCTTTGGGTGATCCAATAGAAGAGTCTTCCCTATTTATAATACTTAAGTGCCATTTTAACTTTATCAGTAAAACAGCTACAATAGATGCAATCAAGTTCTGTTCCCAATTTCCTTGTTTCCAGATACTAATGTTCCCATTTTTTCTAAGTTTAATTCAAATACCAACAGTACTTTGATTTGACTATATGTCATTCCTAGATCACATTACTCCATACAGAATTTTTCCAGTGGCTTTTGCCATTCTCATTAAATGACTTTACCATTCCATGTTCAAATTCAATCAGAGGAATATACTGAGAGATGGAAATTCTACAGCCTTTTCCCTGAAGGTTTTAGAAACAGGATTTTTATTTTAAACAGAGAAATGTGTGGTTTTTTTCTGATTGCAGTCACTCATCTCAGATGGATTATGAAGGATGGCCTATATAAAAATTGATAGCATTTGAAAGCTAGCAGATCAAATGCCTGGAATTCTTTTTCCTTTTCTTTTGACCATTTCTCCAGGCTTCTGGCTATTGGATTAGTCTATGTGTGTATCTAGATAGAGCAGCAATTGAAATTATGGAAAATCTATTCCAGCACAGTAAGATAAAGATTCTGCTTCTGAGGTGAATATTCTAAACATAATGAAAAAAACAACAAGGGTTAACAATGCATGGATTTCAAGGGGCTCCGTTTCGTTTCCTTTGGGTTTTATTTATTTTCTTTTTTATTGTTTTGTTTTTATTATTTTTCTTAATTTCTGTGTTCTGGCCACACCCAGGAGAATCTTCTGCTTTTGATTTCTCCCTTTACGGTTACATGGTAAATTTTCTTTCTCATTCTTCAGAGATGGAAACATTTTTAAAAACTCTGTACAATTATTATTTTTACACTGCTCATCCTGTTGCTTGTTATTTATTGCAAAATCTGAGGCCAGACTAAAAGGATGACGGTTACTCGGTATCTTCAAGGTCCTTGAACAGCTCCTTAAAGAAAACGGGGTGCTTCTAGGCTGCAGATTGTTCCAGGTTACAAGAGGGGTATGTTTATGAACATTTAGTTCAGTCAGCAGTTACTCAGTCTGGATAATATCTTCAACATAAAATGGATGAAAAGACTAACTATAAAAATTGGCCTCAAAATCAGCACTGTTTCTAACTGAAAACAGAATGTTTATAAATATTTCATGGGCTTCTGAGTCCAGGGCTGCTGATCTGCTTGTACAATTTTCACCCAATATATAATCCACTTGAACTACTTCATTGTGTTATTTCATCAGGATAGTGAGGGTATGTGTAAGGAGAATCCAAATGCAAATATAGGTATACCTCAGTTGACAGTGTAGACACATTCTTGAACACTTCTTCTTTAACAGGAAACAGAAGTAACATGGGAAAAATAGGGATCAGTTCTGATGCCACAAAGAAGAAAAGCAGTTTAATATGTTTCAAGAAATTATTTTATCAGTATTAGCATATTAAATGAAACAACCAAGTTAAGTAAAGCGCTGTGCTGAAGAAAAATCCTGTCAATTGAAAGGTCAGCAGTTCGAGCCCAGGTCAGGATGAGCACCCACCGTGAGTTCCAGCTCATCTGCCCACCTAGCAGGTCGAAAGCAGAAATGCGAGTAGATAAAATAGGGACCGCTTTTAGCAGGGAGGTAATAGAATATATCAAAAGCATCCATCCATCTATCCATGACTTTAGTTATACTTTGCCTGTTTCTGAAAACTACGATTCAAGACAACTTGTAAGAGAAATATAAGTAAAAAATTATGTAGTTGTCAGCAAGGTCCTTCAGTTGCTCTTGGGCATGGGATTCTGGGAACTATGTTGCTCATCTCCTGGCATAGGACACTCATTCTCCATAAAATAGCTGGTAGGTGTTCATTAGTACAGCACATACAGGGAGATCGAGTGTCCTCCCCATCAGTTACAGCATCACTGATAGAAGCTATTTTTCTGGTGCAGTAACAAAAGCAATTTTCCCAGCAGCCAGCTCTTCCATCTGCTCACCCCAGTAGAACAGAATCTGGCTGTGGAAGCAGTGGAGCAGAAGGTAGCTTTCCTTTTCTTCCCGAGAAGCAGCCTCCAGGGAAAAGGGCCATCAGAAAAGGCTGCAGTTGCCACCAGCTGCACACTGTTAAAAATGATTGTAGACCTGTCAGGAACTTAGGAGTTCCTAGAGGGAAGAAGAATGGGGGAAATTACTCTCTGAACACTAAGCCCCCAAACCCTCCAAGCACTAGCGGAAAGCTGTTGGTCTTGCTCTTCTGGATAAACCCTTTCACAAAGTCTGTACTCCAATTTTGGTGTGAAGGATTTTTTTTCTGGAGACTCCAATGACCCAGTTTAATTATCAAGTTCATTTTAAAAGAGATCTTGATCCTGTCCCTTGAATATGCTTTCCAGTGAACTCTGCAAATACAGGGCAACTTATCATAGGAAACCCAACTGTGAAGCAGAAAATCCAGCACACACAACACCACTGGGACGGTGAAAGGCATGAGCCCTTGCAGGTTCTCATTATAGCACCTTCAAGAGCACTTTAAAATCATGACCTACTTAAATTACTTTTCCCTGCTGAAAAATGAAGATGCTTCTCTAGCTGTTTGCCTCTCTTATATCATGAGGATGTCTGCAT
Source organism: Anolis sagrei (assembly GCF_037176765.1). Classification (NCBI taxonomy): domain Eukaryota; kingdom Metazoa; phylum Chordata; class Lepidosauria; order Squamata; family Anolidae; genus Anolis; species Anolis sagrei. Next base: position 167,003,094 of record NC_090025.1, read on the forward strand.
AACAAAACAACAAAAAGATACTCTTTGAAAAGAAATACAGATTTATATCTTCAGCAATACAATCTTGTACTTATCTCCCCATATGTGGAATTCAGCTGCATTCAGCTGGATGTAATATTAGGAGTATATCAACACTGTAGAATTAATGCAGTTTGATACCACCTCAACTGTCATAGCTCAATGCTATGGGATCATAGGGGTTATATGTTTCATATGGTATTTAGTCTTCTTTGTCAAGGAGAACTGGTGCCTCGCCTAACTACAAACCCCATTATTCTATATCATTGGATATTAAAGTGGTGTCAAATTGTACTTTGTTGGTGCATTTTGAGAAAACCGTGTATAGAATTACAGTATTATCTGGGTTTTTATTTTAGTACCAATATTTGAATAATTTTCTTTTCCCCCATTCTAGTAAGGACAAAGGGTAAAATGCTGTTGTATTTTAAACAGCCATTTGTCCTTTCCTTTGATTTGGCCAACCGATATTCAAGCATTGCTGGAAACTAAATAGGAGTAGATATGATCAGTCTCTGGATTGGAGACTACTGTCACACACTTATCTAGATTCTGAGGTTTTAAAATGAAGAGTAAGCTATAAGGAAATCCATACATACAGCATGACACCCATTTGTTCCTTCTGTTCTTTTCATATAATTCCACGTTTAATCTATTTCTTTTTGTTTGGTTTCTGTGAAAATTCTTCAGTTCTTTTAAACAGGTGGTTCCTAAACGAGTCCTGTTTTACAGTGTCTATTCTCAGCTAATGCCATCCTTCTAGATACTTTTTTCCTTTACAAAATAAGCTGTTACTTACTTCATGATGATATATTCTGTATACCCATGTAAGTCGACCTCATGTGTAAATCAGGACATGCTTGGGGAGCTGGCTGCCACTGTTTCCCTATCCAGGGATTTGAAATAGCCAGAAGAAGCACCACCACAAAGAGAATAGAAGGACTCAGTACTTCTCTTAGGTTCTCCCAGGACAGTACTCAGAGAAGGGGATGGTTCCTTTTTTCAATAAGAGTTAAGGTATACTTACATTGATCCCGTAGATAAGTCAACCCAGGTTTTTTGAGGCAATTTTTTGACTAAAATTTTTACTTTTATGTATTTCATTTACTTTAGTTTTATCCTGCCATTCTCCTGATATAAGGACTTATACATGACTTAGACTTATACAGTTTGTAGCTTTCTACAGTTTTTCAAATAACGTATCTACTATATCTAAACACAAAACCATCTGTGAAGCAAACATACAGGAAAAAAAATAATGTAACCTGTTCAGGTGTTCCCTTCAAATCAACACATGAGAAGGGGAGCATGTCACTTCCCCACCCTGATGCCAAGCTGTGAATCTAAAAGGGTAGAGCATCCAATATTTGTGGATAGCTGCAATGGAGGAGGGCCAAAGCTAGTGTTTCCTACCTTGCATTGTTGCTGTAATTCTAAAAGAACACTACAGATAATGCTTTCCTCTCTGACATATCCAATTCATTCAATATCTCTTATACAGTGCTCCTTATAACCCATATTTATCAAATACTTTTAAAAACGTTCCAACATATTTATAAGTTGCTTAAAATAATCAATTGCAACACTCAGAGAAACCTTGATGGTATGGTGGGAGTCCAGTTGTATCAATATTCAACTGGTGAGTCACACAAACCAGTCGAAGGTGAGTCACACGAGCAGAGAGCTTGAAAAAGGAACTTTTAATGACTATGACAGGTCACAGTAGCTGTGAGATTCCTGTAATTATAATCCAAAAAGTAACATTTCCAAGCTCTCTGCCAGTAGAATTTTGTTGTTGTTTAAGGACTTAAAAAACCAAACAAGTTATGGAAAGAAGGAAAGAATGGGGAAGATGGAGAAAGATAGTTATATACTCTTCAAAATTAGCAGGATGTCTTGTGTTGCAGGTTTGTATAAAAACAGTCCTACATCTGAAATAATGGCATAGAACACTGTTCAGACCCCAAAATGCATTTTATTTGTGCCAGAAGACTTAAGCAATACCTCCAGTACATAAACCTACACAACACAATGTGGATAATTTTACATAGGTTTATGAAATCCAATAAAAGATGCAGCATTAAAATGTAGGGATTTCTAACACCCCACCTCCTTTCTTACTGTGGCTTGTTCAAAACACCTTCCTTTGCATATCCTTGCCATAAAGACATCTGCTAAGAGTATTACAAAATATGCATTTGAGTGGTCCTGAATGGCAAGATTTTCTGTCTAGATGTTATCAATTGGTGTTCTATCAGGCTAGGAAATACCTTACTTTTCAAAATTTGTCTCGAGTAACTGTACTTGTTTTTGGTCTGGCCTCAATTGCTTTATGTTTTATTATTTTCAATCTAATTATTTCTTCTTATTTTTTTAAAAAAATTAAATTTCTTTCATGAAACATGCATGAACCAAAAATGTGACTCTAGGAGAGTATTGCTAAGTTGTGCTGATGTCAATTTCATACTGTGATATTTTTTTTCTCTATTTATCTAGATATCAGTATTTCAATATATAACGATGTGCATGTTTTCCCCCCTTCTCCCGCTGCATGCAGGGATTCGGGTTCGTAACTTTCGAGAATAGTGCTGATGCAGACAGGGCCAGGGAGAAATTACACGGCACCGTGGTAGAGGGCCGTAAAATCGAGGTGCATGTCTTCAGTAATTCAATTTCTTCTTTATATTTATTCCTTTTGTTTCTTTTTTTGTGTCTTGCCTCACTTATTTCACATTTGGATTCCTGTCTTGTGTGTATACATGTGCGCGTGTGTGTGTTTGTATCTCTGTGTTTTTTCACTCCCTATCCTTTGCACTGAGATGTATAAAAATAACGCCCTCCACCCAAATATGTATCTATATGTTTTCTTATTTTAGGTATTATTTCTTTTTTCTTTTCCTTTTTTCTTTAAGTTGGTTTCCAACCCACTCCAAATTTTTTCCCTTCTGCTATCTTGATTTTCCTTTGCTTCAGTTTATGAGGCTCCGAATTTCTCTAGCCACACATGATTAAAACTAATGAAAAGAGCACTGTCCATCTGGTAACTTGGTATCTAAAAGCAAAGAAGGGGGCCAGTCAGTATCTGTCTTTTTCTCAGAGGCTAGTTTTCCTACATGAGTGACATTATTTAATAATTGGGAGGAATGGAAAGAAATGTATTGGAGTATGCTTCTTGATAAAGTCCCAGTAATCAAATATGCACTCAAAATTAGCTCTAGCAATGTGCATAGAGTTTGATAACAGTGTGAAGCTGATGTTACCTGCATTGGGGTAGATGGGTAACACCTTAGGGATTAATTTTCTGAAGGCTAACTGGCCCCTTTTTCTGCTCCCATCATTTCTAAGGGAAAAAAGTACTAAATATAAGTGGGAAAATTTTAAAAGCCGCAGTTTTGAGTAAGATGTCTGCATATTTTGCTTTTTTGTTTTGTTTTTTGTTTTTGTTTTTGTTGTTTTATTTCCCTTTTCAATGGTTTAGTGTTTAGGGCCCTTCACTTGACTCACTCTTTCCATGGTAACTATACACAATGCTGGCGATGGTACGAGTTGGCGGTAAGTGAAATCAAAAGTGCTAGAGGAGAAGCTTATTTCTTTTCTCTTTTTTAATGCAAAACAAAATTAAGAAAGAAAAAAAATCCATCTGCCATTTCACATTAACACTACAAAATGTGATTTGACTTGTTGTTTCCCCCCTTTCCTTTTTCCTTTCCCACCCCACTTTTATTTTCAACGCTGTTGAGTAATGCCGCCTGGACTTTGGATGTACACACCGTTTTGTGTAGTCTGAGCTGTTTGATTACTGATTTCCTGGTGATTTCCCTTGCACATCTTACTCAGAGTTACTGAACTCCAGTTTGGCTGGTTTTATTAATGCACCCATACCTTTCCTTTCTCTCTTTTTCACCTTTGTTTTCTCTTGTTCTCCCTCTCTCCAGACCTATGATTGTTCTCTCTTTCTCCCTTGCCATTTTTTATTCACTCAGTTAAATGCAGCTGTTGGTCTCTCTTTGCTGACTGGTGGTTTCTGATTGGTTTTGGCCATTTTTCCTTTAAGTGGTTGTATTGCACTCTGCTGTAGCAGCTGATTTCAGGCACTCGCTCCATCTTAATGATTGTCTGTGAGACCTCTCCTCCCTCTTCCTTTCCCTAGCCCCATTAATCGACTGTTGTTGTTTTTCTTTTTTTATGTGTGTTTTAATGGCATGCTCTCAGTCTCATCGTTGTTGTTTCCCATTCTTTCTTTTTAAATGTGTAATGTTGATATTGTTTGAGGGCTGAAATTAAGAGTAATGAGATTCCAGGCTCCCTTTTTCTCTGCTCAAGTTTTCTTAATCAAACAGCAAAGGGCATCTAAACAGTTCCCTTTGCTTACTTGGCCTTGCAGTTGGTGTGCTACTTTGTTCTGTTGTAACCTAGGATTTTGGAAAGTCACTGATTCTAGCTCTGCCTTCACCCTCTGTGCAAGAGCTCCGAGGCTGTGCCTGACACAAGGCTGCAGTAATTTGGCATTGCCCACCCCTCCTATGTTTTACTAGCACCATCTCTGCTGTGACACCCACTTGCTGCAGTGCTTTGAATGCTTCAGGTTATAAAGAGCTCAGTAATGAGAGTGGAGGACACTAGGAAATCAGAAGACTCCTTCTAAATTTATTAATGATGCACATTTTTATCCTTCTCAAAAGTTAGCAATTGGAGATGGATCTGTCATGGTATTTTTGCTTCGGAAACCAAAACCCTTTTGGGGTGGAGGGAATTAATCCAAGGCACCTGGGATCTAAGCTGCCCTTCTGCCTAAATAGCAGCCTTTGCTGTGATATTAATAGGCCACTGCAGTTCAATGAAAGACTACTAAAAATAAGACAGTTGTTTTTGTTCAAAGCTTTGTATCGGCAAACTGCTCATGAAGAAATATCAAGAAAAACATTTTTCCCACTGGATCACAAGAGCATTAAATACCTAGTTCAGGGATGCCTGTGAAAATCTACTCTTTTTGGCCTTTTTTTTTAATGCATAATAAAAATTCCAGAATTAGATTTTTAAAATAATTTAATATATAATTTAATGATAATCTGTAAAAGTAAATTTAAATGTGTTCAGTTACAAATGTAAATAACTGTAATCAAAGAGCCTTCCACCATTTTTGCTAAAGTCCTATGCTTCCTTCCCTCTCCCCCCTCCCCCCTTTTGCTTTCAGGTTAATAATGCTACTGCACGAGTGATGACAAATAAGAAGATGGTTACACCATATGCAAATGGTAAGAGGAAATGCTTATGCTAATAATGAACGACAAAGGTATGGGGGAAAGAATGAATAAGCACGGGGTCAAGTTCTTTATGCTTAGATTTCAATATAATGGAAAGTTTGTTGAAAAATGTTTTTTAAAAACCTGTGTGCTTTATGTTTGTAAACAGTGAAATGAAATGTGTGATCATTTTTCAAGTGTAAGAGATACCCCATTATAATGGTTGAACTGACATAGTCATGGAAATAAAGTTATTTTAGATGTTAAATATAGATTAACAATTTTCTGTAATGACTTTGAAAAATTTCTTGCTGTTTGCTTTTAAATTGGTGAGAAATGTTGTACATAGTCATTTTTACCGTCACTGATAGATATTGGGAATGATGCTCAAACTATGCCAGCAGGGTGCAACACTCTGCTTGTCCATTCTTTGATAAATCAAATAAATAACTTTAGAAGAAAATATGAAGAGAAAAACAAAATCCTTTGTGTTGCTGATGATTGTGCTATAGGAAAAAACAACGGATTGCAAGTCTACTGTTTCAGAGCAATTCTGAATACACAATGGCTGCTCACCTTAAAAAAAACCCCAACAGAATTCAGAAGAATACTTCTTGTGGTGTTCAGACATGTCCCTTTGGAACCACCACAACAACAAAAACAACACACAACAATGGTTAATTCGGTGCAATGAATGTGTTGATTACGGATTGGTAATATGGATGATGAAATTGGACCAGGATTTTAGTTAGGAGATGTATTGGATTGTGATTTACGTGTAATATTGTGTATTATGTTTTTATGGTTTTAATTGTATACTGTGCACTGTATATTTTGTTGTAAACCGCGTTGAGTCGCCAGTTAGGCTGAGAAACGGCGGTATACAAGGACAGTAAATAAATAAAAAAATAAAATAATGATAATAGTAAAGGTAGTAAAGGTTTTCCCCTGACATTAAGTCCAGTCGTGTCCAACTTGGGGGGGGGGGGGGGAGGTGCTTATCTCCATTTCTAAGCCGAAGAGCTGGCATCATCCACCTCCAAGGTCAGGTGGCCGGCATGACTGCATGGAGTGCCGTTACCTTCCCACCAGAGCGGTACCTATTGATCTACTCATATTTGCATGTTTTCGAACTGCTAGGTTGGCAGAAGCTGGGGCTAACAGCAGGAGTTTACGCCACTCCCCGGATTTGAACCTTCGACCTTTCGGTTAGCAAGTTCAGAACTCAGCAGTTTAACCCACTGTGCCACCAGAAACTCAATAATAATAATAATAATAATAATAATAATAATAATACATTTTATTTATTACCTCCCTTTCCTGATGGTCTTCTGTTAGGTCATTCCACAGTCGTGGGGCAGCTGATGAAAAGTCATTTGGGTGACAGTTGCCAGTTGGGTTCTGACTGGTTGGAGTAGCAGTCCACCAGAGGACCTCCATGTCCTAATATATCCACTAATTTATCTCTGTGTCTTTATATTCTCTTGGGTCTAAAACCCCCAAAATAAAGCAACATTATCTTCACAATATTAGATTAACCTTATGTTAAGATTGCTATAAGGAGTTGCCAAATTAGAACCTTTTTCCATCTAGTTCAGCTCTGTCTACTCAGATTGTCAGTGGCTATCTGCAATTTCAAAGGGTTTCCCTTACAGCCTTGTTCTGTAAAGATTTCTGAATTGACAGTATTAGAGATGAGTCATGTACATTATGTCCTTTGCCTTCTTCCCAGAAGGACAGCCTTGCACTTGTCAGGTCATTGGTTCATCTATCTCATATCATCCATTCTGAATAGCAGTTCTTCAGGGTCTTTGACCAAGAACTTATTTTGCACTTTTAACTACCAGAAACCAAAGAGATTAAATGTGGAACATTCACAAGTTTTAGCATTGAACAGTGGCCCTTCAAGTATATATATATATAAAAGAACCACATACCTCAGAATCTTTGGATTCTACATCCACACATTTTTAAAGGCAAAATCAAGATATGATTTTGCCATTTTATGTAAGGAACACCATTTTGGTATGGCATTGTATATAACAGGAATTGAGCATCCACAGATTTTGGTATCCACAATGGGTTCTGAATATAAATACCAAGAGCCTACTATAGTGTATATTTCTAATATGGCTCTCATGTTGAGGAAGCTGATCTGAGATATAATGGCAGAGTTTGGTTAGGATCAGCTCCTTTTAACTTGGTCTGTTTGTGTTTTTTGTGCCAATCTCATTTTCACTGAAGATGAACAGATATGAAATACGGCATCCCTTCATTAGCAGGATGAGTTGCAGTGCACATATTCAAATACCTGGCTAGTCCTAGGTCTTCAATAGTAGCCCTGACATCTGTGTGAACTAATGTCTCAAATCTTCTTGTGTATTGAGTGAATCTTGTTAAGGCAGGCCGTTCGCTCATTCCTTTAGTTATTTCCATATTATTTATTTTGTTTTCTGATCATTATAATATAATAGTAAAATCATAATTTCCAGATTATATATATTTATTTGAGATATTTGTGAAAATGAGAGGCAGAGTGGTGTTATGGTTTGAGTGTTGGATAAGGACTTGAAAAGTCCAGGATTTGAATCTCTGCTGAGCCATAAAATCTCAGTGGATTACCATTCTCTCGGCCTCAAAGGAAGACAATGACAACCCTCCTCTACAGAAAACATGCCAAGAAAACATTTGGATAATGCTGCTATAAGCTGCCACACCTTTCTGGAATTCCTCAGATGGGGGGGGGGGGGGGGGGATCAATAATGAAACAGCATGTGATAAAAAAAAATAAGCAATACAAATTATTAAAACGGTAAGAATGGCTTTTAAAACTAAGCTAAATAGATGTGTTACACATCCCCTTCCTGAATGCAGAGTGTGTGTGGACCATTTGCAACTCCAGAAACAGTGTAGCCAGGCATTTGGGAGCAGCCCAAGAGGAAACCAAGAAATCAGCACTTCCAAGTATACTATAGCTGCAGCAACAGCAGCTGAAACTTCTTGTCACCCTTGAAGAGTAACATATGGGGTATAAATAAAGTAAAAAATGGGAATTATGAGGTTGGTGATATAACTACCATACGAACAATTAGTAATCTTACCCAATCAGATTTTCAAAGGTTTGAAGCTCTTACTTTCAAAAATAATTTGTTATTTCTTACTGCAATATGTTTTGCATTATTGTTAGACCTGGAGTCATGTGTTTCATTTGTTCCTTCAGCTACAGCTACAGCCTTTTAAAAAAGAATGATAATGGAAAAGGAGTAGCGAGCTGCAAATTTAGTATTTGGACCATAGGAAGTAATTGGCAGATTTGACTGCTAAAACAGAATCAGATGGTATTTGCTTCTTCCTTGTTTTATGTCCAGAACATTGAGAAATCAGGAAAATGCCGCCTTTCTTTATACACAGGAACAATCTGCATTAGTATCAAGACAAGGGAATAAGTAACAGAAGCCACTTGCTGAATTGTTGGCCTATCTCCTGTAGAAGATCTTAGAGCTCACCTCTGTCTGTATTCTTTTAGGCTGGAAGTTGAGCCCTGTGGTTGGAGCAGTTTATGGCCCTGAATTATATGCAGGTAGAATTGAATCTTCAATTTCTGCCATTTGAATACAATGCTGTTTGTTTGTGTTCTCAATCTGCTATTTCTTTATAACCTTTTTTACATTTTTTATTCTTTTTAAAACTTAATTAGCATCCAGTTTTCAAGCAGATGTCTCGCTGGGCAATGACGCTGCAGTGCCCCTGTCAGGAAGGGGGGGCATTAACACTTACATTCCTTTAATCAGTAAGTAACCCTATTGGCCCCTGTATTGTTACTGTGCTTGAGTAAACAGTGATCTGTTAACCCTCTTCTTTTCAGTCTGTATAATATGTACTTGAAATAATAGGCCTTCTCAGTAAGAGGCATACTTCTCTGAACAGAGGTCATAACCCCTTTCAGTTAGGGTTGTATTTGCATGCTCACTTGTGGTTGGGGATTCCTCAAGTGATAAGGATGTCAGGAATCCATCAAAGAGGGTATGTGTATGGAAGCTTCAATTACTCTGGTGTTAAAGCTGAAGAAAATGAGAGAGGCCAGACTCCAAAGTACATATTATTCAATCTACTAAACTGTGAGTCCTGTGGAGGCCTTTTTGTGATGTGCCTAGAAGCACCTTGGGTTGGATTTGTGCCATATGAGTGTCTGGCACCTTCTGGGTGAGTATTTATTGCATTGTGTTTCCCAGCTGCCATTTCAAGGTTTGACATCGATTTGCCCTAAGCCAGTTTACTCCACCATGGAGTGTAATATCACGGCCCGAGAGAGAGAGAGGGGGGGGGGGGGGGAGTGTCACTTTGCCAGAAGATGGGCTTTTGGTAAACTGGAACTTTATGATTAATTTTGGCTACTATACCTGTTCGATTTGTATAGTTTTTTTTGAAATTAAATTTGGGGAGGACTGAGTGGAAATAGAAGACAGACTGAAACATGCACTCACAAATTAATCACATCCTGTTGTCAGCTTACCAGTTTAAAATTAGGAAGCATTTTTATTATTATTATTATTATTATTATTATTTATCAATTTTATATACTGCCACTCCCCGAAGGCTAGGAGCAGTTTACAATATACATATGCGATACATTACATTTAAAATCTAAAGAAAATTTTCAATCAACAAGATTCAAATGCCAGCCTAAACAAATAAGTTTTACAAGCTCTACGAAAAGATAGCAAGTCTCAGAGAGCTCGTGTTTCCGCTGGCAAGACATCCCACAGGTAAGGAGCCACCACCGTGAATGCTCTACACCTAGTAGACATCAGATGAAAGGTCCTAAAATTGGGAACTTCAAGGAAATTCTGATCGTCTGAACGGAGTGATCTCGGGGGTTGGTAGGGGATGAGGCGGTCCCTCGGGTACTCCGGCCCCAGGCCATATAAGGCCTTAAAAGTAAGAATCAGCACTTTGAAGGTAATCCGGTGCTCAATCGGCAACCAGTGCAGTTGCTGCAAGATCGAAGTGATATGACACCTCGCTGGAACACCTGTGAGAAGCTGAGCAGCAGCATTTTGCACTAGTTTAAGTTTCCGGATCACCGATAAAGGCAGGCCTATGTAGAGGGTGTTACAGTAGTCCAACCTTGAGATGACAGTAGCCTGGATCACCGTGGCCAGGTCGTCCCTGGACAGATTTAAGTGCTCTCCATTCCAAAATATGTGGAAGAGTCAACTACCTGTATTAACAGCAACTCTCTTTGCTTCTCAGACTCTAACCATATTGCTTGCTATTATCAAAACAGGGTGGAGGAAGAGGGGAAACAGTTTGCAGTTTGTGATAAGTAAGGCATGACCCAGCATTCAAACTCTCACATGCTAGGCCTCTTTGCAACCGTGTCTTCCTTTCAGGGCCATTGTGTAGTAAGAAGTATGTGATAATATCCAGGCTGTAAGCATGCTGCTTTGCAGGACTGATGCACAGCTCTGGAACTGCATATCATTCTAATCAAAGTTGGTTATTTTAAACTAAGCAGCTAGAGTAACCCTTCTCACAGTTTTCCTTGTCCATATGTCTGTTTCTCTTTACAGTTCCCGGCTTTCCTTATCCAACTGCAGCCACCACAGCAGCCGCATTCAGGGGAGCTCATTTGAGGGGCCGGGGTCGGACAGTCTACGGTGCAGTGCGAGCAGTACCTCCAGCAGCCATCCCAGCCTACCCAGGGTAAGTGTTTAAAGCCAAACAACAGCACTTGCAGAATCTGAAAGTTAGCTGATTTGATAATCATAAAATGTAGAGACATGATGACTGGCGAGAGTCAGGATATGCCAACACCAGAACACTCTGCACCCAATTACACAGGGAAAGGCAGTCTGAAACAATACTTTGTGAATGGAAAAAAGGAAAATGATTTTATCTGAAGAAGCTAATCACTGAAGGGCAACAATTTCAATTAATCTGCCAGTTGCTCTAGCATATGGTAGCAGTTGGCTGGATGGAAATAATCTGGCTTTGGGAAAGAAGTGTTCCTATAAATGAAAGCCTACAGAAAGGGTGTAGAGTCCATGGCGTGAGGCAGCTTCTGCTCTCTGAAATCCAGTCCAATTAAGTGACCCAGGAGTGTCACATGTTGCTTCTGAGCTTTGTTGCACACTCCCCAGGAATAGGACTTAGTGAGACAGTTACCCACAATGGATTTGCTTTCTAGGAGAAATTTTGAAAAGGTTTAAAACAAAGATACACCAAATCTGTTTTAAAAATAGGATACATAAAGGGCAGGAAAATGAAGTGCAGTTTTCTGAAAAGTAAAACAAACAGCTGCAGTGACAACAAATTGATACAAATTAAAAATGCATTAATATCTCATCTGGCTCCCTTTATTTTTGAATATTTCCATAGCAGAGAAATAAATCTGTAACAAGAAGCTGCTCAGTTGTTATTTTGAAGGCGTAGGTTGCTTCACTGTTAAAGCTGTTCAAGGCTTGACAGAATGCCAAAAACCCAGAGGATTTTGCTCTAAGATATTACTTTGCATCTAAGGATGCTGCACCTGGATGTTCTTTGATTGCCATTCTCAGATTCTTCTCTGAGGAGATCTCAGCAGGAGAAAAAAAGACATTTGGACCATACTTTTTTTACCTACTTAATAGGAACATGATCCAACTAATACTGGCTTTCTTCAAACTAGAATTTGGGGGAACTGAACCCTGAGGAGCGCTTGTGACCACCAGGAACATTTGGCACTCCCAGGTCCCTGACTCTCTCCTCCCCCTACATTCACCTGGAAACAATTCTAGATGCTTCTAGACTTTGCCCTCCCCCCCTCCCCCTCCCAACACACTGAAAATCTACTATGAATATCTGAAAATGAAAACAAGAATTATTTTGTGACTTGGTCAGTTTTCAGGGAGATGCTTCAAAAAGTAGTCCTGACATCCTGCAGTTATCTATGCCCAGAGTGATATTACTCAAATGTTTGAAGTCATGATAGTTCTGTTAAAATATTTTAATAGCTTATGACTGGACTGCTTTATCCAGAATCTAAAACTGGGAGCAATATGTAGTTGCCAGATCATTGTTTCCTTTACAGAAGAATATAGTATATTTCATTGCTCTGCCCTGGGAGTATCCCTTCTAGAACCAGACAGGGACAATTGTTGGAATAGTTTACTAAAATTGCTTCTACAGAATAAACACATGAGTGTCCCTCTTCCAGTGATTTTTATCTGGGTGTCGATACATAGAAATATAAAAATTACTATTATCCCTGATAGTAATTACTGGAATATTCTTAGAAAAGAACTGGCCCCTAGCAGTGCTCTTGGGAGAACTTCCTTTGTGGTTTCAGTGAAAATTCAGGCAATTTAAATTCAGTGTTGCCTGCAGATTCCTTCTAGAGCTTGCTCTTGAGACAATCTTGTATATTCAACTGACATTGAATTGTTTGCCAGTTAATGGCAGACAACAGAGAACAGGCTACTGTTCTGAGTTGCGCAAGTTAATTTTGTAAAATTGACTAGTAATTCACCTGCCATAGCCGGAATCTGGAGACACTGAACCAGCAGAAAACCTTTTATGTAGAGGGTATTTTGATCAGAATATTTTGATGATATAATATGTCTCAATATATAACAGAGAGGAAGCAAATATTTGAGGAGGGGGGGAAGCTGAGGAGTCTTTGTTACTTTGTTACTATGTGATATGTTGCTTTTCTCCCCCTTAGCATGTTAAAATTAATCATAAGTGTGGGATTATATACTTCAAGAAATAAATTTGCTGAAAAAGAAGACACTCGTAAGCTGCAATGTGATAAAAGGTTGTTTATCAATGTGACATGTGACAATTGTGGAATTCACAGTTTCAGAATGTCACTGGAGAAATGAAAGATAGACACCACATTTTTCTCCACCCTATAATACATAGCTCTGTTCTCCCTGCTGAATTGATCTATTTTATATGTAAGAAAGTATAATTAGTCTATTTCTCATTATCAGTTATGAGGGGCTAGATCAAAATTTGATTGTAAATTTATTCATAGGAAGTGGATTGTGATTTGGATACTATTTGATATCCATAGATCCACAAACCTAAGCAAACATAAGCATCACTGTAGAACCCTCATGATATAAAGGCAGATTTATGGCCAAGGTATTTTGGCCTTGTTGTTTGTAACTTCCTATAGGTGAGTGTGTTCTGGGCAGAGTGGGAGAAACTTGGCATCATTTTGCACTCCAGTTGGCATATGGAAAAAAAATTACACGTAATACTGCCTCCTTCCTCCTAGCCTGTGATAACATTACCTGGTAAGCCAGATATATGCACACAAGAATCTCATATATGGGAAACTAATGCTTTTAATGTGAGTGATTTAGCATTCCGCTGCCCATGGGAATAAAGCAGGGGAAAGCTGTGCAATGCTATAGCATGCATTCATAACCAGGGCTGTGGCAAATCCTTCTTTTCCTTCCTTATCCTTCCCTGGTCCTACCAGAGCAAAATGGTTTGTACTGTGAAAAGTTCTAGTAAGCCTTGGAGCTTCCATATTCCTAGTATTTTGCCTCTGGAAATTCTGAAGACACATAATTAGTGGCTGTCAAACTCAAAAGATTTCCAGTGCAGCTAAACCTTCCAAGTGCTGCTCTCTGCTATGGAATGTGTTGTTACTATCAGGATTCCCCTGTTCTTTCATTTTTTTAAGTTCTTGGATCAAATCGCTTAACTCTTTTAGCTCATTATCTCTGCTTGTGAAAGCAATGCATTGTGGGTATTTCTTCCTTTGGTTACATTTATTTGTCCTTACCTTGATCAGAATTGATTGGTTTGGGTACTCATCCCTTTTCTGAGGTGTTGCATCAATATTTTAAGGTGCTGAATAATAATACTTTGCATGCTGGTGTGATCAGCCAAATCTTACCGCATGTCTAGTGTACAGGGTATAAAATGGGTGATGTATGGATGTTATAAATTATTACACAAGGCTGTAAGATGCGGAATTGTACACAAATCTTGGTGTGTTTCTGATCTAGGTGGACTCCGGCGCTTCCTGAACTTCTCCCCAAGAACTTGCTTCTTCTCCTTGAAGCCCATTGCATCAAATCAGTTTGTCCATGTTTTAGGGTTAACTAAAGTTTCCCCAAGTTAACAGCTAGAGTTAAGATTGGGTTTCTCCTCTTCAGAGCATCTGGTCCTATTGAAAGTCAACAACAGCAATACCTTGTTGTACAACATACGGGTTGATCTCTTCCCATTCCCCCTTTGCATACTGTTTCCCCTTCTGCCCTGTCCACCTGCATGCTATGGAGGATTATATGGAGCTGTCTAGCGTGCGTGCGCACACACAATCTCTTGCTGATTTGCTCCTGCCCGAAAGCCCAGGTTATGGATTCATACATCACCTGCCTGTGTAAAATGCATGTGCATGCTGCCGTCCTCAATAACCGGAATGTGTTTTCTGTTCTTTTTTTGTTTTTGTTTTGTTTTGTTTTTTTGTTTTGTTTTTGTGTGGATTTTCTGCAGTGTGGTTTACCAGGACGGATTTTACGGTGCTGATCTCTATGTAAGTACACACACCGGAGCCTTCTCATCCCTAATCCCTGACAAGCCAGCCTTTTTTTTTTTGGTTGACGGTTTTGTTTTTGTTTTGTGTTTTCAAATATAATTTACTTATAATTTTCTTCATCCTTGTGGATATATACATTATGTATTTAAGAATGCAAGCATGTTTCTCTGTCACTGCACCTGCCCCTGGGTGCAAGGCCTGAGCCCCCTGGGTTTCTTGACCATTGCCAGGGACAGTTTAGCAGGCGTTATTTCATACAATTTAGTAGTAATCAACTTGAGAGGTGATTAGTACATTAAAACCTCAATCTCTGATAGGCATAATTTGGATCTCTCCAAAATACCTCAGATTTTCCCTTTCCCTCACCCTTGCTCATTCCTCTCTTTAAATCTTTTGAATGCTTGATTTATGTATATCCAAAGGAAACTCCAGAATCAACAAACCGTGTGAAGCATATGAATGTGAATGCTAGATATCTTGGAAAACATATGACTTTGCCTTTAGATAGCATCTGGCCTAATCATTCTTTACTTCAACATCTTGCAATTTCATTTCCTAAATAGAACCATAGATTTTGTTTTGTTTTTGCTTTTTTAGTTTGTTCTCATTAGCTTCCCCGTGTAACAATCAGCAGGCATCATCAATTTCAGGCTTCTCATTCACCATATATAGTCTTATACATACCTTAAAGGCACCTAATTCTGTGTGATCTTGGAAACTAGGAAGGGTCAGCCTTAGTTAGTACTCGGATGAGAGACAGCCGATGAATACCAGGTGCTGTAACTGTACAAAATTGGGAAGAAACAGACATGGTGAAGTCTGAAGTCTGATTCACATGTACCTGTGAACCAGTGCTCTTCAGAGAGACACCTCATAATAACAGCCTATATGCATATGCTATCTATATCAATTTTAAATAGTGGTTTTCAAATTTATGCCCCCCCCCCAACACCCCAATTTTAGGCATTGTGCCCACAAACAATTACATTATCGTAGGACAAATGAAATGTGTATTCTTCCTGTTCAAAAATATATCTAACATTTATTGAGATTGTAAATGGGCCACTCTTTAGTTGATTCTGGTTTGTATCAGTCTTCAAGACATCTTCTCAAACACGTACTACATACAACAAGTACAAGGCATTTCAACCAGATATGAAAAGACTTTACTGCTTATATTTCAGGTTCTTTGCAAGCATTATTTATGTGTGGGTCATATGTAAACCAATTCTCTTATCTCATCTTAAAGTTTTTTTGTAATTTGTGGAGAAATTAAAAAGAATGGTGCTGGGTCTGTCCCCTTCCTTCCAGCATTCCTAGGTTGTTTCCTTAGACCAGTTAAGTAGTGAGGAGACAAGCACATGGATATTTTTTTTCTTAGCATCATCCTTCACACATGTGAATGGCAAGAAAGGCTTCCACTCTTGTTGGAAGGAGTTTCCCCTGTAGCTGAGCCAAAATGCTACCATTTCTTAGTACATAAAATGTCACATTGCTATTTTATGCTGCACCGTATCCTTGGTATTTAAATAGGCCTAAGGTCTAAAATGAGACTTGTGTGTTGTGATGGTTTGAACAGTCCCTGCTCAACCATGGCCATCTACTAGGCAACTCTGGACAAGTCACATTCTTGCACCCTCAGAGAAAGGCAAAAACAACCTCCTTGGAATGAATGTTTCCAAGAAATCTCCATAATAAGTTCATCTTAGGATCACCATGAATCGGGAATGACTTGAAGGCACAACAACAAGGTATAAAATGGCATGATTGGTCATTGTGCTGTAAGTAATCAAAGTTGCATCCCTTAGCATTTGTTAGATAGGAAGAAAAGAAAAGGGCAATAAATGAACTTTATCTATGTAGATTAATTGGGCTTTCCTTATTGCTTTGCATTGTTAGCTGAACTGAAATGTATGGCTACATTTCAGTCATAACTTCGAAGCCTTTTGCTGTCTTAATTGGCATGAATCCAATGGTGCTTTTGTGTAATAACCTGCTAGCTATTTATTTTCCTGCCTTTGTGGGAAAGTACCCATTGTAGGAGGGAATGAGGAGAGCATCAGCCTTACTTACGTACTTGTAGCCAGTAGAATGTTGATGTGAATAAGGCAAAGTCAACCACATTAAACTAAGCTGATGTCAACATATTGAAGTAAAAGGAGAAAAAAAGCCTATCCCTTTCTTTACAAGTTATGAGGACTACAGCAAATGAATTCTAGGGATGCAAACACACTGTAGAGTTAATGCAGTTCGACACTACTTTACAGCCTTGGCACCATGCTGTGGAATTATGGGAGTTGTAGTTTTACAAGGTCTTTAGCCTTCTCTGTTAAAGTGCTAGTCTCTGGCTCACTAAATTACAATTCCCATGATTCTATAGTGTTGAGTCATGACAGTTAAAGTGGTATAATACCACATTAATTCTATAATGTAGATACACCCTAGGAAAGAGCAAATACAAGAGAGAAAACTGTGTTCTTAAGATCTGTTCACACACAAACACCCTTTTCTAGGATGATCTTCCTATCCTATTATATTTTCTTGATGACGAGTTTCCTACAGGATATATAGCTGTTTTGCATTAAAAATTCATATTATCAGGCCCAATGCACAGAAGCAGGAAGATAGGAGAGGAAACAGCTTCTAAGGCAACTTCGTTTAGTGGGTTTGCTTTTCAGGGGCAGCTGTCTTAAAAGACCAAACCTAACTATGAAAAGCGTGCTTGCATCCTCTGGAAAGAAAAGGCTGGTAAACCCTTTGGTGGGCTTTTTGTGTGATTGTTTCTTTCCACAGCTGTGTTTTTGAACTGCTCTTCCTGTGTTCTGTTATAGAATAGTCTTACAGGAACCAATCATTAGCGCTAAAATACCTCAGGTAGGAGTGCCAGTGTGACCTGCCAACCAATCAGATTGTGGATTGCAGTGAAAAAAACCAAACTCTTGAATTAATACTAACCATTCCAGCGCCAAATTAGAGATGGGAACAGAGTCTTTTTTTATTTAAAAAGGCCAGCATATGTTTGTGAGCATGTGATCGAAACTCCTCTGTGTTTCTATGCTGCACAGATACGAGAGTTTCCTAAAGAGAAGAGTAGTAAATCAGCCAAGCTTCTTGTCTTGTCTCTTTATATGTAACTACTGCATAGTATGAAAAATATATTTTCTCTTTTCCAGTTTCTTATTCACAATTTTAGCAAAGCATTTTTGGAAGAAAACTTAAATCGATTCCTGTTCATTCTCTCATTTCAACAAATGATCCCTCACACAGAAATTTGGTAGTCTCCTGTTGAATTCTAGGCTTCAAAGATTTCCCAAAATCACAGATTTCATCTATTTACTGGAATAGGGTGATTGCCAACAGTATATAAGCTAATTTCTGAGAGCAGCCTAGAGCCAAGAGTCCCCAGTCTTTGCACTGAATTGCAATAGTGTCCTCATTGTTGCCTCTATTCTTTTAGTATCACACATCTACATTTGCAAAGCATTTTTTTCAGCTTCAGAGATTGATACTAAGATTCTGATTTTATCAAAAAAAGCTGCCAGTAAAGGAATACATTTCTGAAACTCTGTGGAGGTCTATGGATACGATCATGACTCCTAAGAGAATTAAATGCTATGTCATGAGTGTGGCTTAAGCTACTTCTATCTAGCTATCCCCCCCCCCCCCCCCCCCAATTTGAGATGGTAACTTCCTGATTGATAATAGATACAATCACCAGCAGTTTCTGTGATTGCAGCCACAGATTCTGATCCGGTGGAGTTCTTCCACTGATGGGATGGCCTTCCTCTGTACAACAGAATCAGGAAGAGGGAAAGATATCTTCCTGAAATTCATGTTGATTCATAAAATATCCTTTGGGAGTTCTGTGATGTTGTCTAAAGAAGGGTTTTGGGTGTCAGATGAGGAGAGAAAGTTTTATCATACCACTGTCTTCACACTACTGTGGCATTTAAGCCTTAGGAATTGCTCTGTTCTGTCATATAAAAAGAGGAAGCCCTCCAGCCTGGTGGCCTCCTGAAGTTTCAGACTTCAGCTCTCATCATTTATTTTCAGTATATTCAGTGATCAGGAATTCAAGAAGATACAGTCCAAAAGATCAGTGAAACATCATATTAGGGAACACTGATAAAATCAGAAAACCATCAGTTCACATGTTATTAGGGTTGCTTGAGGATTTCAATTGGCCAATTTTTGCTATGCAGTTTTCAGTTCCAAAAAGAACCCAAAATATGCAGGAAGAATGTTATCAAATTATTTCGAATTTTTCTACACCATATGAAAGAATTTCACACTGATGCAGAAAGAGGCTAGAATGGGCTTATGAGTGAAACCATGCAAAACCTACAGGAACTGGAAATAAGTATTTTGTCTTTCCTGCCGTTGCACATGCATTACACAAACATATGATTTTGGGAATGTCATGACTGTGACATAGAGGAGAAAATGTTCTATGTTTAATTTAGCCCAAAAAAAAAACAACTTTCCAGCAGATGGTGCTCAAGTATGTAACGTTATCAGAACATTAGTATGTCAAGAAATAGTGTGATAGAATATGAGACAAAGAGCTAAGGTTTTACTGTTTCCAAGTGGATCAGATGAAAGATCTGCAGACAAAACAAGCTGAGTGTATGTGTGTTGTGTTTTGCTACAATGTGAAACCAGAACTCAGTTAACCACAACTCAAGCAACCAGAACTCTCAAGCAACTGGCAAAATTTAGAAGAAACAATACTTTAAATGCTTATAAATAATACTTTAAAAGTGAGCAAGACCAAATTATAATCACGTTCTTCCTTAAATAGTTTCAGTACAATAGCAAACATGTTTTTAGTCAACAAGACAGTTTCTTATTTTTGTAAAGCTTGTACTTTTATTGAGACAGATACTGAATACTATATTTGGAGGTAGGTGGCTGCCGAAACAGCCAAAGGGGGATGTTTTGTCTCTACCTTTGGTTATTGACCTATTAACTTGAC
Source organism: Anolis sagrei (assembly GCF_037176765.1). Lineage (NCBI taxonomy): Eukaryota > Metazoa > Chordata > Lepidosauria > Squamata > Anolidae > Anolis > Anolis sagrei. The sequence goes on from NC_090025.1 coordinate 167,022,871, forward strand.
ACATACCACTTCTTATGCTTTCTACAGAAAGCCATAGGATTGACCTTAATGCATTTCTGCCTCTTTGCTCAAGGTAGCCAATGTGACTGACAATGAGACCCTTGTAGCAAGTAGGGCTCTTCAGGTATACATATGATGGGAAAGGATAATTAAAGACAGCTCCTTGCAGCACTTGAGACATACCAGGTCTTTCAGCCAACTCTAGACTAAGTGAAAGGGATTTCCCCTCCCTACTTTGATAGCAGCACTTGGACAGTCTGTGTTATTTCCATCTATTGCCCCAGGCTTTTTGGTGAAGAGCCCTTCATGCTAACTATGTATTTTCCTGTTAAAATATTGACAACCACATTCTCCACAATCCCACTTCTGCTGCCTACTCCAGATAATAGTTTGTGGGACTCTCTTGCTTGTAGGACAAAGGTGTCTGGCATCACATGCTCACAGTTGCTGATTTGGTTTTGAAGGTGAAAATAAAGCGATTGATATCTGTTACCTAACTGAAATCGGAAGATTCGGCACAAAAAGCCTAGAGATCCAAATCAGGCTATTTGAAACATAAATGCATACCTGTCCAATTGAAAAGAAGTATGGAGCAGCTGTTCATGCTTTCTCCCTTTCACTGGTTGACAGGAACACTCTACATTCTTTTAGAGAATGTGCTGCAGTAATTGGGATGAAATATTTAAATAACCTAACGTGAGTGACTGCAGAGAAGTATAAAATATACTTTGGGGTCAGGCCGGAAGGTTTCTGGGCAGAGAAGATTATTGTCCTTGTTAAGTTGGTGCAGCTGAAGCTGCAAGAAGTGAGCTATTATACAGTTATTAGTTCAGAGCAGGATCCTCCTAAACACAAAAAATCCTGCTATGTAAAGAGTCTTATCTCTGGGATTTATGTATCTGTTTCATGAACATTTAAAATTCACCTAAGGTAGGGAAGAAATGAAGAAACGTCCCCCATATTCTCTTTGCAGTGACCTGCTAAATTGCAAGTGGGCTTCCTCCATCCTAATAGCTATATGCCTGTGCTCCTTGCTCGTCAGTGATGAACATGTCAGGAAATATGTTCTTGGTTTTATTTAAGGCATACATAACAAGAGTGTGAAAAACTTCATATCATACAGATGTGATCATTCATACAGAGACATCATTTATTTTATATTAACAATTTCACATCTTCATCATTGCATGTTTACCAGAAAATACACATCAGCTATTTTTAACTTTGTTTTTCCAATGAATTTTTTTCCTCCCTCCCTTCCCGTTTGTCGTGCAGTCAGCTGAAGAAATGTTAACATCTCGCTCTAAACCTCTCAGTGGAGTCTCTGTTCCCTTCTCTGATATAACAGATGGGTTATTGCTTGTTATAATTATTAACATTTTGTGGTGTGAGACAGGGTTAGGGTGGGAGACTTTTTAAAAATAAAATTGGGGGTGTATGGGAATTATTTAAGGTTTGGAATGTTAACTTCAGTGGTGACTGTTTCTGTAATAGCAGGTCGTTGTGGCTGCACGCTCTAGTAATTGAGGCTGTATACTTCACCGAGCTTGTGGTAGAGCCTAGGGCAAGCTGCTGTCCCAAGAGAATGCTGGGATAGATAGAACTAGCCAATATGAGTCTGAACGTGGTGATTTTGCTGGTTGTTTTTAGTTCCAAATGTCAGCATGCTTAGTTTTGTTTTGATTTTTCTTAATTTCATAAATGCTACACCATCGTCTACCCTTACCCTTATTCAATCCTCCTTTTGTTTATAAGAAATCCAAGTTCAAGAGACTGAGGTGGGGAAAAGAATCTTTCCTTAGTTTCAAACTGCATCTCATCCTCATGTTTCTCAAATGTCAGTAGAAAAAATATTTTGGGGAAAGAGCACATTGGGTACATTTTGAGGCAAGCTGCTCAGTTGTCATTGTTGCCAAGGACAGTGGCAGTGACATCTGAACATGCTTGAGCATCATATGTATCAGTAGTTATACAGCCTGTTTGAAGGAAAAGAAAATGATCCTTGCTGCAAATCTGTATCTGGAGCTTTGTTGTGATCTTGCTGCAATTTTTTTCAGCTTTTTGTGAGCAACTCATTGGGATTAACAAAAAACTAAAAGCCCCAGGAAAGCTTCGAGTCATAACCTTTCACAGTTCAGGCAGAGAATCGGCAGAGACATTTTCCATTTTGCTGTAGCAGAGGGCATGAAGTGATACCAAATTCAGAACTGTGTTCATTCATCGCTAGTATCTAAATCAAGGAGAAGAGCTCTCTTTCTTGCTCTCAAGGTCAGCCATTTTGAGGCATTCCCTCCCCCCTAAGGGTTTGTTTTATTATAGAAATGGAACAAGTCAAACTTCTACAGTAATTATTAGGGCTTTGTTGCCATGGAACACCTGGATGGAGACAAAATGTTATGTCCACAATGAATTTTCATTGCAGGTGAACCAGTTCTATACTTTGAACATGACCTTTTGCCTCAGGTTTCCCTCTCTTCTTTCATTGCTCCCTTCAAAATACAGTACCTCTAATAGCATCCAGCAGAATAAAATTAAAATAGTAGTTATTCTTCACAGTTATAGATGCTAAGCAGAGAGAGAAATAAACACTCAAAAGTCTTATTGTTTTAGAGTAGCCTACATTGATTAATTAATATTATGTTATTTTATTTATACCTTGTGTTTCTACCAATATGTGACACAAGATGATTAAAGATATAAAATAAAACAAAATACAACTAAAATATGTTAAAAAGAGAAAAATATGGTTTAATGAAAACCTTTCCATTCCACAAGATACCTCTAATTCTAATTCTTGTAAGCCGATCCGAACCCTAGGGGAGTGGCAGCATATAAGTTCAAGTAATAAATAAATAAATAAATAAATAAATAAATAAAACGTATATTATTTTTGCATCCTCTGTCTTAAATATGTTCTTTATACATTGTAATTGCAGTTAGAATGTGCTGTCTTCTGCCATGCTGATGTTTGCATGGTAGTCTGCAGCATTTTTTGTGTTTGTAAACACCACTTTTTATTTACAAAGCAGTAACTTAATAAGCCTAGCAGCAGAGCAAGACTATTCCCTAAAGCCCACTCTTCACCAAACATCAGTCAGGTGTTAGAAGAGGAACATGATATTATCTCTTTATAACTCTTTATCTTTAGTGGGTCCAACAACATGTTGGTTATTTTATAAGATAAAGGAGAAATACTATGATTCTGTAAAATGCAATTCCTGCTCCAGAAGTCTTCTACTTAAGACAGGCAGATCAAAACTGGTTGTGTGCTTGAAATTAAAATTGAAAGTCAATGTCTTCTAAATAATGACATTGAGTAGACAGCAGCAGGTACATAGAAGATGTGAGGTACAGTAATCCACGGAAGACCTTGTAGAAGATTTTATGAAAGCTGTAATGAAAAAAAGAGGAGAGCATTCATATGAAGAGACAGAAGATGCCCTTTAAATGAGCGGGAGTAGATGAAAGGAGCAAAACCACAGAGCATAACCAAGGGGAGAGTCTCAAAGGCCAAGATTTTAAGGTTGCTGTTGGGAAAGCCAAAAGGGAATAACAACAAAATTTTAGGAAGGGGAAGACGTGGGCAAACTGATGAGAACTTGAAATATTTTTTCTCAAGTTATTCTGAATAGACAGAAGGAGAAAGGGGGAAGTTTGTCAGAAGACTAGATTTTAGTTATTTGACAGTCTGCATGGCTTGATCTTGACAGCCTGTTTCCCCCTCTCAAAGATTGCCCTCAGTTTGAGAAGGGTCAATTATGATGGATTTTAGACCTTAGAAGACTTCATCCAATTTTAGAAAGGTTTTGCTGTAGGCTGCTTTTCACATGTGTTTGTCTGTCCATGCAGATCATATTATGCATCAACTTCCCTTAGGTATGATAGCATTGGTTGATTTTCCCTTGGGCTAGTGCTTCTTTTGATTCTGGCTGGCCCATAATGTGAATGATGAGAAGCCCAGTAACCCGAGGACTTAAACACTGGAACTTTCCCCCTTTTTCCTCAAATTTCAGCACTAAAGGATAGGAATCACATGAATAGTCATTTTCTCAAGAGTGCTGCTTTGATTAAAATAATTATTATATTGTGCAGCACGTGTTCTTCTCCCCCCAATAAAAAAATTCTCAGGTAATGTTTTTTTCCAGGGACAGTTGGAAGCATTACATCTTTGTTTTTTTAAGTTTCTCTCTCTTTTTTAGTGTTGATTCATATTTCTATAGAGATCACCATAGCACTATCTATTCTGACTGAATTGCCTGTTGGAAACTTTTTGTAAGTCACAAGATTTCTCCACCTGGTACCATTCAAGATACTTGAGCTAGGGCCAGGGAGTATTTTTTTTAAATGCCCATGTACATGGGTTGAGGAACATTTTCGTGATTTATTGTGACGTGAGAGTTGATGCAGTTTGAAACATTTCCTCTCTGTATGTTGTGTATATAATTCAGTTTTGTGAGAGGATTGTGGTATCTATAAAGTCAGTTCTCTTCTTTCCTGCAGGGTGGATATGCAGCCTACAGATATGCACAGCCTGCTACCGCCACAGCAGCCACTGCTGCTGCAGCCGCTGCAGCGGCTTACAGCGATGGGTATGTAAAGAAGTGGGGAGGGGGGAGGTTGTGGTGTGTCTGGGAATCAAAAAATCACAGTTGTGTTTTGACCCTCCATTGGGTCAAACACATTCTCGGTGCACACATTGGATGCTTCACTTCCAAATGGATTTTGTCACTAGCAGAACTTTTGTGACCATAAGCATGTACCTCCTTAAAAGTGGTCTGACCAAATCTGTAGTCATCAAGAGTAAAGTTGCCAACTCTGTTCTTCATCCCTTGACAAGGTTATCCCACTTTTTGAGAGCAAGGGAAGGCATTGACCATGTGCAAAAGTATGTATTGGTTTCTACATTTTAGAAGTACTTGTTCTGTTTCACAAGCCTTTCTTCATCAGTTAGTGTATGTGCCGTTTTACAATTTTTAAATTTTAAATGCTCTGCATTTACATTCTGTAAAGGAGTCCATACAAGTACTTCCTTGATTGATACCTATGCATGTCACTGGAGGTCATTGTGCAAACTTAGGTAGCAACACACCATAACCCTTCTCTGAGCTCTTGTGTATGGTAGAAAGTAAGCCTTTTTCTAGTGTGCTTTAGACATGGTGGTAACTGAGAAGATAGACTTGATAGTTTCCTTCAATGGTCAGCATTGATGAAGATATTATCCCTAGTCAATGCTGATGATAAGAGGTCCCTATAAAGGCAGTGGTGTGACTTAATACTTCAAGCTGATCGTTGGGAAGGAATAAGAATTCTCTCTTTTCTTCAATAGCTAAACCAGCAGTTGTTTCCTCTTAAAACAGACCTCTCAAAGCAGACTTCTTTTCTTCAGTCATGTAGTGGGGAACAGGGCAAATTGCAGTCATTGTGACTTGGTCATCGTGACCAAGCCTATGTATACAGTCAGCCCTTCACATTCACTGGGAGTAGGATCCCTGCCAAAGTGAAAAATCGTAAATTAAAAAAATAGCTATTTTTTAAACCTGAAATATCTCTCTAGGAATGTTTGGGTCTTTCAGTTTATGATGGCATCAGACTGGAGAACCTAGATTTCCTAGAGAGTAAATTTTAGTCAAATCTACAAAAGACTAGTAAATATGGAAGACTAATTGTACCATCACTGAGTGTATTGTATTTTTGATGTGCCCTCACTTCTCCATGAGGAAATGACTACAGTTGCTTAGTGGTCTCAGATCCTTTAACTGTAAGTAGTATATGCCAAAGCAGATCATTGTCACAGTTGAGTCTGAACTGGCGAGGGAACAAATCATTTGAAAGTATGATTTATGTAGCTTCCATTTCTATTCTGCATCTTTTAAATTCTAGCACCACTCAAACCAAGCATTTGGTAGAACTGTGGCACCCTGACACTAGCAACATTGTGGGCTTTGGATGGTATGGGATCCCCCTTGTTTTCAAGCAGAGTTTGAGCACAGTCTCTGCTTTCTTTCTTGCAAATCTAAGACCACTAGTCTCTTATGGTGAATATTTTATGGCACAAATGGTACATTTCAACACCACTGAAAACTTACTTTCCGAGAAAGGGGGCATTCTTTGAAATAATGTTTCTATTTAACATAATCTGGGGTCTCATATTTGAATCTGGGGTTGCCACCTCTGTGTACACAGCCTTATGACTCCCTCCTGAAATAAGTTGGATCTAAAAAATGGGGTGATTGACTCTTTTTACCTTTCTTCTTGGGACAGTGGCCTCTTCTAAGTCTTTTCTTGAAGTGACTTTTCTTTCTCCTCCCCCCCTCCTCAGTTATGGCAGGGTGTATACAGCAGACCCTTACCACGCCCTTGCCCCTGCTGCTAGCTATGGAGTTGGCGCTGTGGTGAGTATGTTTTGTCTTTTCTCCTCCTTCATGGTGTTTTTTCTTTACCAACATACCTTTGCATGAGTATTATTGAATGAAAACATCAAATATACTCGTCATAAGAGAGAGAGAGTGATAGTCTGTCTTGTGCATGTTGAGGAATGATTAAAAATGGAAAGATAAACCACTATCCACTCCCAGTCCCACCAATACTACAGTGGCAGAATCCCCACATGGCAGTTGATGTCTGAATATAGGTGTTTCCTCAAAGTTCCCAGATAAGGTTCAGAAACAGTCAAGACTTTAAAGCAGCATTTCTATATGTACATGTTTTGTATAGACATTAATTGCCAAATATAATTCCTGAGTCAAAGTTGCTGGTTTATAGTCTTGTTCATATCCAGTTATTTAGCTGAGATGACTGTAAGTCATAATTTCCAGCAGGTTCATTTGGAAATTAAGCTGAGCACCCAGCTTTCCTCCCCCTTTAGTTTCAAGCATTTCCAGGTTTTCTGCAAGGAATGAGCTGTCTGCAAGTGCCATTCTATTACCTGAATGTGACTTCTGTTTGAAGTTGGCTTTACATTCACGGATGCACAATTCTTTATGCTTACATTGGAATATTTGTCCTCTTTTGTCTGAAATTAAACTTGGAAAATTTCTCCTGGGGTTTTGAAGTGAAGGAAGGAAGGCCTTGCAAGTGACATATGCCTCCCCCGCCAGTATTCTAATGGTTGCTTTCTTCCCTTTGTTCACCTCTACAGGCAAGTTTATACCGAGGAGGCTACAGCCGATTCGCCCCTTACTGAAGTGACATGAGCCCCCCTGCAAATGGGACAGCCCCCCCAGTTCATGAGGCCTGGCTATTGCAATATTTACTAGTAGAGGAACTCTATAGCAAGAAGAGGAGGAAAACAAAAGAAAAAACAAGAGAAATACTTTTTTATACCTCACTATGTTCTTTGAATATGTATTTTTTCCTTTAAATTTCTGCCTTTAATTCTTTTGTTCCAAAGATTGTGCATTTTTGGGTTGTTGGTTTTTTTTGGGTTGTTTTTTTTAACTGTGGTAAACATAATGAATTTCCATGTCTGTATATTCGTAGCTTATCCTACCAATCACAAAAGAGATTAATAGAGCTAAGGAGCATCCTTAGGAAACAGTATCATGGAATTAAATCAGGAACATGCAGGCGTTTATATTTCACATGGGTCTGGTGCCTGAGGCCTGCAGTGACATAAGGAAGATCCCCTCTCCCCCCGAGGGCCATGCTCATTGGCTGCAGCTGGAACCTGCATGCTGTTGGAGACCCAAATGTCCCCCATTTTATTGCCTTCTGGCATACATGGGCTCAGGACAGTTCCAGAAGCATCAAGATTTTACAATTTTCAAGACAATGCTCCTCAAAGCTGCCCAAAGACTTTGTCTCTTAATGGTTTTAGGGGTCAAGACTTGAAACGAATATTTGATCTTACTGCTTCTCTTCATACACTTTACTTTAGTGATTATTGCCCCTCTACCAAGGCTCTCCTCTGTTTCTTTCACTTGCTGTGGTCTTCCTGTCTATCCACCCTCTCCCTTTTTTCTGTTCTGGAGGAGCAGCAGACAGGAGACAATGACTATCACACCTGAAGCCATGGCAAAGAGAGTTCTCTCTGAGATAATCAGGAATCTGATGGCGGAGCTGCAACACATCCCGAAGTTAGAATTGAACAATGATGGAGAAAGCTCTCAACAATTAGACTCTTCAAAGGTCCAAGACCTTCTTTTCATCATGAGCTGATTAGCTCGGCTGCAAGAATGCTACTGAAAAAATGCATGAGAAGAAGACAGAAAAGGTGTTCTGATACATGATCCCAAAAAAGTGGCAGAATTGGTGGTGACAATCTTCTGTGTCACAGCACTATTCTGTAAGTCACCCTTATATAGCTTTGGCATCTGGAGAAATCCAAACACGTTTCAAAACAATTTAAAAAGAGGAAACTTTTGCCTTGATACACAGCCCAGAACCTTTAGGGGGTTATCTATCATCTCCCACCACACTCTAGAGAGAAAAATCTGCATCCATTCTGCTCAGCTTGCAGAAGTATTGCAAGTTTTTAGCTGAGAGGGGCGTTTGGAAGACTCGGAGCGCAGAGATTTGCTCCCTTAGATTTTTTTTAAAAAAAAATGTATGTGGAATGCCCTTTATTTAATGCAGTGGGTGCCTTGTAAGTTACTATAGAAGCATGCATTTGACAACAAGCCACTGCTTTCAAATATCTGCCGCTAATTTTGGAAGTTGAACTAGCAGAAGAGATCCTGCATTACCCTCTGAGCTTTCACAACTTTCTTGGCACCTCTTGCAGATTTTCTGCAGCTTTTACCTTTAATAAAGCCCTACCTGTTAGAGAAGCACAATTCCCTTTGGCTCCATGGCCTGCCTAAATTGGTACTGGGTGACATTTCACCCTTGAAAGGGCAGCTAGAGGGTGGACCTGTAGCTGAAGCCTGCTCAGTTCATTTCATCATCTGTCTACTGATGTCGATATAGGAACAGAGACATCCTGAAACACTTCAATGAGCTGGACTATTGAGGAGACAAACTGATCCAGCCTCACATGGCTCTCATCTTTGCCCCCGCTCCTTGTTGTACCCTCTTTAGTGCTTGCACCGAGGATGCTGGAGAGGAAGCCTGAAGAGAGACGGGCACGGAAAATCTTAATTAAGCTAGAGACTCTAACAGTGTTCATTCTCTGGAACAAGTTGACACCAAACTGCCAGCCTGTTGGCCACTTCTATTTCTGTTTTTTGTTGTCTTATTTTTCAAGCCAAAGTTTGGTTTGTTGCTATTATGACAATTTCTGTTGTTTTTGTATATAAATATTTTAGTTAGCTTGAAAAGGGGGGAGAGGGGAATGAGGGGTGCCTGGGCTTTCACAAAATCAAGGAAATGAGGAAGCAAGGCTTTCCTAGCTTACCTAAATGTTTTGGTCTTAGCAGAAGGCTGTTATCACCACAGAGCAGTTGAGGGTGGAATTGGACTTAATTCCTCCCCAAGGAACAAGACACAGCAAAGATCTCTGAAATGGATTAGCAACTGTGTGATAGGAAAATCTCTGTGTTAATGTTACAGAAAGTGATGCAGACTGCATAGCTCTTCCCAATATAATTGGGTCAGCTTAGCTGTCTTGCATATCAAATACCGAATACATTGGATACCCATGGATTTTACAGGCTGTGCAGCTCCTCTGTTAAGGAAGCTGAGTACCACTCAATGCAGGTCATAAAAGACTGAGTGGCATCAATATCCCATCCTGTTAGAAATATTTCCTAGTTTGAGAATCATCTGCTCCATTTAAGTTGTATCGGTACTAAGGTCACCTGCACTGAAGTCACCTGCAGGCTAACATTAGACAAGCCACTTCCCTTGCCTATTTTTGTATCTGTAAGATGAAAAGGCAAAGTAGCCCCTCTTTTGTGAAACACAGTGAGATCTGTAGTAAAGAACACTATTGTTAACAGTACATTCATGCCTCCATAACTCTTAAAATGTCCAACAAACTGATTTTGTAATATAGCAGCTCTTTAGCCATTTACCTGATGGTTTCACAAATATCCTAGACATCTAAATAGAATGGATTCAAAGCTAAGGCTTTGTGTATTTTCCTACAGCCCCTGTCCCATGTCTAGTCAGTGTGAGGGGCTCTTAGATATCAAGAATGGGAACCAAATTTGGGCGACATCTTTTTTCATTGTGTCCCACACCTAAACAAAAAGAGTTTGCAAGCAGCTAGGGGAATACATATAATGCTGCTTACCAACTCCAACATGTGAGGGATCCTGAGCACTGTGGGGGGAGAGGTTTGTGTAAGGACGTGTTGCCTGTTTGCACTGGTTTTAAAATGGGGAGGGGGGAATCAAAATCCTAGTAGACAAGATGGAGAACTGGTGTAAAGGTTTTGTGTGTTTTTATTTTTGTCATGCTTTTGAGAATGTCAAATAGGTTTGCAGTATACACCAGTATACTTGATTCTTTGTTGGATAAAACACTATTTTCATGAAGTTATTGTCTGAAGAGTCCAGCCCCCTCCCTACACCCTGCTTTACCCTAATCTGGTCCTGTTTGGAAATTGCTTTTATTTACAGTGTAATAAAACGAAACCTCCAGTAATTGAGACAAACTATTTTCTCGTAGTCAGAGTGAAAATGGTCTTTCTAGTGTGTTTTGCTAGTGTTCTCCCCTCCCCCACCCCATATACCTCCCCCGACTTTCCCATCTTACTTTTAAGATGGTGAGAACATCACTGCTACATAGGGGAATGGAAGAAAACTGCAGAAATGTATCCACATTCAGAGCTGGCTGCCATAAATAACCAGACACTACAGAAATGTTGGCAATCCTTCTGCAGTAAATTTTGTCCATATTTCCAGGCCACCGCCAGTTGGAGATTATTAGGGAGTCGTTTAAGACAAGTTGATTCAAAACACTGCCAGTTGACAATGACTGGAAACTGAAGTTTTCTTTCTTTTTTTAAAAAATCCTGCACTCTAGCAGTTGCAATCTTTCCTGCCAACTTTATTTTCCTAAAGCCGTCCACTGGAGTATTCATTTGGCGAGGAGTCTGCATCATGTCACTTAGTTAACGGTTACTTTTTAAAAAAAAGGAAAATTGGGGTTTTTCCCTTTTGGATGGAACACTAAAAGGCCTTTACTGCTTTTTGAGGAAGAACTGTCAAGGAATATATCCCTACATTCAGCATAGCTATGCATTGCAGTTTTGGCATCTTGGTTTGACTGGGGTTTACGAAGTGATCCTTCCAGATATTTTTTTTTTTGAACGAATGAATGAATAAAATAACTAGGGCAAAGCTGACCCAATAAATATTTTTAGGCAGAATGATTAGACAGTACTGAGATGACTGTAAGTTTAGAGACTACCCAGAATGAATAGGTAACACTCCAAACTGATCACTGAGAGGCCTAAAATGCTCCAGGCAGACTTAGCCTCATCTTGCAGTCTGTCCTGCACCTCTTTCCTTGCCAGGTACCTATGGGACATAGGATACATTGTAGTCTCTCTTCCTCTGGATCATTTCCCAGGTTGACCAGGGTCTTGTTTACCTGTTCACTCTGGAAAAGGAGTATCTGGATTTCAGGACATTGTGGCCGTCTCTAACACCCCCAACCCCATCCCCTTTTAAGTATCATATTGTACAGTAGCTTTCAAACCATACAGTATTCATTGGGTTACTCTTATTATTATCAAGTAGCTGGAATTGTGAAGGTCGGAGTAGTTAGAATTTTAGCTTTTATTCCTTTTTTTTGTATTACTATCCATGTGTATAAATTATTGATCATGTTGCTGGCTTTTATAAACTCTAAAGCAAGGGAGGAGCCCTTCCTCACCCTTTGCGAATGGTAATGAAGCACTGTTTTTAAATAAAAGAGAGAAACACCACTCCCAGACTCGGTTGTTTGTATTCCAAACTTCTCATATGAAAAGGCTCTACAAGTCTCAAGTCTGTTTCCCATTATAAACAGTTTTTTCTTGCTTTGATCTGCAAAACCAATCTGATCCCTTAAGAAATAGCTGTGAAACACAGTGAAATGGGCTTGAAGAAATGAAAATGAGGAATTCTAGGGGGAAAGGTTTAAATATTCAATCAGAATAAATGGGGGATAGTGAGTAATTGCTTTCATTTATGAAATTTATATAGTACTTTTCAAACTTTGAGTGGTTTTTTAAAGGACTAAAGATGCTTTATTGTCTTGGCCTGAATTTTCTCATTTTATAGTATTTTATCTTTTACATCATTGTAATATTATCAGAACCTTTATCCAGTTTTAATGTTCATTTTTTGTATGATTTTAGCTATATTGTGCTTTTAATTAGCCACCTTGAGTGCTTATTTTAGGAGAAAGGTGGGAGGATACAAATAAATTCAATCACCAGCTTTCCAAAGAGACTTATAATAGAAAATACATACACAAACACACAAAACAGTAGAGCAAAACATCAATGTCAGTAACTCATCACTAGAAGAACAAGACTAAAGATAAAAAGGATGAATGAAACGAAGTAGTTAAAATGAGCAACATTGTTCCTCACTAAAGAGATTGAATCCAATAACTAAAGATTGATTAATCCAAGGCTAGAGTCAATATTGTAGGAAGAAACATTAACAACTTTAGATATACATATCAAAAAAATTTTGATGGCTGAAATCGAGGAGGAGCTGACGAGCCTTATAACCAAGGTGAAAGAAGAAAATGCAAAAGCTGGATTGCAGTTAAACATAAAAAACCAAGATGATGGCAACCAGACTGATTGATAACTGGCAAATAGAGGGAGAAATGTGGAAGAAGTGACGGACTTTATATTTCTAGGGGCAAAGATTGCTACAGACGCAGACTGCAGCCAGGAAATACATTTACTTCGTGGAGAGCAATGACCAATCTCAATAAAATAGTTAAAGAGTAGAGACATTACACTGGCAATGAAGATCCACATAGTTAAAGCAATGGTATTCCCTGTAGTCACCTATGGATGCGAGAGCTGGATCATAAGGAAGTCTGAGCAAAGGAAGATGGGTGCATTTGAACTGTGGTGCTGGAGGAAAATTCAGAGAGTACCTTGGACTGCAAGAAGATCAAACCAGTTCATACTCCAGGAAATAATGCTCACTGGAGGGAAGGGTTTTAGAGGCAAAGATGAAATACTTTGGCCACATAATGAGAAGACAGGAAAGCTCGGAGGGGATAATGATGCTGGGGAAAATAGAAGAAAAAGAAAGAGGGGCCGACCAAGGGCAAGATTAATGGATGTTATCCTTGAAGTGACTGGCTTGACTTTGAAGGAATGGGGTGGCCACAGCCGACAGGGAGCTCTGGCGTGGGCTGGTCCATGAGGTCATGAAGAGTCGAAATGACTGAACAAATAAACAACAACAACAAAGAGGTTGAAACAGAAATATATGTGGTGGTCCTCCTAAAGATATGAAGGGGACTGAAATCTCTCAGGAGCAGGCATCAGGGCAGCTTGCAACCCAAGCATTCTGTTAAAATTAAATTAAATCTTTTTAAAAACATGTTATGGAGAAAAGGTAAAAAGGTTAAAAGGCATAGCTTTTGAATCCTTCCTGTGCTGCTGAGTGACATTAGTCAAGTCACTTTTAACTTGGCTCATTCTGGCATGCTGTTTATGATTTTTTGTTTTGTTTACTGGATCAGAGTTACTAGAACAGTTTTCAGAACATTTTCACACCTCATCCCTGTAGCAAGTGAAGATAATAACCTGTGGTGTGGTGGTTGCAAATAAAGGAGGGACAAGCTGTGGATTTTCTGTACCTCAAATGGAGAAGCACATGCTTCTGATGCAGAAGAACCTCAGGCTCAAGTCCCAGCATCTATTATTAAAAGATGGCAGGGCAGCTATGTCCCCTCAGATGTTTCTAGGTTGTTCTTCCAGTCATTCTTTGTTATGTTGACTAGGGCTGATGGAAGCTGTGGACTAACATCTGGAGGGCCACAGTTGCCTAACCAAATGTTAAATGGATCAGGTTGCAGGATTGGTTTTGTAGGAGATATCTGAGTCTTTGGGAATGGCAGACATAACTGGGCCAGGCAATCTCTGTCTCTGGCAACTTGACATTCATATTCGCTTATCACTGCATATGAGATATGAAACATGGGATGGGAGGTCTAGTAATGCTAATGCTACACCTGGCTCTTGACATTTTTTAGGGATTGACCTTGGACAAGCCAGTAAACATCCATCATGTCCTGGACAGTCATGTTGAAACCAACTTTGCTAGCTATGGATAGGGAAGCCCTGAGGCAATCTGCAATTGTCAAGAGATTTTCCTAGCATACTAATGTCTTCAAACGGACTCTGTGTTCCCATGCTTTTACCTTTAAAAATGAAAAAATTAACTTCTTGTAAGCCAGTGTTGAAGGTTAACACATTTATATTGACAAAGTGCTTTGAGATGAGCAGATAGAAGGTGCTTTTAGTTATGGAGTGTTAGTCACTAGCACATTAGCATTTTTTTCAAGCAGATAAGCTTAATAGGCAGAGAGCAACTGCAAATTACTCTACTGGAAGCTGCTTTTAAAGCAGGATTATTCTTGCAATCAATTTCCAGGGTTGTCAACCCATCAGTGAACTGAGTTTTGTAGCAGTGCCATCTAGTGGTTGATCTACATGTGGATAGACTTGATCTTCAGATCATTAGTGTATTTCAGGAAGATGCAGAAGAAGCTGAGCTTTGAAAAGTTGATGGCCATTGGCCTCCATGTAGAATTCTGGGAGCTGTACTCTACAAAATCAATACTTCCAAGTTCCCCTAAGCCAGTGTTTCCACCTGTGTTTTTACATAGCAAAGGAACATAGGTTTAAAAACAGTAATTTCATTCTACCCCCAATCTGATTTAGGGAAGTAGCCAGTGCAATGAACTCCATGGGAGAAATTCAGTTTTAAAATAGATTTTTATGCTCTTTCACTAAGGCAGTGGTTCTCAACCTGTGGGTCTCCAGGTGTTTTGACCTACAACTCCCAGAAATCCCAGCCAGTTTACCAGCTGTTAGGATTTCTGGGAGTTGAAGGCCAAAACATCTGGGGATTAAGAACCACTGCTGTAAGGAGTTCCCTCCCTCCACACCTAAATCCTTATAACAACTCTGTTAGGCTGACAGTGGCTTCTCCTTAGTTATATGAATGGTGATTTCAGTCCTGGTTTCCCTGAACCTGGTCCAGGATTCTGCAGAACCCAGTTTTCTGTAAAATACTCAAAAAATCACTACAAAGAATAGCAGAGACTAGCATGTGGTCTGCAATAGCTCCAGTATATCCACTGCATTATAATTGCTTGTTTTGAGCCACATGGAGTAACTGACTTCGTATGGAGGTGGGGAAATATAGCATTTTCTGGAATGGCATTTTTATGTGCAGCAAGACATATCTTTAGAATGTGGATCATTTAAGCTTTGGACTGCTTTTGCACATTTTATCTTCATTATTGAACTTACAGAAATGTTGATACGACACATGGTGCAGGTTATGGAACATTTTTTGTTCAATAATATGCTAGAAAAACATTGAAGGGTTTTGTCTTGGCATTCATATTTGAAAATGTTGAGTATGATGTTTTAAGAGTAGGGAAAACAAAAACGGCTGTGTGTGCTTCAAAATTTTCTTGTTAAAGCAGCCTTCATGCTTTTATTTGGATTTCTTCCAGGTAGGTGCACCCTACACTATGGATGGTGGCATGGTAACACCACTATCAATTTTAGTCCGAGATATCAACAAACTACCCAAATTGTTAGGATATGTTTTGGGAATACAGTTCAGCATCATGGATAGCTCATGCAAAGTTTCGTTTAAACCCCAGAGTTTTAATCACTGTCTCACTGATTCTGAAGCTACCAACTACTGCTCTACCTACATAGTCTTTGTTCTCCAAATGGTTTGTACTCCAACCTCTACAAGTCCCAGTTAACATGACATCAACATTAAATTTGAAATCCCAAACATCTTGTGGGCCAAAGTTGAAGAACTATTGATTTACAAGATCTCCCTGTCACTCCAATCTTGGTTACTATTAGCCATCTAATTTGTACTTGCTGTCTTCTGAATTGTGAAGGGAGAACTTTATGTAAGATGCAGCTTACTGTATTGTGTGGCTGTATTAAACACAGCTTAGTGCAAAGACTAAAGAAGATAGCACTAGAACTGTTTGTTGTTGCCAAAAATGTTCTGCTCAAATAGCTCCTCAGTATGTATTGTACCAGAAGGCAGAATTCGACTTTTTCCCTCTGAGAGATCAAATGACAGTTGGCTCCCTTGGTGCTACAAGCAAATCATGCTTCAAGTCATCTGCAGGCCCAGCACAACGCATCTTCTCTTAACTGTCAGCCAAGACCAGCTGTCTCATTTTTAGAAGCTTTCTCCGCCGCCATCAACCCACCCTAATTCATTTTGCTTGCTTAAGGGCATGCTAAGGGCTACACTTTAACTTTAGTGTGTGTTGACGTAAATTGAATCAGCTTGTTTTATTAATAAGTCCCATCAAAGCCATTTTCATTCTTTTGTGTAGAAACAACCACATAAAATGAATTGCTTCTAAATACAGCATGTCCCTCCAAAAAGTGCAAAGCCTTAATGGCTTATAGTTATGGAATATTTTGTTTTGCATTTCCCCCCATAAAACCCACACATACATCCTTTGAATAGGATTAAAGATCCCAATGTCTTCAACAATACGAACAGTGCATTGCTGCACAGAGACAACAAGTTTAACCCCTTAAATAAAATTGTAATTTAAGGTGGAATTTTAACTATGATTAAATCATTATAACATTTATTCTTCAATGTAAATGTATAACTTTGCTGGGGTGCTGCTTTTAGCAGTTGAAAGTGTACACATTTTTTAAAATTCCATATAGTTATACCATGCTTCCCTTAACACATTTCAGTGTTTTATATTCTATGACCTCAGAGGTACTTAAAACAACCATGTTTACAGCAGTAATTGTATGATGTTGCACTGCAGGTGGTGCCTTCCTTCAGTTTTAAAAATACATTATTTGTTGACCTTTGGCAGCCATTTACATAGTTTGCCAAAAGAGCAAAAATGATCAATTTAAAATGAGTCAACCCAGGTGAAATAGCAGTCGGATCAGACTGACAGGAGCCTGGCAGTGCCAAGCACAAAACAAAAACAAAACAAAAGCAGCATTAGATCTGCCAAAGCAGTGCTTCTCAGCCTTCCTAATGCCACGACACCTTAATACAGTTCCTCATGTTGTGATGATCCCCAATCCCCAACCATAAAATTATTTTTGTTGCTACTTCATAACTGTAATTTTGCTACTGTTATGAATCGCAGTGTAAATATACAGGATGTATTTTCATTCACTAGACCAAATTTGCATAAATACCTGATACACCCAAATTTGAATACTGGTGGTGTTGCGGGAGATTGATTTGTCATTTGGGATTTGTAATTGTTGGGATTTATAGTTCACCTACAATCAAAGAGCATTCTGAACTCCACTGATGATGGAATTGAACCTAACTTGGCACACAGAACTCCCATGACCAAGAGAAAATACTGGAAGGATTTGGTGGCATTAATCTTGAGTTTTGGAGTTGTAGTTCACCTACATCCAGAGAGCACTGTGGACTCAATCAATGATGGATTTGGACCAAACTTGGCACCAATATTCAATACGTCCAAATGTGAACACTCATGGAGTTTGGGGGAAAATAGACTGACATTTGGGAGTTGTAATTGCTGGGATTTATAGTTCACATACAATCAAAGAGCATTCTGAACCCACCAATGATAGAATTGGGCCAAACTTCCTACACAGAAGCCTCTATGATCAACAGAAAATACTGTGTTTTCTGGTGTTCTTTGGCCACCCCTCTGACACTTCCTCACCATCCCCCCCCCCCCAGCGGTCCCGACCCCCACGTTGAAAAACGCTGTGCTAAAAACTTAACCCCCCCCCCCAAACATAATTATAAACCTCAACATATTTTTGTCCAAGATTGATAATAGTGGACAGAGCTTGGAAAATAGAATCATAGACTTTAAGAGCTGGAAGAACAACAGGGGCCATCAAGTCCAACCCCATGCCTTGCAGTAATGAGCAGCTAAAGCACGCTTGAAATATGCTAATCAAGTCTCCAAAGAGTCCACCACTATTGAAGCGGGTTTTGTTTTTTGTTTTTTTTTAGAATAAAGGAGTTATTCCTATTGTTTAGATGGAATCTCTTCTTGAATTTCAATCCTTTAGTTTGGGTTCTAATTTCTGGAGAAGCAGAAAACAAGCTTGCTCCAGCTTCTTGTGACACCTCTTCAGATATTTTAGCATCTTGGTCACCCTTCTCTGGACACTTTCCACCTTGTCAATATCCATCTTGAATTTTTGGTGCCCACAGCTGCATACAATGTTCCAGATCAGGACTGATCATGACAGAATAGTGTGGCACTAATACTTCACTTGATTTGGACACTATATTCCTGTTGATACTGCCCAGAATTGCATTGGCTTTGGACAGGGCCAGCTACCATAAGCTGGGAGTGTGGCACTTGGAGTCCCTTCCCAAAAGGCTTCAGAATAGTGTTCAGAATGGGAATTCCTCCATAGAGGAGGCCTGACAGGAAAGAAAGGGGAAAGGCATTGTGCAAGGAGAGACAGGAAATGTGATAAGGAGTTCTCAAGTTGCATCATCTGTGATGTGTGAGAAACCCTGACAGATGGAATTAGAAGTTGAAGATTCACAGCAGCTGATTACTTGAGAGAAGGAAACCGGATCTCATAATGGGGTCACCATGGATGGAGAAGGAAACCAAGCTTTGGAACTGTGACATTCAAGGTAAGCTGGGCAGATGTCTTCTAGCTACAGAAATCTAAAAAGGAAAAGTATCTTTTCTAAGAGTACAGCATTTCAACCTCAATGGGAAAAAGATTAGAAAGTATGGTAACTATATAAATGCAGAAATTTGCTTTTTCACACGTTTTAGATTCAAGGCAAATCTGTGAAATGATAGAAACGTTCAATCTCCAGGACTGTTTTATGGAACCTGTTCCAGAGGAGTTTCCAGTCTTTGAGAGTAGATCTATTTATCACAGCTATGAAGCTTGTTGTTTCCCTATACAATAATTATGTGTGTTTAATTCTCAGGTATTTGCTAAGCTTCCCCTCCTGAATAGCTTCATATGAATGTCACTGTGACCAATCTGCCTAAATGCATTGCTGTCATATTTCAAGGCACCATTAGAGGTTCATATAACTCAGATGTATGTATTGAGAGCATACTTTGCAACATTTTTCAGCTCACATAGCTACTAGCCATGCTGGCTAAAGGATTCTGAGAGTTATAGTCCAAAAGATAATATTTCCAAGTTCTGAGTATGAAGGCAAACAAATGTGCAGAGAAAGACAGAAGGAAGATGATTAGGAAAAACAACTCAGCATGTTGAACTTGTCTTTATTTCAAGGGGTGGATATAAATGTTTTGCCCCCACTCCATTCTTCTGACAGAGCCATTAACAACCAAGACAGTGTAGGGCAGTGGTTCTCAACCTGTGGGTCCCCAGATGTTTTGGCCTTCAACTCCCAGAAATCCTAACAGCTGGTAAACTGGCTGAGATTTCTATGAATTGTAGGCCAAAACACCTGGGAACCCACAGATTGAGAACCACTGGTGTAGGATGATAGTTCCTGGCTGCTGTTCAGGCACATCCCAGTGAGAAAGTAGAGGTGGGTCACGCAGCCTCTTGATTAGGATGTCATTACATAGCCAAGCTTGTAAGTTTTGCTTATACATTTCTGCTGCTCCTTTGGTTGCTTCTTTGTGTTCTTGGCTCAGAGGACTACAAATGGATCCTAAACATGTCTACCTGAGGGGATTACAGCATAGGACAGTGGTTCTCAACCTGTGAGTCCCCAGATGTTTTGGCCTTCAACTTCCAGAAATCCTAATAGCTGGTAATCTGGCTAGGATTTCTGGAAGTTGTAGGCCAAAACACCTGGGGACCCACAGGTTGAGAACCACTGGCATAGATGTTTTTGAAGGCGAGTATGCAAAAAGATTCTCTTTGTGTTTACCCTACCAAATAAAACTGTCACATACGGGTTGAAGATAGGGCTCATGTGCACATCAGCCCCTGGATTTAGTCCTACTATCCACTGCTGTTGTGGAACTTAGGAAAAAAAACCATTGCATTAGCAGGTCTTGTGTAAAGTTTGGAAAAGTGTCGATGCTGAAGTAACTCCTGGTAACTATTCTTGAGAATTATGGACCTTGCTTCTGTTATCCAGCATTTCATAGATGTTCTGGGGTGCTTTCAGCAGTGTTTCCAACTCACTGCCCCCCCCTTTTTTATCTTGAGTGCCATTTCATCCTTGGCTCCCTGTTTAAATGCTCAGCATCTCTGAAAATGCTGAAGACACCGAATCCCAGTAACAAATCCCACCTGAGAAAATCCTGAGCATTTTGGTCCCTCTGGCCATTGCATTTCAAAACCTTTTTTTAAACTTAGAATCATATAGCTGGAAGAGAACACAAGGGGGCACTCAGTTGCAGGAATATGCAATCAAAGCGCCCCTGACAAGTGGCCATCCAGCCTCTGCTTTAAAATATCTAAAATTGAGAGTCCACCACACTCCAAGGCAGTATATTCCACTGTTGATCAGCTTTTACCATCAGGAAGTTCTTCCTAATGTTTGGATGGAATCTCTTTTCCTGCAATTTGATTCCATTTCATTGAAGCCCAAGCTGTAATTCTTGCAGAAGTTGCTAACTAAACTAAAGCCTCCAATTCAGGATTAGCTTGAGCAATTGTAAATGCATTTGCACATATTTTTATTTCTTTCGCAGAGCCTCATATATTAAATCAGTTAATTCATTCATCACCATTTTTAGGCTTACTGCACATGGTTGCACTGCTGTCTGTGGTTTTATTAATTCAGCTGAGTCAATATGGTCAGACATAGAAGCAGAAGCATGAGTAATTGTCACTGTTGCCTCTAAGCCGATTCCAAACTCTGTGAGAAGAGCCAAGGTCAGTCCCAGGGCATTCAAGATGCTGGAAATGGCACATGCAAAGTTGGCAGTCATAGTGGCAATGTACAACTTTTTCAAGTCTTCTCAATTTTGCGTGCTGTTTCTCTAAGGCACTGGATAAACTCTTCAGTCACTTCTCTGTGGACTGGAAACTCATTTCGAAAACAGGCAAAGTCTGCACTATCAATTTCTTCCTAGTCCTTTGCTATAAATCAAAACAAAACATACTCAGAACTCCTGTAGACTAAAAGAGAAAAGCTACCAGCCATGCCCTGCATCTTCCACAAGGACTGACAGGCTGCGTCCCTGCAAAAGCCTGTTATAATGTAAATGAAATAAATGGGTGGGCTGAATGTTACCAACAGAAGCAGATGCACTTCAGAGCACAACTTGGAATGTCTTTTTTTGTAGAAAATGGCAACCATTGGAAATGTTTGTTGCAGCATGAATAGTACATAGTACACAACAACAGCTGCTGCCATCTTTCTATCCCTCCTCAAGCACTTTCAGCTGTGCATTTGCCAATATATTGTTTCCAGAGATTTGTTGATGCAGCAGTACTGACTTTTATCAGTTATTCATCAGCCATGATTACAGGTTCAACCTCACTATGTAACAAATAGTGAATGACAAATTCCTATCATTGAAGTTCCAAATCATTTTTTTATTTATTAAACATGAGATACTCATGAGGTGTTCTTGGAGGCAAAGGAGTTGCAGAAGAATTGGGAGAGCTGTTCATATGTCCATGGGGTTGATACCTTACTCCCTCTCCCTTCTCCTGGCACCTGAGGTCACAGTGGGTTGAATGCTCTTAAGCATGAATGCTACTATTTTGACTAAGTGCAGCTTAAACATAAATAGTGAGAATGATGTATATCTTCAAAGTATTGCATGAACTCAAAAGTTTTATCTGCCTCCCTACTTTGTCTAGTCATCTCTTCTCAAGATTGTTGTTTCATCCTTGGCTCCAAAACTACAAAAACTAATTAACCAGACTTGATTAAAGAAAGATTTTATAAATATTTTCAGAAAGTGTGTGATTAATACAATTGAGAAAATTGTATCCTTCTCTTTTCTTAGAGGCCCCAGACATGTATTTGCTTTTTAAAATGTTTATTTGCTTTTAAAATGTTTTCATCAAAAGTATCCAAAAGTCAAAACAATATAATTAAACAGTAAAAGATAATGAAGACAAGCAGATGTTTAAAAAGATTGTATCTATACACTGAGATGTCTAAGAGATTAGTTCTGTGGCCCAAGGGGCAACTGACCCCATGTATTACTTTGAACCTACTGCAAATAATCCAGATGATCTACAGCCAGTTCCGAAGCAGAAGTGCTTCTTCCAGGCTTTCATCTGTCACAAGGAGGACTGCAAATTACTCCAGAGATTCCAGGAAATCCCTGGTGTTCATGACATGTGGATAGTTGGATCACATTGGATCTGGGGCGATCCTGCACCCACACATCAAAAAGACCCACTGCTGTGTTGCCATACAGAGGCTTATTGGTGACAGTGCTTCCAGTGTTCACATGGCTGGATGGCCTGTGATGACTTCACCAGAAGCAACATAGGAAGCAAAGTTTTGTTGACTGACGAAAAAGAGGTGATGGTTTCCAGGAGGACAAAGCACCGGTGCCAAAGTGCTGTTGGTCCAGTTGACTGACTGGACAGCAAAATAGTTTTGGAGTGCTTCCTCACTGGTACATATGGATCTCCTGTGGTGTGTCAGTGACAGCTCTGGAGCAGATTACTCCAGTTTATTTTGCCTGGTTTAGACTTAAAAAGGTAAAAAGGTAGTCCCCTGACATTAAGTCCAGTCATGTCTGACTCTGGGGTGTGGTGCTCATCTCCATTTCTAAGCCGAAGAGCCAGCGTTGTCTGTAGACACCTCCAAGGTCATGTGGCCGGCATGACTGCATGGAGCGCTGTTACCTTCCCGCCGGAGCGGTACCTATTGATCTACTCACATTTGCATGTTTTCGAACTGCTAGGTTGGCAGAAGCTAGGGCTGACAGCGGAAGCTCACGCCGCTCCCCAGAATCGAACCTGCGACCTTTCGGTCAACAAGCTCAGCAGCTCAGTGCTTTAACCCACTGCGCCACCGGGGGCTCCCTTAGTCTTCATGTTTAGACTTAGTCTTCATGTAATTACAGGATTGATTGGAAACTCTTCCCATCCATAGCCATGATTCCATAGACAGTAAAGAGAGGCAAACAGAAACCTGAGTGAGCATGCAGCAGAAGATCATCTAGAATGATTACTTCAAGTTGTGTTAGAGTTGATGTGAGCTGCAATCCAAAACCACCGGGAGGGCTGCATATTCCCCATACTTGCTTATGCCGAGTAGTGTCAGTGTTTACAGGATCATACTACGAAGTTCCTGTTAAGTCTCCCTTATAAAAAAGATTTTAAAAATCCGCAGTGTTGCCACTGGAATGTCTCATTGTTTTAAAAAGTCATAACAGCAGTGACAGCAAATAATGTGTTTGCTGCAGGAAGGGGTTTTAGGAACACCATCAATGGAACCAGTCACTTCATCTCACAGAAAGACGACATAGATCATGTGGGTACATGTGATTTTTATGAATCTGTGAGCTCAGGCAAGTATGCTAATCCTAGATTCAGTTAAGTGTACATCTTTTGTACTACACCAAAGTTGTTAAATTTGTTTATTCTAGTTGATGTCTGAAATCACTTTTCCTGGTGTGCCGGCTCCAAATTACTTCCAAAAGAGACACTCAGAGACTGAGGGCAGGATCAGAAGTTGATTTATTGCTTTGTTGGCCAAGGCACATTGTCAGGTGAAATTATTCAAATCTGACATAAATCAGTTACAAACATGGACATTTTATAAACATTTGACAGGCATTTGAAAAAAGTGAGCAATTGCTGTGATTGGTGTAAATTACACTGCAATTTTTTTGGTTCAAAAGTACATTCATTTGTAGTTTGTGATTAGTGCAAAGTATGACGGGAAAGTTAATAAAGTTCTTACTGGAAGAATTCTTGAGCATCTCCTGTATCTATATTGCCCCTTTCTGCCCCCAAGCAACACATTAGTTCAGGATGGGACTATCTTGGTAAACAATGCTTGTTGATTGGCACTGGGTCTTCCTCTTCCTTTCTTCTTCTCCCCCTCCTTTTTCCTTTCCTATGTGGTAGGAAAGGGGTGATATTTCCGACCTGATGGGTTTAAGGTCTCAAGGGAGAAGTTTATTGTGGGGAGAGATGGCAATGTGGCATTCCCAGAGCACATTTGGCCAAGGGCTATAGCTGCACCCTTTTTGGTATGTATTAATTAATGGGAAAGGAAGAAGAAGTTGTCAAGTGGGGTCAGTTGTGGATCATTCACCTTGGTCTTTCAAGGTGTTTGGGATAACTTGTGGTCACTCCTGGTCCCCAGCTCTTTTTGGGTCCTCATTTCAGAAAAGAGTAACAACTATCTGACTTCATAGCCACTTGCCAATTCAGAGTTATGTTAACAGGATACAATACATGCTTTTCCCTTGTTGAGATTATTTAGGTAATCAGCCTAGGGATTCCCATCATATTTGGATTCCCATCACCTGAGACAAGTGATCATCTTGACCGATGATGGTGGGAATTATAATCCAACTTTGGCAAAGATCCTTGTGTGGATATGATGAATAACAGTTTCTGCATGGTGTCCCCCTTTAAGTACACTACAATCTGAGTCTTTTTATGCATGTCTGCAAGGGTGGCTTACCATGAAGTGGGAAAGAATGGGGTTCTACTCGAACTCATCCTATTTCTGTGTATGCTTGCCTGCATGTGGCAAGGGGAACAGCAGTTGCCTCCAGAAACATATACGGAGCATGTGTAAACCACAGACAAGGGGGAAAGCAGTTAACCCTGCCTAATCAACTATTTTTGATACGGATCTAGAGCTTTGGCTACAGAATAAGAAAATAGAAGTGTCAGATGAAAAGCCATCCCTGGATGCATTTTGGAAGTTACTAATAATGGAAACTGAGATAGATTTAATATCTTTCTTCAGGCCTTAGCAATGATATTCTTCAATAAATCATGAATATATATTTTAAGTACAGTAGACTCTCAGTTAACCGGAACCCAAACAACCAGAACTTGCAAGCGACCGGCAAAAAAGGAAAAAAAAAGAGTTAAATAAAATCAGCTGTTTTATAATACAATAAAACAGTAAAATGATGTTACGTTAAATTACATTTTTCTTAATTTGTTTTGTTAATTTGTTAATAGTATTTCAATATGAATATCAAATCAATACAGAGTTTACAGTATAATATAGCATATAATATTAGGCCAGTTTTTACTAGTAACTCTCAAACAATCAGGAACTACATTTATCTGGCATTTACCCCTCCTCTTGGGTGTTGGTTAACAGAGAGTTTAGTAACTGACTGTACCAGTCCCATTTTGTCAATACAGCATCTCACCCACCTTCTTTTTTTGCCCTGAAATGATATTAACTCGAATGTCTAGAACCATTTTATTTTAAAGCATGTTACAATTTAGTAGATTTCCCTCTAGTTTATAGTTCTACATAGAATGCTTTATAATTGAAAATTCTTTAGCATTTTTCCAGTTACTTCAACTTGAATTATGGACAAAAGTAGTAACAAATGAGGTAAAAGTTTTCATGTTAATCATTGCAACACTTCCCATATATAAAACAGTTAATCTAGTTAATTTAGCCCTTTGGATTACTTGGCAACTATAAATATTGTCAGGCAGAACTATTTTAACATATCCAGTATTTTTAGTTGTATGTTGTTAATTTGGGCTCTCTCTCTTTTGGGCCAGCGCCTACATTTAAATATATTTTTCCAGATTTCTTGGCTTAAATCTATACCCATAATCTTTTCCATACTTCTCAAAAAAGGTTTTAAAGATGTGCGACTGATCCTAATGGATTCTGCAGCTTAACAACTGTGTTTATTTACCTAAACATTTTGCCATAAGATACCAGTTCGGAATCATGCTGTCCTGATGACTGAACAATGTCTATCTAATCAATTGAACTATTGTTTTTAATACATATATTAAAAAATAAGGAAGATGGTGCTCAGCATTGCCCATTCTCCTACCATTACTGGTATATCTTTGCTTGTCATTTACTGGAAGCAAAACAACTTTCCCATATTCACCAGCAGAACAAATGATATAAAATGAGATGTCTAACTAGGATGGCTTTCATATTCACACAATGCGTTTCACTTCATCATAGAGCTTGTTGAGATCCTTCAGTGTCTCTTCCAAGTCACATGCCTTTTGTCTGATCTCAGCAGTCATATCTGCCTTAGCACCATTTTTTATGTGTATGGCATCCTGGACAATATTATAAACACTTCCCAGAAGAGCTGCTACAGCAAATGCAATTCCTGCTATTCTGCTAATGTTGTTTATGGCAAGGGCATCTCCTCTAGATGAGTTTCTTCCTATGTTGGGTACCTTCCTGGAAGCTGGAAATGTGTTTCCTGCAGAAGAAAAAACTCGTTTGATTGAGGCCTTCAAGTTAGGATTGGCTCCAAGAGCACTAACATTCTCTATGATTTCCTTTACTGTGTCAAATTGATTTGGAATTGGACGAATTGCATTAGATAAGAAAAGTTGATCATCTGCCTCATTAGTCTTGTCACCTGTAGGAAATCCAAGATTGAAATCTACTTGATCAAGGCTCATAATTGCCTTTATGTTCTCCTGGCATTTATTGAGGGTTTCCTCACATTTCGTCATGAGGTCTTTTGCTTTTTCCCTTTCCTTTGAATTCATGACACGTTCACATACATTAGCAGAGATGCCCGTAGTTGCTGCTGCTACCCCCAGTCCGAGGCCAGTACCTGTCAGGATTAAACTCACGCCTGCAGTGACCGGGGCCAAGGCCAGGCCCACAATGGTCAGGATGCCAGAGGTGGCCCCTGCGGAGCTAGCAGTGATGGTGGCAATTGTGCAGTCCTTGTGGATTTTGTCAATTTTGTCTGCCACTTCCCGAATGCAACCAATACATTTCTCAATTTCTTCTTTCTGGGCAGGAAATCCTTTCATAAAACAGGCAATCATCTCATTGGCATTTTCCTCTAAAGAGTCACTCCCTTCATCTCTGCTACAAAGAAAAACATGCATGTTGGTTAAAGACATTCTCTCAATCCTGGATAAACAAAACTCTTCTGATATGCATATAAGTAAAATATGCATATTCCAAATGTATAGAGATGCTTGAGCATCTCTGATAGAAAACTTCCATAGCCTGCAGTCTTATGTACACTGAACCTGAATTCAGCGGAGCTAACTTCTGATTAGCTATTGCTGTTATCATCAGCACCATCTTTTCTTCCAATTTTTAGTGCTTTTAGCGAGGTTTTCTGTGTTTGTTTTTGCTGATCCAAGAAAATCCATTATGGAAAAAGACAAACAACCCCTTTTAATGAGAGCAGTAATTGTTGTGATTTTAGAAGCAATTTTTATGTATATTTGTTCTCTGTATGTACCCTGTGTAAGCATGCATTCTGTTGCCAAGATCTTATTTAACATTTGCATTTAGCTTTAATGTTTACTTATTTATTTAAGCTGGAATTCATTATGGCAGTTATGAAAGTGCAACAGGGTTATGGATTTGTGAATGCTGTGTCCAGTTCTGGGCACCGCAGTTGAATTCTGGGCTCCCTGCATTTGAAGGGAGATGTTGACAAGCTGGAATGTGTCCAGAGGAGGGTGACTAAAATGATCAAGGGTCTGGAGAACAAGCCCTATGAGGAGCAGTTTAAAGAGCTAGGCATATTTAGCCTGCAGAAGAGAAGGCTGAGAGGAGACATAATGGCCATGTATGAATATGTGAGGGGAAGTCATAGGGAGGAGGGAACAGGCTTGTTTTCTGCTGCCCTGGAGGCTAAGACGTGGAGCAATGGCTTCAAACTACAGGAAAGGAGATTCCACCTGAACACGAGGAAGAACTTCCTGACTGTGAGAGCTGTTCAGCAGTGGAACTCTCTGTCCCAGAGTGTGGTGGAGGCTCCTTTTTTGGAGGCTTTTAAACAGAGGCTGGATGGCCATCTGTCAGGGGTGCTTTGAATGCGATTTTCCTATTTCATGGCAGAGGATTGGACTGGATGGCCCATGACGTCTTTTCTAACTCTATGATTCTATGACTGGTTTGCATTCACAATTGCTGTGTATTCATTAGGTTAAGGAATGAGTAAGGATGATGAAATTCCCCCTAATCCTTAGTAACTGTGGTGAGCTGTGGTGAGGAGCAGAGCTTTGTTCCCCTGTCAATCCAGAAGCAGCAGATTGACATTGCCATTCTCTCGCATGAGCTATATCCATGGTGAGAGAGAATCACAACAGGGATCCAGCTTCTGGCTGTTGCACCAGAGATAAATCACAGAAGGAAGTGGGAATGTAACTCAGCTGCCTCCCTGCTGCAAGGGAACAGACCCCTGCCACTCTATGTCTGCTGCCCGATAAATGGGTATTGGGGGAGTCAGACTGGGAGACACTGCTTAGATACTTAACTGATTACACAACTGAGTAGGTGATAATGAATACAAGCCCTACTTACCCTATAAATGCATGTACGACTCTAGAAATGTTAGGGTAATATTAAAATCCACGGTTTAGGCTCAAAATCTTGCCATTGACTTATAAATGGGGTCAACTTATAGATGAGTATACACTGTAACTAAGTTAATTTTTATTATGGTAGTCTCTTTGCACAAAACCCAAATACTCAGGTGCACATAGAGGCAATGCCACTGAGTTATGGGAGAAGTATGGAACTCACTGCCTCGGAGTGTGGTGGAAGCTCCTCCTTTGGAGGCTTTTAAACAGGCTGGATGGCCACCTGTATGGATTACTTTATCCTTTTCCTTCATGACAAAGGGTTGGACTAGATGGCCCATGTACTCTTCCAACTCTATGATTCTAAGTGTGACTGATAGTTTCCCAGTTGTTCTAAAAGCCATTCTGGCAATATTCTGGCAGCTGTTGCGGTTTTGGGAGTAGGAGCTGTGTCTGTATGTCGCTGTCCTGCCTGCCAATTGAGAAATTGCTTCCATATTGGATACCTCCTTAAGCAGATGTCTAGATCAGGTGTCAAACTCCAGATGTTTGGGCCTCCAAATCCTATAAGCCTTAGCCAGCTTGCTCTATTGCCAGGAATTTTGGGAAATGAAATCCTAAATAGTTGGAGAGCTACAAGTTTGACAGCAATGACTCTAGATGGTTCGACTGCCACCTTAACCAGCCTCCAGTCTATGTAAACAGTACAGTACAGGACATAATGACAGAAGTGCATCCATTATCTTGAGAACCACAGCTATATATCCAATGTTTAGAGGGAATGTTCCTGTAGTTAATCCCAATTATGTAATGTTTCATGAAAATGAAACATTACATAAAGAAAAGGACTACTCAAAAGCAAAACAGCTTTTCTGAATTACACATAGTTTCGGCATGATTGAAATACGGCAAAAAGAAATTACACTACAAGATTTTTCTCAGTAAGAAAAAATGTGTGGAAAAAATAAGAGAGGATGACAAATTATGGAATATATGTTTTGAAGTTTCTGCAATAGTTCATGGAAATATGGACGATCCATGCATTAGTAATAGTCATGGGATCGTGACAGGGTACCTCTATCAAAGTGAATTTCCCCCTTTCCTACTGGCAATACTTCTGTTGTGTTCTAGAAGAAACAATCTTTCCCTTGTGGAAGACTAGGAGGGCGAGCATTAGCTCTCCAACATACATATGATTCTTGTGTGTGTGTGTCCGTCCCCAGAAACTCTTTGTGGGCAAGAAAATATGATTTTGGACCTTCTCGGGCCCCTCAAGGACATTTTGAGATGTTTGGGAGTGGAAAAAATTAGCAAATTTAGTTTTGAGTCCTAGGGGTTCAAAAAGGGTCCAACAATGTTGGAAAATCCTCTATAGCCCCTACAGTTCAATTTTGGGCACTTTGGAATTGATTTCTTTATTGGTAGCCAGAATCAGAATACACTACACCTGTACTGCTTCCAAATCGTGAAATGCTTGCCCTTTTATCATCATCTAACTAATACAACAAAGTTTCTTTGTTGTATTAGTTCTATTTTTTCTTTCTTTTCTCTTTTTCCTACTTTAGTGTAAAGGTATATTTTAATTATCTTTGCTTAGCCATAGGTAGATATAAACATTTGATAAAAAAGTGAGAAACACAAACACACAATACATTCATTTGTAATTAAACCTTTGTACTGTGATAACCAATATTTAGAAATTATTATGAGGATGGCAGAGAGAATTTACTTTCAGTAAATATATCTTTGGGTTACCTCTCACTGTTCTTTGCAGATTCCACCATTTTCATGCAAAGTGAATCTTCTTCATGCAATCTTTGTTGTTCTTTACCGTTTAGACTGTCTAGCAGAAATGTTGAATCTCTCGACTCATCCTCATGGTTTTCTAAATCTGACATCTTTAATGAAAAAACAGTTTGTAAAAATTAAACACATTTAATCATAACTTCAAAAGTAATCAATAATTTCCTACATTCCATACTATAAACAGAGGGGGATCAGACCTATGCATACTGGAAAGCGCTCACATGCTGATCAAAAACTCCATCATGAAAAACACACATCTCACAAGGAAACGCAAACTGTAATAGTCATATAATTTACTGGGCATGAATATTATCTGAGACTATTTAGGCTGAATCGGCTCAACCTGCAAACAATTAAACAGAAGACCTTCAGCCAGCTAAAGATTAATCTTTTTCAAAGTTGTCAAAAAAGTAATTAGTTCAAGCTTTCAGTGCACATTACTTCAGTCTGATTTTCGGTTCTTAACATGGAGTAAGTTGGCTTGAATCTATGTGGATCCATCCATATGGGCCACCATCATCCTTTTTTTCCTACACTCATCTATATTGCTAAGGCAGAATGTAAGGAACAGTGACCATCTTAGCTTCAGTTTCAGCCCAGCTAGACTGTGTAGACCCTGCCCATCACTATTGCAGGTTGAACATGGAGTATGTGGCCACCTCCATGGCCAGTCTGGAGTATTGTCCATGTGGACAATATATTGGGCTGAAACAGACTTGACCCAGTTGTCTAGAGGTTCACAAAGTCCTAGGATATTCTCAAGTTTCACACAAACTCCAGAGTATCCTTTGAAATTGCTTACTGTGGAAGAAAAATGGCTTAAGGACTAAAAACTGCCAGTACTGGCTTTGTGGTGAGTACATGTTCTTTTCATTTGAGTAGCAAAGCCCCCTATTTACTTTCCCGGAGTCAGATGGGAACTGGTGTCTTTCATGTATTTTGGACCACCTCTCATTTATAGTTGCCATAAATTGAAGCTGGCTTGATGACAGACAACAAAAACAACAACAGATTTGGACTGACATCAAAACAACTTGGCTGGGTAATTATAAATTTTGCTATCATGCAAGAGATCAGAAAAGGGGGTGTTAGGTGAAGTGCTGCTTCATATAATTTAGAACTAGAATTTTAGCAATTAGCATTTAAGGACTTCATCAGATGGGCAAAATTGTCCATCTTAGGACGCTTGGACATTGAGCCTTCCGGCTCCCATCACATGATGTAGACCAACTTCCATCTGTTTGTGAGATATTTGGAAGCAATAAGAAAAGTTAGTCTAGACTGGAATTCTCAGAATTCACAGGCACAGCAGCCACTCAGTTTTAGTTCCCGTATATACTTGAGTATAAGCCGACCCAAATATAAGCCGAGGCAAATAATTTTGCTACAAAAAACTGGGGAAAACGCATTGAGTATAAGCTGAGGGGGGAAAAATGCAGCAGCTACTGGTACATTTCAAAATAAAAATAGATGCCAATAAAATTAGATTAATTGAGGTAAGTTAAATGTTTTTGAATATTTACATAAAACTGTAATTTAAGATAAGACTGTCCAACTCTGATTAAACCATTATTTTAACCTCCTTCAATGTAAATGTACTTACGTATCTTTCCAATAATAATAAAGTAAAATAATAAATGTAACAATAATAATAATAAATATAGTAAAATAATAAATCTAATAAAAAGAGCAATAAATGTAGTAAAATAATGTAAATGTAATAATAATAATAATAATAATAATAATAAATAGAGTAAAATAATAAATCCAATAATCATAAGAGTAAGATAATAAATGTAATGAAAACAATGATGAATAGAGCAAAATAATAAATGTAATAAAATAATACTAATAAGAGAGTAAAATAATAAATACCCTTGACTCAAATATAAGCCACGGGGAACTTTTTCAGCCTAAAAAGGGGGCTGAAAAACTAGGCTTATGCTCGAGTATATACAGTATATTGATAATTTTTATCTGGATACACCTTCCTTCCACTATCTTATGTTTGTTTTTTCCATGTCCGGGATAAACTATACCCAGAAACATTATGATTAGACTTCTGACAGTTGTAATTGAAATTAGTTCCATTTTAAAACTCTGGTACGTAATGAATTTGAAAGGTCACTTAAAAATGTCCTATTGGACTCTTACCTTTCTCACTTTCTTTAACATCAAACAATTTTCATCAGGAAATAGCCTTATTTCATCCACTTAAAAGTACCAGTTATCACCTGGTCTAGAAATTAAACTGGGGAATCCAATTTCAAGGCTCGTTGGACAATATCCTGGATGGACTCTGGCTTCTTACTTCCAATCAGGAACCTTGTATCTGGAAACACTGTGAAGTTCCAACTCACCTGGATGGAATAATACAAAACTGATACTCCTGTTGAGTTTCGATTCCTCACAAAACAGAACTTGAATGCTGTAAGAAGATTGTCCAATAAGAGCAAGTGAGGAGTAATAAAGGGAGGTTCACGGAAAGCAGAACAAATATCACACGCCCTTTTGCCCAAAGGCAGAAATCTCATCGTTTAATCTCCAACAAAGTCTTCAAGGAAACATTTATAATCTGTGTGTTTCTTTGTAAAAGAAATAGTCAAAGCACAGTAATGACATAGGCAAAAATGCAATCAAATGCTTGGAGACATTTAACAGTTTTGAAGCTTGCCTGAAAATTTCAAGGAAGCAGGATAACAAAACCTGGCCTGGGAAGGAAACTTTAGAAGGGCATAGTTTGTGTGGTCCTTACAAATATTTTCTTATCCTTATAAGAAAAATCACACCACAAAGGAAGGCATCTGATGACACACAAATACTTTGGGCAGGAAGACATGTACAGAAGGAAGTGATCTTTCAATTACTCCAGTCTAAAGCCTTTCAGGACTTCATAGATAATGGTCATCATTTTGAATTATGCACAAAAAATGATCTGGAAGACAGTGCAGATTAAAGAAAACAGGAGCAATAGGCACTGAAAAGAAGACTCTAGAGACTAGCAATCTGAGTTTTCTTGAACTGGCTCACACAGTCCATTGAAATAATCTAATTTACATGTGACCAAGTCATGTATAACTGCTTCCAGATTGGATTCATCAGAGACACGATTCTGCTGTTGCTGAAGCCCAAGGACATTCCTGGTCACAGCTGCTACTTCCCCAGGGAAGAGTTTAAAAATGCAATTTTTCAAACTTTTGTACTGTAAGATTCAAAATTTCCCAGCCCACATGGCCTGAAAGTTAATCTGTTTAGTTTAGATCAGTGTTTCTCAACTTTCCTAAGATCCCTTATTACAGTTCTTCATGTTGTGGGGACCCTCAACCATAACATTATTTTCATTGCAACGTCATAGCTATAATTTTGCTACTATGAATCATAATGTAAATATCTGATATGCAAGGATGTATTTTCATTCACTGAACCAAATTTGGCACAAATATCCAATACGTTCAAATCTGAATGCTGGTGGAGTTGGGGAAAATAGACCTTTGGGGGTTGATTTTGTCATTTGGGAGATATAGTTGCTGGGATTTATAATTTACCTACAATCAAAGAGCATTCTAAACTCCACCACCAATTGAATTAAACCAAACTTGGCACACAGAACTTCCATGACCAACAGAAAATACTGGAAGGGTTTGGTGGGCATTGACCTTGAGATTTGGAGTTGTAGTTCACCTACACCCAAAGAGCACTGTGGAGTCAAACAATGACGGATCTGGACCAAACTTGGCACGAATACTCAATATGTGAAAACTGGTGGAGTTTGGAGAAAATAGACGTTGACATTTGGGAGTTTTAGTTGCTGGGATATATAGTTCACCTACAATCAAAGAGCATTCTGAACCCTCACAAATAATAGAATTGGGACAAACTTCCCACACAGAACCCACTCTGGTTATTTATTTATTTATTTATTTATTTATTTATTTATTTACAGCTTTTATATTCCGCTCTTCTCACCCCACAGGGGACTCAGGGCGGATTACAGTGTACACATATATGGTAAACATTCAATGCCAATTTTTTTGACATACAAACATATACAGACATACACAGAGGCTAGTTAACTTTTTCTGGCCGCCAGGGGAGCTGTCGCTTTCATCGTCCATCTGCGACGCTGATGAAGCACCTCCGCATTCCCGCATGCTTCCCCGCTGGAATGCTTTGCTGGAGTCTTCTTTATGGCCTCATAAATCAGTTAATTTAGCCTCCCCACACTTTTTTTAAAAGGTGGTACCTTATTTTCCTACTTGACAAATGCAACTATCTTTCGGGTTGCAAAGGTCGACAACAGGCTACACACAATTGGTTGGAAACCCACTCCAACCACTCCAACCCGAGCTGGCTTCGATTTCATGACCTTTTGGTCAGTGATCTTAATGCAGCTGACACTCAGCCAGCTGCGCCACAATCCCAGTTAGTGTGCAGTTTCTGACCAACAGAAAATACTGTGTTTTCTGATGGTCTTTGGCGACCCCTCTGATGCTTCCTTGTGACCCCCTCAGGGGTTCTGACCCCCAGGTTGAGAAACACTGCCATAGACAATCCTAAACTATGTCCAGGCTGATAGAGGAGGGATGATACTCTGTGCACATTCTGTGGAACCCTACATGAGCTAGAAATAGGTTTCCCTCCCTCCTAATAACAAATGTTTCTGAGCTTATTTACAAAACAGCTTTATATTCATGAGTGAAAAAGGCTGTCTCTTTTCCTCTCATCTACTTTTTTGTGTGTCCAAGTGGTATACAAGAAAATAAAAATAACATATTATCTGAGAATTCCTCCTAAACCATTTGTATACCTTTCTGTCATGGTCCTATGATCTCAAGTTGCAATTCTTAAAAATCCTTCCTAGTAATTACATCGAGTTAATATTATGATTTAACAAATTTCAGTAAAAAATACATCATAAAATTTTTGTGGCTAAAGTAAAATCCATCCCCCGAAAAAGCTGAAAAACCCCCATTCTCTTTTTGTCAACATTTTCGAAAGCACACATGGTTTCACAGCATTGGAGCAATTCTCTTATCTGTTTAATAGGAAACCAGAAGTTTCTTTTTCATTGGCAGAGTGGGGTGTTACATCTGTTTTGCAGTAGTGTAGATGTCAAGGAGTTATCTGTGACCAGCATTTTGGGTAGTTCCCTTAAAATTCTGACCCCAGGCTCCGCTGTACTTTTCAGACCTACCCTTTCAACTTCACTGCTGAACTGAAATGGCTGAGTCCTCTGGGAGGCATTGGAGTGCAGCAAAAACAAGTTCAGCTTAATGATTGGATAAGAAACTAAGCTTATAAAGATGCTGAATTTGATAGTGCAGCAAGCATCCCATTACCATCATGTCAGTGGCAACACAGAAATTGCCTGAATTGGATTGGTAGTGTGTGTGTATGTAAGTCAAGTCACCTGCCAAATGATAGTAACACCATATATTTCTTTATAAATATACACTACTTACCAATTACTAGGAGCCCCTGGTGGCAGTGGGTTAAACCCCTGTGTCGGCAGGACTGAAGACCAACAGGTCGCAGGTTCCAATCCGGGGTGAGCGTGGATGAGCTCCCTCTGTCAGCTCCAGCTCCCAATGCGGGGACATGAGAGAAGCCTCCCACAAGGATAGTAAAACATCAAAACATCTGGGCGTCCCCTGGGTAACGTCCTTGCAGACGGCCAATTCTCTCACACCATAAATGACTTGCAGTTTCTCAAGTCACTCCTGACATGAAAAAAGAAAATCAATTACTAGATACACTGGAGATGCACCTTGGCAATATCTACAGCTACGCCACCGTTTAGTATTAATATAAGAACCATTAGTTTTAATACCTCAGCCATATCTTCTGCATATTCTTTCTTCACCTTTATTTTGCTTTCTTTCCCTTCTGCCTTATTCTTTTCTGCTTCCTTCCTTTGTAATTTCAGTATGACCCCAGTATCCACAGCAAAAACATTCCAAGATCATCCTATGGCTACCTGAAACTGTGGATAATATTGAATATTTTTACTATACTTGGGTCAGACGCATATCATGAAATTGCATTGGGGGACCTAGAGAGGAACTACACACACTTGGTGTGTGTATCTCTCTCTCTCTCTCTCTCTCTCTCTCTCTGTCTCTGTGTGTGTATTATTCTGAAGCATGGGTATGTGAAAAAGTGGATCATGGAAATGGATGTCAAGGAGCTAAGTGTGCATTTTCAACGAGTTTAATTTCATACCTGAAATCTATCATTTCATTTATTTATTTATTTATTTTAAGCATTTATATCCCATCCTTCTCAACCAGGACTGCTTACAACAGGCAACCATTAGATGCTGACACAATACAATTAAGAGTAATAAATACAATTAAACAGTTAAAACCTTTATAAACAATAAATTAAAACAGTTTGGAGGTTTCTTAGCCTATTTGCCACAGGTTCTGGGGTTATTATTTTCAATAGATGCAAAAGAAGATATTGAAATTTACTTATTATGTAATATTCAATATGGCAAATAGCATTTGGATCATCCATGGTATGGCTCTGGCTCGAATTCTCTTGGTGGTTTATGTAAACAGGTTCTGGAGCTATGTAAACCAACTTCATTATGCCAATGTAAGGCATTGCTTCCTTGGAGCAATGTTTTGTGATAGCAGGGAGGGCTCTTCTACACAATTGAACAAAATCCCACATTTTCTGCTTTGAACTGGATTATACGGCAGTGTGGACTCAGATAACCCACTTCAAAGCAGATATTGTGGGATTTTCTGTCTTGATATTCAGTATTGTATGGCTGTGTGGAAGGGCCCAGAGATGACAGAGAAATTCAACTTGGTTGAGAAGGCTCCTTTGCTGGCTCCTGAGCAACCCAAGATCTCATAAGGCAGCTTTCTTTCTGGACAGACATGACTTTCAATTTTACATCCCCTTTTGACATTATGGCTATTTTAGTCATATTGCTCAATTACTACCTATGTTGCCACCTACACTGGTGAGGTTATGTTTCACCCCTGGGTCACAGTCACATTATGCTGTTGTGATTGCATGGAATGTAAACAAGTTCAGAAAAAAAATCAACTGCATTTCTCCAGAGCTTATATGAAAAGTGTACAACAGCCAAATCTTAAACACATTACCATATGATCCATGCATAGAATCAAAATTTAGGGTTTTCCAACACATCAAAATATCATAGGTATATTTGGTCAACTTTATTGGATCATTAAAATGTCATACACACAGTAAGTATTTATTATGAATGAGCAAGAATATACAAGTGATAGGATACTGAGGTGGTTGTTTCCCCTTCTTTTTTTAAAAAAACAGAATTATTTATCAGCTTTAACACAATCAAAATAATATGCATTAAAAGGAAAAGCAGGAAAAGGAAGAGAGAAAAAAGAAGAAAGAGAACATATAACTAAAACAAAACACAATACTAAAACAATAATTGCCTAAAACACAGCAATGCCACCATCTTGCAATCCTAACTCTTAAAAAAGAAAACTAAAATAAAAAATATAGATCCAACTAAATAATCATATTAATTAATAATAAGTGCAACAACATATAATTACATCATTAGATTTATTATAGCTCAAAAAGCTCGCCAGTGTTTTCCAATTATTTAGAAAATGATCAACTGGCTTATCATATAAATGCTTTTGTTAGTTAGACTAACTCAGCAACCTTAGCAATTCATTGTTGCATAATTGGTGCTTTAGTCCATCTCCCTGAGCAAACAATATTCTTGTTATTGTCATGTATCAAAAAAGTGATTTATATTTACTATCCAATTCTTCATCCATAATACCCAACAGAAACATTTCTAGTGACATTAGAAAATTTACTGGTAACGTTTTTTTTGGGAAAGTGGTTTGCTTTTCCCTGAGTACAATGCAAAGGCAAAATTCCAATTCCACACTGTCTCCAATGAGTTCTTAGTAGGAAGGAAGAGGGAATCAGTTCTAAAAGGGTGTGTGACTATTATGTGAAGAAAACAAAAATACAATATTGGGTGTGTCATAATTATATGGTGGTGACTATTATTTGATGTTATATGGGTATATGGTAGAGTAATTTGAGTATTGGACTATGACTCTGGAGACCAAGGTCCAAATCTACCCCCCACCCTTTCAGCCCCAAAAACCCTGTGATAGTTTCACCTTAGGGTGTCACCATAAGTTGGAAACAAATTGAAGGCACACAACAATAAAATGAATGACAACAAAAAGGAATACATCATAAAGACAGGTTGTCTGGCTCATTGACTTTTTTTAACTCAAAATACTTCTTTCAGTTCCTCATAGAGCTTGTTGAGATTGTACAGCTCCTCTTCCAGTTCCTTGGTCTTCTCTCTGATCTCTTCTGCTGTTTTTGCCTTGGCTCCCTCTGTTATGTGCTTGGCGTCTTGGGCAATGTTGTATACATCAAACAGGAGAAACAGCCCCAGCGAGGCAGCACCCAGTATTCTGACTCCTTTGGTCATTGCAAGAGGGGTTCCTGCAAAGGCCTTTCTTATACCACTGATTGTCTTCCCGGATGTGCTTCCTGTAGCTGCTGCTCGCCTGGCCAAAGCCTTCATGGCAGGATTAGCTTCAACAATCTTGAGGACCTTGACATTTCTTTGGATTCCCTTTGTAACCTCATAGATTTTTGGAAACTGACTGGCAGCACTGGAAACAACTTGTTCGATGATTTTCTTTGTATTTCCATTATTCACTGGACATTCAGACTGGAAATCAGTTCTATGGGGATATATGTTTCTTAGGCTTTTTTGGCATTTTGTTATTAGCTCCTCTGCTCTTTTCAATTCCTTGGAATTAACAACATTTTCACTTACAGCAGTAGACAAACCAGTGATTCCTGCCATGGCCCCTAAACCCATTCCAGCAGCAGACAAGATTAAGCTCCCACCAGCTGTGACAGGGGCCAAAGTCAATCCCAGAATGCTTAAAATGCTGGCAGTGGCACCTCCAGAGTTGGCAGCAATGGTGGCGATGGTGCAGTCCTTGTGGGTCTTGTCAATGCTGTCTGCAATTTCTTGAAGACATTGGATGAACTTTTCAATCTTTTTTTTCTGGGTAGGAAATTCTTCAAGAAAGTGGACCAAATGGATATCGTCCATTTCATCCCCAAATCCATTTTCTTCATTTCTGTCAAAAAACAAAGTGATACATTATTATTATTTAAAAAGAAAGAAA
Source organism: Anolis sagrei (assembly GCF_037176765.1). Lineage (NCBI taxonomy): Eukaryota > Metazoa > Chordata > Lepidosauria > Squamata > Anolidae > Anolis > Anolis sagrei. The sequence goes on from NC_090025.1 coordinate 167,062,366, forward strand.
GAATGGCATTCTCTGGTTATTCAAGCAATGATGGAAATAACTATGCACATGCACAAGTCACTCTTCTCATTATTGTTTCATGTTCCAGCAAAGAACTTGGGTACCAAACATGAAAAGCACTTTTTAGCTGCTCCTACTCATGAAATAAGGGTGCCTCTACATTGCAGAAGTAATACAGTCTCACATCATTTTATCTGCCATGGCTCAATGATATGGAATCATTGAATTGTAGTTTGGTAAAGCACCAAAGGGAGAAAACATGAATAAAGAATAAGAATAAAAAATAAAGAATAAAAAGTAAAAGAATAAGGCAAATAGAGGGAGAAAACATGGATGCAGTGAAAGTCTTTGTATTTCTAGGTGCAAAGATTAATGCAGACACAGACTCCAGCCAGGAAATCAGAAGACATTTACTTCTTGGGAGGAGAGCAATGACCAATCTGGATAAAACAGTGAGGAGTAGAGATATCACACTGGCAACGAAGATCCACAGTTAAAGCAATGGTATTCCCCAGAGTAACCTATGGATGAGAGAGCTGGACCATAAGGAAGGCTGAGTGAAGGAAGATAAGACACTTTTGAACTGTGGTGCTGGAGGAAAATTCTGAGAGTGCCTTGGACTGCAAGAAGATCAAACAGTCCATACTCCAGTTCATACTTGTCAGTTCTTCGCAGATTTTAGAATAAAAACAAGCTCACGAGGAAGGTTCCTTGGACACACATTTATTATTCCATCTCACCAAAGCAAAGCGAAAGCTAGTTCTAACTCTTTCCCGCCAAAGCTGTGGTATTCACCTATCCACCCCACACACCCCTTTCTTATCTATCCTAACAGTTACATTCCATTCCCACAGAACATGCAGCATCTCCCAGGTTTCTTTCTCCCTCTGTCCAGATGGCCCTTATTGGCCCCAAACTCCCAAACTGTCATGGAGTGGACAGGCACCTTTGTTGACTCAAGCTCGGACACATCCTGACACGACTGTTCACTGGAGGGAAGGATATTAGAGGCAAAGATGAAGTACTTTGGCCACACAATGAGAAGACACGAAAGCTTGGAGAAGATAATGATGCTCGGGAAAATGGAAGGAAAAAGGAAGAGGGGCTGACCAATTGAAAGATGGATGGGTGGTATCCTTGAAATAACTGGCTTGACCTTGAAAGAGCTGGCGGTAGCGATGGCTGACAGGGAGCTCTGGCGTGGGCTGGTCCATGAGGTCATGAAGAGTCAGAAGTGACTAAACGAATAACCAACAAAAAAGGCACTAGAACTCTGGCAGAGAAGGCGAAGAACTTTGTAAAACTACAACTCTCACAATTCCATCACATTTAAAGTGGTGCCTAATTGCATTAATTCTACAGTGTAGGTGCCCCTTGAGTATTCCTTATGTAAGAAAACCCTATGCAATTCAAAGAGTTAGGATAAATTGGCAGGCGACTACACATGTATGCACATCAATTAAAGATACAGCAGCCGTCTCCCATTCTTGCAGTGTCAACCCAGATTTTTTTCAAACTTCTAAAAGCAACAAGCCATTTGGATTGAGGGATTGAGAAGTCTGGATTGAGGGATTGAGATCCCATTCCACCCATTTTTCTGGTATATATGCTTTGAAACTGTAACGAATGATTGTACTATTACTTGTCACTCTACAGTTGGAAGTAGCCATGGAATTATCTCTTATTGTTAAACCTGATAAATGCTTGGGCAATTATGGACAACGTTGAAGGAGGCAAAGTGGATTCCCTTTGGACAGATGTGGGTCTTGGTTACCTCTGTAGATTCATGTCTTGCGGCATTTCCATCAAATAATCTCCATCTTCATTCAGAAGGCTTCGCCACCAGTCATCATTGAATTCATACAGCAGATCCTTTGAGACTCCCAAGATGTCATCATACTCCAGTTCTTCTAAATAAGTTCAAAGAAGACAAAAAAGCCCTCTAATTATGCAGGGGAATCTTCAACACCTTGTGATAATTTGCAAATATTGGAGAGCTATTATTCAGGTTTTATTGGGTACATCTACGCTGTGAATTAATACTTTTTAATACCACTTTAATTGCTCCAGTTCAGTGTTATAGTATCATGTGAGTTGTAATTTTACAAGCTCTTTAGCCTTCTCTGCCAAAGAGTTTTGGTGCCGCACCAAACTAAGTGAGAGAAGTGCACTGAACCTGAACAGAAGTATTTCAATCATTACTTGTATACCCAGAGAATGCCAAACATATGACATTGGATACAGGGTTGCTTGCCCAGTGGACATGCCTCTTGGGCAGGCTTGGTCTCAACACATTTTTTTAAATGGTAGGAGCTGAAGACCCATGTAGATAATATGAAACAAATGAATGGACCTTGAAGAGTACTTGGTTTAAGACTGTTCTCAGTCTTGCTCCAGGCACTCAGTCCAGCCCTCATAATGTTCTTGAGAGATAACCTTCTAGCCACCCAAAGCACCTTCAAAGAATGTAGGTTGTCAATTAGGTCTGTGAAATTCCCTCAGACAAATATCAAATTCTGAAACAAATTGGAGAAATTCACACTGATCAAGGTTGAATCCAAACGTGATGAAATCAGCCCAGTTCGAATCCAGAGTAAATCAGCCTCATTGCTCACAATGCTAATTAAAAGAGACGTGAGACCACAGAACTGTACATATTCAGTTTTCTCTTGGGTTTGTAAAAGTGGTGTCCCACCACCAAGCTATTGCCCCTTTCCCAAGGAGACCAACCTTCACAAACTTTGTGTTCTTTGGAAGTCATTTTAGCAAATATCTGTTGGCTCTCTCTTCTCAACCTGAGCTTATTTCAAGTCTGAAAGGGAAACAAAAATGCAAGGATGAAAGCCAAGACTGTTGTACCTTTTGCTGACTGAGGAAAAGAATACAATCATATCTCTTGCCTATTCCACAAACAAAGGCCTTGTGTACTAAGAGCTAAATCTTTATTTGTCACTCATAATTTAAGCATTAAGATGGCCAGTACGGCAGGATGGTTTCAATGCTGAACTAGAGTTCTCGGAGGCTACGGTTCAAATCCCTGTCTGACCATAGAACCCACTATATGACCCTGGGAAAGTATAGTGTCTAGATCAGTGGTTCTCAACCTGTGGGTCCCCAGGTGTTTTGGCCTATGACTCCCAGAAATCCCAGCCAGTTTACCAGCTGTTAGGATTTCTCGGAGTTGAAATCCAAAACATCTGGGGACCCGCAGGTTGAGAACTACTCGTCTAGATCGTGGGAAGTAATAGTACCGCTCTATTCTCCTTTGGTCAGATCTCACCAGTTCTGGGCACCACAATTCAAGAACATTGAGAAACTAGAAAGTCCATAGAATCATAGAGTTGGAAGAGACCTCATGGGCCATCCAGTCCAACCCCCTGCCAAGAAGCAGGAAAATCGTGTTCAAAGCACTCCAACAGATGGTCATCCAGCCTCTGTTGAAAAGCCTCCATAGAAGAAGCCTCCACCACACTTCGGACACACTAGTTCCACTGCTGAACAGCTCTCACAGTCAGAAAGTTCTTCCTAATGTTCAGGGCAACCAAAACAGTCTAATTTAAATATTTGAAATAATGTCATATTGAGGAGGAACCAAGCTTGTTTTCTCCTGCTCTAGAGATTACAGAATAGAGCAACAAATTCAAGCTACGGGAGAAGAGATTCCACTTAAACATTAGGAAAAACCTCTTGACGGTAACCCTGTTCACAGTGGAATATGCGACCTTGGAGTGTGGTGGACTCTTCATCTCTGGAGGGTTTTAAGCAGAGACTGGATGATCATCTCTTGGGAGGTTGTGTATTCCTGCATTGCTGGGGTTTGAGTAAGCAAAATAATTTGAGATTTTTGTGGCTAAGCTAATACTCATCTCTTGAAGATGCTTGAAGACCTCAATACTTTTTAATCACAATTTTCAAAAGTATATATAGTTGCACAGCATTAGGACAATTCACTTACTTGTTTATTAGCAGACCAGAAGTTTCCTTTTCTGTGGTAGGGTGGGATGGTGCATCTGTTTTGCAGTAGTTTAAATGTCATGGAGCTATCTGTCTCCCGCAGAATTGGACCAGCATTTTGGCTCTTTCCTTTAAAGTTCAGACTCACAGATTCACTGAGCTCCTGACAGTGAAGTCTCCGCTGTAGGTTTCAGACCTACCTTGGTTGTTTATTGAACTGAAATGGCGGAGCTCTCTGTGAGGCACCAGAAAGCAGTAAAGACAAGTTCAATGCAATTGATGGAAAAGAAAAGTGAAACTAAGCTCATAAAGTGAGTGGGTTTGACCACATCAGTGGCTTATCAGACATTTGGGGGGAGGAGGTGGAGGAAAGCAGAAGAGGACAACAAAGAAATTGCCTGAATTGGATCGGTAGTGTGTGTGTACATGTGTAACACCTCACATAGGGGGTTTTTTTGGGGTGAGGGGGGGGGGGGCAGTATTTTCTAAAGGATGATTAAGAAAACAGTAGATAATGAAAATGTGCATTTTCAGTATGATTAATTTAAAATCATACCTGGAATCAATCTGATTATATGAGGTTTAGAACCATTTCTATTGGGCAGAATATGCTAGTAAAAATAGGAAGTAACCATTGTGCTTCCACTAGTAGAGGTCTAATTGCATTTAAGCAGTTTCCATTCAGAGTATAATGTCTGTGCAACGTCGTCTCCTTTGAAATGTACATATTTACCCAGCTAATAGCAACCCACATCCTGTTAATAAGATGTTAATTAGTCCACCGGTTACCTTTCTTCTTAGATATTATATAAATCACAGCATTTACCTGATAGTTTTGATCATCTCATCCAAGGGAGTTAGGTGCACAACAGCCCTTCCCAATCTGGTGCCTTTCAGATATATTGGGTTAGAAGCAGCTGCCAAGAAGTCCGTGCCTCACATCCACACTGTGCTTGTGGCAGAGGTGGGCCTGAGAGAAAGGGCTCTCTTGGCGACTTCAAGACCTAGGCAGGCTCATATGGGAAAATCCAGTCTGGCTGATAGCCCGGATCTGAGTCATACAAAGATTAATAATTTGGACTATGAATTGTGCTCTTAAATAAACTGGTCATAACAGCATTTTGAATTGTGCCAGAGCGGCGACTCAGTTTTAATTGCATTGATAATGTTTTACCTTTATTTACTTTTCTTCTACTTTTTCATACTTGTTTTCAACCTTCCCAGGATAACATGTATTCAGAAACTACAGCTAGAATTCTGGGGGTTACAATTCAAATTAGCATAATTTTTAACCTTTGGTATTTAGTTAATGAATTGGCAAGCTCATGTTTTTTAAGCCCTATTGGACTTTTATCTTTCTCCCTTTCTCTAACATCAAGCTTTTCCTGATAAGGTTTTTATTACCTTATTTATTTCACTGAATTATAAGGTGCTTCAGATGATATCTTAGCTAGGTTTATTACTTCCAATCAGGAGCCACAGTAAAACCCAAATAACAGGCAGAGGTCAATTCTTGAAAATAGATGTGAAACTGAATCTCCTGCTTAGTTTTGATTTCCTAGAAATGAGACTCAAAATTCTGTAGGAACGTTGTCCAGTAGGAGCAAGTGGGAAGGAATGAAGGGATGTGAAGAGAAAGTAGAACCAATATTGCACTCCCATGTGTCTGAAGGCAGGAATTCTTGCCTCCTTTCCAAATTGTACCCAAATTGAATAGTCATTCAGGAAATAAGCTCATGAAGCATTCAGGTGTGTGGATGTGCGAGAAAAAGAATGCAAGTGAGCATATATTAGCTTATCTAAGGACCTCATCACACTTACCTTTTTTAGGGTCCTAAAGGTATAGCACAGCAATGGATGGGCATGCTGCTCATCACATGAAGTTGCTGGACCTCCTGTTGAATCTCCATCCCCAATCACAGTGAAAGTGTACTAGTACACTTCCCTTTTAACACGGGAAGGTTCCCATGTTGTGCTGGCCCCAATGGAACCAGCACACTTCAGCGCTGCTTTGGCAACACTTTTCTCATGTGATGGGGGAAGTGCCATGCTCAGAAGAGGCATGAGAGGTGATGGGGTAGCAAAAGGTAGCCATCTGTGGTGGTGTTTTTACCATTTCAGGGCACAGTGCTGATAGGCTAAAGACCTTAGATATTTTCATGCAGGGCAGAGTGTTAATAGTTTAATAAATAAAACCAGAATTGTAGGTTAGTCACATAAGATGGGCACACTATTCAGGAAATTTTCAGTGCTCCCTGAAAAGAGGAAGTGGCTATAAATATTTCAGCCATACAACTAACAGAAAACCAAAGACCTTGCTCCCTTTGTCAAACAGAACTTTGGTCTGATTTTAAAAGTCATGTGCAGCATAGACACCAAAATGTATCTTTCTGTTTATAGAAAGTACACTGACTATGTATGTTGAAAACCACATGCATGTGCATGTGGTGTAACATTAACCAATTAGTGAATCATAACATGTGGAACATCAGGTGAGTGCAGAATAGGAGTATTAAATTAGTCCTACCAAGATTGCTTGGTAGGAGTTGCTCATTTTGATACCTAGTGTTGGCCAATACAAATTTGCGCAAACCTAAAATAAAGTTCTTGCTTCTTCTCCTCTGACTTCCCTAGTAAGGAACATCTAGAGCCTAGGGATAGCTGCCGAGAAGGCCCTGTTTTTGTCCCCATCAACTGTGCTGGTAACAGGGTGGGTTCTCGAGATGGGCTTCTTCTGATAATTTCAGGGCCCAGGTAGGCTCATATAGGAAAATCTTCTCTGCCTGATAGCCTGGATCTCATACAGGCCTTTTTAGGGCATAACCAGTGCTTTGAATTGTACCCCAAAAGAAACTGGCAGCAATTGAACTTGTAACATGGCCAAGATTCTGGCTGCAGTTCTTTGTTAGCCTTCACCCAGTCCATTACTGATGACTGGTTTGGAATTGTGGCAGTATCTTGTGGTGGAAAGGAATAATGGAATGTATTGATAGCAGCAAACACCCAAATTCTGGATGACCTTTTAAGCAGTCTCATGTATATATATTAAAGACCATGGGGAAGAAAACAGAGCTCCAAAGGACCTCAGAGGCAAAGGTGACAAACAAGAGTCCCCCAGCATTGCCTTCTGAGTTCACCCCTCAGAAATGAATTGATCCACTGTAAAACAGAGCCACATCATGAGGAGACAGCAAAGCCTAGAGAAGACAATTATGCTGGGGAAAATGGAAGGCAAAAGGAAGAGGGGCCGACCAAGGGCAAGATGGATGGATGGCATCCTTGAAGTGACTGGACTGACCTTGAAGGAGCTGGGGGTGGTGACGGCCGACAGGGAGCTCTGGCGTGGACTGGTCCATGAGGTCACGAAGAGTCGGAGAAGACTGAACGAATGAACAACAACAAAACAGAGCCTCCAAATCCCATCCCAGTAAGACTGCCTATTTTACCATTTATCAAAATGTAATAGAAGTTACACTTTTTGCAAACTTTTTTTGTTTGGTCAAATAATTAAAACATTATCTCATTCCCATTTCTCCACCTTTCACATGAGAAAGAACTTAGGTGAGTTTCTCCTTCTCAAAACAAAACCACCAATGAGTCAAAACATTGTATCTCTATGTTCTTAAGTATGCATATATACACAACACTACACTACGTCATGTGTAACACTTCTACATTGGTCAGTGTGGTATACATAGCAACAACATATATCAAAACAATAACACAAAACATAAGGGCCATAGAAACATGGCATAAAACCCTGATTCAATCCATTCTTGCATAATATGTGCTTCAGTTCATACCCTTGAACGAACTATGTTCTTCGTTACTAACTGGATTACTAACTGGAGCTAGCTACAGGGAACATATCACACCCCTGCTGAAGCAGCTCCACTGGCTTCCAACAAGTTTCCAGGCTTAATTCAAGATTCAGGTGATTACCTATAAAGCCCTATATACTTCGGGCCCAACTTATCTTTGTGACCACATCTCTTTCTATAAACCTGTGCGGGCTCTGAGATCGGCACGGCAGGCCCGCCTCTCAGTCCCACCACCGTCTCAAGTGTGGTTGGTGGGGACGAGAGAGAGGGCCCCCCAGCTCTGGAATCCTCCCCCTCCCAAAAGAGATTAGATTAGCTCCCAATTTCCAATCCTTCTGTTCCAACCTGAAAATATGGATGTTCAGACAGGCCTTTGACCTGGAGTAGGCTGAATGGGCCCATATGAAACTGACACTTGGCACCTTGTGAATTGACAGCAGTTAGTTCTATCTACTATTGTTTTAAAACTGTATTATTTTGATTTTATGCTACATGCGTTGGTGGGAGTTATTGTTATAATTTTATGTGATTTGTTTTATACTTTTGTACCATTTTAACCTGTTGTAAGCCACCCCGAGTTTCTTCGGAGAGAAGATGGCAGGATATAAATAAAGATAATGATGATGGTGATGATGATAATTATTGTCATGTATCCAAGAAGTTATCCATGTTGATTATCCAGTTATTCATCCATAACACTCAACAGAAATATTTCTGGTGATATTAAAAAGATTGGATTGGGAAACAGTTTGCTTTTTGGGAGGTCCACTGCAAAAGCAAGCTTTCACTCCCCCCTCCTGTGCTGTCTCCACTGAGTTAATTAAATGCAAAATATTTATGCACTTTGAACTCAGTTTGCACTAGTGGACATAAGTGGATGATAAAAGAGCAACATGGGAGAGGACACATAAATCAGGTTGTTTTAAAAAGCAGCTGATAAAGTGGGATGGCAAAGGATTAATCAGGACAAATATGCTGGGCATACTGGGGAATATGTAGAGATGAGATATATTTGGATATACATATGGGTGATGAAAGAACCAGCATAATATTGTCATGGGATGTTGGACTACAACTTTGGAGATCAGAGTTCAATTCCCTGATTGACCAAGGAGTCACTTTTAGCCTCAGAACACCTTGTAATAGTTTCACATTAGGTTCATCATAAGTTGGAAACAACTCGAAGGCACACAACAAAAACAAAATATATGAGGAACAAAAGGGAACACATCCTAGACAAAGTTCGTCTGGCTCATCGGACTCTTTTACTCAACTATTTCTTTCAGTTCCTCATAGAGTGTGTTGAGATTATGCAAATCCTCTTCTAGTTCTTTGGCTTTTTCTCTGATCTCTGATGCTGTTTCTGCCTTGGCTCCCTCTGTTAGATGCTTAGCATCTTGGGCAATGCTGTAGGCATCAAATAGGAGAAACACCCCAGCTGAGGCAGCACCCAGCATTCTGGCCCCTTTGCTCATTGCAAGAGAGGTTCCTGCAAATGTCTTCTGCACATGTCTGACCCCCCTGATAGCCCCCTTGGATGTGCTTCCTGCAGCCGCTGCTCGCTTGGCCAAAGCCTTCAAGGCAGGATTGGTTCGAACAATCTTCAGGGCCTTAACGTTGGTTCGTATTCCCTTTGCAGCCCTGTACATTTTGGGAACTTGACTGGCAACATTGGAAACAAGATGCTTGATGTTTTCCCCAACCACTCCATTATTCACTGGGAAGTCAGAGCTGAAATCAGTTCCATGGGGATGCATGACATTTTGTAGGGCTTCGTGGCATTTGGCCATGAGTTCTTCTGCTCTTTTTATTTCCTTTGAATTATTAACACTTTCATAAGCAGTAGTGGACAGGCCAGTGACTGTTGCCAGGGCCCCTAAGCCAATCCCAGCAGCAGTCAGGATTAAGCTCCCGCCAGCTGTGATGGGAGCCAAGGTCAGTCCCAAGATGCTCAAAATGCCAGAAGAGGCACTTGTAGAATTGGCAGCAATGCTGGCGATGGTGCAATCCTTGTGAGTCTTGTCAATGCTGTCTGCCATTTCCCGAAGGCATTGGATGGACTTCTCAATCTCTTCTTTCTGGATGGGAAATTCTTTCAGGAAGCAGGCCAAACAGTTGCTGTCCATTTCATCCCAAATCCTGCTTTCTTCTCTCCTGTCAAAAAAGTGATACTTCTTTTTAAAAAAAAGAATCTACAAGATATACTTTGAGACCTTTTATACAACTCTTGGACTTGCACAAAATAGTCTTAAACTTGTCTAAAGACAACTAGATGCTTGGTTTTTTTAAAATGTATAAGTTAGCCAAATATTCCCATTGTATCCCAATGGGAATTGTGAAGTGGTGAATATTTGCATTTGAACTTTCATCATTACCCTAAAATCATTATTACTCTAAAAAGCTATTACTCTTTCTCCAAGAAGTCCAAGGAAAACATACACATTTTTCTTCTTGATATGATCAAAATAGCCCTCAGGGTAGATTGGCTGAGAGAACAATTGACTCAGCATCAACCAGTAAACTTGGTAGTTGGGTGGGAATTTGAAGATGGGTCCTTCCAGAAGAAAGCTAGCTCTGAAATATATTCCACAGAGAATACTGCTATTAACTTATTCTGGTTCACTAAAATGGAGATTATCTTAATGGAACCATAATGAAAGGTGCTTCTCCTATGTTGGGTGTAATAAAGGGAAATGTTTCTCCTTGACATTAAATTTAGTTGTGTTTGACTTTGGGGGGTTGGTGCTCATCTCCATTTCTAAGCTGAAGGGCCAGTGTTGTCTGTAGACACCTCCAAGGTCATGTAGCCAGCATGACTGCATGGAGCGCCGTTATCTTCCTGCCAAACCAGTACTTATTGCATGTTTTGCATGTTTTTGAACTGCTCGGTTGGCAGAAGCTGGAGCTCACACTGCTCCCTGGATTCAAACCGCCAACCTTTCGCTCAGCAAGTTCAGCAGCTCAGTGGTAATATGATTCCATATATCAGATTTTAAATATATATATATTATTCTGTCACATATCCTTTAGAGCTGGTGCATCAATAAACAGTACAGCCTACACTTGTGGTTTTGACTTTTGCAGATTTGATTCTTCACTGATTTGAAATTCAACTGAAATTAAAATGTTCTTTCTAGGAATCTCTAGGCCAGTGTGATTCTATGCTGAGCTTCCAGAGGAAGTTGACCATACATTCATGTTGAAGGACTTAGAAATTTCTAGAAAGGCATTTTCTCAAGTTTTAATTGTGTGCATTAAGATTTATAAAATATCAATGAATAAGAAGCAAAATTTTAAGAACAGTATTTTTAAATCCACAGTTTTTCTCTTTTGTGAGTGACCTATATGCCTTAACTGCAGCAAATGTGAAAGGCTCACTGTTTATTTTCCACTATGATGTTTCCCATTGTTGCTGTCATTCCACAGCCAAGACTGACTACTACATGGCTCAACTTTTCCTTGCTACAAAAATGGCTAATTCTTTGTTTATCTTGCCATTTCTCTTCCATTGAAGTGATCGTGAAGGCATGGCAACAAAGTCTACAAAAAGGCATAGGAGAGTCTGAAACTTTCAAGATCAAATAATGGACATTCTAGGATACTTCAAGGATCGATTTGCTGGTAAAGTCCTTATCACTAAACCACCACAAACCATTTTAAAGAATGTTAAAACCACACAGGTGACATTAATGGAAAACTCCAATAAATTCTACAGACTCTCTTTCAGATGAGTATTTTTATATTTCTGTTCTTGTTCCTGAATTGATTGATGTGACATCAGAATATTTTTGGAGATCTCTTAATGAGCAGCAACACTTTCCTTCTGATTCTCTTTCTTCTTATTGCTTTGCATATATTTGTGTAAACACTTGGTTCATAAGAAATTAATTGATCTGAAATTAATCCTATAATCCTCTCTAAAGAGTGGAAGGCAGGGGCGGAGGAAGTGGTTCAAGATACTGATAAGAAGGAAGTCACAAAAGGTAAACACTTGAACTTGAAAGGAGCTTAACAGGCGTGGAGGACCACAAAGAATTAAAGGACACCCTCCTCCAAAGCCCAGTTGGGGAGTTTTTGTTGCCTTCCCCTTTGAGGTCTTTGAACCAAACTGAAGTAGGAGAAAGGAAGGATTAAATGAATGAAAAAAGTAGGCTAGGTTTGCATAACAAAGACAAAGTACTTCAGGTACACAGAAATGTTTCATGTGTACACTAATACCAGATGACTACAGAGTCCGGGTGTGATGCATTAGATCCTGGGCATTATAAATCCCCAAAGTAATATATGGTTATCAGAGTGACTAAAGATGGGTCCTGTATCTTTAATGGTTATGCAGAAAAAGGGATTTTATCTGGTGTTAGTTGTCATGAAACCAGCAGCTGAAATTCCCTGTCATCCAAAAGGCACCAGATCCCATCTGATCTTGGAAGCTAATGGGAAACTGCCGGTGAATATCAGGTTGTGTAGTCTATGTTTCAGAAGACAAAACAGTCTAAATCCCTTCTGAGGGTGCACCACTAACTTCCACACTGGCAACCCTGAACTTTCCAAACCTTTGGCAGCATCAGGCTATGTGAAATGAGAGATAGAAACATCTTAGTCCCCATTCTACCCATCTTTCTAATGTAGCTGTTGTCCAACTGTAAATCTTTATTGCTTTGATTGTATGCTACTTGTGGCTCTGTGGCTGATTGTAGCCATGGGATTATCTCCTTATGTTGTCAAGACTCCTCAAGGCTTGGCAGTTATGGCCAGCTATTAAAGAAGGTGAAGTGGTTTATCTTTGAACAGATATAGGTTTTGGTTACCTCTCAAGATCACTCTCATTATTTATCATTTCCATGTAGTAATCTCCATCTTCGTCCAGAAGACTTCGCCACTGTTCAGCATCGAATTCATCCAGCAGATCCTCTGAGTTTTCTGAGGTGTCATCATACTTCAATTGTTCTAAATCAATTCACAAGAAAACAAACAAACAAAAAACCCCTCTAGTTGTGCAAGGGAATCTTCAAAAACTAATCATATTTTGCTAAGAGCAATTATTCAGGTTTCTTTGGTTGCATCTACACTGTGGAATTAATTCAGTTTGACACCACTTTAACTGCCATGGTATTTTTAAAAACATTCTCTGCCAAAGATCCCACTGAACTACAAATCCCAAGAGTCAATAGAACTGAGTCATGGCAGTTAAAGTAGTGTCCAACTACCTTAATTCGACATTGCAGAGGCACCTTTTGTTTCAAGACTGGGAGCAGCTGGGAAAGGGCTTTTGATGTTTGGTACCTAAGCTCTTTGTTGGAACATGAAGCAACAAAGAGAAGAGCACCTTGTGCATGCATGTATTTCCATCACTGCTTGAACATCTGAGATTAGAGCAGGCATGGGCAAATTTTGTTCCTCCAGGTGTTTTGGACTTCAAATCCCAAGAATCCCAGCCATCTTACTGACTGTTGGGAATTCTGGAAGTTTATGTTTGTCCATGCCTGGATTAGAGCCAGGGTTGCTTGCTGAGTAGACATGCCTCTTAGGCAGGATTGGTCTCAACACAATCCTGATGTGTGGTGATGTTCTGAGAGCCATGCAGATAATATGAGGAACATTAATGGAACTTGAAGACTACTGAATTTGAGGATGCACTCAACCATGAAATTTACAGGGTTGTCTTGAGCCATTCACCAATCTAGCCTAGCTCTCATAGTGTTCTTCTGAACATAACTTCCAAAGCTATCCAAAGCTCCTTCAATAATGTATGTTGTAAATTATGGCTGTGAAACTGCTTCAGACAAATCCCAAATTCCTAACCAACTTGGGAGATTCAAACTGATTCAGGTTGAATTCAAATTGCAGCAGACTAATCCTCTTAGAATCAAGACAAACCAGCCTTTTCGCTGAGACCACTTTTCTCTTGGACTCTTTGGCATGTAAAAGTGATGCCTCACCACCAAGCTATGGCCTCATCCCCAAGGAGACCCACCTTCATAAACTTGGTATTCTTCGGAAGTCATTCTGTCAGATATCTACTGGCTCTCTCTTTTCAACATGAGCTTATTCCAAGTCTGAAAAGGAAACAAGAGTGGGAAAAAGGATGAAAGGCAGGAATGGTGTTGTATGTTATACTTTCTGAGGAATGGAACACAATAATATCTTCTACCCATTCTATAAACAAAAGCAAACTGGACTAGTACAAGAATCTTTATTTATAACTGTTGACTTAAGCACTAAGCTGGTATCTGACAGCTAACTTGATACAGTAGTTTCAGTGCTATATTACACCTCTAGGGGGCCAGGGTTCAAATCCCTCCTTGAATATGAAACCCATTGCATGGCCTTAGGCAAGTCACATGTTCTCAGCCTCAGAAGAACAAATCTTGTCAAGAAAAATTACTGATAGACTCACTTTAGTACTGCCATAAGCAAGAAATGACTTGAAGGCACACAACAACATCAGCAGCAGCCGCCACAACAATTAATACCCAAAGAATATCCCAAACTGTATCCAGGCTGAGGTAGGAGAAATGACACTCTGCCCATTCTTGGTAAACCTACATGAGCTAAAAAAGTGAGATTCCCACTCCAAGCAACTAACTTTTCTGGTCTTATTTACAAAACAGTTTTACACTCATAAAATGCTGAATAAAAAAAAATCTGTCTCTTTCCCACTTGTCTCTCAAATCAGTTTTGTTGGGTAGCCACAGGACCTAGAATTATGCAAGAAAAGAAAAAAGTTATATTATCTTATTGTTCCTTCCAAACCATTTAAAAAATGTCTGTCATGGTCCTATGACCTAAGGCTCTAATCCTTTCCTGTTAATAAGCTCCATTTTGAACACAGTATGACTTAGTAAATTAGGAGGGACAGCCATTATTTCAGAAGACAGGATCAGAAATGAAAAACATAGAATCATAGAGTTGGAAGAGACCTCATGGGCCATCCAGTCCAGTCTGAAGAAGCAGGAAAATCGCATTCAAAGCTCCCTCAACAGATGGCTATTTGTTTGTTGTTGTTTATTTGTTCAGTCGCTTCTAACTCTTTGTGATCTCATGGAGCCCATGCCAGAGCTCCCTGTCGGCCGTCACCACCTCCAGCTTCTTCAGAGTCAAGCCAGTCACTTCAAGGATAGCATCCATCCATCTTGCCCTTGGTCGACCCCTCTTCCTTTTTCCTTCCATTTTCCCCAGCATAATTGTCTTCTCTAAGCTTTCTTGTCATCTCATGATGTGGCCAAAGTACTTATCCTTGCCTCTAATATCCTTCCCTCCAGTGAGCAGTTGGGCTTTATTTCCTGAAGTATGGACTGGCTGGATCTTCTTGCGGTCCAAGGCACTCTCAGAATTTTCCTCCAATATCACAGTTCAAAAGAATCTATCTTCCTTTGCTCAGTCTTCCTTATGGTCCAGCTCTCACATCTGCACAGATATATAGGATGGGTGACATGTGGCTTGAAAACAGTACATGTGAAAGGGATCCAGGAGTCTTAGTTGACCACAAGCTGAACATGCATCAGCAGTGTGATGTGGCAGCTAAAAGATCAATGCAGTTATTCACTGCATCAATAGGATTATATTGTCTAGACTGAGGGAAATCATAATACCACTCTATTTTGCTATGATTAGGACTTACCTGGAATACTGTGTGCAGTTCTGAGAAACAAAATTTAAGAAGGATATCAACAAGCTAGAGCATGTCCAGAGAACAGTGACCAAAATGGTATGTCTGAAAGCCAAGCCCTGTGAGGAACAGCTTAGGAAGCAGAATATGAAGATGGTTTAGAGGGGGCATAATAACCATGTTTAATATTTGAAAGGATGCCATATTGAGGGGGAGGGGGATTTTTTTGTGTTCCAGAAACTAACATCAATGGATTCAAACTACAGGAAAGTGATTCCACTTAAAATTAGGAAAAAATGTCTCGATAGTAAGTGCTGTTCAGCAGTGGAATATGCTACCTCTGAGTGTGGGAGAATCTCTTTCTTGGGATTTTAAAACAGATTCTGGAAGGTCATCGGTCAGAAGCACTTGGATTGTGTATTTCTGCTTGGTAAACTGGATGGCTCTTGTGGTCTCTTCCAACTCTATGATTAAGTAGAAAATAATTTTCAGGTTTTTGTGGCTAAACTAATATCCATCCCCTAAAGAAGCCTGAAGCTCTTCATTCTTTTATCACCTCTTTCTGCAGCATGTATGGTTGGACAGCATTTGGACAATCCACATATCTGTTTATTACAATTTCAGAGTCGGGTGGAATGGTACATCTATTTTGGGGAGGATAGGTGTGGCACTCTACCCTGAGAATTTCAGGATGTTTTGGATGTTTCCTTTAAAGTTCAGAGCAACAGTTTCACTAAATCCCTTTCAGATCCACCTTTCTGCCTTGCCTTGGTGTTACTGGCTAACATGAAAGATTGAGCTGTCGAGGAGGAGCTGGAGAGCAGTGGAGAGTAGTTACAGGATAATAAATGGATAAGAAACTTGAAATGAAAGTCATAAAGAGCAAACAACTCAATGCTATTATGTCAGTGGTTTATCAGAGATTGGGGGAGGCAAGAGGTCGGCACTGCTCTGAAAAAAAAAAAAGAGTGAATGCCGCAATAACAGATTGGCTACACATACGTTATTTGCTTTCAAGATTTGTATATTGCACCTGATATTTAGTAAGTTCTGGGGATGACATCTATTTCAAACTTCATGTGTGCCTATAAAATCTGAAAGCAACCCCTCTCCAGGTGTAATAAATACGTTCACAAAATATAAATTTATATAATATTTCATAGCCTTTTGTTGTTTTGTGCCTTCCAGTTGTTTCTGAGGAATGGCACCCCTATTGCAGGATTTTCTTGATAAGACTTGTTCAAAGGGCATTATAGTAGATTAAATGAGAAAAGATCAAATCACGAATCACTGGGCCAATTCTTCCTTCTTGAGAACAGAGTGTAGCTGATAACTGTAAGAAAGTGGGTTAATCTACTCCTTAGCATGCCTTTCTGAGATCAGTTCATTAATGGGACAAACCATAAACCAGTTTGGTGTAATGGGTGGAGTAACAGACCAGAGATAGGGAGATGCAGGTTCAAAGGTCAACTCAGTGATTAAGCTCTCTGAATAATCCTGGGCTAATCATTCTTTTTGCAATTAATCTTATATTAATCTTAAGATTTATTAAATAAGGATGGAAGGAAACAATTTATGGGATCTTGGGCTCCTTAAAGGAAAGGCAAGGAATAAATAAACAGGAATAAAAACAAAAAATGCAATGACAAATTGGATAGTCAACCTGTTGTAAATCTAACAATTGTCTCAACTAGAACTAAATGATTGCATTTATATTGGCCTGCAGTGGGTCAATTCTAGCTTGCACTACCAATTGAATGTATGTTTTTGTTTATCCTCAAGACACATTTAAAGTAACTGTTACTTCTTCCTTAGTGCTTTGGTGTTGTTTGTCTTTGGGGTGTCATGCTGTTGTTATGTGTCTTCAAGTCATTTTCCACTTATGGCAACCTTAAGGTGAATTTATCATGGTTTTTTAAAGCAATATTTGTTCAGAGGTGGTTTGCTTTTGATTCCTCTGAGGCTGAGAATGAGTGACTTGCCTATGGTCACCCAGTGGGTTTCCATGGCTGAGCAGGAATTTGAGCACTCATCTCCAGAATTGTTATCCAATGCTCAAACCACTGCAACATGTTGACACTCTATATACTTATTACTATCAGGATAAAGTTTATGAGCATGCAAACATCTCTTTCTTGCCAAATTGGTCCTGCAAATATCTTTCAGCAACTATCTAGTTTTAGGGCTGCTGCTGGACAGACTTCTGCCAGTGGCTATGGCATTAAGATCTAGTTTAAGGGCTGAAAGAAAACTACCCATTTAAACTGTCTGAAAAAACATGCAGAAAAATGGTTTGAGTTTCCAGAGATCTATCAAAGGTGCTGAACTCTATGGTTCAAATATGTTCACCAGTTTGAATAACTCCTTTATTGCTCAGACTAAAACTCAGCTCGGATTCATCACTCCACGGATGTGGAGAAGCCACCACTGAGTGAAATTTCAGAAAGTCAAGGATGATTAATCAAAGATGGCTTGTTTAGAGAAGGAATTGGCTGGGGTTAACCCCATTGGTGAAAGAGTGAAAAAAACTCTCTCTCTAATCCTGGCAATTTCGTGGATTACCTTTTCTGCAGAGCAAACAACCAGATTTGGGAGCACAAGTAGAAAATGGTATGAGTGTTTGTTCTAGTAGTACAGAGCAAGTTGCATTTAAGCGGTTTCCATTCTAAGCTGATCTGAGTACAATGTCTATGCAGCTTCATCTCATTTGAAATGTACATATTTGCTCCAAGGTAATGATGTTATAGCTGCCAGCAATCATTCTGTTAATAAGATGTTAATTAGTCCACCTGCTACCTTTCCTCTCTGATGTTCACAACAATTACCTGGCAGTTTTGATTCTTGAATCTGAAAGTGCTGAGTGCACCACAACCTTCCCCAGTTTGGTGTCTTTCAGTTGTATTGGACTACAACTCCCTTATTCTCCAGACAGCTATTCCAACATGACTAGAGGACAGGGAGTTGGAGAAAGCTGTTGTAGAGGCATTGCTTACCTCTCCCTTTCCTTCTATGAGTGCCACCTCCTTTCATTCAATCACAAAGCAGAAGCTGAAACTTCTTTTAAAAAAATCCAACAATGTCATAAATTATTCTTGCTGCACTTCTCATTTAGAGCCACAAGATGACAGTACATCATGCACAACAAAGGCAAGGCTTGCCTGTGATAACCAGTGAAAAGGCAACATTGGGCATTCAGCTTCAGGGTTTTAGTATCAATCTAATAAATGCTAAGTTGGACAAGTAATGCAAGTAGATCTGTTCATCTGGAGCAAAATACTTCAGTAAATACTAGTTCACAACTAGTATTGATTTGTCACCCTGTCTTTTTGGATTTTTTTGTATGTGTCATTAAAGATCCTATATTTGGAATAACACAAATGTATGTCACTTTGTTTAGTAATGCATATGCACTATGTAAAGAGGATAATATGACGAGCCCATTTATTGGATACATGAAGTATATATCAGGGGGCCTGATTGTCACGGGTTGCAGTATAGTCATTTCAAAGGATAGGTAGGAAAATGAAGAAGTTTTCATTCTGTTTCTTATATCTTGCATAAACGCATGTTCTGAGGTCAGGCCATAGTCCCCAGAATCCTTCATGCTGACCTGGGGATTCTGGGAGCTGTAGTTTAAAAAGGGCATCTAGAATCGTGCACAATGAATAGTGCTTGCTTTGGACATAAAGACATTTCCTTATATTATACTAGACCAGTGGTTCTCAACCTGTGGGTCCCCGGATGTTTTGGCCTTCAATTCCCAGAAATCCTAACAGCTGGTAAACTGTCTGTGATTTCTGGGAGTTGTAGGCCAAAACACCTGGGGACCCACAGGTTGAAAACCACTGTTCAAGACTTTTTAAAACTATATTTACATACCAGAGAGGGAAATGGTGGAATTGAGACACTTGTGGGATGTGACAAAATAACTTGGTTGGTTTTTGACACTATTACCTTTGCTGGAATGAGTGCCATTTGCTTCTCTTGTTTCAGGAAGAAAGAAATGTCTTGGGCTGGCCCTCATAGTGTGTACAAGGTCAAAGAGGTGTCTGATGATGAACATATTCATCAGGCATTTTTGAGGATAGTCTTATGGGCCTTCAGGAGATGCTAGTGAGGTACAAATAAAGTTTAATAATAATAATAATAATAATAATAATAATAATATCACATTTCATACCAGAGATAAGGGTTTTTATTTTTAACCCCAAGTGACAAAATACAGCTCTCCATATATATCAGAGCTCTCCCCTCTGTGCTGTTTCCTTGGGGTCCTTTCACACTACAGAATCACATTGGGTTATGATTTCACTTTAGCTGCCATGGTTCCATCCTATGGAATCCAGGGGTCTGTAGTTTGATGAGACCCTACAGCTTTCTTTGGCTGAGAAACCTAAATGCCTCTTTCTAAATTGCAAATCCCAGGATTCTGTAGAATGGTAAGGTGGAATAATAGTGTTATAACTGTGTATTGTGAAAGAGCCTATGGCTTGGAAGAGCTGTTATCCCCTTCTGTGAGTAGGGAGCTCATTATACTGAGGTCTGACTCCATGGGCAGCAGGAGAATTCACCACACAGTGTGATGAATACATAGGGAAGTGGAGGGAAACCCTTTCCCCCGTGCCCTGCATTGCCACTTGCACCCCTTACCACATCCCATGGGGTGAAGCATCACCACCTGGATTCCCCCTGTTCTTCTCTATGGAACAGGGAAACCTCCGGTGTTCCCAGGGAAGTGTCCTAGCATACTGCCAGGATGCTTCTTCTACTGAGCCCTGCTTGAAGTTGCTTTACATCATGTGATGGCATCCAGCAGGCTCCATGTAGGAAGCATACTTGCAGCGTGATAGATTGCTTCATTCTCTCAATGTGATGAGGTGGTAAGTTAAGTAGCTGTATCTCCTCCCTTATAAATTTAATAGATCCCTGAAGTGTGGTTTAGGTTTTGAAACTGGCAAGGGAAAGGAGGGAGTTTGAACTTGCACCACCCACACAATATTGTTCCACTTGGTGATCTTCCATGTAAAGTGTTGTCTGTCCTCTTTGATCTACAACTCAACATGGAATGTTTTCTTCTTTGTTTTTGGGATGCAAGTTGAGGGACAAATTCCTGGCACCAAATCTTTTGTTGGGACATGGGCTCTATGCCTGGCTAATATCAAATGCAGCAATTATTTCACTTAGGGCTGCCACAATAGCACCTGACTCAAAACAGTGGGTGAGAGAGAGTAGAAAGAGAGAGACTGACTGACTGGGCATTTGACCAGAATGACCTAGACTTGAGTTGTCAAGTGACAGGTGTCATTCTCCAAGTCAGATTATTAAAACCACAGGTCTCTCTGACTGTAAATCATTCAAGAACGTATACAGAAGCCGTTTGCATCTCTTCACCAAAAGGCTCACTTTCCGTTATTTTTTTAACATCATGGTGCTCAGTGATCAGGAATGGCAAAAGGTCATAGATATTTGGGGGAAAGTGGAACCAGAAATCCCTGCTTATGGGCAGGAGGTCATCCTCAGGTAAGCAGAAGCTGGTTACAGAAAGCTGAGAAGCAGCGATCCTGAAAACTTGGCATAGTCATGTTTTAAGAATATGCTGGACATATTGTTAAGAGTGGAAATTTATATGGTCTTTATATGATATTAGTTGCAAGAATGCTTTATGCTCAAAAATGGAAATCTATGATTCTCCTCACAAAAAAGAGTGTTTGAAATGGATGAAATGGCCAAATATAGAATTTGATTAAATAAATGTCACTGAATAAATTTCTGAAGGACTAGGAGTTGTTTTTAGCATTTATAAAAAATAAATAAAAGTAAATGGAATTTGAAGACTCATATGTATAGCCAGAATT
This sequence comes from Anolis sagrei, assembly GCF_037176765.1. Lineage (NCBI taxonomy): Eukaryota > Metazoa > Chordata > Lepidosauria > Squamata > Anolidae > Anolis > Anolis sagrei. The sequence continues at coordinate 167,083,605 of NC_090025.1, forward strand.
TTTGGTTGATAATAAAGAGAAGTTTAACATGTATAGATTTAGATTTTGGGACTGGAGGATAGAAAGTCAATTTTATGGGTTTTTGTGTGTAAAAAATTGGTTGAGGTGTTAGTGTATGGTGTTAGTTATTTTTAAATAGAATATTTTACCATTTTATCCTTTCTAGGGATTGATAGAGTAGTTTTATTTTCTTCTTCTTTCTAAGTATGTAGGTGCCTTTTTATTTGGTGTTTGTTTTGTACATATTTGTATATATTTGCATTTGTAAAAAAATTACATGGCTGATCTGTAAAGAGGGAAAAATAACCTGGCAGGTGAACCTGAGAATGCTAATTCTTGATCTGCCTCTATTTGTTTTAGCATTTTTATTGGATAAGTTATTGAGGTAAGGGAGGGTATCAAATCATCTATTTTTAACCAAGCATTTTGACTGCTCTTGTAATTGCCTGGACTCAATGAATAATTAACAATGAATAAAAGAGAGGATTACAGCTATAGCAATCCAGTGTCTATATGTTACACAAAGCAAGTGCAAAGATCTGCATTGTCTCCAGAAGCTCAACTATCTGAGGTTCTTAGAATAAGACATACCAAAGCAGGCACTGATATAGATTCAGCAAAGACATCTGAATGCTATTTCCTCCATGTGTAGTTGTAAATACCAGTGTGATAAGCCAATTATGATGACGATGACGACGACGACGACGATGATGATGATGATGATAATAATAATAATAATAATAATAATAGTATTCTAATATCCTGCCACCATCTCCCCGAAGGGACTCAGGGTGGCTTATATGGTGACCAAGCCCAGCAAAAACAGAAGTAAGATATAACACAATTAAAGTACATTGTATTTCAATAATTAAAATAATAAAACTGAGCAACAGACATCATAAAAACATAATAACATCAATAAGAATCAACCAGTAGCCGAGAAGAGTGGGCATGTTCTGATCTAGGAGGGTGGGGCAAGGGCAGGCCTCGTAATAAAGTTCCAGACACCAAGTTAGGGATGGGGGGCCTAGTCAGTAAATGACCTGATTAATCAAAGACACATTGAAACATCAAAGTTTCCAGGTTTTTACAGAAGGTGGACAGGATGGGCACTAATCTCATCTGCCTGGGGAGAAAGTGCCAGAGCTGGGGGGCCACCACCAAGAAGGCCCGCATCCTCGTTCCCACCAACCATGCTTGTGACAGAGACAGGAGCAAGAGAAGGGCCTTCCCAGCAGATCTTAAAACCTGTGCAGGTTCATATGGGAATAAGCAATCATGAAGATAGGCAGGACCCAAACTGTTCAGGGTTTTGTAGGTGATAACCTGCCCCTTAAATTGGGACCGGAAACTCATCAGCAGCCAGTGGAGCTGTTTTGATAGGGGGGCTGTCCACTTCCTGTAAGTAGTTTCAATTAGCAACCTGGCCACCGACCTTTGTACCAATTGCAATTTCCAGGCCGTCTTCAAAGGCAGCCACACATAGAGTTTGTTATAGTAATCCAATCTGGAGGTAACAAAGGCATGGGCCACAGTGACAAAGTCAGACTTCTTGAGGTACGGTCGCTGCTGGTGCACAAGCTTTAACTGTCCAAAGGACCTCCTGGCCACCACCAACACCTGGACATCAAGCATCAGCATTCTGTAGGTCAGGAATTATTTCAAGGCACACAACAAAGGGTGCAGTGAATGGCTTCTTTAAAGTACAGATTAAAACTTAAGAGTGGATTCAACACTACTATGAAGGCCAGTAGCTTCATAGTAGTGAAACTAGGGAAGTAATGCTGCCCCTCAATTCTGTTTTGGTTAGACCACACTTGGAATATTGTGTCCAATTCTGGGCACCACAATTCAAGAGAGATATTGACAAGCTGGAATGTGTCCAGAGGAGGGCGACTAAAATGATCAAGGGTCTGGAGAACAAGCCGTATGAGGAGCGGCTTAAGGAGCTGGGCACGTTTAGCCTCAAGAAGAGAAGGCTGAGAGGAGATATGACAGCCATGTATAAATATGTGAGAGGAAGCCACAGGGAGGAGGGAGCAAGCTTGTTTTCTGCTTCCTCGGAGATTAGGACGTGAAACAATGGCTTCAAACTACAAGAGAGGAGATTCCATCTGAACATGAGGAAGAACTTCCTGACTGTGAGAGCCGTTCAGCAGTGGAACTCTCTGCCCTGGAGTGTGGTGGAGGCTCCTTCTTTGGAAGATTTTAAACAGAGGCTGGATGGCCATCTGTCAGGGGTGATTTGAATGCAATATTCCTGCTTCTTGGCAGGGGGTTGGACTGGATGGCCCATGAGGTCTCTTCCAACTCTTTGATTCTATGATTCTATACTGCTTGGAGCCCTCATTGGTGCCAAGGCCTCATTTTGACATCAAAGTAGAGTTTGGCTTTATCCAGGTTTTTGGAGCCCATGACTTTGACATATTGAGTTGTGGATTCCAGTAAGTAGTTCTAGGAAAGGTATGTGTTTTTGCCTGGATTAATTATAATAATTTCACTTACAGCTTGAACAAAACCAAAGTGGCAACACAGAGAATTCTTAAAAATTGTTTCACAATGTCTATACATGATATTTAAATAGATGTCTATCTAGCTATATATATATATATATATATATATATATATATATATAGGGAGCCTGCGGTGGTGCAGTGGGTTAAACCACTGAGCTGCTAAAATTGTTGACTGAAAGGTTGCAAGTTCGAATCCAGGGAGCGGTGTAAGCTTCTGCTGTTAGCCCCAGCTTCTGCCAACCTAGCAGTTCGAAAACATGCAAATGTGAGTATATCAATAGGTACTGCTTTGGTGCAAAGGTAACGGCGCTCCATGCAGTCATGCTGGCTACATGACCATCCGGAGGTGTCTACGGATAACGCTGGCTCTTTGGTTTAGAAATGGAGATGAGCACCACACCCCAGAGTCGGACACGACTGGACTTAATGTCAGGGGAAAACCTTTACCTTTATCTATCTATATATGTATGGAGCCTAATTCTTCCTATTCACTAGTAGCTCACTCCATTTTTTTCTTCTAAGAGCATGGAGAAATAATGCCAACAACATCAGTTTCCATACAGATTCTTGACTGTGAATACACCACTATTTTCCTTCCCTTGTGTCCTTTTGTCCTTAATTCTGCTACCTGCCCTTTTACTAGCTGCTGATTGGTAAGATCTCTATGACATCTGATATCTGTTTCAGATATTATTCACTAATATAAGAGAAAGAGAAAGGTAGCTCAGCTAGCCTTCCCCCAAAATTATATTCCTGAAATTGCCTTTCAGATAATTTTCTGTTCTCATATGATTTTTTTAAAACCTTCAACAAAATTTCCTCATAAGTATACCACTGAGATGCATAAATAACATATGGGGAGCATCTATGGTTATAGTGTACGTTCTTTGAAGGATATGCAGTTTATTCAACGTTCACTCCTTCCTCAAGTCGTCTCTCTTGCATTCAACTGGCAGGTTATTTGAACAACATCCTGAGACCCAAGAGAAGTTTGACAGATTCAAAAACCTGAAGTCACTGGATGAGATGAAGACCTCAGAAGACCTCAAGAAGCATGGAACAATTGTCCTCACTGCTCTGGGCAAGATCCTGAAGCAGAAAGGGCAGCACGAGGCAGAACTCGCACCTCTGGCCCAAAGCCATGCCACCAAGCATAAAATTCCAGTCAAATACCTGGAGGTGAGTATAGACACACACATAGTGGTGCTATGTTAAAAACTTTTCCAAATCCCATTTTATTTGCATTCATTTTTGCAAGGTGTTTTTGGGAATATTACAGAATGTTTAGTATCATAGAATCCCTGAGCTGGAAGAGACCCTGAGGGCCATGCACAAAGTCCTGACAGATGGCCATCCAACCTCATTTTTAAAACTTCCAGAGAAAGAGAGTCCACCATACTCTGAAGTGACATATTCAACTATTGGACAATTCTTATCATCAGGAAGTTCTTCCTAATACTGAGGTGGAATTTCTTTTCCTGGAGTTTGAATACATTGTTTTGTGTCCTAATCTCAGGAGCAGAACAATCATAGAATCATAGAATCTAGAGTTGAAAGAGACCACCCAGTCTACCTCCGTCATACAGGAGAATACAATCAAAACACCCCCAACAAATGGCCATTCATCCTCTCAAAAGCTTCTAGGTTGGATAGTGCCCAACTTTTGTTGAAGCCAGTAGCTGGCAAGGCAGAAAAGTAACAAAAAGCAAAAACAGTAAAACACCGAGTTCCTTTCCAAACATTGTTACGAATTTCCAACAGCACTAACCGGTCATTTAAAAAACCCGAACAGGAGATAACAAGTTACAGGAACAAATGAATTTCAAAAGCAGTTTTCCTAGGATTCAAAGATATATTGCTAACAGAAAAGTAGGATTGTATAAACCCGACCAGTGTGAAGAAACTAGCCAAAAGCATTAGCACTGCTATATTTATATTGTATAGGAAAATAAGCAAATATGATATTAGGGCATTGATAGGAAAAGCAATGGAGGGTAGCGCTGGCCACCACATGGCTTGCTCTGAGTCTCTTGAGCTTTGTTGCACTAAAAAGAACCTGACTCATCATTTGTGCCAAGAAGAAAATCAGCTGTCTGTCCAGTCGGCTTTTGTACATGGAATAGAAAAGGAGGTTATTTTGTTCTTTACCTCAGGGACTAAAATGTCTTGGACTAGCCTTGTCTTCCCAGGAGGGACAGGCTCTTAGTTGAGCAGCCATGGCAGACTGACACTTGGCCCTTCCCTACTTTGACAGTTTGATATGCACTCTTGTTCCAAGTTTCTATCTTTAAGTTATTTTTCTCTCTCTCTCCCTCTCTCTCCCCCTCCCTCCCTCCCTCCCCCCAACCCAATTCTATGATACAGTTAATTTCTGAAGTAATTGTTGGTGTCATTGCTGAGAAACATTCTGCAGACTTTGGGGCCGAGTCCCAAGCAGCAATGAGGAAGGCCTTGGAACTCATCAGGAATGATATGGACAGCAAATACAAGGAGTTTGGCTTCCAGGGCGAGTGAGATCTTCAGAGAGGGGTGGTGGCAGCATGTTATAGAACAATATTTCCACTTCATCACAGAAACACATGACACTGGATTGAAACATTTGCACTAAATGGTGCTCAAGATACACATGAAGGTGGTAGGCAGTGGTGGTTGGTGCTTCTGTGTCAATTTGGTGAGGAATCCATTCTGGGTTTAGTCTAAACTGTAAAGAAACTATCATATCCCCCCAAATTGCTTAAACATCTTAGATAGCTCCTTTAAAGTTCAGAGTCAATTCCAGGCAGATTCACCATGTCATTCACATGAGAATCACTACCTTAAAATACAGATAAACAGGTAGACGTGTCTCTTTAAAATAATGTTCCATTCACATGTGAAGCTTTAGAGCAAGGGTACAATTTTAGAGGTGTTAGGAGCATGCTGGTGAGAGGTGCTGAAATGCTTTTTGCTTATCAGTCCTACTTCAGTTATTAGTCCTCCAGAGTACTTCTCTGCCAACTGGACTCCAAAGTTGACAGAAATGAGAGAAACTCAATGAAGGTATGTGTATGTGATAATTCAGCTATCCTTGCTCATATTCCCATCCAGCTTTTCCCAACAGAGTACTTTTGAAATACATTTTGGACTGTCATTCCATCATCCCCAACTATCAGCTTGATTGACTGGTGTTAATGACAGATGGGAGTCCAAACATCTAAATGGTACCAGATTCGGAGAAACTTAGTGGATATGAACTTGTTCTGGAATGCACATTTTCAACATCATATATAAAGTGGATCTTCAACTAAGGTTATATTTGAGCTTTAGATTAAACCATAGTAACTCTGGGCTCAACAAAATACCAGTTAAATACATATATTAGAGATAGCTGCCTTTATTTAGTAAACGTCATGTACATTACAGAAAGATCATCTAATGGTTAGAAACAATTGGGACAGAACACAAGAAGTAATGATTGTAAGCTGATGGAAGGTAGAAAGGCTTGGTTCTGCTCTGGATACATTGTATTACTGTTTACTACAATAACTTGTGGGTAACAAGACTCATAGGTTTGTCTCCCACTCAGTAGCTGCCAATCTCCCTGTTCAGTTTTCCTTGCCTGCACCAGTAACCACGATTTTAGTTTTTTTCTGACCATAGGATGGGAATAGACTGCCAAAGAAACAGGTTATATTACTAGATCCACAAGTGACAAAGCCTAGGGATAATTCCTCGTTAGAACTGTTAAAATGGCCAATGAAAAGGATAAACCTATTGGCCAAGAAACAGTGAAGTGGCTAGAAAAATAATGGGGTGGCTCAATATTTTGGCGTCGGTCTGCAGGACCTTTCAGAAACAATTCTTATTTGAAACAACAGATTCTTTTAAATTTGATCTGATACAGACAACTGCCGAGACTTCCAGGTATCAAAATCAACAGATTTGTATAATTCTTGCATGACAGTAATGATGTGAAATGATTTATATAAGACTTACCTAAAAGATCTTCATTCTGTAGGTGGTGTCCAAATCCTTGTCAGCCTTAGTATTCAAATGTCTTCTGATGTCATCATATCATATGATGTCATAGTGCTGTGTAAAGGTGTCCAGACCTTGGATATTGAAGCCCGACTGTATTTCTGTTCCTCAACTATGCTGCACCACACCCCAGAATGGCGATGAAAGGTTTGAGATTGAGGTTGAAAGAGCTCCCCTCCATCTTTTCTTATCAGAAATTAAGCATTGCTCAACACCGAGAACTAAAGCTGTTGCCTAGTTAAAAATGTCTAAGCAGGTTAATGATTACACTGCATAAACCTGTGTACAAATGAAAGCAATCATTTTGAGAAAAACACGTACTCTTTGGACTATTTGGCAATGTTAGTTGGCGGATTTTGTGAGCTGTGTATGTCATAGCAAGACATACTCTTAAAAGTAGTCTTTTCTGCTTTATGAGAGACAAGACACCGTGTTTTTTAAAAGCTAAAGCGAGTATTTTGGTAAACACTTGTGTTAAAAATAAGACAAAAGGATTTTAAAGAATTGGGCTAATTAATGGCACATTTTAATCACTCGGAAAAGTTCCAATCAATTAACAAAGCCGAACAATCGGTTAAATTGGCAACCACATGTTGGCAACAATGGTATATCCATTCTGAAGATACTCGGGAACTTATATATATAAGCAATCTTTATTCACATAAAAGCCCTCCTGAGTTCAATGGACTTTTCTCCCTAGTAAATTACACTAGGTTGCAGACCTATAACCATTTAGCTACAGAAGAACTCGACTAGACTCCTCAATAGACGTGTAAAAGATTGCACTGTTAATCTCCAAGGTCTTCCGTGATGACCTTCCTAATGAACTCAATTTAGAAGTACCCCTTTCTTTAATCTCTAAGAACTGCTTCAGAATTTAATATATATTGCACTCAAAGGTGAGCTGTGTTGATTGTGACTTAATAAACCTATTTCCTCAATGTCTATGTTCTGCATCTTATTTTGAGATGAATCTGATGGGAATTGAGGAAAATTAAGACTGATGTTCCAGGCCATCAGGGCCAGCCTAATTGTAAATGTTCTTCCTTCCAAGCATCCCTCAGAGCCAGTTCAATATTATTGTATTTGGAGTTGGAGGGGAAATTAAAATAGCGAGGGAGTTTTCCCAAACCTTCTTTTCTTTAATATAATAGGGACAGGGAAATGACACCCTCTTCAGAATACATTAGCCAAAGCAACAGGTACAAATTCTGCTTACAGTATGGTCTCTTCTAAATGAGTGGGATTTATCTGCCAAGAAATTGACAAGATGGATACCAGCTTCTGCCCCATCTTCTTGCTGTGTCATCTTGTATGTCCTGAGCTTCACAGCAGTTGATGAAGGAAGGGTACATTAAATAAAGAGATATCACTCACTGCCCAGCTTCGCGTGTCGCAGCAGGAAAGGCTGGCTGTGCTTGAGGATGACCTAGTACTTCGTCTACAGCAGTTGCTCTTGTCAGTCTGAACAACTCTCAGCCACCATGCATGGACAACTATATTAAGAGTATTGAACACTGTGGCTGACAGGCTGCATAATCTGAAGGTCAGGCGCTGCTCATTCAGTTCTTTGCCCTCACTCCTTTCTCAAATAGATTCAGGAATAGTTTACTGCAGCAATACAGCTGAAATAATCATCTGGACAATCTCCTGCATCCAAGTCTCAAAAGACAAAACACAGTTGTAGCTGACCCACAATATGAGAAGTCACATTCCAAACCCATTGAAAGATGCATCCACATCTGTGCAGTGGAAGCCTGTACTGTCAGTACAAATCATCACTTGTGGCTTCTTTTTACAGGAATACTCAGTTTAAAAGAGTTGACTCCTCTTTTCTGTACTTGAAAGATTTGTTAGAAATGGCTCTTGATCTGAAGACAGCTAAGAAGGTATTATTAGTCAAATTGTCCCAAAAACTGGGTCTGAATTCCCCTTTGCTTAGGCAGAATATTAAAGCCATTGTATATGTTAATATAGTCAGCCCTCCACTTTTGCTGGTGTTATGAGCACAGGATCTCTGTGAAAGTGGAGAAAGTGCAACCAAAAAAACCAAGAGGGCACTTCTTTAGGAGTCTTTAGGTCCTCCAGAATTATTCTATGGACATCTTCCAGTGGAATCACATTGGAGGATATAGAGATTCTCAAAGAGATGTTCTCTCTAAGTCCTGTAGTGTGACTCTAAAGTCAACATTTGATGGTTACTGACTATAGAATTGACCTGGTGGAGCGGGAGATTCCTATAAAGAACATTTTAATCAATTCTGGGAATAATCAGATTATAAGTCACACTCACAAATGTGATGTAGAAGCAGCTTAGAAATGCGAAAAAGAGGATTTTATTGGCACTATGGAGTGGGAAGGCAACTTAAATCCCATAACCCATGTGAAACAATCATGATTCCAGTTCCTTCCTATAAATGGGTTACACAGCCAATCCTCCGTATCAACAGATTTTGTATCCATGGATTCCACCATCCACAGCTAGACTTTTATATAAAAAAATTGCATAAGCAAACTTGATGTCACCATTTTATACAAGGGCCACAGTTTTAATACACCATTATATATAATGGAACATAGGCATCCATGGATTTTGGTATCCAAAGCAGATTCTGGAACCAAACCTTAGTGGGCACCAAGGACCCACAGTATATATGATCTACCACCTCATCAGACATGCCGATTTGCCCATCATATGCTGTTTCACCTCTCTTTTCGGCATGATGTAAAGGGACTTTCAGCCGAGCTCCATGCCGAAATAGGAGGTGAAGCAGTGCAAGTTACTGCTGCAGCAACATGGAAGCCTTCCTGTGTTGCCATCCCTTCAATAGGGGGAAGCTGGGCACCAACACTTCCCCCCATGGGATGAGGAGGAAGATAAGGTGGGTGATACAGGGTATGGAGCAGTGGCTTCTCCATGCCCACCCACTGGAGACCATGGATTCGTCCCAATGCAGGGCGAATCCATGGGCCTTTCTGATAAGGTTTAATGTGGTTCTGAAACAATTAAAAGCTACTTTACCTCTGCAGCCTTTTGAAAGGCTTGTCACATATCTTTACCTGGAGGTTGTGGAAGGATTTGATATGTATGTGTTTTATCCTGTATAATTTCTGCAATTTAAATTGCCTAGAGCATCTCGGATGGAGGGCGATTAATAAGTAATTAAAGATGATGATGACGATGATGATATTGGAATCTTTGAGTTATTCAAAACTCGGTAGAGCATGTATGTTACACAAAGGATAGAGCTATAATTCTGTCTTTGCTGGGAAAAATGTTGTGCCAACCTTTCCATCAAGATATTTTCTCATAAGCTAGTTCTGAGAAGTTGTAAAGGATGTCAGATCATAGGCTAATTCAGTTTGAAGATTAGTTCAACCCACTGTAATAGTTCTAACACAGAGTCATGAATGGGCAAAAAGCCAGTTCTGAGATTACAGCAAAGTCATAGAGATAGGTGTGAGAATGATAACATTCCCTCCTTCTCCTCAATTTGGTTTTTTGATATGGCAGACACATGAACAAGACACATGCACAAAGGCCATTAAGCCTGGCAAGAAGCTCAGTACACCCCGGTCAAGGATTTGAGAACTTTGCTTCACACTCAGGAACTGAAGACATACATGCATTTCAACAGTTTTGTGTGAATTTCAACCTTTAAAATGTCAAGTGGAAATAGAAACCACCTTCATGCTGCCTGAGCAAGCCTGAAAAGTCTGTTCTCACATTAATCTCTGCCACTGGGATTGAAGAAAAACCTTTCAACAGCCTGTCAATTCGCTCACTAGTTCAAAAAAGGGAAGCCAAAGTTTATTTCAAGTGAAGTAAATGAAGTACCCTATATACTCATGTATAGGCTAGAAATTATTCATGGGCCACTTTACCATAACTCTTATCAATAAAAAGGAACCCTCCTTTTCTCTGCGTAGAGTGGCAAAAGACAAATGTTCAGTCTGTTCCAAGAGAACCTGACACCTACTTTCTCCGCCGTAGCACTGCTTCTGGCCATTTCTCATGGTGGGGACATGATGGTAGTGACCAGGGGTAGCTGTCATCCCCTCCCCGCAACTGGATTGGTTCTTTCCTCTCTTTGCAGATTGATAATAATAAGAAATAAAACTGTATTTATATTCCACTATCTCCCTGGAGGGACTCAGGACAGATTCCAAAAATAAAAAGCAAAAATTCAATGCCCAAACACAACAACACCTCTGCAGGAGTCTACCGTGTACCATGCAGCTGTGGACAAGTCTACATAGGGACCACCAAACGCAGCGCCCAGACACGCATCAAGGAACATGAAAGGCACTGCAAACTACTCCAACCAGAGAAATCAGCCATAGCAGAGCACCTGATGAACCAACCTGGACACAGCATATTATTTGAGAACACAGAAGTGCTGGACCACTCTCACAACCACCATGTCAGACTACACAGAGAAGCCATTGAAATCCACAAGCATGTGGACAATTTCAACAGAAAGGAGGAAACCATGAAGATGAACAAAATCTGGCTACCAGTATTAAAAAACTCAAAAATTACAACAGCAAAATAACAGAGGGGAAACAAACAGGCACATAAAATCACTCTCAACAAGAGATTCCCCCCAGGTGCTTCCAGGCCATTGAATGCAAATCAAGGTGATCAGCTGAAACATTACTCTGGTCATTCCACAGATATATAAACCCATTTTTCCTACTTCCAACAGACCTCACTACTTCTGAGGATGCTTACCATAGATGCAGGCGAAACGTCAGGAGAAAAATTGCCTCCAGAACATGGCCATATAGCCTGGAAAAACCTACAACAACCCAGTGATCCTGGCCATGAAAGCCTTCGACAATACAACAACAATACATTCATAATAGTAAAAATTGACAACTCAACATATAAAAACAAATTATGCCTTCACAACTAAAATTAAATTAAAAAAAATGCAACCTGTTATATCAGACATAAGACAAAACATCAAACATCGAACAGATGCCCAAGTTAGCCATATCAAAATCCATGATTTTAGCCTGAAAACCTGTCCTCAACTTATACACGAACATGACTTATACATGAGTATCTGCAGTAAGTGAGCTAAACGGAAACAAGGAGGTAATAAGATGTTAACTCCAAAAATAAATGCTACTTTTTGGAGGACAGCTCTCAGACTCCCACAGCCAGCATGCGTATAAGTGCAGGATTCTTAGGGTTGTTGTACAAACAAATCAGTTTCTCCAAGCTTTGAATTTCTTCACCTTCCATCATTTTTTGATCTTTCTGCTGCTCTATTCAATGCTGCCTTTGGTCCCAAGAACACACCTGAGCTTCACTCATGCAACCCTGAAGCATTTTTCCTTATAAGGGATCCAAACAAAGAAGGGCCTAAAATTGCAGGAATTCTTGAGCCCTCTTTCTGAGCGCTTTGATGTTCATTGTTCATACATACACTGCTCTTAATGCAATTCTGTATTCTGTCTATTTTGTAACAAATTCCACAACCCATTTAATCTTTTTTAAGATAGGTATGTAATGTATGTATGAAAGGACTCAGCAGACCTGCAGAATATTTTAGATAGTTGCTTTATTTACAAAATTGAGCACAAGTGGAGGCTAACAATGTGTATTCCTACAAGGAAGAAAGTCTGCTACCACACAACAAAGCGAGTGTCTTCATTCCAAAATGTCTTCAGCTTTTTCTGTCTCTTTCCATTACTGTCAATCAGTAAATGGTCATTTCCTCGGAACTCATTATCTTCCATTACCTAAGGGAGGAAAACAAACTCCAAACTCTGATTACTATCTCATTTGAACACATTTGAGAGCTTTCTAACTATTTCCTAACTATTATCTCTCATTGGCGAAGCTTCCACTAGTCATCCTGAACTATTAGCAAACCTTCTTGACAAAGGAAGGTCACAACATCCTCATTGTAACTGATTAGCCCACTTGAAAGAATCTAAAGATAGTCCATCATCTTTAGATAACAGAAATAACAGGGATTGCCAAGACTGGCCCAATACATTTGGCTGCCTGGAGTAGAGGTAAGGTATTGCCCACATTCTCATTCTATAAACAGAAACAACTGGACAGGAACTTGACTATAATTCCAAAGCTGGTGATGGGAAAATGTGCCTTCTCCTGCTTCTAATTTAGTACGTATACAGAAAAATAAAACAAAACCATAGCGCCTTTCTTTACATATGAGGCAGAGGCTCATTTAATAGGTGAAGGGTAGATTTGATTCCAATTTGAAACAAAGACTGTATCTGTACCAAATACAGTATAGGAGTACGATTGAGTATCCCCAAAATATGGATTCTCATAGGAGTGGAAAATTATTTGGCTCAGATACATGAAGAAACAGGCCTTGTCCACTGACTACGTGTCAGCAGTCCTGTCCCTAGCTCTTTGTGAGCTCTTAAGTTATCTTGCAACTGGCTGAAAGGCTGGAGAAGATCTGTTGTTTCTCATTCTCTCTTTGCAGTAGAGGCAAAGAGCATAAGCCCTAATGAATTTCACAAAGCAACCGAACAGAAGGAAAAGCTATATTAAAAGAAAACATGAGAAAAAGCCAAAATAATTCAATTGTTAGAAAGGAACTGGAAAACCCAGGGAATTATCTATTCCAGGCACGGACAAACTTTTTAACTTGGGGGCCTCATGGCAGTCAAAGCAGGGTGGGAGAGTAGGCAGGGAGGGAGGGAGGGAGGGGGTCTCCCCGAGCGGAATCGAGCATGGCCTCATGAAGCCGGAAAAGCTTGAGTACAGCTGGAATGTTAAATTGCCTCTGTGTTTATCTATATATGTTGTATGTCTAACTGGTGTTGAATGTTTGCCATGCATATGTGCATTGTAACCCACCCTGAGTTCCCTGAGGGGTGAGAAGGGTGGAATATAAATAATAAATTATGTAAATAAATAAATAAATAAATAATATATCTCAATCCAATTTTTTCTTCCTTTATCACATATCTCCTACATATGAAAAATACTCCCACTTTGCTTATTACACTTCCAACAGATATTAGTACAGCCTTTATATATTTAGACAGTATTTTAGTGTTAAATACCTCTATACATTATCTTATAAAATTTTCTCTATAACCAGAGCTCAAAGTAAACCTTAAGCTTTTAGACCACATTTTCCCATTGTTTCCTTTGAACATTTTTTCCAGTATTCTGAGCCCACTTCATCATGCAGTCCTTCATTTCTTCATTTTCCATTTCCACTTTCAAAACCAGTTTAAGTATCTTGGCTATTAAATGTTCTTCACATATACACAATTGGATTTCAAACTCTGATTTAGTTATTTCAAAACCATGAAACTTATTATCCATGTTCAATCTCTCAGCCAATTGTTTGTATGAATATCAATGTAAATTATACTTCTAATTCGTCATCTGTTTTCTATTATGTATTATTGTGAAATTTTGATTTGTTTTGCTAATTTCCAACTGTGCTATTCTTTCCCCAGTTTATTATGTTTTGTTTTTACTGTCTAGCTACTCATAGCAAGAGCTTTTTTTCTGTGTCAGGAGTGACTTGATAAACTGCAAGTGGCTTCCAGTGTGAGAGAATTGGCTGTCTGCAAGGACATTGCCCAGGAGACACCCAGATGTGTAATGTTTTTACCATCCTTGTGGGAGGCTTCTCCCATGTTCCTGCATGGGGAGCTGGAGCTGACAAAGGGAGCTCAACCCGCTCTCCCTGGATTCAAACCACTGACCTGTCGGTCTGCAGTCCTGCCAGCACAAGGGTTTAACCCATTGCACCACCGGGGACATCAAGAGCTATTACAGTTGGGGGCATCTCAGAAAAGAAAACTCAGCACCACAAATATGGTTTAAAAAAATACAGGGAGACAAACCCAGATTTTAAAGAATTAAGTATTCTTTTTTGAGGTGCAAATTCTTCTCAAGTGTGGAAAAGGGTGGATTTGGTAAAATGTTTATCATCAAGTAAGCTGAATTGATTTTATTTTACATAATATTACAAATACCAGTAAAATATATCAGAGATGTATAAAAGAGAATGTCATCAGGTGTTTCATAGTTTTTTTGCTAGTTCTGTTTATAACCACCTTAAAACCAAACTCATCAGTAGGCAATACATTTATATTTCAGGAGAATGAGAGAAAGAAGCTGTTATAAGGCAAGTAAATATTTGTACTTTGATCTGAATGATGATGTAATTCACTGGTTGCTTTGAAACATGGTTGTAAACAATGAGATCTTAATTAAATATCATTTTCACTATGTTTGGAAGGAAAGGAAAAGCTTCTTGGACTGAAAAGGCTAAAAGCTATACAAAGACTGCCAGCCACTGTTATAATTTCTCTTTCATTTAATCTGAAATTTATGCAACAGAGAACATCATTCTATAGAGAAACACAATACAGCTCAAAAGGCTTCAGAAATCAACTTGGGACTTAAAAATTCTAACTGGAATTAACTGCAGAATTAATGTAGTTTGACACAACTTGGAGTAACATGACTCAATGCTATGGAATCCTGGGGTCTGTAGTTTAGTGAGGCACCAATACTTTGTAAAACTGTAAGTCCCTTGATTTTATAGGATTGAGCCATTGCAGTTAAAATGGTGTCAAACTACATTAATTCTATAGTGTAGAGGTAAGAGAAAATAACAGATATTTGCTGACTCTTTGGTCTTTACCAGAAAATGGCCTTTACCATTAGCGTCAGCAGCACCGGCAGAACTCCTGCAGTTAGTTTGTTTTTACTAGCCTGGCAACCCTCTTTTATGGCCACATTTTATTGCTGTATAGTTTTATTTATTTATTTATTTACAGCATTTTTACCCCGCCCTTCTCAAACCTCCAGGGAGGACTCAGAGTGGCTAACAAAGGCAGCAATTCGATGCCACAATCAATAACACAGTATAAAACCATAAATACATACAGAGTTAAGAAAATAGCAGTTAATTATGACCAATTATCATGTCATTAAAACAATACTCAGTCCACAAACCCACTGATAGAACCATAAAACCGTATCATCATACATATCGTCTATAGATTTCGCTATAGAGTTTGAAATTGAACGCTGTAACTCAGAAGCTCTTCAGGAGACCAAAGTTTTCAAATCCACAACTAGAAAATGCCTCCATGGGGGAAAAAGAGAGGCCAAAGCAGCCCTAATGCTTTGAGGGAGCATGTTTCTACAAAAGACAAATAGACGAGACTTGATGCTTACCTTCCACAGATGCAGAGTCAATGATGTCAACAAAAATTGCATAATCAGCATTGAATGTTTGCCATATGTGTGTTTTGTAAGTCTGAGAACACTCTGAGTCCCCTTCGGAGTGAGAAGGGCGAGGTATAAATACTGTAAATAAACAATTAATTAAAAACAGTAATTAATCAGGAAGTCCATCCCAAATCCTCTATGAACTCAGACTTTCTCACTCAGACTCCTAAAGAAAATAGACTGAGCCCTAGATACTTCCCGGAACACACCAACTTTGGGGAACAGATATGTGCCGGAGACAACAGTTTGGCATAGTATCTAGATTTGCCTTAACAGCCTGGACAGGAAGCATGTAATCTTGCTGCAAAACAATGCAAACAATTCTTGAATGCCTCAACTTTATTACAGAAAAAATATTTCTGAATTGAAGAATCTGTCTATTCTGGTATGTGTTTTATGTACTGCTGAGTAAAATGCATATTTTCTGTCATCTCTCTTTAATAGTCTCCATGAATCTTTTAATCCTCATTAATTCATAATTCGATTTAATTCAGTTATATTATTATTATTATTATTATTATCGTTTACTGTTGGGTTTAACTTATCCTTCATCCTATCCATAGGCATATTAAAGTCTCCTCCTACAATCACAAAATGTGGCTGCCAATTCTTTATTTCTCCTAATATTTTTCCCATACTGTTTAGCATTTAAAACAAAATACTGTCTTGCCTTTGATAAATAAAACTAAAAGTGAATTTCTGGCAAACTCTGCTTTAGTTTTTCTAATTTTGTTTTCTGTTCTGGCAGTGTACCTGTTCCCCAAAGGGGCTCCATAGAGTTGCCCACCACAGG
Source organism: Anolis sagrei (assembly GCF_037176765.1). Lineage (NCBI taxonomy): Eukaryota > Metazoa > Chordata > Lepidosauria > Squamata > Anolidae > Anolis > Anolis sagrei. The sequence continues at coordinate 167,100,190 of NC_090025.1, forward strand.
CTTTGCGGGAAATTTCTGTTTCCAGTAAAAGATGCAGAGTGGAATAATAGCAGATAATAGCCAGAAGCAGATAACCAAGAGTGGTGACTGTGTTCGGGATATGGCTTATTTTCTGGCTTCGATGTGTTACAGCTAGTCAAATCAAAGAGCTGAGATGGGATGCTAAGATTTATATTTTTTGCGTTGCCCTTCTCCTCCTCTTGGCATCCCTTCCCTCAAACCCAGCAGGCATTTTAAAAAGCAGAAGCTGCTCTATCCCTAAAATCTCCTCCTGAGATGTTGTGTCTAAATCCAGGCAGCATGCCTGGCAGACCTCAGCTCTGATTTAACAGTCCTCATGTTTGTTTTATTGAGAAAGCTGCAGTCAGCCCCCAAATTAGGACCTGAAACAGAGGTAAGGAAGAAGTGGGAGTCTGTGTGCGCGCACATATATAGACGTGTGCATTTGGCACTACACCAGAGCAGTGCCACTGTAATATGTGATGGCCGGGATTTTATGAAGTCTCATTTAACTTTGGAGGGTCCTTGCGTAATGTAAACTTTCAAGCAGCTTTAAAAGATGCTGCTGAGCGCATTCGCAGTAGGGGAAGCAACTTTCTCTTTCCAGGCCTTCAGATCTTTACAGCCACAAGCGAAATCCAGCTGCTCCTCTCTTCTTATGGCTTCAGCAAGACCCCCTGCTAGAAGCAAACAAACAAGAAAATCCATGTGGATTTCCAACTGTTTGGTTTCTGTACATTAAAGAAAGCAAGAATAGAATGGCCACCTTGGTTTTGGCAGGGTGCCTTTGACTTGCCTGGAGCAGAAAAGGCAGGAAATTCAAAAGACAAGGAGAATGAAGCATGTCCTGAAAGGGACTAAGCCTGTTGATTTTTTTTCTGTTCTGTTAAAGAACCCCCAAAGCCCTGCAAATGTAGGAAGAGGAAGTGGCGATGCAATGCTAGTTACTATGTTAGTATGGAATATGTGCAATTTGACTATGGATTAGCCTTTAGACTATGACTCTGGATGATGTGATTCATTAAAATGTATTTTTATTATGCTTAGTATGTTTTAATGTTTAACTTATGTTTTAACTGTTGTGGTATGTTTTAAGGCACCATAGAGATGCGATTGTAAGCCACCTTGAGTGCCCCTCAGGGTAGAGAAAAGCAGGATATAAATAAGGTAAATGAATAAATAAATAAATGCTAGAACTAAATACTTGGGTGGTGCAGTGGGTTAAAGCGCTGAGCTGCTGAACTTGCTGACTGAAAGGTTGATGTTTTGAATCCGGAGAACGGGGTGAGCTCCCGCTGTTAGTCCCAGCTTCTGCCAACCTAGCAGTTCAAAAACATGCAAATGTTAGTAGATCAATAGGTACCGCTCTGGTGGGAAGGTAACAGCTCTCTATGAAGTCATGCTGTCCACATGACCTTGGAGGTGTCTACGGACCATACTGGTTCTTTGGCTTAGAAATGGAGATCAGCACCAACCCCCAGAGTTGGACACGACTGGACTTAATGTCAGGGGAAAACCTTTTCCTTTACCTTAAGTATTAACTACCATCACCTTAACTACTGCATCACATCAATAATCAATATATATATATAGGTGAACCCACATTTGTATACATGATTGGTAACTGCTGCGATGCAATAGTTAAGGTGAAGATTTGGGGAAGATGCATTCCAATGTTTACTCCATAAAAACGTTCCATACTCCCAAGGAAGCATCTCTTCTTTAAATTTAATGCAGTTTTACACCTCTTTATTTGCCATGGCTTAATACTATGGAATCCTGGTAGCTGGAGTTCACAAAGCTATAACCTTCTCTGCCAAAAATTGTGCCACGACCTTATCATATTGGCTGCCAGAATAGCCATGGAACCTGTCTCCCCACACCCTACACCACCCAACTTACTAATAGTATGATAACAAAACTTTATTTGTATTCTACCCTATCCCCCCAGAGGGACTCAGGGCAGATTCGAACATACAACGGCACACATTCAATGCCACTATAAAACAAACAAATATCGACATAAAATCCCAGAAAAACCCTACATTTGAAAACAACATAAAACCTAATATCAAATTAAACCTAACATCAATAAATTAAGCCTAATGTCAATAGATTGAACATATATAGCCAGATAAAAATTATATAATGACATAAAATCTGAACAAACATCCAACCTTAATTTACAGAAGCCTACTGGAGTTCACAGAGTTGTGTGGGTTTGTTGTGTGGTCAATGATGGTAATTGGGCTGACGTTCAGGGGGAGTGTGATCCCATCCAGCACAAACTGTAACCCCACATCTTGGTCCACCTTCCGACTGTCTTGTCTGGATTTAATTTCAACTTATTTGCCCTCATCCAGTCCAAACTCCATCCCACAGGAGGAAATGCCTGCCATCTGGCTTCCCCCTTATGCAACATGGGAATCTTCCCCTATTGCTGCTGTGGTGGCATATCCTCTCCATTTGTGCTATGGAGCCTCGCCCATGTACAGAGCTCTATGTTGTGGGATGGGAGCCAGTGGGCTCTGTGGGGCAAATGGAGAAGAACAGGCATATGATTTTACTGGCATATGATTTTAAGCCCATCTGATGAGGTCACTAGTGACTCATCAAACTGCCATGGCAGTTCAAGTGGTGTCTAGATGCACTCATATAATTAATCATTCATAATGACTTCAAAATTGTTGATGTTTCCTCAAAATGTAGCTGCTGAATTCAGTTGAAATTGTCAACCATTATTTATCTATGATTTATAAAATAATCATTAATATTTGATATTATGTCCTCTATAATGGCTTGGTTTTATATCTCAGTGCAGCTGTTTCATGTGCAAGGACTGAATCATCTGGTGTCTTTGCCTTGTCAAAATAAGGCAGTGTGTCATTCTCATGTTTCTTTCAAAACAACAGTAGCAACAGCAATGCTCTGGACATCTGAGAAAGTTGAAGAATATCTGAATATTTCAAAATGAGAGGAAAAAAAGTATCTAACGATTACAAGTGTGAAAAGCATGGTGCTTTGGAGTTATTAGAGAATTCTTTATTTCATAACATGCCTTTCCCCATGAGTGATTATCAATCAGATAAGTTCTCCTGCTTTTGTTCTTTTTAACTAAAAAGTCACACCCCGGAGTCGGACACGACTGGACTTCATGTCAGGGGAAAACCTTTACCTATATATATAGGAGCTGAGGAATCCTAGTTATAGAACTTGGGCTGCTGCTCTAAGTGACATATTGTGACATGACTGAGTGATTTGCGGAGTGGGGGTTGGATTGCCTTCAAAATGGAGTCCAGGGTGATCAAGGGATTGCAAAAAGACATTGTGGATAATCTTCCCTTATCTTTATTTTTAGTAAGCTTGTTTTGCCAATTTCATCTGCACATTTCTAGTGAAGGATTTTATATGTTGCTGGTTTAGACCAGGAATTAAGGCAAGACAACCTATTTCTGGAAACAACTGACCACAAGATGGTACTCTTGTTCTTTTTATACTAGGGCAGTCAGCAATAATTCAAAACAAACTAGAATTGGAGAGAATATTTATGAAGAACATTAAAATGTGACCTTTTGTCGTCCCAATAAAACTATTACTCAACCCTGGTCTTTGTTTTTAACTTGCAGACTTCGTGGCCACTTTTGTTTTTCATTCTGAACTTTAAGAGATACATCCATACTATAATATTCACTAACCAGAATGTTGTAAATTTTAAAGCTTGAGTCAGTGTTCTGAAATGAAGGGCACTCGTGATGTTCTAGAAGGTTATTATGTTCTGGAACAAAGAACACTACATTCCAAAACATAGCAAATATTAAAGAACTTGCTTGCACTCCTTACCAAATAGAACTAGGACCATATTCCATACCTTGTGTGCCAGAGCTTGGACATATAACGTTTTTGGCGTGTTATTCCCAGAACCTCCCAGCAGATGACGTCACTGCAAAATATAAGTTGCCCCAGCTTCCAATCTTGGATGTTGAGAAATTCCTAAATTCCTATTTGGGCAATAAGGGGAGTTCTAAAACCACAGTAAGATTCATTAGTTCTAATTCATTTTTGTGTCGTTAGGACAGTGGTTAAAATGAACGCAATAGCTTTTAAAACTTGTTTTTTATTTAGGATTGTCAGCCAGAGCACTATAGTGCTTCGCCAAGCAGCAGACCTTAGGATTCCATAAAATGTTGCCATGACAATAAAAGTGGAATATAGTACTATAATGACCTCATCACACGGCCGTCAGAATTGCCACGTGCCACAGCAAATTCGGTGACCCTTGTCAGGGGGCGTGGGGAACCCATTGCTGATCCCACAGGGGCAAGTGTCAACCACTTGGCTTCCCCCCATTGCTTCCTAGGCAACACCAAAAGCCTCTCCTGTTGCCGGCTCTGCCCTAGATCATCCACGGAGCCCTGTGGTTTGTGGATGACCTACAGCTTAACTGGCATATGCTGCCAGAAAAGCCTCATTTGATGAGGAAGTAATTGTGTAGTGTGACAGATCTACTGGGCTGATAGCCATACTAAATATGAGTTTCAGTTGTGAAGGCTTTACTTGCAGTTATAGTTCTCTGACTGACCTAGAAGGTGCAGGGCATACATAGGTACTATACTTATGGGTCATTATATATAGTAGGACCCCTGTATTTGCATGGGATAAATTCCCAGCCAAAATGCAGTTACCTGAGACTAAGGGTTCGACTGAACTCCATTAAATTACCTGACTTCTGGTCCCAGATCTTCACTTGGAAGATCTAGAAATTCTTATAGAGATATCTTCTCTAAGAATTTACTGAGTCCTCCAGAGTGACTCTATAGTGACTTCTAGGGCAAGCATACAATAGAATCACCTGGAGGAGCTTGCAAATTCCTAGTGAGACTATTTTTCCCTGGGCATTTGTGAGTGAAACCACAGATACAGGTATTGCGGTAGCAGGGGTATTATGCCTTCATTATTTATTTATTTATCTGCAGTATTTATATTCCACCCTTCTCACCCTGCAGGGGACTCAGGGCGGATTACAATGTACATATATATGGCAAATGTTCAATACCATAGACACACAACACATATAGACAGTCAGAGGCTATTTAACATTCCAACTTTTCCTGGCCACCATGGGAGCTGTCACTTCACCGTCCATCTGCGACACTGATGAAGTGCTTCCTCATTCCCCGCATGCTTGGTGGAGATTTTTATGGCCTTGTAAATTAGTTAAATTAGCTTCCCCATATAAGTGGTACCTAATTTTCCTACTTGACAGATGCAACTGTCTTTCGGGCTGCAAAGGTCGACAACAAGCTACACAAATTGGCTGGAAGCTCACTCATGACCTATCAGTCAATAGTGATCTTAATGCAGCTGACTCCCAGCCAGCTGCGCCACAGTCCCGGTGCTACACAATTAATTTTCAGCATCCTAGGATGGCCCTAGTTGACCCATGGAGCTCCACACTGCCCATCAGATGGTACAGGGACACTTCTAGAGGGTCTCTATGGCTCAACCAGGGCACAAGCGACTTACAACGCTGCACCAGCAACATGGGAGCCTCCCCATGTTTCATTAGCATGGGGGAAGCCATGCGGCACCACTTCCCCATGTGAGATGGGAAATTGCACCTGGATTACCCCACTGCCCTGCTGATTCTTCGTGGAGGCTGTTAAATTGGCATGGGGGACGTCATCAATGTGACGAGGCCCTTGCATATGAGTAACACAAATACTCAGTGTTAGGGTCCCGAGCCAGGAGAAAAACGGGATAGAAATAAATAAATAAATAATAGGGCAGCAGTCTAGATAGGGTGGAGTAATTACAAGAATTGCGTAAAGATCAGGGGGTTTTGTTAGTTAAACACTTAAGAACAGTGGCGCTCTTTTACCATGGGTTGTTTTCATGATCATCCTTTGAAAATGGAAGCCCTCTTTCCTCAAGCAATAGGGTAAAAACATAATCCATATGCCTTCTTTGATGGTGTCAAATAATTTATGATGTTTCCCTAAGTTGATGAGGCTCATATGATTTGCTTTTTCCAACAGTGCCCTTGGTCAATAATATTAGTCAAAATGTCTGCTTTATCTACTTCCTGCTTTCTTTGCACACACTTTGTAAGAAGTGTAAGTGTGTCACATTTTTACTCATTCCTTTTTTGGTGGATATGTTAATTCTGAATGCAGCAAAGACTTTTAAAAAACAAATTAAAAATAATATTCTTCTCATCAAATTTTAAATATACACATATTTGTAAAAAAACAGATCTTCTCTAAAGGGCTGTGTTTTGGTTTACATCCAATTAAACCAACTAGAGAATTTAGTAAGTTGCTCTGAGTCAGTGGGGATAGAATAGTTTGGAGTAACAATTCACACTCTCAAACTATCCCAGTTTGGCAAGATTATATTTTGCTTAATTCTCTTTTGTGCACTTTCCCAGCTCCTGTTAAAATGTCCTAGTTTCTCTTTTCTCCTCCAACTTTCCCACTTGGTCCTTAGCTTTCTCCAGTTGCTACAAAGTGAATGCAAGAAGCAAAAATACTAGTTTCCACTCTACTTAGCAGGGCTGGGGTTGTAGAGGATAGGAAGGGGAGGAACCATTCCCCTTCCCAAAATAAACTGCTGTATATCATCCCACCTTGGGTGTCATTCATTAGTAATATTTTTCCCCAATGTGACCACATTTTGATATTGCTTAGCTACAAATGTCCTTTTTTCATCTGGGAAATGCTGGAGGATATGATAATTGGATATAGGTCTTTATTTTTACAATAAAACCAGCCCCCTTTTTATTAAAAATGTTCACAAATACACATTGACACAGGGAGACAATTGCAGCTGTTTTGCACTACAGCTCCCATCCTTTGAATCACAACTCCAAGCTAGAATGACCATAAAATTTTAATACATGTGATGGCCATATGTTAGGGAGATATTGCCTTTAGTTGACAATAGACAACGGAGTGTTTTGAGTGCCCCTCTCCAAGCTTTCATCAAGAATGGTCTTCCATACCTTCCACAGCATATTAAAAATAGATCCACACTTCTTATCATTGACATGGACCATAAAAAAGCGATAGTGGTGAAAGAGATGGTCATTCCCAAATGGTCTCCAGAAAGATTTCTTTTTAAAGAAAGTATTATATGACCTCCATGAAACATGCTGAGTTGCTCTTTTTTTGTGGTGTAGTCTCTATGTCAGTGTTTCTCAACCTGGGGGTCGGGACCCCTGGGGGGGTCACAAGGGGGATTTCAGGGGGATCGCCAAAGACCACCAGAAAAGACATATTTCTGATGGTCTTAGGAACCCCTTTGGCAAAGAAGGCTGAAGATCTCTTTGCCTGTCTTTCTTTTTTTGTGTGTGTTGGTGAACTACAACTCCCAGAAATCAAAAACAGCCCCCCAACTCCTCCAGTATTTAATGTTAGCCATGTAGGTAGTGTGTCAAGTTTGGTGCAGATCCATTGTGGACTGGGTTCAGAGTGCTCTTTGATTGTAGGTTAACTATACATCCCAGCAATTACAACTCCCAAATGTTAAGGTCTGTTTTTCCCAAAACTCCACCAGTATTCACATTTGGGCATGTTGAGTATTTGTGCAAAGTTTGGTCCAGATCCATCAGTACTCTCTGGAGGTAAGTGTACTACAAGTCCAGAACTCAAGGTCAATGCCCACCAAACTCTCCCAGCATTTTCTGTTGGTCATGGGAGTTTTGTGTGCCAAATTTGGTTCAATTCCATCATTGGTGGAGTTTGGAATGCTCTTTGATTGTAGGTTAACTATAAATCCCAGCAACGACAACTCCCAAATGACAAAATCAATCCCCCTCTCAACCCCACCAGTATTCAAATTTGGGCGTATCAAGTACTTGTGCCCAATGTGGTGCAGTGAATGAAAATACATCCTGTAAATCAGATATTTACATTACAATTCATGACAGCAGCAAAATTACAATTATGAAGTAGCAACGAAAATAATTTTATGATTGGGAGTCACCACAACATGAGGAACTGTATTAAGGGGCATGGCATTAGGAAGGTTGAGAACCATTGCTCTGTGTTATTTCTGCCTCTGGTACCATATTTTCTTTTAAAGGAATAATGCTTAGGAACACATCTATTTCATTAACTGATGTATATTTGTATATCTGCCTTCATCTTCTACTAACAATTAAAGCACACCATGTTTGTGGTCTTGTTTTTACCTATATTGTCATAAGTATATATTAACGTGATATAAATTAGTTGTAAGCTGCGGTGGAGGCTGATACAAAAACTGTTTTCATCAGGAGCTCAAGCTGTTGTACCAGTTCCCATGCTTTCTTTGTTGATTTCATTTCAATAAAGTTAACTTGGACAACTATAGCATGCTACTATCCATTTCCATATCCTCTCCCCGCTATACTGGCATGGTTACGTTAGTCAACAAGATTGCGGTAAGTAGGTTTGCACTCTGTTGAATTTGGACATTTTAACATTTCACAGGAAACTAGTTATCTTTAGTTAAGCCAGTCGGTTGGTGGTAAATGAACAAAGGCATAGAACAACCTTCCCCAACTTGGCATCCTTCCAAATTGTTGGACTTAACAAGGCATTTTAATAGATGGACATCCAATGGAGACACTTGAACACGTACAATTTAATCGATGGAACATTTGATTCCCACCTCTGTTTCAAAGCCTTCTGGAAATAAAAATAATCCCCATTCATGTATATGTGTCCATGGAGAGAAAGTTGTGTTTTTAACCTATTTTCCTAAGAGTTCTAAAGATTTTTCTCCTTTTTAATTCTGATGGTTGACAGATAATAAAAATTGCCAGGACAGTGATGTCTGTAAATGTATTTGCAGCTCTGTATTGATCTTCCTTCTTTTCTTTTCTTTTTCAAAAACCACGTTCAATACAATCTGAATGCCAGGCTTGTATGGAGCGGAGAAGTTTCCACTCATGGACACTTTGAATAGGAGATTGGCCACCCACTAACAGTTTCTTATAGTGTACAGTGGGAGAAGCATACGGTGGGATTTGTAGTATCTGATGGGAACACAGTCATGGAATCATAGAATGGAAAATATAGTTCCATATTTCAGAAGGTGCCAGGATGGGGGTGGTTGGCACAATTCAGGTAATGGTAAAAACAACCCTAGGTGTTCCTGCAAGGCTGCAGTTTCATCTACCATATATCCAATTTCTTTCTGATTGAACACACAAAGTGTAGAGCAAAACAAGGCCAAATGCCAACCAGAGAATCTTTTATTAACATTTCTAGCTCGAATGGCTCTGCAACAAATGTCCAGTTTCCCTCCCGTTTGTTCTGTGTCCTTTATAGATTCCAATTATAATGCATCCAAGTCTGGGGAAAGCTTCTGAAAGTGCTAATTGGCTTTCAAACACTGACATGGAAGCACTTTGTACCAGGCTATGGTTTCTGATAGAAACTTTGTTGCTATTATTTCTGCATCAAGAAAGCTGCCTTAAGTTCCAGCCTGGAAGATAATGCCTACAAGCACTTATTTTTGTCAGTAATTATATAGCAGATGGTTGCAGACTCAGGATAAGAATTTTACTGCTTCAGAACTATTGGAAATATTGTACATGCATTTTATTTCAAAAGTCTATGAAAGGCAAAACACATCTATTCCATCTTGAAGGCTGAATATTAAAAGGGATCCTAGGGGAAAATAATCTTGTTTCTAGCCATGCCAGTTGAGAATTCTGGAAGCTGTATAGACCATACATCAAACTTTTCCAAACTCCACCCACAATAACCCAACATGAACCAGTGACGAAAACTGGTCCAGGATCCATTTCATAGAATAAAAGAATTATAGAGTTGGAAGAGATCTCGTGGGCCATCCAGTCCAACTCCCTGCCAAGAAGCAGGAAAATCACATTCAAAGTACCACCAACAGATGGCTATCCAGCCATTGCTTAAAGACCTCCAAAGAAGGAGCCTCCACCACACTCTGGGGCAGAGAGTTCCACTGCTGAACAGCTCACACAGTCAGGAAGTTCTCACATTCAGGTGGAATCTCCTTTCCTGCAATTTGAAGCTATTGTTCTATGTCCTAGTCTCCAGGGCAGCAGAAAACAAGCTTGCTCCCTCCTCCCTATTGAAGTCGAGCATGCCCCCCCCCCCCCAACAAGGGATGGTGACTTATAGTTCTGCAAAGGACAAAGGTACCAGACTGCACAATAGGGGTTAAGTCTTGGTCAATTTGCCAAGACCTTAACAACAATAAGGACCCCATGAAACTTCGGGAATGGCTAGACCTTGGGGTCTCTGCCTCTCTTGAGAGCTGTAGTTTTCCAAGGACCATGGGACCGGCTTCCATCCCAGTGCTGCAGGGCTTTGTGTCTTGGCCCAGTGGAACTCCATAGACTCCCTTTGGTGGCTTTTTTTAAAAAATTCTGCTACATTCCTGGACTTCAATCTCTTCAAGGACTCGCTCCCTACCCATGAACTTTCTTCAAGACAACTTATGAATTCATGCTGTGTCCTGATATCGTCTGCTTTTTATAATTGGTATTATTAATTTCTCTCTGAATGGGAAGATATCTGCATATGATTTCCCTGTGTATAACTTCTATATGTTTTTTTTATGTTTCCTTGTATTCCTGACCCTTTGCCCCTTCTCCTTCCAAAGAAATATGTAAGAGAACCCCCTGGCCTTCAGAAACAAAAGCCATTAGCGATTACTGAAACCTCACGCCAAAGACACACTTGCATGGATAAAAGAAGGAAATTCTTATCTCTAGCATCAGAAATGGCCCACTAGAGTAAAGAATTGTTTGACAAAAGTTTCTGTAAGATAAGGGGAAATCTTCCCCTCTGCTTTTGTTCACTTCCCATTGATAGCATTAAACCTCAGGCTACCATCATTGTTCTCCTGTCTCACAGCCAGAAAGGATCTGGATATTTTTACACATGTTGATTCACAACACTCATGAACACAATAGATTGGCCCTGTTTGAGCTTTTTGTCTCAGGCCGCATGGCATTTCCTTTGTTTAAAGACTCCTTATTTATTTATTTATTTCTGTTACTTATACCCCGCCCTTCTCACCCCCGAGGGGGGACTCAGGGCGGCTTACAAAAAAGGCAGAAATTCGATGCCCATATCAAATACATACATATATAAACAATTAAAATAATTAAACAATTAACAGATTAAAACAACAGAATAAACACAAGGCACAATAGTAACAGTCTCATGGTCAGTGTTTCGAGTTCCATAGGTCCATTACGTTTCGTCATTATTTGCCCATCATTGTGGTCTTTCTTCTAGCTGCCAGAGTTTCCAAACGCCTGGTCCCACATCCAAGTTTTCAGCTTTTTCCTGAATGAGAGAAGGGAAGTCGCTGATCTGATCTCCCCGGGGAGTGAGTTCCACAGGTGGGGGGCCACTACCGAGAAGGCCCTGCTCCTCGTCCCCGCCAGTCTCACTTGTGATAAAGGCGGGGTCGAGAGCAGGGCCTCCCCAGAAGATCTTAGGCTCCGAGGTGGGACGTATAGGGAGATCCGTTCGGACAGATACACTGGGCCGGAACCGTATAGGGCTTTATAGGTCAAAACCAGCACCTTGAATTGTGCTCGGAATTGGATCGGCAGCCAGTGGAGCTGGCATAACAGGGGGGTGGTATGCTCCCTGTATGCCGCTCCGGTGAGCAGTTTGGCTGCCTCCCGCTGGACTAGTTGAAGTTTCCGAGCAGTCTTCAAGGGCAACCCCACGTAGAGTGCGTTACAGTAATCCAGTCGGGATGTGACAAGAGCATGGACCACCGTGGCCAGATCCGACTTCCCAAGGTTCCTTTGTGCTCTCTCATCTCGCCTCCCTCTCTCCTGATTTGCTGTTGCCACCAGGTGGCAGAGGTCTCCCCATTGGATCCTACGGACCACTGGAGCTTCCTGATTAGTCCAGAGGCACTGGGGCGGGAGGCCGCCTCCCAGCTGTTCACCCATTGCCCAATCATGGCGGGGAACAACAGGGAAGCCAGGGCAGGGAGTTTGAACTCTGCAACTTTGAATTTGCTATAAATATGACTGTATTGGTGTACTCCCCTCATACTTAGCTTTGGTGAATGATTGCAGATCTGCATCCATTTCAGCTGAATCGCATTAAACCTCGATGGCTTTTCTTCAACTGGTGAGACTTTTCATTGGGAAATCAGGGAAAAATATGGGATGCTTCTCTGTCTCGCCAGGGAAAAAGAACTCTTTGATGAGTCTAATTGGTCTCTGCCTCCTGGCAAAGACCACTAAATTTTATCTCTACATCACTATGACTCCTCCTCACATATTTATACATGGCCCTCATCATGTCTCCTTGCAGCCTTCTCTTCTTCAGGCTAAACATGCCCAGCTCTTTAAGCCACACCTCATAGGGCTTGTTCTCCACACCCTTGGTCATTTTAGTCACCCTCCTATGAATACATTCCAGCTTGTCAACATCTCCCTTCCAATTGTGGTGCCCAGAATTGGACACAGTATTCCCGGTGTGGTCTGACCAAGTAGCATGACTTCCCTGGATCTAGACACTAGGCTCTTATATATGCAGACCAAAATCCCATTGGCTTTTTTTTATTGCCGCATCACATTGTTGGCTCATGTTTAACTTGCTGTCCATGAGGACTCAAAGATCTTTTTTCACACACACTGCTGTTGAGCCAGGTGTCCCCCATTCTGTATCTTCACATTTCATTTTTTCTGCCTAAGTGGAGTATCTTGCATTTGTCCCTGTTGAACTTCATTTAGTTAGTTTTGGCTCGCTAATCTGTTCAGATCATTTTGAATTCTGCTCCTATCTTCTGGAATATTGACTATCCCTCCCAATTTGGTGATGATCATGCCTTCTAACCCTTCATCTAAGTCATGAATAAAGACATTGAACGGACCGTGCTCAGGACAGAACCCTGTGGCACTCCACTCGTCACTTTTTTCCAGGGTGAAGAGGAAGCATTGGTGACCACCCTTTGGATTCAATGATAAGATTACATTCTGTAACAAATACATTGAAGAAAAACCTCCTAAACTGGTGCAGACTGCATTTCCATCACTATCAAGTAATTACAGAATAGAAGCGAACAATTGAAAGTGGTACTGGGGAAGTGCAGTAACATCCTAAGCTCCAATCACATGATCCACGCAGAGTGAAAACTAGAGAGGGTTCCAATACTTTTAATGTCATGTAGAAGAACAAACTTAACCTGTGAAGTCCAGGAATGTATCCCCCATACATGCAGGGTCATATTGTATTGCTTATCAAACCAGTTTTCAGAAACAAGGTGAGGATTAAAAGCTTTACCTTCAAGGATGAATTCACTATTTTGCAGAAAGGACTGCAATACTTTATCAAGAAGCTGGGAGAGGAGCCAGGGAGCAGAGTACAGACATTGCTGAAGGCTGTGGGATAGCAGATTAAAATAGACAATAATATCATTTTGTAAAGCTCTTCCCCCACCCACATCCTGCTGGAATCAGTGATTAATGGCCATCATGCCAGGCTGTAGACAAAACCTATAAAACTTGCAATATCTACATAACTACAAATCCCATTAACTTTTTTTAAAAAAAACTCTGTGCTCTGCCTGGCTCGAGAGTATATTTTGAGAAGTCGTATAAGTGGAAGAAGTCAATACAAAACAAAATTTCATCAACAATTTGATTGTGGATGACGGAGTTGATTCCTGGACTTCATCACCGAGATCTGACAAGGGTGCAGTGGGGAAGAATTGATCATTCCCATTTATGCCCATCCCTATGTATGTTGTCCAACATTAGCATGGTGTCAGGGAAAGGGATTCACTGTCATTTGCAGGACTTTCCTCTTACTCTATTACCTGCCGGAGAACCAGTCTGATCTATTTGTCTCTTCAGTTAGGCTTTTGAGACCAATTTGTATTGCAGAGATTCAGTGCACATTCAACTGGCAGACACAGTCTTGTGCTTGGTAATAAAACCTTCCAGTATGAGTGACCCTGATGGAGAGACCAGAATGTGCAAATACTGCACTATGATTTTCAAGTGATGTCAATTCCTCATTGCTTTTAATAACAAGAATAATTGTTCACAGGAATTCTATACTACTGTTGTGTACTATCTAGCATTTGTGACTTTTTGTGTGTGTCAGGAGCAACTTGAGAAACTGCAAGTCTCTTCTGGTGTTAGAGAATTGGCAGTCTGCAAAGATGTTGCTCAGGGGATGCCCTGATGTTTTGATGTTTTACCATCCTTGTGGGAGGCTTCTCTCATGTTCCTGCATAGGGAGCTGGAGCTGACAGAGGGAGCTCAACCTGCTCTTCTGGGATTCAAACCTCTGAAACTACAAGTTGCTTCTGGTGTGGGAGAATTGGCAGTCTGCAAGGACATTGCCCAGGGGATACCTGGATGTTTTGATGTTTTACCATCCTTGTGGGAGTCTTCTCTCATGTTCCTGCATGGGGACCTGGAGCTGACAGAGGGAGCTCAACATGCTCTCTTCGGATTTAAACCGCTGAAATTACAAGTTGCTTCTGGTGTGAGAGAATTGGCAGTCTGCAAGGACGATGCCCAGGGGACGCCTGGATGTTTTGATTTTTTACTATCCTTGTGGGAGGCTTCTCTCATGTTCCCGCATGGGGAGCTGGAGCTGACAGAAGGAGCTCATCTGCTCTCTCTAGATTTGAACCTCCAACCTGTCAGTCTTCAGTCCTGCCAGCACAAGGGTTTAACCCATTGCGCCACTGGAGGCTCCATCACAGCTGCTTACTGGTAAATGAGATTTAGGGAGACTTTCACAGTCTCTATATAGTTCCTAAATTTGAATATGTAGCAGTCGCAAATGTATAACTAATATGACTAGATTATATATTTAAAATTGCCCAACAGGATTCTGGCTATTATTTTTACTTTAGACTGGATCTGCACCACCATATAAACCAATTTCTGAATCAAGATTATCTGGTTTGAATTGGATTACATGAATCTACACTGCTACATAATCCAGCTCAGAGCAGGTAATCTGGATTCAGAAACTAAATTATATAGTGGTTTAGATGGGGCCTTAGCAAAGCATGTACTCTCTCTTTGTATAATAGTAGGTTTTGTCTTCTTGATCTAAATTGGGTGTAGGGAAAGTGTGGCTGACTGGACTTCAATTGGTTGCCAGTAAAGCCATTGGATGTCCCAAGAACCCCAAACTCTTAATGGTTAGGGGTGATTTTTTTTGTGCATCGCTTAAAATTGAGGCCCCCCTCTTCTGCATCTTAATCCCCAACACTAATACATTGTATTGCTAATTCTGTCTAGAGGATGTTCATTGAATCTATGATATTGGTCTATGTATTGATGCACTATTCAGCAGTTGATACAATGGTGTTCCTTTAGTTGAGCAATTGTTGCATTCCCATTGTTATTTTGTTCTTCTTCTGCCCTTGTCTCCAACCAGTAATTGTGGATAAAGAGCCATTTAAAGGAAGAGAAGGTTTTGCATTAAAATGAGCTCTCATTGGTGAGTCTGGAAAGCTTTTCATGTCACAGAAGCTCTGGTACGCAGACTGGCCAAGATTTCTCATGGAGCAGAATTTCCGGTGCACAGACTGCCTACGATTGCTGTGAACTGTGAAAGGTTAAGGTTAATATCAATATTCTTTCTAATGTTAATTAGAAAGGCCAGAATCCTGTCTATCCTTTCAAGCAATGTAAATTTGCATGCACTTAACTAAATAGCAGGACACTAGAAGCTACTCACAAGCATGTAATGTCCTAACAGAGTTCTGGCGTAAGGCTTCTGATGAGTAATGGTTTGCAGAGATGGTTCTTATGGGAAAGGAAAGTGCTTTATTTTTGTACTTTTAGTTGCTTTTTAATGTTTTATCTTATTTTTAACATGTTATTTTCCAGAGCCCCCGGTGGTGCAATGAGTTAAACCCTTGTGCCGACAGGACTGAAGACCAAAAGGTCGAAGGTTCAAATCTGGGGAGAGTGTGGATGAGCTCCGTCTGTCAGCTCCAGCTCCCCATGCAGGGACATGAAAGAAGCCTCCCACAAGGATGGTAAAACATCAAAACATCCGGGTGTCCTCTGGGCAACGTCCTTGCAGACAGCCAATTCTCTCACACCAGAAGCGACTTGCAGTTTCCCAAGTTGCTCCTGACATGAAAAAAACATTTTAATTGTGTTTCAGAAATATATTGATTTTTAGATTAATTTTTTTGGGAAGAAGCCTTGAGTTCTAATCCAGGAGAAAGGCATATAAATTGAATAAATTATCACATTTAAAACTAAGATTCCAAACTATATTGTAGAATTAATGCAGTTTAACACTGCTTTCATTCCCATAGTTCATTGTTATGGCATCTCAAAAGTTGTAATTTGGTGAGACAACAACACCATTTAGAGAAGGCTAAATACCCTGGAAAACTATGAGTCCTAGGATTCCAAAGCATTGAGCCATGGCAGTTAAAATGATGTAAACCTTAATACACTCCAAAACAACTCAGGTTACTGTGGAAATCATGAGCAGATCTCAATATTCAACAGCTTTGTGACAGATTTGTGTTGTCAAAGGCTTTCAGGGCCGGAATCACTGGGTTGCTGTAAGTTTTCCAGGACTGCACGGCAATGTTCTCTAGGATGACTGCCATAAATGTGAGTGAAACATTAGGAGATAATGCTCCTGGAACATAGCCATATAGCCCAGAAAACTCTCAGCAATCCAACTTTAGATTTGGTTTTCACATCTGGTCAGGAAGCTGGCGATTGGGAATTCCATAATGCTACAATAGCATAGTATGAAAGGGCCCTTGAACCAATCATATCCTGGTGAGATGAATGCTTACTGTGGCTTTGCTCCTCTGTAAAGATGTAGGATTCATCGAAATGACCCACCTTCAAAATTTAATGGATCTTGATAGATTCCTGAGGTCTTTGGAGAAATTTGTGTTTATTTTTTGTCTGGTATGATGATGACTACACATTGTGGCAAAGCCCTATCTGCCCTATGCAAAACAAATGTAATGCATGAAGACGACATAATCACTCCTCACACTCCGCAAACAAATGTAATGCATGAAGACGACATAACCAATCTCACAACCTCTGAGGATGCCTGCCACAGATGCAGGTGAAATGTCAGGAGCGAATGCTTCTAGAACATGGCCATACAGCCCGAAAAACCTACAACAATCCAGGTTAGATTGTAGTTAGAGCAGTGGTTCTCAACCTGTCGGTACCTAGGTGTTTTGGCCCACAACTCCCAGAAATCCCAGCCAGTTTACCAGCTGTTAGGATTACTGGGAGTTGAAGACCAAAACATCTGGGGACCCACAGGTTGAGAACTACTGAGGTAGAGGAATGTTCATGACAGGTTCATGAATTTGTTGTTGTGTTACAATCAGTGTTCTAATAATGTATTTTATTCCTCTGTGGGTTGCTCAAACAGCGTATGTTGATGGGCAGCTATATAAATGTAGGAAAAAGAATAAATTATGTTCTCTCTGCTAATCAAAGATAATCTTCTGCAGTGGGGAAAGTAGATTTGAAAGTGATTTACTGACTGCCACTTCCAATTAAAGATAAGCCACCAAAAAGTGTGTGTGTGTGTGTGTGTGTATAGAGAAAGAGCAACAAATGCATCTGTTGATGGATTGCAAAGCCTTGCAAACATATTTTGCCCTTAACTGGGCAAAAGCTTTTAGAGCTGAATTTTTTGAAAAGTGCATCATATTTGTGGTTATAGTTTTTAAAGCTTATATAATTTCATTTTCAGACACTGATGTGACATTATCATCAACCAAAGGGACAACAAAATTATACTGAATCCAGATCATTCTTCTGAGCTGAAGTACATTTTATTATGTCAGGTATGTGTCTCTGAAACACTGTTTGCCATAAAGATGAGACAGGGTAGTGGCATTTGCAGAAGTGATTCAGCAGCTGGTTTCCATGCCCACTGATTTTCCTTTGTCTAAGCCCTTCATCAGGAGTGCCACCCCAAAATGAGCCAATTTCTACATTGCCTAGAAATGAAGTCTATCATGGATTAAAATGACCCAGGGTATATTTGAACAGAATAAGGACTAGATAGGCAACAATGTAAGCACTGTAGTTTTGTTTCCTGGAATTGCTCCTATGAATTGTGCCCATGGGATGGCAATTAAATTTGTTCAGTTTGTCCCCACTTTTCTTGGGAGCAAATTGATTCAACTGTGCCTATAATTAAAAAGTTCACCAGAGAATTGACCCTAACTGCAAGTTACCATGAGCTCCT
The DNA here is from genome assembly GCF_037176765.1 of Anolis sagrei. NCBI lineage: Eukaryota > Metazoa > Chordata > Lepidosauria > Squamata > Anolidae > Anolis > Anolis sagrei. The sequence goes on from NC_090025.1 coordinate 167,118,423, forward strand.
GCACTTTATTACTGTCCCCTGCCCTATAGACCTGGCGTTCAAATGCCAAAGACATTACCTTTCCAGCCCTAATTGGACTTCTTTCACCAGCCCCTGTCATGTAACTATTGCACAAGTTCCTGGCCCTCTGAGTCCAGTATTTATTATTGTTCAGACTATGGATTGTTTTATGATGTTGTATTGTGTTATTGTGATGTCTTTATTTTATTTTGATTTTATTGCATCGTGTTTGAATCTGTGTTTGTCTGGCTTACATCCCTATGTAAGCCACCCCAAGTCCCTCCAGGAAGATGGAGGGGGGATAAAAAATAAAATGGAAGGAAAAAGGAAGAGGGGCTGACCAGGGGCAAGATGGATGGATGGTATCCTTGAAGTGACTGGCTTGACTCTGAAGGAGCTGGGGGTGGTGACAGCCAACAGGGAGCTCTGGTGTGGGCTGGTTGTTGAGGTCACGAAGAGTCGGAAGCGACTAAACAAATAAATGAGAACAAATAAAATTAAAGTTATATTATTATTATTATTATTCCTATCTGCCACTAAGAAATTATTTCCACTACTACTGTCTCAGGAAGAAAATATAATTGCCGCTCTGGTGATTCCTACTGTCACTGCCTTTCAGCTGTAGCAAGAGAGATACTGTGTATCTTGATGAACCACCCCAAATCAACTCTTCAGTTAATCTCTTATCTAAAAAGATCCTCCCAGAGTGAGATATGGAAGGCAATACACTGAGGATTCAGCAGCTCTCTACATCAATACTGGGCATTTCTGGAGACTAGGAAGCTGCATTAACTCCCCAATAGAAGACCTTGGGAAGTGCACCCTGCACATACCTCTACTGGAAAAACCTTATTTTTGCCCTCAATGTCCTAAGTAGGCAGTGGACATGCATTCATGCCATGGTTTTAGTCCCAAGGATTATTTTAGGCCCAGGAGAGAGTTCCCCCTCTTTAATGTCACCCCAGACCTAAAATAGCTGGGCTGAGTGGAGGAATGTGGTCGAAATGATCCCTGAAGACTCTGGGCCATTCTTGCTCTAGATAAATTTGTCTGCCCAGAAGATAAGGCCCATCTGACTTGAGCAAGTGAATGGAAATTGGCTTTTCTGTCTATCTTAAGTGTGGGACCTTTCAGCTTTGAATTCACTTGGTTGCAATTGAAATAGGGCCCTTCCACACAGCCATATAATCCAGAATATCAAGGCAGATAATGCACAATATCTGCTTTGAACTGGGTTATCTGAGTCCACACAGCCAGATAATCCAGTTCAATGTGGATGTTATACAGCTGTGTAGAAGGAGCCATAGTCACCAGTAAAAGAAAAATGTAGCTCCACCCTTAATTAATATTAGTGAGGTTTTGAACAATTAACAAGTCCACGAAATTAGCTATTGCCGATTTTCCATTGGATGGGAGAACTAGAATTGGATCAAAAACTTCAGTTTAAATCTTCACCCATAATACCGGGCATTATATGCAGTCTTAAATCCTGGATCAAATTGTTGCTTTCCATCCTCACTTCTCTATTTGTTAAATAGGAATAATAGAACAGGTCTACATTTTCATTCCTGCACCAAGAAAAACTGAATTATATGACCTGTGCTTCTTGACCTGACTTATATCCCCTGTTCCAGTGAAATGAATTAAATCTGCACAATCCCTTGCCTTGTACAATCTCGAATGTACTTGCTCCTATTGTGCATCACCTATTCCATCATGAAATGACTCTATGAATTATACAAGGTATTTAGTTCTCTGTCCCTGTTGCCTTGAAATTATGTTCAGAAATATCCCTGGCATCTGAAATTTCAGGAGGCATTACTCAACACATTTCATGCATAGTTTAATAACTGTAGCACTTACAGGTATAACCAGCATAAAAAATATCAAAATTGATCTAAATTCAGATTTAGGCACAGGCAACCAATAGCAGAAGTGTATTTCTGTGTCCCAACAGTATCTTCCCCACTCTTTTGCTGCACAGAGAATTCGAGGCCCTAGTAAATAGGGTGGGTTGAGGCATGGAGGATATTGTGAGTTTGGCTTGTGTGGTCAAGTAGATGGAATTTAGAGTCCTTGTTAGCATTGTGACCAAGTGTTAATAACTGTTCAATGACATAGAAAGGGTTCATTAGTATTTGGTAGGCTTTGTTAACTAATTTAGCTTTAGCTTGGCAGTTCAAGACTAAAACTGAACAGGGAGGAATGAACTTTCCTTCAAGCTACCTGCCCATATTGTTCTACCAGGTTGAGAAGAGGGTCACACCTGTATACTTTGATTTCCTTTCTTTGATTCCATCCTATATAACTTTGAAGAATCCATCTTCCTTGGTCGTCAGCTGTGGAAGAGTGCAACCTGGCTCAGAAAGCTAGCCATTGGGGAATCCAATGTCAGTCATGGTGTAGTTTGGGTAGAATTAGTTGCTTACGGGCTAAATTCTATTACTTGATTGTTGGGGATGTTGGTACCAACCAGCCAAAGGATTAAAATGTTTTTTTTTTCTTAATGGTGTCTTTAGGGTTGATGTCATCCAGTGCAGTAACTCATGGTCTCACCCCCATAGAGCTTCTCCTGTACCAAACCATACCACAATATTATAGCCAAAATACAAGAAAATTTGGCAAAATACGGTGACTATTATAAAACAAATCCAGCAGCAATGTGCTGTATTAACCCAGTACAGTTGCACCTCCCTGTTAGTCTTTGATGATGCCACTGTGCTTTACCTAGCTATGAATGGGCAAAGACCCCTTCCCCCATGTCAGGGCTTCAACATTATGAATCATCTCAGAGGTTAAGATCATTGGGGGAGGCCCTGCTCTCAGTCCTACCATCCTTGCAAGTGTGATTGGTGGGGGCAAGGCCTTCTCAGTAGTGGCCCCTTGGCTGTGGAACTCCCTCCCCAATGAAATCAGGTTAGCCCCCTCCCTCCTATCCTTTAGGAAAAAACTCAAAATATGTTTGTGGTACCAAGTATTTGAGCAGTAGATGCAGCAAGAAGAATGAGAGTGATTTTATGTGACCGACAATGGACTGAGCTTGGATTATGATTTTGAACTTGTGTAATTTTAAAATGGATGTTTTAATAATGGATGGTTTAACTGTTTGATTTTAACAATAATTGTTTATTTATAATTTTTGTGTTGGCATCTGATCTTGAGTGGGATGGACTGCTTTACTGGCAAAGTCTATCCAACTGAGCTGTGAAAGGTGGGCTCAAGTATCTCTGCTGAGAAGCAAACACATATTTTGCTGTTGGCAGGAGGAAATAACACAGCCTTTTGCTCGGAAGATGGAGTCTGGGCAGCTGTGAACCAACAGGAAATTATTTGCTGACCAGCAGTTGGTTGTGAAGCTGCCCTGAGCCCCCCTTCGGGGGTGAGAAGGATGGGGTACAAATGTGTGAAGTGAACAGTAGATACAATAGGTTTAAATCGCAGTTTATTTTTTTATTTTTTAAAATATTTTTTTATTTACATATATAAACAGAACAGGAAACAATGACATTTTTACAAACACATAACCCCACCACCAAGGCCTGAAGAAGTATCATTTTCTTTGCCATAAATTTATGAGTCAACCATTATACAAATGTCATATCCAAAAATCAGCATCAATACATGTATGAATGGTACTGCATTATCAACCTTGTGTTGTAGCCTGTCCTATATCCTTGATGCTGTCAAGGAAATAAACAGCATACCTTGTTGGAAAAGAGCCGAGCATAAGAACTGTGCCCATGCAGAGATATCACGTTCTGCAGAGACACAGAAGCCTTTCCCTTGGCATTTGATATCTCATGTCTGTCTCTTATCTGGAAGTCATCGGTTGATCCTATACTTACATAGACATTGAGTACTTTGTATCAACCCACTTTTCCTAGCATCGCAGTTCTAACTGTATGATGTGGAAAATTTGACCTCACTAAAATCAGTGGGACATCCATATAACAAGATATTAATCTCCTTGCCTGAAATCAACACAGCACTATTGCAAAGGCTGTGTGATGTCACACAGAGTTTCAGTAATACTCTCAATTGAATGCATAACAAAAGGCTATCAAAGCAGTATGGACAAGAATATTCTGGGGTTTTTTTTCAACTGCTGGTCAGCAAATAATTTCCTGTTGGTTCACAGCTGCCCAGACTCCATCTTCCGAGCAAAAGGCTGTGTTATTTCCTCCTGCCAACAGCAAAAGATGTGTTTTCTTCTCAGCAGAGATACTTGAGCCCACCTTTCACAGCTCAGTTGGATAGACTTTGCCAGTAAGGCAGTCCATCCCACTCAAGAGAGATAATTTGGAGAGAAGGGCTGTTAAAGAAGGTAAAGAAGACTTTTATTTCAAGGCCAACTCAGCTTTATATGGCCAAGTGGGAGAAGAAGTGTGTGCAAATGCTTCCTTGAGGACCTCATCACACTAGAGCAGCGTTTCTCAACCTGAGGGTCGGGACCCCTGGGGGGGGGGGGGGTCGCAGCAATGGATCCACCAGCTACCCTAACTTTTTGGAGAATTTGTGTGAGTTAGTAACATATCTCACAAGCAGAGTACTTAGCATTTGTAAGCAAAAGGTGGTCATAAACCAGTCACACACCACTACCCCCAAAAGATTCTAGCAGAGAAAATAAAGTAGGCTTGGTTTTGCTTGGTAAAAAATATAGTAAAGTAGTGTGTTTACTAAGCATAAAAGTTTTCATAACATCTCAGAATGAGTATATTATCTTCAAGCATGGAGGAGAGAGAGAACTATAGAGTACAAAATGGAGGATTAAGTGATGCAGGTACATGGAGGGTATGACTAAAATCAACAAACAAGACATAACATAGATGTATGCAGTATGTAAACTTGTAGAGAGGCATACGATGTAGCAATTACTGGGTATTAATATGATGAAGTTACTGGCTCTAACATCCCACACATTTTCCTTTTCTTTGGATGGACTTCTTGCTATAACAAAGATAAAAATTTGTTTCTTTTTAGTTCCGTAAGAGCATTTGGAGTAATTGCTCTTATTTGTCCCAGAAGATCATATTGCAATAGCCTGCTGCATTCCGCTAGCATATATAATACATAGATTTACAGTTTCTGGGATGGGAAATTTCTATACAGTAAACACCATAAACACCATTTGATGCTACTAGATGTGAGCCAAGAATTAGTTGCCCTGGGAACCTGAATTGAAAGATGTATCACACACGCATAAGTATGATATGACTATTTATAATGACATTTACATATTGCTCAGGCTCTCTGGACATGTGCGGCACAGTTACAACTCACAGAAGTCTCAATTTTATTAGATAAAGATGCATTGCTAGATGAGCAAGCATCCTAATACACAATCATTGGAAAGCCTTATTTAACTCTGCAGCTCACGTGTTCAGCCACTCAATTTCCCCCCAGTTTTATCTTGTAAAGTACACTCCCCCCTTCCCTAATAACAATAGAAACTTCAGAATTTTTGTGGGGAAAGTTATGCGCGCCTCCTCTTTCTCTCTCTTTTTCTTCCACCTACAACATATTTCTCAGGTTGCAATGCAAGGCTTGATACCTCTCCACCATTAACAATGCTTATTGTTTTCACAGCCAACCCTCATTTGAGTGACACTAACCAGCCATGTGGGAGAGGGAACATTAACAGTACACAAATGAGCCATGAAGAGAGCTCTTGACAGTTAACTAAGGGGTTAATATGAGGATTGGTTTTCTTTCTTTTTTGGGGGTGAGGGGGAACATTCACAACAGAAACCAGAAAATAAAGATGAATCACTCCACGTGGAGGAAAAGGATGGACACGCTCACTTACAAAGGATGGCCTCTCTTCCACAGTGAGTTAAATTGAACTATGTGTGATCAACATCAAATAACTGGAATCCTTGGCCAAACGGAAAGAGAATTCAGCAAGACCTTGAATTATTTTAGCTGGGGGATTGGTGCCAATTATCCACTTTGCTCTGACCTTTCCCCCCCTTTTCCTTTTTGGCAATTGAGACATGAGTCATAATTCTTGATTCATCTTCTTTCTAGCAAGGCAGTTAAAAATATGGAGGGCACTTGAAAACTTGCTCCAAGAAGGAATGTGTGACATATGTGGCCCTCCCAATCCTGCTGGACTGCAATTCCCATCAACCTTCACATTGCTTAATTGCACTGCTTGTAAGTTTGCTAATTTGGTGCTTGTATTGCCCCATCTTGAAACAGCTGTGCTCTATTAGGTACTGTATTCTGCAAGTCCTTTGCCATTTACGAAGCTCCACCATAAGTTATTGAATTCTATGAGGTATTTAACAAGAGGAGACCTATTGGACCAAAGCTTGAATTATGAGACAAGACAAGGGTAAATTAATTCAGTACATCTTTTCTACTATGCACCAACGATAGGTTCCAGGTCTAAATCTCACAGTCTTTGATCCTAATTGGTTCACAGGCGTAGCCTTCTTTTCCTCTTCCTGAGTTAAAAAGTTGAGATTATTAACCTTCAATCAGTCTGCTCTTTCATGACCCAAATCCATTTTTGCAGCCCCTGTTGAAACTTGATGCTGCTGCAAATAATAGCCATCTCCATGATTTCCTTTCCATCTGAAATTGATGTTAAGATTATTTGCCAGTATGTAGGGCTGTATGGTGTAGAATAGGCATGGTCAAAGTTCAGCCCTCCAATTGTTTTAGACTTCAACTCCCACAATTCCTCATGGCCTACTGTCTGTTAGGAATGTTTGTTTTGTTTATTTGTTCAGTCGCTTCTTACTCTTCATGACTTCATGGACCAGCCCATGCAGGAGCTCCCTGTCAGCCGTCACCACCCCCAGCTCCTTCAAGGTCAAGCCAGTCATTGTTAGGAATATGGGAGTTGAAATCCAAAACACCTGGAGGCAGGCATGTAGCCGGGGGGGGGGGGGCTTGAGTGGCTTCATCCCCCCCCCCCAAATTCTCATGGTGGTTCGTGAAAAGACCTTACTGGTGCATTATTTAAACTGTTATGTTTATTCATATCATGATCTGATCACCATACTCAATATATCCCATATGCATGGGGGTATTGGGGTAATGATACAAAAGGTTTGCTAGGCTAGACCCTCTTTCACTCAGACTCAGGCCCCCTGAAACTCAGCCCCCCCCCCCGAAACCCACCCTGAAAAAAATTCAGCCCCCCCCCCCCCAAAACGAAATCCTGGCTACGGGCCTGCCTGGATGGCTGAAGTTTGCCCATGCCTGATGAAGAAGGTCATTCCATCATTTAAGAAGGTCATTTCAGAGGATCCAAAATTATTGCTGGATTATGACAACAGTAGAGCAGGTGGGAAACTGGAAGATGGCTATCAAAACACACCATCTGGTAGACTCCCTCTTAATGATCAGGACACATTTGAAAAATGATCACCTCAGTCTATGATTTCTGAGCAAATGAAGTTTTCTCTTGAAATGGAGCAAGGACTATGAGAGAAAAAACCTGTCCCTCCCATCTGAATTTTCTTTTGTGCTATGCTCTTCTTCCATAAATTAGCTAGAAGACTTGCTCTTAAGGACATGACTTAATAGGCATTGAGAAATATTTCTGTCAACATCACACACTCTTCAATGAGTGCAGGAATGACAGCACATGCCGAACACCAAGAGGACGACTCATTTGCCGGAGAAGACACAATGTGATGACATTCTTCAATGCTCTGTATCCTACGGTTTTAAACAAGAAACAGGAGCTTGATCTGATCAAAGCAAGAAAATGAAAATGTACATCCTTCCAACCAGTTCTCACATTGTTTTCTCTTTTACACAATGTCTATCTTCTCCAGATTTTTATGATGTTTGACAGAATCAATCAAAACATAAAGTAGAGAACTGTGACCCACCAGTGAATTTTGGGTTCCTGTTCCTATGTTTTCAAACTAGCATGGGCAGTGGTTAGGGACGAGGAAAGTTGTCGTCTGTCAACATCTGGAAAAAGCACAGGAATCCTGTTTCTGTTATAAATTGTACATTTCGTTGAAAATCGCAAGAGGTTTATAGCACCTCTCTTCTCATACTAAGGATCATTACTGCTCCTCTAATATAGTACATTTCTGCAAAATTTTCTTTCCTTATTCCACTCCAGATTTCTTTTGCAGGAAACTGCTCTCCAATTATTTAAAATTGGATGGGGTTTGCTATTTGACTTTGAGTAAGATGTATTGGAAAATGAAATTGTCCAATTTTGTTTTGTAATGGCTTGGCCATGTTTGCTTCTCTACAAATTAATATTTAAAGACAAATCTAACAATGGTTAGAAGAGATTCTGGAATGTGAAAAACTATAAGCATGTAAAAAGTATTCCTGGTGGTGTATGTGTGCATTCCAGCAATGGATGAGAACAAGAACAGAGACTGAGATGAAAAAAGTAGGTAGGGTTCAAAAGATAGGTTGGACTATCTGGAATTCTTACCAGCCTCCTTTTTCTACCAAGTATATGAAGCACATCTCAGCCCTGAGGATGTCAAGTGTAAACCTCAGGTCAACAACGTTGAGGTCTACAAAGCATAGCTCACTTCCATGCTATGTTTTCCTGGATTTCAGAATAGAGTAATGTTTGTGAAAGAGAGTTTTGTGTTTAAAAAAGAAAGAGAAAGGGGGAATGAGTAAGGGAAATGATAGTTTAGAAAAGAAAGAAAGACTGCCCATATTCACACATAATGTTAACCCAGAATTATGGCATATTATGCTATGGTAGACATGATAAATATTTACAGTGTTGAAAGCTGGACTTAGGACATTGCAAACACTGGAATTCACGTTTACGGCCATTGCTTCAGTGCAACAGCTTATTCTCCAATCCACCCTAGAAACCAGTCAGTACCAACAACATTGAGATTTCCAAGGTACTCAGGGATGACGTAAGGAGAAAATATATTCAGCAGTCTTGATGAAGTGAAGAGCTTTGTGACAAGCACCCTATCCTGTTGCTATTGCTTATAAGAAAAGGATGAAACAGGAACAAATCATTGGTTCCCACTGTGCTATAATACACCCATGTTTATGTGTTAGCCTTATAATCAGTGATCAATGAGTCTGACAGACACAGGCACACAGAGAGGGATGGGAGAGAATTAGCTTCAGGTTAGAAGACATCCTTGGGTGCTCCGTGCTTTTCTGGGGAACTGTTGAAGAAAATCAGATGTACTACTTATAGGACACTCCATCTGTTTGTCTTCATTGCTTAAGATATCCCTATGAAATTAATGGGTAACCAGTAACTTGAAAACACATGCATGTACAGCATGTTCCAATGCTGTTTGTAAGCTCATCTTCCCTCTGATACCTACCAAAATACTTAACCCTAGCATTTGTCTGGAAAGCTACTGCCAGAATCAGAACACACTGTCCTTTCCAACATGAGACAGAAGAATAGTTCTGGAATTCTATATATGCAAACCAATCAAATAGTGAATTTCCTTTCCATCCCATCTCTCTTTCCACTTCCCCCTTATAAACAACCTGCCATCTTGTTATGGGTTTGATTGCTTCATGTTTGGATGTGAAAGCAGCTTGAATATGCTGGAGAGGGAATTCAAGCTTCTCAATGCTGCAAATGGCACTTGAGTGCGAAGAAACCTTTCCTAGCGGCCCACAGTGTTCTAAAATGGGATCTGAGAGACATGTCAATAGCTCCATCCTCAGATTTTCCCCTTCAGTGCACTCTTAGATTCAAGGCTGCCCTGTGTGATAAATATTCGCCCCCTTTCCCTGTGTTTATATGGCACGAATATGATGCATTGTACTCTTATCTCCATGGTGAGGAGAGAGAAACCTTTTCTTCTGCAGAAAGAGCTTTCTGTCTACATAGCAATCTTTGTGAAGGCACACATTTGTGTTTATAGGACTGTTTTTTCTTTAAGAAGAGAAGGAGAGGCAGCTCAGCAAATTTATTCTCCAGATCTTGTGTATTCTGGGTTTTCAGCCCTGCAGAGATCAGGCTATAGCTTGCCTTTGTAATAATCTTATGATGTTGTGCTGTTCTTTAAGGCAACGGATATACATCTGAAATGTTCATGGGTTGATTTTTGATGGCTAGAATTTAAAAAACGAGATCTTCTCATAAAGTAGATGGCAGAACAGCAGATGTACCCTAATTAGAGAGAGAAAAGCTTTCCACCAAACAGAAATCTTTTATTTTCTCTACACATTTTAGGGTGAGTGTACAGTGCAATAAGTGTGCACTAGATCTTTATTTTACTCTTCCTAATGAACTTGCCCCATTCTTCTTCAGCAGTAGGCAACTTCAGTGGGTCCCAAGGGCAGTTTTGTCCATTCTCACGTGCTTAAACCTCTGCATTCCCTCTGAGCCAGTGGTTCTTAACCTGTAGGTCCCCAGATGTTTTGGCCTTCAACTTCCGGAAATCCTAACAGCTGGTAAACAGGCCAGGATTTCTGGGAACTGTAGGCCAAAACACCTGGGGACCCACAAGCTGAGAACCATTGCTCTGAATATATATTTAAACCTTTTTTAAAAAAAACCAGAAGTAGGAGTCGTAGGTAGCATACATGTATGTAGGTTGATGAACCCATTCCAAATTTTACTCTGCATGCTAAAGCAAGGTGCTAAAACTTAAAATAGGTTCAGCATCTTGGTCAATTCCTTTCAAATTCAGATTAATATCTACAGAACATGCAGTGCCTCACAGGCTTGGGAATGCTAGTTGCTACCCTTAGGACAAGGATGAAGAAAGTGCAGTTTATGGGTCCCTAAAGAGCCTCAAAGCATCCTTGTCATTCGTGGGGGGTTGAAAAAATGGACAATATCTCCACACAAATGACAGTATGTGATTCCCCTCATTTTGTCTATTACACCTTCAGCCCCCTTCAAAACCAACAATATTTCAGCTGATTCCTGGAATAGGAAATGGCACAATTCTGGTTTTACTGGTAATGGCCAAGCAGCCTGCTCTGGGAGGAATGCCCATATGGAAATGGGTCATCTTCTTCGCAATTATGCATTCTGCCTTAGAAGAAAATGGCAATTCCTGGAGCATGATGGTTTCCCCTATTTTGTCTCGAAACTGGTCCAGGCTCACAAAAACAGTATCCTAAGAGCACCAGACCCTGTCTTGGAAACCAGAGTCAGATTTGGTTTGTACTAGATTGGGAGCCTACCAATGAATGCCAGGTGCTGTTGGCTATATTTCAGAGGAAGGAAATGGGAAAACTATCTCTTGAATATGCTTTGCCTAAGAAAAACTTCTAAAATTAATGGGGTCTCTATAAATTGGTCTGTGACTTCAGATCTCTCCCTTACAGACAAGTATAATGGAGTCACTACAGGCATTCAACCCTTAGTACAGAAATATGGTTTTGAATTGAGCAGAGCTGTTTGGTTGATTGAACCATATCACCTCTTTTACCTCCCCATGGTGTACTTAGTTTGTTGTTGCTATTACATGCCTTCAAGTCTGCTCTGCTGAACCACTCATAAGAGGTTTTGTATGTGTGTGGTTTCCATGGCTGAGTAGAGATTCGAACCTTAGTCTTCCAGAGTCCTTGTCTACAAAAAGCACATTGGCTCTCTTCATCATTTTTACATGTCCTCCCTCTGCATCACTTTAATTACCCCAATGCCCGCATGTGTGTGTGTGTGCACAGACAATTGAGCAATTACATTAGCAGTAATATCAGGAGAAGCAGAGAGGAGGAAACAACTTGTGAATGCTTCAATTAAGGCTGTTGCCTCAAAGAGAGAAATGAGAAGTGGGAACTTGACATGCAACCTGTCACATTTCCAGCCTGCTGTGTTTTCAAGTTCAATATTTATTGGTTGATGAGAAGGAAGCAGAGGGACGAAAGGGAAATGAGGAACTACTCTCTGAGAGAGAGAAGCAAAGGGTATGCGTAGTATGTGTGTATGACAGAGAGACAGACAGATGACTGGATAGGCAGACAGAGAGACAGACTGGCAGGCAGAGCAAAAGGAAAGGGATTGAGAGAGATGAACACTACAAATTCTTAGCACATATCAACTTCCTACTCTCCCAGTTTTTCTTTAATGATTGCAAGAACAATCTTCATGCAAGCAGAAAATTCTTTGCCCCTGACTGCCAAATAATATTCCCGATAATCTAGAAATTCAGTTATTCTGCATGTAATTGATCATGGAAGAGCAAGGCTAGTGATCTTTGAACTAGAAGCACTCTGGATCCAAAAGTCGATTTGAACAATGTAGAGTTTAAAGTTCTACTAATGTACTACGTTGGAAGTTCCGGAGGATGGTGCTGCACAATTTCCCTGGTTTTGCAATGGCAGATAATCAGTGTCCAGCCACACCCCTGCAGCCAATAAGTTCTGGGATGGAGCTGAACTCAGATGTTGTTCATCCATAGTTACACAATGAAGGAAAAGTGTTATATACCTCATTGTGTAATGCCTGTAAATGTACTTTATGCTTGTTGAACCCTTGATTATACCAGTGTAAGCCACCAGAAATATTTTGGTTCATATTTCCCATAAAATGTCTTTCACATTATATGTAGTACTATCAGATCAGGGCTGTAATGATTGCAGCACCAAGAAAAATCTGAACTTTTACATTGCCTGGAATGGCCCTTATACTAGGGCTACTATCCTATTGAGTATATGTCTGCCTTGTTGTTGTTGTTGTTGTTGTTGTTGTTGTTGTTGTTGTGCCTTCAAGTAAGTTCTGACCTATGTTGACCTTAATGCAGATCAATCACAGGGTTTTCTTGGAAAGACTTTTTCAAAGAAATTTGCCAATGCCTTCCTCTACCTTAGGGCATTGATCAAGGAAAAATTTCATGAGAATCACGACTCTTCTAAATGTTCCTCCAGCAATAGCACGAATGTCCCTGTGGGTAGCAAAATCAGGCAATTCCAACTGGATGGCACCCCATAAGGATCTTCCTCCAGGGCAAACCAAGAATGGACAACTGGAAGTCCCTGAACAGACTCAGAAACTGAGTTCGCCGATCAAAAGACAACCTGACAGAACTGCACTATTTTGAAGAATCCTCCACTGTGTGTGACTGTGGAGCAGAACAAACAACTCAGCATCTGTATGCTTGCCTACAACACCCTGCTTCATGTACAGAGCAAGAATTGTTTAAAGCTACAGACAATGTAGTTGCTGTTGTCTGTTTTTTGGTCTAAAATTATTTAGCTGCTTGTGATCCCTTTATTTTATCCGTTTTATACGTATTTGTTTATGCAATGCTTTTGACACAAAAGAAATAAAATCTTAGGGCATTGCAATTTGCTTTTGTGGTTGAGGACTAAAAGTTCTTCCCTAAGTCTACATATTTTGCTGTGGAGCCTGCCTCCACAAGACTATTTCCATGTTGCCTGAGAGGAGGGGGATAATCTAGATTTTCTTCTTATTCAAGGATGCCTAATTCATTTTCATCGAGGACCAAATTAGCTTTATGGTTATTTTCAAAGGGCCATTGAATCTATGGACCGCGTCACATGAGGGTGTGTGTTTGTGTGTTCTGCTCCATTTTTGCAATTTTGGCTGGGCCTGGATGGGGCCTGCCGAGCGTCATCAGCAGATGCTTGGCAGGCCCCACCCACATTCTTCCCAAAATGAAGGGGAAGCATCGCAGGATGCTTTCTCCTCCACATGGGGAGGAAAGTGCTTTTCAGGTAGCTCCAATGGAGCTACCTGCACTTTGATCCCCTTTCCTCCATAATGTGTGTTGCCCCTTCACCTATCATGGGGGAAAGGATGATGGGGCAACACATGCTGCTGCATGTTGTCATGCATTGCTCCCATCTGATGGGGGCAGACACAGTGTGCCAACTCGCCTTGTCCTCTCCCCACCATATGATGGGGGAAGCAGGGAGGGTTTGTGGGATGCCTTCCCTTTCACTGGTGATTTTATTGAGGTCAACTTTGCCACATCATATGGTTAGAACTGCAAAGCTAGGAAAAGTGAGTTGTTACAAAGTACTGCTCTTTTTGCCTGACTTGGGTCTCTAGATATTATTCAATAACAGCTTCCATCATTATCTGTCATATGGACTAGAGATAATGAGAATTCCAACACTACAGCACTTGTGACTTTGAAGTTGGGAAAAAGTTAAAGGACATTTTAAAGTTAGACAACATATCCACAAGACTTGCATCTAAATGTATGCCCCACTATCCTGACTAAACAGAACAAACTACAACCTTCCAGATGTTACTGTAACACAGCTCCCATAATCTCTACTCATTATGTCTAATGATGAAGAATACAGGAGTTTTAGTCCACAACCTGGAGGGGCACATAAAATGACAAGGTGGATTGGATTTGGCCCGCAGGCTTTGAGTTTGACACATGTGTTCTAGCTGGACATATTGCAAGAGACCTTTGAAGGGACCTGCAGATTGGGTGGGCAGTGATAGATAAATATTTTTCAGATTGGTCAGTCAAGCCAAATTCTGACACAACTGTGGTGAGGAACCACCATGAACAAAGAGTATATGTGTTCCATCTTTCCATGTTTATCAGTGCTTTAAAATATGAGCAAGGTGTGTTGGGGATTCACACACATCAACTCACAGTTGTAAGGCACTAAGACCTGCTCCTAGGACTATGGACCACTGTCCTCCCCATCTACTAAACACACACACACACACACACACACACACACATATATTCATGTCAGGAGCAACTTGAGAAACTGCAAGTCACTTCTGGGGTGAGAGAATTGGCTGTCTGCAAGGGCATTGCCCAGGAGGTGCCCGGATGTTTTGATATTTTATCATTTTTATGGGAGGCTTCTCTCATGTCCCCACATGGGGAGCTGGAGCTGACAGACAGAGCTCATCCGCGCTCTCCCCAAATTCGAACCTCTGACCTGTTGGTCTTCAATCCTGCCAGCACAAGGGTTTAACCCATTGCACTACTGGGGGCTCTGGAAACATATATGTTGATATATTTAATTAAACATACATCTTTGTATATTTTTTGCAGCTGTTTTTTGCCCTCTGCTACTTTATCATGCCTCTCTTCTATTTCTTCATGTTGTTTTACAAAGTAGGTAATTTTTAAAAATCCTTCCACACTGTCCTCAGTTTCATTTTGTTCAGCCTGAGATATGACACATCCTCATAAATCATTGATTGGATGCTTTTGAATAATGAACAAAGTATACATCTAAGCCTTGCTCAGTAAATAATTAATCCAAGAGGATGGTTGCTGCCAATAGTTTGTTAAGCTTCACTTGAGATGTTTTAGGTGCCAACCTGAGGAAGTCTTTCAGGTGGTTTCCTTTTTCATTCTGAAAGCCAAATGGCAAAAGATGTTTTTGAATGAGTAATTGGAAATTGAAAGTACGATTGGGGGAAAGGAGCAACTGTGACTATGAAACTGTGGAATGGAAAAGCAAAGGGGGTATTTTTTTTGTTTTGTTTCTGGAGTGAAGCAAAACTGGATAAATAAAATGATATGGGATAAAGCAGAAGTAGGTTAGAAGACTGCATCTCTCCCAGGGACACTGGAGGGTCACATTCCCCAGGCTGGAATTCATTTAGGGACATACAAATATGGAAGTCACACTATGCATGTGGGGACTAAACATCACCATTATGCAATGGACATATTCTATGGATACCTATGGAAGCAGAGTTGAGTAGAAAGTGTGTTCATCTTTGCCTTATGTTTGCCAGTTGTGCATTGTGATAATGTATCTTATATTTTTCACTATGGTTCTGCATTCCACATTGGTGGTCATTCACATGGCTTGTGCAGATTTGCTATTCTGCTTGTGAGTTGCATTGTGCTGCCATGGCATATGTCTGCATGCAGGCATATCTATGCTACACTAGTGATGAGGCCACTGTCTATGGAATTGGAAGCTGCTTATAGCCATTGTGTCTATAATTGATGGCTTTATCCTCCCTAATTTTTTCTAACCTATTTTTTTGCAACAATTTGTGGCAGAAAAAAACCAGTGGTAGACCAGATTAAAGTCCATCTAAGTCAACCTTCTGTTCTCACATATCATCCATATGTTCATAAAAAGGTCCTCCCCTTACATAGTATGTGGTCCCACCTCTGATTCCACAAGTGATATGTAGCCATTCTGACTAGTGGACATTGGTGATTCCATCCTCCATGATTTTCTTCAACATCTGTTTAAATCTGTCCAAGTTATTACATCTACAAATCATATACAACTAAAGCCCTCCCAAGAAATGACAGTCTAATCTCTGTTTAAGGACCTCTGCAGAAAGGAGAGTCCGTCATCCACTGAGACAAAGTGGTAGCAGCTCTAACTGTTAGGAAGTTCTTCCTAACTTTTAATGAAATCTCTCCTGTTGTAATTCAAATCCATTCTCTCATGGTCAGGTGTCTGAAGCAGCAGGAAACAATCTCACTCCATCTTCTCCATGTCATCCTTTCAAATAGCATAATTAAAGATGGCTATCTCATCACTTATCTTCCCCAAGCTAAACATACCCAGATTCTTAAACTGCTCCTCATAGGACTTGATCTCCAGACCTTTAGCCATTTTAGTTGTCCCACTCTGAATCTATTCCAGTTGTCACTATCCTAACTGAACAGTGGCTTTTAGAAGTAGACACCGTATTTTAGTTAGGCTTAATCAAATCAGACCTACTAAAAAGATTGTAATCTCCAACAGTTTGGATGTTATGCTCCAGTTGATGCATCCTAGAATTGCATTGGCTATTGTATGGTGACTAATTCCATAGCTTTATGTGAAAAATATTTTCTTTTATTTGTCTTGAATATCATACCAAGATACATTCATTAATATGCTGAGCACTGTGTGAAGAACTTGTTTGCATATCCTCTACCTCCTTTTGCTCAATTTCATTGGCTTCTAATGGAATGAGACATGAGAATCTAGATTTTACTAGAATGAGACATGAGAAAAAACCCAACTTTTTAGCATTTACTGTAAGGCCATCGCACAGGATGCCCAGTTTTATATGTTTGAGAAAGCTCCTGCCCCCCTCCCCCATTAAAACAGGGTTCAGACAGGGATGTTTTTGCAACTCTTCAATTCTTGCTGCTACTGAATTTGCTGTTGCTGTGGCTACTGTGGTGGTGGAAAAGACATACATATTTTTGTTTCACAACAGTGTCCATATTCTTTACATCTCTTGTTTACAAGCATAAATGTGCTCTGTAAAAGCATGATCCTATTAGTAAATAAGGTGGGTTTACAAGGAAAAATTATGGCTGCTATGTGTGTGTGTTTTGTGTGCATGCATGTGCCTTTAATTCACCTGTTGACTTAGGTTGACCCCAAGAACATCTGGGAACTCACAAATTTTCCATCCTGCCCCCCCCTCACAAATCTTCAGTTTCTTCCAGAGCTATTTGCATCCCTTGCCTACTGATTTACACACTTCTCATTAATGAAAGCAGAAAAGCTATGCTGACTTGAAAGGGATTCATCATACCTCAGCATTTAATTTGCTTAAGCCTATTACAGTAAACCCAAAATGGGAATTCCCATCCGATGGCTTAGAAATTAATAACTCCAATAATGATAGGATATATCTTTGAAAGAAAGGATGGAAATGCCATCTAATAAAAAAGAAGATATGGAAAAAAATTAAAGATTCACCTTTAAGGAATTACACTTTATTCTATTTTACATAGTTTTGAATTTTCATTCAAACAGTTTCTTTGGGAAGAAAAATAAAGGAAAATGGTCTCTCTCTACTCTTTCTATCTCAATCTCTTTTCTTCTAACTTTATGTAATCTCAGAATCCCACATTAGGCAACCTGATGTATCCAACTTCTCTCCTTGTTTGGCATGTTTAGCAACTTTAGATATTTCTGTCGTGTCATATTGTTTCTTTCACTCTCAGACACTGTGGAAGCAAGTCGTACATATTTAGCACATTTTAGTACATCATCATAATGAAGCACTCCCTTCAACTCCATAATATTATTTTTTATTGCCTTCCTTGTGTTCCTGGCTCTCAGGCTCATATTAACTATTCAGTGATATGATGTTCAGCACCCAAAGCAATAGTACAATATATTCAATATTGCTGTTCTGACGTTGGCTGTCTTGTTTATGATAAAAAGGTCTATCACAGTGAAACTGATGAATATTCAAGGTCAAGACATGACCAAAAAAAAGTCAATGTGGGGCAGATGGAGAGCAAAGTAAAACCCATGTTAGCAGTATTAATGGTTGCATTGCTTCCTGCAGGAAGTTATTTCTACTGTCTTGCATTTGAGGTAAAGGTAAAGATTTCTCCTGACAATAAGTCTAGTCATGTCTGACTATAGGGGTGGTGCTCATCTCCATTCCTAAGTCGAAGAAGAGCCAGCATTGTCCGTAGACACCTCTAAGATCATGTGGCCGGCATGAGTGCACAGAGCGCCCTGCATTTTAGGACTCATAAATATAATACATTTTGCAATGGTACTGTAAACATCTAGTGCTACTTAGTGGAAAGTCAGAGGCGTTAGTCATAAATGATATGAAACCTAGGAAGCTTTCAGGCTTCATATGTTAATTCCGTGTCTCTGGCACTTACCTGTTCCCCAAAGTTGGTGTGTTCTGGGGAGTATCTAGGGCTCAGTCTGTTTTATTGTCGAAGGCTTTCATGGCCAGAATCACTGGGTTGTTGTAGGTTTTCCAGATTGTATTGCCATGTTCTAGAAGCATTCTCTCCTGATGTTTCTTCTGTATATGTGGCAAGCATCCTCAGAGGTTGTGAGGTTTTAAACCTCACAACCCCTAAGGATACTTGCCACAGATACAGGCGAAACGTCAGGAGAGAATGCTTCTAGAACAAAGCCGTACAACCCAAAAAACCTACAGCTCAATCTGTTTTCTGTAGGAGACTGAAAGAAGAAATCTGAGTTAATAGAGGATTTGGGATGGGTATTGGAAAAACCCCTTCAAGGAGAGACTATGTCCCTGTGTGTCTGGACATGTAGAAACAACTGAACATGTGCTTCTTCAACGCATGTTCTACAGAGACCTTAGAACGAATCTCATTACACCATGGCTTCTAAAATACCCAGGGCGCAGCAAAAAATATTATTCCACCCTGATGTTTTGGGCTCTAGCGCTACAATAACTTACAGTGTTGCTAAGTTTTGTGCTGCAGCACTTAAAATTAGATGGATGATGATTGACCCCGTGAGACAACACCCTGTTGAGAATGTAGTTAGAGCACCATGCTACAGCTCAAATGCTACTAGACTTCTCATGTGCTTCTCCCATCTTCTTTAGTGCCCCCCCCCAGTGCTTTAGTGCCCCTCCTATCAGTCACCCCCCCCCCCTCCCGGTTCCATACCTGTTACATTAACCTGTGTTTTTAAACTATGATTTTAAACTGTTTTCTAATCTGTTTTTTAATAACTGTGTTTCTTCTCCCAGGGGGCTTGAGCCCTGTTTTGTGCTAGTCAGTGACTGTAATAAAGTATTGTATTGCATTGTATTGTAACTCCATGAATCTAACCCAGTCATCCCCATCATAGCACTTTCATCATTTCCAGACACAAGGTAAATGGCCAATGGCTATGTTTGCTGAGGATGATGAGAATTTTCATCCAACACAAATAAGGGCCTAAGTTAGGGAAGAGTGGCTCCACTTCTAGCAGCCTCATTGCTTGCAAACAAGAGTCTTTCCCAACCCTACCTGATGTTGGGAAATTGAATGTGAGACTTTCAACATGCAAAGTGTGCTATCACTAAACTACCTTGAACATCTCATTGCTTGGACAATTGAGGAACACAATATTACTGCACATCACTATGTTTGAAGTGGTGGATACATAAATGAAATGATTGATCTTCTTGAGCAAGTATTGAAGAGAATGCCTTCTATTGTGAGAGCTGAGCTCTCCAAATTAGAACTTCCGAGAAGGGACAACACCGGGACTTGATTCATTACCAACTTTTGGTATTCAAAGCCACATCCTTAACTGGTAGAATTGCTTTCAATCTCTCCTCCACCCAGTTCAACAAAGATATTATGGTTTCCCTGGAGGTCTCATTCTTTGGTATGGAACAGTTATCCCTGTTGCAGAAGTATGTGTGAGATTTTTAGAAAGGGGACAATAGTACAAACATGCTCTGCACAGGCTCAAAAAATCCAGAGCTGAAAGCTGGCACTGGAAGCATCCCAAGACTGAGTTTTCCTGAGTCTTAAATTAAGCTCTACTCTTGGCCCCATGCCTCAGAGTGCTGGCCAGATCTGAATTCTTCTTGTGAAATTGTTATGACTCTTGGCTTCAAAGATATCAAAATAAGGCTGAGTGGTTGTGATGAGGCTGGAATGACATAATTTATAACCTTAGGTTCCTAGAAAATATTGGGATGACTTGTGCCTGGTTAAGAAAAATGAACTGATCTGATCCTGTTCAAAGGGGCAACGTAGAATGTTATTAAATTCAGTGTGTCTTTCCAGCATTTTAGCAATCTCCAGCAGGGAGATTAGGAGCTTTCCACTTCCACAACTTCAAAGTATGATTATTATTATTTTTTGCAAGAATTTGACAAACTACTCTAATTTATTCAAAGATGGAAACACCCTAATACTAAGAAATCTCAATGTGGGGGGAAACAAGCCAAACTGTCAGATTTAACTTTCCAGACCACTGCTTAATTTTAAAAGCCTTGATCTGGAGTCCTTTGATGAATTAGATTGTAGACTTTATTCCCCCTAAGAGGAAGGTGTGTCTTTACACCTATGTGGGAAGCAGGTACCACATACCCACCACACTTGCAATATATATGTGTATTTATTTTATGTATTTACATATTACATTTCATCCCATCAGAGCCACTTAGGAACTGCACAACAGCTAGAAATATTATAAATGATAACAGAGATAAGAATTGTGAAAACAATTTCGCACGTTCTTTAAGAACTTTTAAAACTATCCAAATAGTCCATAAATATTATAGAATCATAGAATTAGAAAGGACCACAGGGTCAATCCTGTCCAGCTCCTGCAGAGAAGGAATACACAGTCTCACTCTATGAGAATGGAGGTGTAGTAAATCAATCAATACAGAACAGTTCTGAAACATAGCTATTGAATCTCTGTTTTAAGACCGTCAAAGAATGAGAGTTTAGTCTGTCACTTGCTGTTGCTATCTGTTCCACTGTTGAACAGTTCTTCTCACCACCAGAACATTTCTTTCCTCATGTTGAGGTAGAATCACTTCTGTTCTGATTTGGATCCATTGTTTCATGTTCTGATCGCTGGAGCAGCAGAAAACAAGCTCACTCCATCTTCTACATGACATCCCTTCATGAGCATCTATTTCCATTTTTCTGGTAGAAATGGGAGAGATTTTGTGTTCATTTAATTTCTGATGAATGAATACCACAATTTGCACATTTGTTTTTGAGAATTATAGAATTTAAGTGTGAAAGTAAAACTGACAGAGCTCATCATGTTGAGTGATTTTTTAAAGTCACTTTCTGTATATTTATTTATTTAGCAATTTTATATACCGGTCTTCTCCCCTCTATCGGGGGACTCAGACCGGTTTCCAACAATAAAATCACAAAACAATAATTAAAAACATCATATAACATATTCAATTAAAACGTTATAACAGCAAAATGCAATCACATAATAACAATGGTCAGTCGTCATAGTGAATTCGTTGGCCATCATTCATCGTCATCTATCTGATCTCCAGTGGGAGAGAGTTCCAGAGTCGAGGGCCCACCACCAAGAAGGCCCTGTCCCTCGTCCCCACCAGACGCGCCTGAATGGCCGGTGGGACCGAGAGCAGGGCCCCTCCAGACGATCTTAACAACGTAGATGGTTCATAGGGGAGAATACGTTCGGACAGGTAAACTGGGCCGGAGTCGTTTAGGGCTTTTATATAGCTCTAATATGCATATTCTGGAGGAAATAGACAAATGGAAATAGACAGATATGCTTTAGGAACGCATGCATGGAGTCAGACATGCCCTGAGTATAGAAACCAACCCTGCTATATGCCTGCAAAACATGAACTGTCTACAGATGTCACACTCGACTCCTGGAGTGATTCCATCAGCGTTGCCTCTGAAAAATCCTGCAAATCTCTTGGGAAGACAGGTGGACAAATGTCAGTGTGCTGGAAGACCACAACTTTGAAGAAATGCTCCTATGCCATCAACTCTGCTGGATGGGCCATGTTGTCTGAATGCTCTAGCACTGTCTCCCAAAGCAGTTACTATACTCCCAACTCAAGAATGGGGAACATAATGTTGGTGGACAGGAAAGGAAATGATTTAAAGACGAGGTTAAAGCCAATCTTAAAAACCATGGCGCAGACACCAAAAACTGGCAAGCCCTGGCCCTTGAACACTCTAATTAAAAGTCAGCTGTGACCAGCAGTACTGCAGAATTTGATGATGCATGAACAGAGGGCAAAATGGAGAAATGTGCCAAGAGGAAGGCATGGCAAGCCAACCTGATCGGGACTGCCTTCCACCTGGAAACCGAGGTCCTCACTGTGGGAAAACATGTGGATCAAGAATAGGGCTCCACAGCCACCTACAGACCCAACTTCAAGACACTGCACTTGGAGGACCATCATCATTGGGCTATGAGGGATCACCTAAGTAAGTAAGTAAGTAGGTAAGTAAGTAAGTAAGTAAGTAAATAAGTAAGTAAAGTACTAGCCACCTCCAAAGGAGATTTTTTTTGCCTTTGCAGTATTATGTCTTAGGCAGATTGAAACCAGTAACTCATATCAAAACTTTTATTTATGGGACCATATTAGTGAACACACACAAATCAAAATAATACACATGGGTCGTATTGAGGAATAGCAATTATGGTAGAATTTCATAAAGGAGCAAACAATAAATGAATAATAACAACAATAGCAACAAAGCCCTAGCTAATATATTAAACCTCTTTCAAGATGGGGAAATATTAACTCAAATTAACACGCTCAAAAGACAGGGAAGGTTTTGAAGGCTAGGATGTAGCATGAAGTGCCAGAGGTGCCAAATTTGGATGCCCAGAGGTGGCAAAGATTTGGGATGGCACAGTTTGGGATAATTCAAGAACCTTCTGATCTTGAAAGCTAAGCAGGGTCGGCCCTGAACAGTACTTGTATAGGAGACTGCCAATTAATGTGATGTGCCATGGGCACCATTTCAAAGGAAGGAACTGGCAAAACCACGTCTGGTTATTCCTTGCCAATGAGAATCCTGGGTCACCAGGTAGATTGGAAGTCAAACCCCTTACCATTCAGGAATATCAGACACAGTTAAACAGAATCATTTGTGAGTTGTAATTCTGTCTCTATATATTGAAGACTGACTTGAGGATCAGAGGAAGATTTTTTTCTCTCCCAATCATTGGGCTCAACTCTTCTTGGTTTATGTCAGATAGGATTCCAGTTTAATCAGAAATGTCTATATAGCACATACACACTCATTTTGGTCATAAAATGGTTTGCAGATAGTACTGAATGATATTTCTAGTTGCTCACTCCTGCTTTACAATGTCTCAAAAGAGCATGTGATGCTCTTCTTCTAACCCATATTATCTTCAAACATTCCTCTGAGGTACCAATATGTTAATCTGAGAGATAATAGCTAGCTAGCCCAAGAATATGAACTCAGGTCTCCTTCAGATGCACTCAAGTATGTTGTACAATGGAAACCTATGTATGGATGGTTCTTTGTGGGATCAAAGAGATAGTTATTTAAGAGTCAGAGTTATAAAAAGTACAATATCTAGCACTCCTGTTTCAAATGTCACCAGTTTAGTAGTCTCACAGCCTGGAGTCTTTCCTTTATGTAAGTCTCACATATATAGCACTGAGGAGGTGGAGAAAAGGAGGATTTTAGTCTGTAGTTAAAGTATTAGTAGTTGAAGCTACTAATTAGAGGCTTCAACCCTAATTGAAAGCTATTGAATTCCTGCAAGAATAATATTAGGGGTTATCCAGTGAAGCTACATCATAGGAGATTCAGAGCAGATAGAAGGAAGGGAAAATATTCACACAGTGCACCATGAATCAGACCATCCCTCCCCTCCAATTCCCCTCCAATTAGGTAGAATAAGGCAGTTGCCTCAGACCTTGAATTTTAAATGTCATGAAAGAGCAGCAAAACATTAGTTACAGGCATACTTCATTTTAAGGCACTCAACTTTAGAGCACTCAGCTAACAGGCACCTTTCCTTTTTAGAATAGTTCTGTGCCTCCAAGTGCTTTCTGGCTTATGGAAACCCAAAGGTGAACCTATTGTTATTGAAAACCCCCACCTCTAACAAAAGAGTGATATAGTTACATATAGACTACTGCAACGCTCTCTACATGGGATTGCCTTTGAAGACTGCCCAGAAGCTTCAACTGGTCCAACGGATGGCAGCCAGGTTACTAACAGGAGCGTTGCTCAGGAAGTGCACAACCCCTCTGTTGCGTCAGCTCCACTGGCTGCCGGTCTGCTACCGGGCACAATTCAAAGTGCTGGCTTTAGCCTATAAAGCCCTAAATGGTTCTGGCCCAACTTACCTGTCCGAACTCATCTGTCCTTATGAACCTCTCAGGACTTTAAGATCATCTGGGGAGGCCCAGCTCTTGGTCCTGCCTTTGTTACAAGCACGATTGGCGGGGACGAGAGACAGGGCCTTCTCAGTGGTGGCCCCTCGGCTATGGAACACCCTCCCTAAGGACATCAGACTGGCCCCCTCCCTTTTAACATTTCAGAAGAGAGTTAAAACTTGGCTCTTTGAGCAGGCATTTGCGAATACAGGGTAACAGACATAGGAAAATGGAATAGTTGACAATGTGACTGGATTGTGTTTTTAATAAGGAGACCTTAATGATACATGTTTTTATTGATTTTATTGATTCTGTTATAGTTTTATTGTTCGATTGTTTTATTATATTGAAATTGTTTTTTTTGGTCTTGGTGCCAACTGTAAACCATACTGAGTCACCTGTGGGCTGAGAGGGATGGTATATGAATACAATAAATATAAATAAATTAATAAATAAATAAATAGTTCTATCTCCAAGGAATTTATACTTCCCCAAGGATGAAGGGCCAAATTAATGGCAATGGCCCACTGTCCCTGCAGCCTACCTCTAGCCTCCCAGGACCAGCAGCAACCCCAACTCCATAGCCCCAAATTCCCCACATGCTTACTTACTTAGGCGATCTCTTGCAGTCCAAAGATGATGGACCTCCAAGTGTAGTGTCTTGGTGGTGGATACGTAGGTGGCTTGATCTGTATGTTTTTCCGCAGTCAGGACATTGGTTTCCAGGTGTAAGGCGGTCCTAGTCACGGTTGACTTGACACATCTTCCTCTTGGCACATTTCCCCCTTTTGCCCTCCATTCTTGCCACTTCGAATACCACAGCACTGCTGGTCACAGCTGGTCACAGCTGACCTACAGCTAGAGTGCTCAAGGGCCAAGGCTTTCCAGTTCTCAGTGTCTATGCCATAGTTTTTAAGGTTGGCTTTAAGCCAATCTTTAACTCTCTTTTCCTGTCCACCAACATTACGTTTTCCGTTCTTGAGTTAGGAGTATAGTAACTGCTTTGGGTGACGGTGATCGGACATACAGACAACGTGATGGTGTAGGAGTATTGCTTCAATGCTGGTGATCTTTGTTGCTTCCAGCATGCTGTCTTCTCAAGAGATTTGCAGCATTTTTTGGAGGCAACGCTGATGGAATTGTTCAGGTGTTCAGCCTGAGCTGGTCTGCATCTGCACTCATCCAGAGCTCCGCTAAATATTGCCTCATGCCCCCATTCCCTCACACCCAAACCAAGCTACTGCTACAATGTATCATATATCACTATTTCCAGACCCTCTATAATACAAAGTATCTTTCTATATTTTAATTAAAACCAATAAGGCAAATGACCTTTCATGTCCTGCAAGCAGCCACAGTGAGCCCCCTCTCCTTCACCACATGAACTCTATCTTTTATATCTTTTATATCTTTATATTTTTATTATTATCATCTTGTTTATATGAAAAAAGGCAAATGTACATGAACTTATGAACTGTAATAACCTTTTGAGCAACCCTAGCCATTCCAGATACCCTTCCCAAACTTTGTGTGAGAACCAGAGATGAGACATAATCTGTTGGACAAAGAATCTTTTGCATGCCAGTGGGAAACCACCTGCTTGCCACTCGGAACTTTCCTATCTCAGCTATCCACTGGACAAAACCCTAGGAAGAAACTTTGATTGTACTACCATCACCAATAGACAGTTCTGGGACCCCTTCTTTGTCTCCCCAGCATGGGCAACTGTCTGAGAAT
The DNA here is from genome assembly GCF_037176765.1 of Anolis sagrei. NCBI lineage: Eukaryota > Metazoa > Chordata > Lepidosauria > Squamata > Anolidae > Anolis > Anolis sagrei. The sequence goes on from NC_090025.1 coordinate 167,144,638, forward strand.
CTAGCACTCATTGTCTTTGCAACCGGAACCTACATAATCTTATCAATAATCTTTTTGGACTCACTTTGTCTTCAGCATCCCATTGCAACACACTCAGTTTGGACACCAGCCCCTGGAGACCTCTCGGCCCCAGAAACCACCTCTGCCAGCTCATTGGAAGCCCCAGGGCCTTCCTTCCCTGCTCGGAGGAGATCCCCAGCTGCGTCATCACCACCTCCACCAATCAGGGCATGCACCAGCTAAAGCCTGCCTCTCAACCAATCAAAGGCCTGGGAAAAGCTGGTCAGCTTCTTGGCACCCACCAATCAGGAAAGAGAGTGAGTTTCAAAATGTAGCAATGTTAATGCATGAAAACTCTTGTGTATAAAAATGCCTGCTTTATTCTTATGTTTTGAGCTTGTACCCTTTGAGCACTCGCTGCTGTACAAGTGTGTCTTCTGTGCAGATTGAATAAAGTCCCTGTCATTTGCCTTCAACCTGGTGAAATTTCTGTGGTTAGTGAAGCTTGCCAGGCATCCTTGGTATCCATGGGTATTTGAAAAACCTGAAATTTCCAGCATCACTATCACAAGGTTTTCTTGGCAAAATCTGTTCAATGTAGGTTTGTCTTTGCCTTTCTCTGAGGGAATGTGACTTGCCCAAGGTCACCCAGTGGGTTTCCATGACTGAGCCAGGATTTGAACCCTGGTCTCCAACAGTCAAAGCAGAGCACCATGTTGGTGTTCCAAATACACAGTGACTCATGCTGATGCTGTTTACAGTGTTGGTGCATTTTGTTTCTCAGTATCATACTTTGACAATTTTATGTTTACTATTTTAAGTTGTTTAGGCCTAGCAGTATTTCTCACTCACTACAGGATAGTGTGAATATGTTCTAAGGCTTTTATATGCATTGCCAACTTTAAAAAAGGCTGTGATTCACTTTAAGGTGATATTCATATTGCAGCAGTGCTCTGGAACCTAATCTATGTTAGCAAGATATGCCTGTATTTGCTCTTTTCCTTGCAGGGGCAGGAAGTGATGCTTGTAGGGTTTCCTTGCTAGAAAAACCTGACTGTCTTTGTATAGCTTTGAAAAATTATAGGCCATTCCTAATATTTTAGCTATGAGAATAACTTTCATGTGAGTCACTTGAATGGCTTTTAAAGTGGATCTACAAAATATACATATCAATGGCTACCCATCACAACAGTTAGGTATTAAGTCCAGTATAACCTGTCCTTAAATTAGAATTTTTGGGAGCAATTATATTCATGTTTTGTTTGCCAGCTTTCTATAGGTATAATGACTGTTGGGAAGTAGGATGGTAGAACTAAATTGACTTTTTTCTTGATCCAGTGGTGCTCTTTTTATGCTCTTAGTATAAGTTTTAACAACCTGAGAATGAGGAAACAGGAAGTACAAATGAATCATGCATTTCCCTCGCATCCTGTAAATATCCAAAGGCACTCTAAGGGTCAATAAATAAAATAATGTTTGCAGAAAAATACTTCTGCTTTTCACTTGGTGCAAACAGGACCGCAAACAATGCATTCATCACTGTCACCTAAGAGAGATGGTCTCTGTGGAAACCTGGAGAAAATATCTTCCATGCAAAATATATTCCATTGAGTGGCAATTAGAGAATAAACAAGCTGGCAGTTACAAACTTACTCCCAGGACCTTCTAAAATCTAGAATCTAGATAATCACCTTCTGGATTGTAATGTGTGTTTGATCCGTTCAGGCTTTGACACCATGTTAACGGCAGTCTCTGAAGATGTAACATGAGCACCTGCTTGTCCAGTTTTGATGGATTCATTTCAATCTATTCAGCTTGAGGATGTGGACAAGATTCTTGGAGAGGCGAGAGCGACCACATGCATCCTAGACCCCTGCCCATCCTGGCTTGTAAAGGAAGCCAGAGGGGGTTTGGGAGAGTGGGTAAAGGTGGTGGTTAATGCCTCACTTCGGGAAGGCAACATTCCAGCCAGTTTAAAACAAGCTGTGATAAAACCGCTGTTGAAAAAACTATCACTGGACCCCACTCAATTCGTCAACTATCGGCCAGTTTCCAATCTCCCCTATTTGGGCAAAGTCCTGGAATGTGTTGTGGCCTGGCAACTCCATGAATTCTGGGTAGACACTGATTATCTAGATCTGGTGCAGTCTGGCTTTAGGCTGGGACATGGTACTGTGACAGCCTTGGTCGCCTTTGTTGATGATCTTTGGCGGGAGCTAGACAGGGGGTGTGTGTCCCTGTTGGTTCTGCTGAACCTCTCATCAGCCTTCAATACCGTCGACCATGGTATCCTTCTGAGACGCCTCGCAGGAATGGGCCTTGGAGGTACTGCATTGCAGTGGCTCCAGTCCTCGAAGGTCGCTCCCAAAAGGCGTTGTTAGGGGACTCCTGCTTGGCCCCATGGCCATTGTACTGTGGGCTCCCGCAGGGCTCAGTATTGTCCCCTATGTTATTCGACATTTACATGAAGCCATTGGAGGAGATCATCTGGATTTTCGGGTTACAGTGTCATTTGTATGCAGATGATGTCCAACTCTGTCACTCCTTCCCACCTGCTATTAAGGAGGCTGTTCAAGTCCTGAACTGGTGCTTGGCAACTGTAATGGACTGGATGAGGGGCGAACAAATTGAAACTAAATCCAGACAAGACAGAGGTACTCCTGGTCAACCGTAAGGCCGAACAGGGCATAGGGCTACAGCCTGTGCTTGATGGGGTTACACTCTCCCTGAAGGCGCAGGTTTTCAGCTTGGGAGTAATCCTGGACTCATCGCTGAGCCTGGAACCCCAGGTCTTGGCGGTGACTGGGAGAGCTTTTGCACAGTTAAAACTTGTGTGCCAGCTGTGCCCGTACCTTGGGAAGTCTGACTTGGCCACGGTGGTCCACGCTCTGGTTACATCCCATATACTGCAACACTCTCTACGTGGGGTTGCCTTTGAAGACTGCCCGAAAGCTGAAATTAGTTCAATGCTCGGCAGTCAGGCTACTAATGGAAGTGGGGTACAGGGAGCATACAACTTGTTGCCCCGGCTCCACTGGCTGCCAATTAGCTTCCGAGCACAATACAAAGTGCTGGCTTTAACCTACAAAACCCTGTACAGTTCCGGCCCAGTTTACCTTCTCCCCTATGAACCATCAAGAGTATTAAGGTTGTCTGGAGAGGCCCTGTTCTTGGACCCGCCACCTTTGCAGGTGCGTCTGGTGGGAACGAGAGACAGGGCCTTTTCTGTGGTGGCTCCTCGGCTATAGAATTCCCTCCCGAATGAAATTAGATCTGCCCCCTCCCTCCTGACCTTTAGGAAGCTAGTGAAAACTTGTGGCTGTGGAACGAAGCTTTTGCAGAATGATGTCTGAGACTGGCAATCGGCCAAAGTTATTGACCACAATATATGGACTGAATATATGGACTGAGTTGGACATGATTTTATCTTGGCGAACGGCTGTTATGTAATTTTTCCTATATGTATTGGTTAATTTTAATGTTGATGTATGATTTTAGTGTTAGCATTGCATTTTTGCTGTCAGCCGGTCTGAGTCCCTCTATGGAGGTAGAGAAGATCTGGATATAAAGTTTTAAATAAATAATAAATAATAAATTTGTTCCCCATTTGTATTCTTTGAAAGATAGGCATATCTCAAAAATAGTGCACATCTCTATGGGTATTGTCATATTTCCCTAGTACTCCAACATATGTTCTCTTAAACATAAGCATAAACAAGATCAGCTTTTGAACATACTTGTGACATTGCTGATTATATGTAACAAACAGTTCCCTTGCACCATTCTTCATATACCAGACTGAATACTTTGAAGGCATTAGGTCATGGATGATCTCAGGGCAGGATTACACCTGGTTAATACTCCGAAAGAATTGTGAAAGAATATTCTAGGCTATATCCAAATGAGAGCACTGGCAAACCACCTCTGAATAAATCTTGCTATAAAATCGCTATGATGAGACTGCCATAAGTCATAGTCAATTTGAAAGAACAATTATTTGTCTTGGATACCCCATGATCCTACAATCATAAAATAGCTGCTTCTCTTCCTTCTTGTTTTCCACCAAGGCTTCCCTGGAGAAGTGTCACAAAGAGTCTTACTGTAATTGTTTATCATTCTTTTTGTAGTACTTTGTTCAGCTTCACTTTGGAAACAACAGTCAGCTTCCTGTGGTCAGCTCTCAGAAATGAGGAAAGTTGATTACATGCTTCTATTTCCAAAATTCCCACAAACCTTTGCCAGTATTCTAAGCTCTGTGATGAATGTGTGTGAAATGTTTAGCTAGTGTTCATCCTTTAATGTCCTCCCACTCCAAATAGAGAAGGAACAAATCTTGGGAGAAATAAGCTGTCCACCCTTTGAAGCAAGGCAGTAATTCTTCTTTGAGAGAGATTTATGGTCACCGGTTGACTGAATCCATAGCGAGGACATGTAAAAGCACCTTGTACTGTTGATTTCAGCATCAACTATCAAGGACATTTGAAGTGGTGGCATCCCTTTCTCTCACTTTGTGAGTTCTGCTGGGTCAGTGAAAATTTCTGCTTTAAGAATACATTATCCCCAACCCATGTCTTTTCTACGAACACACCCAACTGGGACATATAGTAACTTGTCACTGGCTGCTTTCCTAATTTGAGATAATGCAGAACATCCAACACAAAGTTAACAAATAACACAGATTTATTTGGAAAAAATTATATTTATATATTTTTATTGTACAAGTTTTTCTGAGTCACTTGAAAATAATATAGATAGTCGTCATGGCACTAGAAGAAATTAGACAATACTGTTTTTTACATTGCAAGGCAAAGAAGGGCAAGTGGTTGGGGAATAGGAGGATTGTAATTTTATTTGTTAATGACCTCTGCATATATGCTTCAAACATTGTTACCAGTCAGATATCAGAGTGAACATTCATTCAGCCTCAGTACAGCTTGTAGAGCACACAGTACCATTTACATATCTACAGAACATGAGGTATAATAGAACACAGAGGTGTCATATCATCAACGGCTGGTACAGAATATCTAGAATATCTATAATCCACACTGTGCACACAGTATGTTGACATAACTGAGGTCTTCTCCCTGCAACAAACATACATTGCACCCGTATATATATTTACACACACACGCACACACTTGCACACAAACACACTCCAATGCACATTCATGTTTGAGGTAATTTTTCCCTTAAAAATTACTATTATCAGTGCACACTGTTGTCCCAGCACACTAAGGAACAAAAGAAGGAGTGAAAAAAGGAGACTGGAATAGGCAAAGGACCTTTGGATGGGAGTATTATGTATCGATGGGGCTGGAGCATCCCATTTTTATTGTGGTGGCTCCCTATCAAGAGCAACAGGCACAAAACACAGAACTGGGCCAAGGCAGGCTATGGCATGAAAAGATAAATAAACCTAGAGTAAAACCATTTGTATTATGATTTTAAAAATTTTCTGACATTCTTCAAATCAAACTAAACTTGTGCATTGCACTCTGGCACTCACATAAACAGTGGCTGTGACTTTGAAGACAACCCTTTTCTAAACTGAGTTTTGCAGGTTTGTTTTATTTGATTAGCTAAATCAGATCCTGGGATCAGACTTTTCACTGCTATTTGAATATTTGACAAATCTAGATTGGATTCAGTTCTATATGGTTGAGCATCCTGAACCTGAGCTCTGTAATGTTCTAAAATACAAAACTTTTGTCATCAGCTGAATACGTTCACATTCAAGGGGTCAGTGCAACACTCTTGCTCATTTGTTTACAAGGTGGAAATGGATGGATGGCTGGCTCTCCAGAGATCTCCTGTACCTTCCCCACAAATTACGGTCCCTTATGTCCTCAATCTCTCAGATCCTCAGTCCCTTTTCGGACCAGCTTTTCATACACAGTATAAGTAGCAAACAAATAGCCCAAGACTGGAAAGAGATGTGAGGCTGGAGAGAGATCTGAGGATCTGTAAAATGGAGGAAGGCATGGTTTTCTGCCATTTCACAGATATCCCAAAATCCATAAATATCTGACAGCTGAAACTCTTCTGATCCCAATCATTTCAGATAAAAGATACCCAACCTGTACTATGTACATTAATATGAAGGTAAATGTCCACTGATGTTAATTGTACTCGCAGTCCAGTTCTGTGCTTGCATAATCAAAAAGAAATCTTGCTAACTTATTCCCAGCTATGTACTCACTCAATTGTGCCCCCTTTATGAAATAAACCCACCCTGGATTACAGTCCCAAATTCATTTTTTGCAGGTTAAATTTAAAAATATTTAGCTGAGTTCACAGCCTGCAAACATAGGGTAACATAGATGTAAGTCCAGGAAAATAACCATGATGTGAGAAAGCTGTGCAAGGCACCAGGCAGATCATGAGATTTGGTATTACACAGCCACTGTGCTTGTCAGCAGGGTTTAGGAGAATAGCCTTTTTGTATTATAATTCCAGAACTCCTGGAGGCTGCTGTCTATACCCATTTGAGAGTTTTAAAAAGTTAGTCCAATAAAATTACCAAGCCCTAGTTTTGAGGGACAGAGCACTGAATAGAAGCATTATTATGCTGAGTGAGGATGGGTGGGATTTGGAGTGTAAAGAGTCAAATTTCCCCTCTAGATATTCCTCTTAGGAACAGAAAATCACATGAAGCAGTCAAATGTGCTAGGTTTTACAGTACAAGTTAAAGTTACCATACATATTATGTAACTTGGAAACAGTTGGCATTTCCAGATCATACTTGCTGATTAGCTCACATTTGAGTTAAAACAGATAGTTTGCCATCTGCTTTTGCTCGGAAAACAAAAACAAAATTAAAGCCAGAATGCCAAGTGATATTTGTATCAATGCTATGAAGAATTGCCACTGCCATGTTAAAAGGTGCATTTTTCCTTCTTCAGACCAGACAAATTCACTGAAGGACAATCAGAAATATACATATAGATATGTACATACAAATGGTCTTGAAGCCACTCTCAATTCTTTATACCAAGATAGAAAGTTGCGCAATTTCTGAAGAAGAATTGGAGAAAAGCTCCTCTGTTTTTCATCTTGACAAGAAAGTTATCCACTGTATCATGGAAATTCAGCAAAACTATCCAGGTGACAGTCATCCTTAGCAAATGTTCTCACATGGTGCTGATCTTCAGCCTTGTTTCTACACCCAGTTTCTTCAAAGAAAACAAAAACAAATAGGAAACTGGGTGCTTTTCTTAATAACAAAAGAACAAGTCATAGGTGCTGCATGTGGTAACTACTTACCAGACAGCTTCAAGTATTTACAATACTGTCCTTTGAAATCACCTCCTTACAACAGTGGTGCGGTACTGTTGACAAAGTGTTTTCAAGCCTTATTCTCATGACTGTGATTTTCGGTCATTGCTTGGCCCTCACAGATCCATTGCCAATCTTCTCGGATCAGCCATTTTCTTTTTTAAGGCACGGTGCATACTCTACATACTCCATCTCAATAGAGTTCTTTTCACTGGATTGTGCATTTCTCTCTCTCCCTTGTTTGCCCTTCTCTGAGAACTTTGGATTTGATATATTTCAGGTCACTGTTGACACTGGGTCGTCGAGCAAAGGGAGAGATCATACCATAAGCATCTGACTCTTTGACTCTGTTCAGTTTGAAGGACTTTTGGTGGAAGGTGTCACCATACTGGACAGAAATCTTCCTGTGAAGGGCAGGACTCATCTCATGGGGCAACTTGGCCATACTGAAAAGTACATAGAACATCTCATTTACATTGGTGTTCTTCTTGGCAGAGACTTCAAAGTAAGCACAATTCTCATCACTGGAGACGAGCTTCTCGGCTTCTTCAGAGCTCACCTGGCGGTACAGTTCACCATGATCATGCTTATTACCACAGATCACCATGGGCAGGTCACCTGTTTCTTTAGTCTTGTTTTTTAGGCATGACTTGACTTCAAGGATCTGTTGCTGCAATCTCTTGACTTCATCAAAGGATTCTCTGTTATCCAGACTGAAGACTAGGATGAAAACATCGCCTGTAACATTCCAACAGAAAGGAGAGGCAATCTGTTATGACCTATTTACTGCATATGTCAGAACACAAATCAGTGAAAAAAAACTTGTTTATATTCTATACAGTGTTATATATATATATATATATATATATATATATATATATATGCAATGTATCAATGCAAAATCATATTTTGAAAATGGCCTCCAGCCATGGTTAAAATTTCTTTATGCTGTTATTCACCTTTATGGAGGAAATAACCACAACTTGACAAAATTACCCTTTTCAGACTACAGCTTCAAGAATCTGTCCACTATCTACCTCATCAGATTGGTTGCTTTCCCTGTCTCTGCATGCTGCTGGTACGCTGCTGGGACAGAGTCCACCAGAGCCCATGAAATGACGCAGGGCTACTTCTGGTGAGGCTCCGTCCTGGCATCACACTAAGAGGGAGCCTTGAGGAGATGGCTGACTACCCGTATTTTCACTGAGGGAGTCAGGCACAGTATGCAAGGAAGTCAGAGACAGCATGGAAATGTCAAGGAATGGCAAACCCATGACCCACAATGGTAAGGGTGTGAAGCTGGACACTGCCCCACAGTTTCCCACACTCTCCCCTGGCTTCTGGATCTCGAATGTGCTTGGAGACATGGGATAAAAAGTATATGTGATGAGATCCTATGATTGCTGAGGCAGATATCAAACCCTCCAACATTTCACAGATGAAAATTAGGGCACCTGTGGCCAAGCAATATCAAGATGGCAAATGTTATCATTGAGGAAGAATCCATGAACTGCAGCATTTTGCTTTGGCCTGAGCCTGTTGGGAAGGGTAAGATTCTGCCCCCGCTTCTCTTTCTTACTTAGTTAATTGAATGGGAACTACGTTTGAATTTTCAACTCAGTTAGTAGCAATAGAAATAAGCTGAGAACAAAGGAAGAACATGGGAGGAGAAGAGAGAAACTGGGACAATTTAAATGCAGCTGAAAAGTGAGACAACAGAGGATTAATCCAGACTGGAAAACTGGGACAATTAGAGGGTATGACACATCTCTTATAGAACCCCATCATGAAAGGAAAATATTCATTCCTTTGAACATCTGGTTTGACCCTTAATACCTTCTGCCTGGGCAAAAATGCTGCAGAAACGTTTTTATCCAGAAGATGGAGGTCAATTCTGCAACTTTTGATCCAAAAGAAGTAACTTTGTCAAGCTCTAAAAGCGACAGCTGCAGCATGAGTGTTAATAAAAAACTTAATCCTTTTTGCTTGAAGTTTCTATTTTCTTTGTCTCTTTTATTATTTCCTTCTCTTTCATTCCCCTTAGCAGCATCCTCCAGACACAACAATGCTGCAGTGTTAAATGACCTCCTTCCCCACCTTCCTTCTCCACCTAAACCACATGCTTTTCAAAACATAAAAGGACCCCTGTTAGCAGGATTATCACCGCTGTGATACAGTGCTCCTTACAGTATTCAAAAAAATATGGGACTTGACTTTAAGACTTAGATTGATTCAGCATCTGAAGAATAATCTAAAGGGGTTTTTATACACATAGAGCTTTACGAAATCCTTAATGTTTAAATGTTTTCCACTAGAATGAGACAAACACAGGTTTGCAAGTTTAACGACCTTTCTGCACGACAGAATTAGTTTATCACAATAATCACTTCCATACTGAGCTCTTTTCCTGAGGTTTTCTGCTATGTGTCTCTTTGCAGTATTTTTGTGGAGGTAAGTTATTTCTCTATTTGATTTATTGCTTTATATCTTGCTTTTCTCCTAAATGGAACTCAATGTTTCTTGAGATGGCAATGGTCAAACTAGGTGTTTAGAGGAATCCATATTTTTTTAGTTCCACAATTTGAATTCACCAGAAAAATGTGCCTCAGCAGTTGAGGTGGCAAATTCATCTCACATTTACCTAAATTCAAAGTATATAGTTAAGAGAAATCAACTGAAGGAGAATGTAGAAAAGAAAAATATATAACATCTATTTTGGCCATTGTCACCAGAGGCATTTTTAGGGCAAAACCATTGCTAAAGTGTCGAGCTGTGATACCTGCACACCACCAGCCATTGGTATTAAAACATGATCTTTGCCATTGAAACACATCACTTTATGCTAGAAATCACTAGAAAGGGCTGGGAAGAGCTTCGGTTAGAAACCTTGTCACTATTCATTGAGGTTTGGCTCTCATGTTTAACTCCTGTATTTCCTTCATTCTGAAATACACTTTCCCTTATATTAACATATTGTTTTCTGTTGGTAGTGCATCTAACAAATCTTAGAATTGAAGAAATATGGTATTAAATAAATAATCTAGAGATATGAAAACTACAGAACTACAAGATGCAATAAAAATACTGATAAAACTATTTCCAAGGTGCATCAAAAACATGATAGGCAGTTACTAGGATGTCCTTCCTTAAAAAAAAAAAGCCCACTACAATGCACTATGCAATGCATGTCCTTTGTACAGGAAATCCAAAGTTAAAATGTGCTTGGAAACATGGGATATAAAGTGTATGCGATTTTGCCTATTATTTTCAGCCTTACACACCTCCATCCCATACAATCAATCTCTGATGAGGGACTTGCTTGTTCTCCCCCAAAGTGGTTTGTCTTGACTTGGGCTGACTTGAACAGCTATTAGTAACCCAAATATACAAATAAAAGTTCCAACCTGTGAGAATAGAAAGCCTTCTCATGGCAGGGAATGGGTGATTCCCAGAAGTATCCAAGATGTCCAGCTGGTACATGTCACCGCGAATGTTGTAGACTTTGCGATGGAAATCTTCAATTGTGGGTGTGTACTGGTCTTCAAAGCGACCATTGAGAAACCGTGAGACAATGGAACTCTTGCCAACCCTGGAGGCTCCCAGCACAACCATCCGGTAGGAGTTCTTGGCCGGCACACTCAAGGTGCAGTTCCCACTGGACATAGTTTTCATCATTGCTTGAATCTGCATGGAATAATAAAATAAATGTTTTATTCTTGACAGTGAAAAGTTACAAGTCCAGAAAAATATGTAGAAATGACAGTGCAGAACTGAGACTCCAAGCAACAAATTCATTGTTAGGCAGAACTTGACAAAGTTCTTTTTTTGGACTATAGTTCCCAGGAGCTCCCATTCAACGTGGTCATGCTGTTTAGGAAGTTTTGAGAATTATAGTCCAAATAAGTAACTTCTCTAGGCTTTGGCACTAGGATGAACTAAAGTAAGGAATCTACTGTTGGGTTGTCTCAGGACACACCTCTACCCTGACCCAAAATGTTCATACGTTGGCAATGGGAGCATATCAGGAAGGTTTCCTTGCATCACCATCTCCCTCCTTGGCAGACCTGGTTTCATGCTTTGACACTTAAGATAAGAGTGTGCATTCAAATAGTGTCAATGCTGCGAAAAAAACACAAAATTGCATGGAGATCACTTAAGAATCTTATACTTCATTTTCATGTTGCCAGATTGGAAAACCTGTATGTATCCCATCCCCACTTCTGTAGTGGAGATTATGTCCCCACAAAGGAAATCACAAAAAACTATCTTCTTGGGATGCTTTATCTGAAGACAGCTCAAAGAAGTATGACATGGAAATGCATTTTGCATTGTCTTTCCCAAAACAATAATGGCCCACACACACATAATACCTGAACAAAGAGTCCCCAGATGAGATAAGGAATGAAAAAAATATTTTGCACATGATCAGAGCATAAACATGTTAGACACTGAAAATTACGGGAACTCTAGTGCTTTTAAATGTACTTTCCAACTACTAAACTCACATCATGATAAAAAGGAAAATATAGAAGGGTACCCTATAATAAATGTCACACAACAAGACACACTTACAGAGCTTTGTTAATTTTGATATTAAAGGTATTAGTTCACAGAAGTAGCCATATTGTCATGTTATAAAGGTAGCCATATTGTCATGCTAGATGCACCATGCCTCTGTGAACTCATGACAAATTTTGTCTGTTTGCAGAAGCTAAACAGGGCTCGGTGTAATTAATACTTGGATCGGAGATTACCAGCAAGCCCTAGGAACCTCCAGGTAAGACTAGGAAAGAATTTGACCTGAAACATTGAAGAGCTGTTGGCAGGTTGAGTAGACTATTCTGAGCTTGATGGAGCCATAGTCTGACTCATGGTACTAAAGCTTCCTCCTCCCCTCCCTCACTTTCCCTCCTTTCTCTCTCTCTTACACAAACCATCTCCACCAGCTGTCTCAATCTGACAGGGACAGTCCCAGTTAATCTTGAGAAACTTACTTTTTTTTAGCTCCTTTTCAAAATATCCACAATTTGGGGGTTTCTGGCCAATGTAGATAGGGTTTTAGCCCCATGTAATGCTACCTGGCCAAATGTGTCTCATTTTTCAACTATGAAATATAGGAGGATATACACTACGTGCATTCATGCATATGCATGCATGCACGCACTCTTATTGTTGCATAAATATATGTTTAGAGCTCACTTCTCTAAATGCAGGGCTTTGGCAGATGCATATCTTTGCATTGATATATGTGGCAAAAGCAGGGGGAAGCTTATATTTAGACTTCAAATATGGAAAGAGGTCCAGTTAGTTCCGTTTCTAGGTAAAGCTCAAACAAAGTTGTTGTGAAAGAAAGAGTGGCTTATTTTGTTATGCACTGCTTATATAAGACTGGGTTTTGGATTATATATGTTCCCAGATCTGGTTGCTCATCTTTGTTTATTTTCCAATCTTAAAAAATGTAATATCTTGACTCATTTTAAAGTTCTGTATCAACAGCAAAACAGCTGTTCCTACTAAGAGCTGGGGGAGCCTGGGTCACTTTTCTCAGATCTTGGCAAATATACTTGTGAATTATAGCTTCTCAAATCAAATCCTCCACCCAGGGTTCTTGTAGGCATAATGACCTTCCCAACTACATCATTACAGCATATACCGATAACCATGTGTGGGGAACGCTTAGATTTTGTGCTTCTGCAAGGCAGGGGGTTGGACTGGATGGCCCTTCTGATCTCTTCCAAGGGTGCATCTACACTGTACAATAATGCAGTAATGCAGTTCAATTGTCATGGCGCAATGCTGTGGAATCATACATGTAGTTTTGTGATTACCAGCATTCTTTGGCAGTGAAGGTTAAAGATCTTACTATAACTCCCCTGATTCCATAGCAATAGCCATGGATAGTGAAGTGGTGTCAAATTGCATTAATTCTAAAGTGTAGATACACCCTAACACTATGATTCTATGAGTTTGTTGATACCACTTTCACTGCATGGATGTATTCTACAGAAACCTGGAATTTGTTATTTGTCAAACACTAGAGCTATTTAGCAGAATATTCTAAATAATTCACAAAACCCCATAGGATGGAGCAATTAAAGTGGTACCAGACTGCTATGATTATGTAGTGTGAAAAAAGACTGTAGCCCAATCCAATAGCTTTTTCAAGCTCTTAAGGGAACAATGTATGAATTAACTTTGGTACAGATTTTGTTTTGTAACCCTAAATAAGGCAGAACATCATTTTGTCATGGCCAATATAGTGTAACAGACAGTTTAATACTATATAAGAACATAGGGAAGGCAGAAAACTGGATGGTCAGAGCCCAGAGGCAAAGCTCCATAATGTGAATTGGAATAAAACTATTATTTCAAGTATACTTAGGGGAAACACATTTTTACTGAACCAAAGAGTACTGTTTTTCATTACATGTTTTAAGACACACAGAATTGTTCCTGCCTCAGTGTGAAACATGGAGGGATAGCTGGCCCTGTTGTAGATTTTGATAAATAATAGCGTTTTGGAGGGATGCTAAGTAGAATGAGGCACTTGCCTTAGATTTTTGATGTCTTAAAAGGGCATAAAATTGAGCAAGGAAAGGGAGACACAGAATAACGTTGGTATTATAAGTACCATGACTTGGGGGAGAAGAGACATTGTTTGATGTTCTTTTCAGAAATCACAGGATGACAATTTGACAGCCAGATGTGAACAATCCATTGGAAAGTTCATGTGTGCAGCATCTATGAAAGTTAGAACCAGGTAGCCACACACCTGTGCATGGTTACCCTGTCTGGTGAACCACCAGGGCTATGATTTGGAACATAAATCTTAGGTCGTGAAAGACTTCCAGGTAGTAGAATGTCTCCATCCACCCAGGTTAAACATTGTATCTTCTGTGGATTGCTGCGAGTTTTCTGGGCTGAATGGCCGTGTTCCAGAAGCATTCTCTCCTTAGGAGAGAATGTTTCTGGAACATGGCCATACAGCCCAGAAAACTCACAGCAATCCATTGATTCTGGCCATGAAAGACATCCACAACACATTGCATCTTCTCAACATAAATAGCTACCAAAGATTCACAGTGTAGACACCATGACAGAAGATAAATGAAGATGTAGACTTTCACACATGCTACTATATAGAGAGGTGCCAGATGTAGAATAATGAATATGTAACAATATATGTCATAATAATTGGGGGAAATGTAACAAGTAACTGTATGTGCCTGTTCAGTCTTCTGTTCAAGTGGTCACTGTTGATGGACAACCTCAGGGTACTTACTAGCTCTACAAATTTTATCTTTGAGTGCAATGTTTTAGGCTTGTGCTCATGGGAATAGTCACTTCCACATAGATTTCACTAAATTTATGAGACTTATTTATGATATTTGTTTAGGATTACAGTGGGCCCTTGGTATCCATTGGGGTTTGATTCCAAGAGTCCCCCATGGATAGGGAAATCTATGGATACTCAACCCCCATGATATACAATAGCATAGTATATTGGTTCTCATTATATAAAATGGCAAAACCAAGGTTTGCTTTCTGAACTTTTCTTTTAAAAATATATTCAAACCATGGATAGTTGAATCTGTGGATACACAATCTGTGGATACAGAGGGCTGACTGCACATTGTTAAAACTTCTTGGCAATTTTCTTGATTTGAACAGAAATTTGGAATTAGACCTCACAGTCAAGATACTTATGGGATTTAATACCATATGCCTGTAATGCACAATTCATATTGATTACTGACAACATTTAAATGATATTGAATGCCACCTATAAGATACCGCCAAATAACAGCTGTGAAATATCAAGTTCTGAAACCAATTCATATCCAATATTACACATACGTAATATTGGATATGAATCCAAGATAATTACTAAATATTTAACGTAGGTTAAATATTTAGTAATTATCTGAAACCTGTTTCATGGCAACACTCGTGGGTAATAATAATGATTTCTTGAAGACGATTCATTTTAATTGGCTTCCAAAATGATTTGTTGACTTCATTTTCCCATGCTACAGTTCCCATGCCAATCTATAGCCATGTAGTGATACAATGAAAAATGCTGAAGTATATGTGCACATTATGATAGCCTCCATAAACCCCTCTCAGTAGGATAGTTTGAAAAAGTGGGTTACAGTGTCAATCTACACCAACCAAGTCTATAATTTTTCAACTTCACCAGAAGTAGGCATTTTGTAAAGCCTACTTCTGAAGTACTCATTCAAAATCAACTAACGCAATGTGTATTATGGTACAAACAGCTTGCAACAATATATTTTTGTTGTGTGTGGGGAGAGGGGGCGGGGAATGAATTTTCTAGCAAGCTATTGTGGGGATAGAAGTAAAATGTCTAAGTGAGACAAAAGCCCACGCAGAGGATGCCAACATCTCTGCCAGTCAAAAACTCCTCAACCTTTTGTACTTCAACCCTGTGCGACACAATTCAACTACAACTAGGATAAGAACTAGTTTTTGTATAAAAATAAGAAAATGGTTGAAAAGAAGGTTCCAGATAAACAGGCATAGCCCTAAATCCTACTTTTACTCCTCAACAGATTAATCGAATCAATAGGATTTGCCTATTTGATAACTCACAATTCCAACAGTTAAGTCAATGGATTTACTCCATTTTGACAAGGCTCCAGCCACTGTGTACCCAATGCAACAGTCTTCAATGGATTAAAAAATACAGTAGAGTCTCGCTTATCCAACCTGTGGTTTTTGCCAGTATGTTTCTCTGAATCATAGCTTATAGCTTCTGGTAATAGTCAGTGGTCGTCCCCCCCGACCCTAAGTACTAACTTACTATGACTGAACCTGTTCTGTTTAGCTTTCCAGGCTTGGATGGGATCTCTGGTGCTTTCAAATCAATTCCAAATTATAAAAATCCTATCACAGGCATAAATAGAGAGTGTATGATTTGCTCAAGGTCATTCATAACAAATACTGAGGATGTCTGAGCAAAGATTCAGTCCTTGGTCTTCTGGAGTTCTGTTGCATTATTCTGGCCACAACACAGCGCTGTGTCTTTTACATTTCCTTACATGTTTTACTTCAAGAGATGGTGCAATTAGAATTTATATCCATCTATTGTTTTACAATTGTCTCTTTTGGAGGTTCTTCTTCTCCTTGATCTGTTACAAAGCTGTCAAGGAATATAACCAGAGGATGTAAAGTTTTAACTTCCTTCTTCAATATAGTGTTACTTTTGAAGACATCAATGCACTGCATATTACAAACTTGGTTCTGCCTGTGGGTGGGAATATTTAGAAATACAATTTAGGCATTCAAACCAAAGGGCAAGGCAAACTTGCCAAGGAAATGCAAATACAGCAAATATGAGTCCTAGATATGAATGATTTTCAATATCTCATTCTCTGTAATTCTAGAAATTTGGGAAGTGAAGGAAAACTCCATTTGGGAGAAATCATATTTGGGTACAAGACACTCATTTTGTTATACATAGAACTTCCATGAGCCTTCATTGCAATACTTATTGAAACATTTGGAAAGATGTTGGGGGAAAGACAGCAAGAACAGGAAACTGAAAGCCTTTCTGATCTTGAACCTAACAGGTCCATGTTCCTAGCCTAAAAGCTAATGTTGAAAGGTAATGTTAGGCTATCGCCATAATGGTTGATGGATTCTGAAAGTTGTAATCCAAGAGTAATATTTCCAGAGGTTGCCTTGGCTTTAAAGCAGAATTTCTCAACCTGGGGGTCGGGATCCCTGGGGGGTGTTGAGGGGGTGTCAGAGGAGTCGCCAAAGACAGTATTTTCTGTGGGCCATGGAGGTTCTATGTGGGAAGTTTGGTCCAATTCTATCATTGGTGGGGTTCAGAATGCTCTGATTGTAGGTAAACTCTAAATCCCAGCAATTACAACTCCCAAATGTGAAGGTCTATTTTCTACAAACTCCACCAATGTTCACATTTGGGCATATTGACTATCTATGCCAAGTTTGGTCCAGATCCATCATTTTTTGAGTCCACAATGCTCTCTGGATGTAGGTGAACTACAACTTCAAAACTCAAGGTCAGTGCCTACCAAACCCAGTATTTTTTGTTGGTCATGGGAGTTCTGTGTGCTAATTTTGGTTCAGTTCCATCATTGGTGGAGTTCAGAATGCTCTTTGATTGTAGGTGAAATATAAATCCCAGCAACTACAACTCCTAAATGACAAAATCAATCTCCCTCAACCCCACTAGTATTCAAATTTGGGCGTATTGAGCATTTGTGCCAAATTTGGTCCAGTGAATGAAAATACATTCTGCATATGAGATATTTACATTACGATTCATAACATTAGCAATATTACAGTTATGAAGTAGCAATGGAAATAATTTTGTCATTGGGGGTCACCACAATATGAGGAACTGTATTAAGGGTCATGGCATTAGGAAGGCTGAGAGCCACTGCTTTATAGGATACTTTCAATGCCTCTTCCATTTGCCCTTTACCTTGTACTTACTATTATCATTGTTTGTAAAAAATTAAATAAATAAAAATAAAACTGATATACTCCTGTTCTTCTGGAGTCATCTGCTATTATGCCAGTTAGCTTTAAGGTACTGCCCTGGTGATGCATCTGGAGCCAAACATTGGAATATTTTGCAACAACCCGATCTGCGTATTCTTATTTAGCAGCACATCTTGTTTTAAAACAATTGTGCCCCATATAATTGATTATCTCACCAAAAAGGTAACAAATCAAAGTTCTTTAGTCTTAAGTATACACCAAAATATTTATAAACCACTGCATCTTTGCAAATATTAATATATCCACAGTTGGTCATGGTTTTCCTTTGCATTATGTTGGATTGGCTTGTGGCTTTTATGCTCGTGGAGTAATGAATCTGGTCTTTTAGTCAGAATATTTTTTTTAAGATGCAAGATACTGTATCCATTCACTACCTTGAATAGAGTCTTTACAGTTAAGACTAAAACCCAGAGTGGATTAATCACTTGTGGATATGGAAGCTTCCAGCTGCTACTGCACTGAGCCTGGGGCAACCCATAGGTATTTTAAATCCCACAACATGTTTCATCAGAGGTGGAGATGATTTTCATGTTCCCGAATCCCACTTCACTGTTGTCCACTTCTGGGATTTCAGTGCTATAATAGCAATGGACAGCATGATGGATTGGCTTGAGCATTGGATTCAAGCTCTGGAGGGTTCAAATCCCTGCTCAGCCATGGAATCCTACTGGATGACTTGCTGGTTTTGACCTATAAAGCCCTGTATAGCTCAGGTCCAGATTATTTGAAGGACTGTTTCTACAAACCTGTCAGATATCTAATATAATCTGGGGAGGGCCTTCTCTCTGCCCCACCACCTGTTCAAGTGTGTTTGGTGGGAACAAGGAAGAGGGCCTTTTTGGTGGCTGCTCCCAGATTTTGGAAGTCCCTCCCAAGGAAGACCAGGATGGCCCTATCCCTGTTAGCCACCTGCAAGAAGGTAAAGACATGGCTGTGCCAGCAAGCATTTGGGGGAGGACGAGGGACAGCCTGCTAGGGAGGTTTAAATGAAATTTTAACTATATTTATTGTATTTTTATTGTATTTTATTTTTGTATCCAAACAGTAATCTGTAATTGCTTGTTTATTTTTTGTATTTACCTTGCTTTAGATTGTCATTAGATTGTGTGGTTGTAAGCTGCCTTGCATCCTCATGGGGGGAACGGCAGGGTATACATAAAGTTAATAATGATGATGATGACTTGGCCAGATCTTATTCTTTCAGCCTCAGAGGAAGGAAAAGGCAATCCCCATCTGAATAAATCTTGCCAAAAAACCTCAGTGCCTTAGGGTCTCCTTAAGGCAGAAAATATCTGAATGCAAACTACAACAACAGCAATAATAACAGGAAGTGGAAACACATCACTTCTGGTTTATGGAAAGTAAATGACCATAGAATCATAGAATAATAAAGTTGGAAGATACAACATGGCCCATCTAGTACAATCCCCTGCCATGAAGGAAAAGCACAATCAAAGCACCCCTGAAAAATGATAATCCATCCTCTGTTTAAAGCCTCCAAGGAAGGAGCTTCCATCACACTTGGAGGCAGAGAGTTCCACTGCCTCAGAGAAATGTTGAACATTTCTCATGGTCAGGCAGTTCTTCCTAATATTCATGTGGAATCTCCTTTCCTGTAATTTGCTAAGGACTCATGAGAAGTGCATATATTGTTTTAGAAAAGAAATACCTGCCCCAGAGGCTTCTATGAGCACAATCTCCCTCTAAAACAGTGTTTCTCAACCAGGGGGTCGAGACTTCTGTTGGGGGGGGGGGGGGCTGCAAGGTGGTCTTATAGGGGTCACCAAAGACCATCAGAAAACACAATACTTTCTGTTGGTCAGTAGGGTTCTGTGTTGGAATTTTGGCCCAGTTTTATCGTTGGTGAGGTTCAGAATACTCTCTCATTGTAGGTGAACTATAAATCCCAGCAACTACAACTTCCAAATGTCAAGGTCTATTTTCTGCAAACTCCACCAGTATTCACATTTGGGCATATTGAGCATCCATGCCAAGTTTGGTCTGGATCCATCATTGTTTGAGTCCACAGTGCTCTCTGGATGTATGTAAACTACAGCTCCAAAATTCAAGGTCAATGCTCACCAAACCCTTCCAGTATTTTCTGTTGGCCATGGGAGTTCTGTGTGCCAATTTTGGTGGAGTTCAGAATGCTCTTTAATTAAAGTTTAACCATAAATTCCAGCAACTACAACTCCAAAATGACAAAATCAATCCCCCCCCCCCACCCAACACAACCAGTATTCAAATTTGGGCATATTGGGTATTTATGCTAAATTCTGTCCAGTGAATGAAAATACATCCTGGATAACAGATATTTACATTATGATTCATAATAGCAGCAAAATGACAGTTATGAAGTAGCAATCAAAATAATTTTATGGTGGGGGTCACCACAACATGAGGAACTGTATTAAGGGTCACAGCATTAGGAACATTGAGAACCATTGCACTAAAACAAAGTACACACTTCCAAATTGCCTTGTTTCAGTGCAAATATGAAAGGCGTAGTTTAGCGTAGCCACTGCATCTCCAAATATCCAGAGACAAAGGCTGTTTTAGATCTACCTCAAAATCTTATGTTTCATGCTACGGTTGCACTCCTATGTATCTTTCCTTGTGGATAAACCCACTGGTGTGAATAAAATTGATTAGGTTCAAGCTACAAGTAAGATAAATACAATCTTATATACTAACTCTTCATTGCATTTTAAAAGACATTTCATGCTAAGTTTGCCATTTCTGATATCAAGGTACAATATTTTAATTCATCCTGGTTAGGATGTCATGAAGAGGAGGGTATCCTCCCTATTTTATTTCCTCATTAGTATACTAATTACTATAATTAGTATAAATTATACTAATTTATGTAATGCTTTTGATACACAATAAATAAACAAATCCGAAGAGTGTTGTTTGACTCCAATGATGGATCCTAATAAAGCAAAGGTTTAGGTTAAAGATGTCATAGGACATTAGATTGGTTCAATTGTTGCAATTATTTGATAAATGGAAGATGATAACTTTAAATCAGAAGCTTACTCATGCCGTGTTTCACCTCTATACCTGTGACACAAAGCACAATACGAATATATTGTTGTGCGTCTGTGGGGTACACAGATTGGTGCATTTTAAATCATTGTGCTTCGTGTGGGAACTCTCTATTTATCTTTCATTTCTATTTCACAGATCTGGGCTTTCAAATTGACACGAACCCACTCCAGGTGAACAGAGGTATTGTTATTCATCATTTTGTTTCCTCCTCGCACAGTTTTAAGGCTTTCCTTCCATATGCCAGCAACATCATCATCACTCAGAATTGAGAGAGCAAGGTGAAATGGTCAAATATATCATTAGTCATGCTGGTATTTTGTAAACAAACTGAAATGTTCTCCCCATGTTCATACATGTGAACTGCACTATCTTCTGTCCTAGCAGATGCACAGATGCATCCACTCTGAGATTGCTTGAAGACACAACTTTTCAATTGTATTAGTTTTAATATCTTCTCTACACCACTCTTCACAATCTAAGCCTATTTGCCCCATTATGGATTCTAGAAAGGTTTCTGCTCAAATCCATCCAAATGCACAGCTATTCAATGCCTCAGGCACTTTGATTTCTGCAGCTAGTTATTAGACTTTGAATTGCTCCCTAAAAGTCCACAGTCTGTGCACTTCAGAACAATTATCTTCCCTGCCCCATGAAGATGCTTTTTCCTTTGTTTGCACTTCTCTCTGCAGCTTTTTCCGACTCACTGAAATTGCCTTTATTGATTCACAGAACACCCTTCAGGTATCTGCTTGTGTGGAGTGCATTGGAGAGATGGAAAGGGAAATCTTGGCCATTTTGCAAAGAGCCAGGATTAGATATAGAGCGAGAAGTATAGATGCGGGAACTGAATAAAGGGATAAAAAGTACAGAACTCTGTATAATGTCTAGTTCAGTTTTCATAACAGTTGGAGTTCTCTAACATCAGAACCTTTGATCGAAAGGACTGTTTTTTCCTCCACCCAGGCATCTCTACATTTAAAATTTCAGTACTTTCCCCTAAGCAAATGCTTCTGCTGATTTTCCAGTAACATATGATGGTCATGATTCTTTGCTTGATGAATCATGGCATGGAGAAAACAAAGAAATAACCATAAAGTGGGTTGCTGTGAGTTTTCTGGGATATCTGGCCATGTTCCAAAAGCATTCTCTCCTGATGTTTCACCCACATCTATGGCAAGCATCCTCAGAAGTTGTGAGGTGTGTTGGAAACTAGGCACTTCCCTGCTATAGATGTAGGTGAAATGTCAGGAGAGAATGCTTCTGGATCATTGCCATACCTCCCAGAAAACTCACAGCAACCCACTTTATGGTTATTTCTTTGTTTTCTCCATGCCTCAGTTTGACATCAAGCAAAGAATCATGACATCAAGCAAAGAATAATCATGTCCACTATCTAAAACATGGCTATACAACCTGGAAAAATCACAGAAATTCTGTGAGTCTTCAACAACACAAACTATAAAGTGACTTGGTGAATTGACTATAAGCTGGTTTCAGCCCAAATGTTTATTCTCTACGCCCCAGTCCCAGCGCTATTGGCTTTATTAATGATAAGTAGTTAGATATATATGTATTTCTCGTGTCAGGAATAACTTGAGAAACTGAAAGTCACTTCTGGTGTGAGAGAATTGGCATCTACAAGGATGTTGCCTAGGGGGCACCCGGATGTTTTGATGTTTTACTATCCTTATGGGAGGCTTCTCTCATGTTCCTGCATGGGGAGCTGGAACTGACAGAGGGAGCTCATCCAAGCTCTCCCCGATACGAACCTCCGACCTGTTGGTCTTCAGTCCTGCTGGCACAAGGGTTTAACCTATTGCACCACTGGGGGCTCCTAGGTAGTTAGATGAGACAGACAGATAAAAAGCACCTGGAGACCAACTGATACTTACCACTTTTCCCTATTCATAGCTGCCAGTGAACTAACATTGCTTTTTACATTCTTCTTGTTATTTCTGACCAATGGCAACCCAAGGGCAAATGCATTGCTGGGTTTTCTTGGCAAGGTTTGCTCAGAATAGGTTGGCCAGTGCCTTCCTCTAAGGCTGCAAGAGTATGACTTGTCTAAGGTAACCCAAAAGATTTCCAAGGCTGAGTGGACAAACTCTGGTCTCCAGAGTCTAGTCCAGTGGTTCTCAACCTATAGTCCGTGGACCACCAGTGGTCCGCGAGAACTAAAATATGGTCTGCAGCCTCACAGTTACTACATTGTTGCAATGAGAGTGACTGCTCTCACAAAACCCTCTTATAGTGCTGAGGCTTATTAAATATGGTTTTCTGCGGGTGAGCAGATTGTGACTAGTGGATGGCATAAGTTCTATATCAGAAACTAGATGTGATCTATCCAATGCAATTTTCTGAATCAGCATCCCAAATAACCAAATCAACTCTAAAGTTGACCAAAAACTGATTCGTAACCCTTTTGGTACTAATGTTGGAGAGTGGTCCCTGGTCAACTGGTTTCTGGTCAACAGGTTCCCAGTGAAGTTGACCCTGGTCAAAAAGAGGTTGGGAACCACTGGTCTAGTCTAAGGCTCAAACCACTACAAAACAGTAGCTATTATTTCTTTGGATTTTTTTTTTTTTTGCTTTTTCATCCTAAAAGCATGGTATATGTAATATGTAAATATTTCCTGACTTGATGCCACCAAAAGGGAGAGCATCACAGAGAACCCCATCAGAACAGAAATCATTTTTGCAGGTAAGACCAAAGTGCGTGGAGAGGCAATCCACCTGTCCTGAAAAGAAACCCGCTCTTTGGGGGCTTTACAGCAAGGACAACAAAACCGACTTGATTCTCCCCTTTGGTTGGCTCTACCGCCAAACAATGCAGTTTGAACTACATTATATGGTCAGTGTAGAACCATATAATAAACGGCATGATATGGGTCTGCACTGATTATGTAATGCAGTTCAAACATTATTTTTGGAAGTGCAGAACTAGGCTGTGTCCCAATGTAAGGCTTTGGGTTTGGGGCTCGCCTCTACTCCCTGAACACTCAAAAAAAACCCCAAACACCCGTCTCTCTACTATTGAGAGCGCCAACTCTCTCCAGCCAGGTTTCCTCCTCCCTGGATAAATGATGAAGAGGCGAGCCAAGCAGGTCCGCAGGATCCCGACCTGTTCTCTCCAAAAAGATCTCCTCCACCTCATTCCCCTGGAACCGCTTGTGTTGGGGCTCTTGTTCTGGGATTCTTGTCCCTGGGCTTACCTTTCTTTCTCTTTTTCGGAAAGGAAATCCCGGCTCGTGGCGCAGCGCTCAGATGGGATGCCTCTCCGGACGAGACTCAAGGGCTGCTGGAGTGGAAAGCTGAGGCTTCCTTCTTCTCCAATTCTCCGCTGTTTCTCCTTCCTTGAGTTGGAAGCAAGGGAAGGGTAACTGGCTGCTGTTGGAGAGGCGTGGGCTCTTCCCCTCCTCGCCTCAGGACAAGCCGGGCTGAATCACAGGACGCGCATGGCTCAAAGTTTACGCACAAGGAGCAGGAGGTGCAGCCTCTTCCCTCCTGGACTTGGATGAAGGCGCGCTCTCTCTCTCTCTCCCTCGCTTTTCCTTCTCCCCTCCCTCTTCGCCTTCCTCTCTTCCGCCACGAGTCTCAGTTCACTCCCCTCCAGACCTGGCACTCGCTTTCCCTCCACCTCAAGCTTGGACACTTGATTGCCTTGGCAGCTGGAAATCCAGATAACTTATTGGGGGGCTCTGAAGCGACATCTATCCCCAGGAACTAGGGAATGCATCCTCTCCACTTTTGGCAAGACTATTATTGTTCTTTTTATTAATATCCTGCTTTCCTCTCCTGCTGCCTCATCACACTAGAGGAAAAAGCAACTTTAAATCCAATTTCTGCCTCCTGCAGAATTCTGAGGTTTGTAGTTTAGGAAGGAGCCTTTAACAGCCTCACTCAAACGACAAACCCCAGAATCCTGCAGGAGGAAGAAACCGGATTTTAAGGGGATATTTTCTCTAGTGTGATTTATTTATTTGTTTATTTATTTGTCGTGTCAGAGCAACCAGTCCATTATATTACATTTCTAACAGAACAAAGCAAACAAACAAACAGACAAAATACCAAACTTGTGAGTTTGGTAGTTGGTTAAATGTCCTTTGACCAGTATCTGGCCACTTGGAGTGCTTCTGGTGTTGCTGCAAGAAGGTCCTCCATTGTGCATGTGGCTGGGCTCAGGTTGCATTGCAGCAGGTGGTCAGTGGTTTGCTCTTCTCCACACTCACATGTCGAGGATTCCACTTTGTAGCCCCATTTCTGAAGGTTGGCTCTGCAGCTTGTGGTGCCAGAGCGCAGTCTGTTCAGTGCCTTCCAGGTCACCCAGTCCTCTGTGTGCCCAGGAGGGAGTCTCTCATTTGGTATCAGCCATTGGCTGAGGTTCTGGGTTTGAGCCTGCCACTTTTGGACTCTCGCTACCTGAGGTGTTCCAGCTAGTGTCTCTGTAGATCTTAGAAAACTATTTCTAGATTTAAGTCGTTGACGTGCTGGCTGATACCCAAACAGGGGATGAGCTGGAGATGTCTCTGCCTTGGTCCTTTTACTATTGGCTGCTACTTCCCGGCAAATGTCAGGTGGTGCAATACTGGCTAAGCAGTGTAATTTCTCCAGTGGTGTAGGGTGCAGACACCCCGTGATAATGCGGCATGTCTCATTAAGAGCCACATCCACTGTTTTAGTGTGGTGAGATGTGTTCTACACTGGGCATGCATACTCAGCAGCAGAGTAGCACAGCGCAAGGGCAGATGTCTTCACTGTATCTGGTTGTGATCCCCAGGTTGTGCCAGTCAGCTTTCGTATGATATTGTTTCTTGTATATTGTATAGAAACAATATCTAGTGTGATAGCAGACTCAGAGTGGCTTGTAACACTACAATCAATCAAAAATACAATATACAACAATCTCATAGAATATATCATATAATTATTTAAATCATTCTCCATGCCTTATATCTTAGTAAACCAATTGGGGAAGATGCTCAGCTCAATAAGTTTGATTTAAAAGAGATGATTTTAAACCCAAATCAGTGGACATCAGTGGCACTGTTTTGTTGTTTATGTTCTGATTTTATTGCTGTAATATGTTGTCCGGGCTTGGCCCCATGTAAGCCGCTCCGCATCCCCATTGGGGAGATGGTGGTGGGGTATAAATAAAGTTTATTATTAATATGATTAAACCAGTGGTTCTCAACCTTCCTAATGCCGCAATTTCCTAATTTGTTGTTTATTCATTCAGTCTCTTCGGACTCTTTGTGACCTCATGAACCAGCCCACGCCAGAGCTCCCTGTTGACTGTCACCACCCCCAGCTCCTTCAGAGTCAAGCCAGTCACTTCAAGGATACCATCCATCCATCTTGCCCTTGGTTGGCCCCTCTTCCTTTTTCCTTCAATTTTCCCCAGCATCATTGTCTTCTCCTTAATATAGTTTCTCATGTTGTAGTGACTCCCAACTATAAAATTATTTTTATTGCTACTTCATTCTAGGGTGGCACAGTAGGTTAAACTGCTGAGCTGCTGAGCTTGCTGACTGAAGGTTTTAATGATGGTGGCTCAAATCCGGGGAGTGGAGTGAGCTCCCACTGTTATGACTGGCTTCTGCCAACCTAGCAGTTCAAAAAAAATGCAAATGTGAGTAGATAAATAGGTAGCGCCTTGGCGGGAAGGTAACGGCACTCCCTGCAGTCATGCTGGCCACATGACCTTGGAGGTGTCTGTAAGCTCTTTGGCTTAGAAATGAAGATGTGCACCACCCCCCAGAGTCAGACACAACTAGACAATGTCAGAGGAAACCTTTACCTTTACTTACTTCATAACTGTATTTTTGCTACTGTTATGAATTGCAATGTAAATATCTGATATGCAGGATGTATTTTCATTTACTGGATCAAATGCCTGATATGCCGAAATTTGAATACTGGTTGGGTTGGGGGGTTGATTTTGTCATTTGGAAGTTGTAGTTGTTGGGATTTATAGTTAACCTGCTATCAAAGAGCATTCCGAACTCCACCAACAATGGAATTGAACCAAACTTGGCACACAGAACTCCCATGACTAACAAAAAATACTGGAAGGGTTTGGTGGACATTGACCTTGAGTTTGAGAGTTGTAGTTCACCTACATCCAGAGAGCACTGTGCACTCAAACAATGATGGATCTGGACAAAACTTGGCACAAATACTCAATATGCCCAAATATGAACACTGGTGGAGTTTGGGGGAAATGGACCATGACATTTGGGAGTCGTAGTAGCTGGGATTTATAGTTCACCTACAATCAAAGAGCATTCTGAACCTCACCAATGATGAAATTGGGACAAACTCCCCACACAGAACTCCATGACCAACAGAAAATATTGTGTTTTCTAATGGTCTCTGATGACCCCTCTGACACATCCAAGCATTCCCTGGGCAAGTCCTTGAAGATGGCCAATTCTCTCACACCAGAAGTGACTTGCAGTTTCTCGAGTCACTTCTGATGCACACACACACACACACACACACACAAATCATATCTGCATTTTTATGCTGATTTGCATTTTAGTTAGGGAGGAAAGCAACAACAGCCACAACAAACACTACTATCACAACAGAAGGTTTGGGTTAGAGATGTAGCAATTCCTGAGGATAGCAGAATGGAAAACAATGAGAGGGTAAAATTGTGCAGCATCAAACACCTGAGATTCAAGAGTCAGTGTGGTGAAGAGCTTTGAGCATTAGACTTTGATTCTGGAGACCAGGTTTCAAATGCCTGCTCAGCTGTGAAATCCACTGAGCAAGGCACACTGTTCCAGCCTTAACCTTGTGCATGTCACACTATCTCAGTCTCAATGGAAGTTCATGGTCAAACTTTTCTGAACAACTCTTGCCAAGAGGACATTGTGATAGGTTCACATTAGGGTGGCCGTAGGCGGGAAATGACTCAAAGGCACACAATAACAAATTGAAATCCATTGCCTTTGAGGAAAGAAAACAACTGTGGTTCCAATTGTGAACTGTTCTAGGTGCAATTCTAAATGAACTGAAAAGGCATTTGAAGAAAATTACCAAAGACAGTTAGTAGTTACAAAAAGGGACAGTACTACTTGGAACATGTCAGAAATCAGCCTGAGACTACTGAGGCTAATGGGTTCACTGATGCTTTAGAGAGGATAGTGTGATTGACTGTGGGATTTCCTGGGGATGGAAGTAATGAAGATTCAAGTTAGGGGAATGATGCTTCTCTCTGTGAGAAATCTGACTCAGAAAGTACAGAGCTTCAAAGTCAGTCAGAGGAGCCAGAAACTGCAACATTGGATAAGGAGTCAGGCAAAAAGATAAATGATACAGAAGGTTCTCAGGAAAAAACACAGTGAGCTATGGAGATCAACAAGGGTCTTCATTTATAGACCAGAACAGACAATAGACATTGTAGGTAAGAGCAATTGCATGGGAAAGTTGGGGAGAGATTTCGTGGGGAAAAAACATGACTGCATGCATGCCTATTAATTTGCAAGTTGTTCACTTAAGAGTTAGTTCAGGCAACATAGTATTCAAGTGAGAAGCTAGTCCTGAGTTCTCTGGTTCTTTTTTTTTTTCAAGAACCTTGGTTTTGGATTTAAGTTTCCTGCAAGTTTTCTATGTTCTTGTTTTCTATTCTTTCTCAATTTTTACTAAGTATACCTTTTGCTTGTGGACAGGCTGTACTTGTGGTTTTTTGGCTATTCCTGGACCATGTTACCTTGGGATCTGCATGAGACATTTGGATTATTGTTTGGATAATCTATTGCTAAACATCTACTTTCTTTATTTCTGATTTTTCCCCTATATGTTTAATGTGTTTCTACAATAAACGGTTTGCTTATATTCTGGACTCTTGTGTGGTGCTGTGGTCATAGGTGTTCCCAGGCCTGTAGTGCAGCACATGTCCCATTAGTGCACAGTACCGATTCCTAGTATTGTATTAACCAGTAATGGCACTACCTATGCGCAGTGATGGGATTGTGTGCTCCTGTGAGTCAGGAGTTAATTTGATGTTATCACAGCAGTACTGCTGGTAGGGTCTCCCATGTCAGATAGGCTTTTCTGAGGAGTCACACTAAATGTGCCAAAAAAGCTAATGGGAAACAGTAGTCATGCAGGGGGAAAATCTCTGAGAAAATGGCAAGGACACTTCAGCTAACACTTGTTAACACTGCACACAAGGAGGCACAGTAAATCTCCTTTTCAATATATTTTTCTATGAAAATCACATGATAAGACAGTCTAAAATTAAACAAGGGATAATCCCCGGTTTAAACAGCTCCACTGATGGCTGATAAGTTTCTGGTCCCAATTTAAAGTACAGGTCATCACCTACAAAGACCTAAAGGTTTGGAACTTGCCTATCTTTGCGATTGCATCTTCCCCTAGAAACCTGTGCATGCTCTAAGATCTTCTGGGGAGGCCCTCCTCTTGCTCCCACCTCTGTCACAAGCGCAGTGGAGGGGGTGAGGGGTGAGGGAGAGGGCCTTCTCAATGGTGCCCTCCTGGCTCTGGCACTCTCTCCCCACCCTGTCCACCCTGTCCACTTTTTGTAAAGACCTAAAATGTGGATGCTCCATGGTGTCTTTAATTAAACAGTTCATTAGATAACTTTGGTCCCCCAGCCATAACTCAGTGTCTTGCGCATGCACTTACCACTGTTTCCTGCCTTATAGATATAGTGTTCTAATTCATATTGCTCTTCTAGTCCTAAGTTATCATCTGCCTCCTGTACTTTTATCCATAAGTCCTGTCCTTGCAACTGATTTGCACCAGCCCTGCCCACCTGAGCTCAGTATTTGATGAATATGTCAGGCTATTGGTTGTTTGTTTGATGGTTGTTTTATGTTGCTCTATGATATTGTTTGATAAAATTTTACTGTGTTATATTTTAAACTATGTTGACCAGGCTTGTCCCCATTTAAGCTGCCCTGAGTTCCTTCAGAGAGATGGTGGCAGGATACAAAAATAAAGTTATTATTATGAAGTTATTATAGTGCCAGAAGATGAAACTCCCAGGGCAGATTGCAATCAGTTTGCTGCTGGGCTACAGCAGAGGACAGCACTGTTGCTCATGATACAACTGGACTGAAGTCAAAAGGACATTCAGCTGTTGAAGTGCTCAGAGGTGAAAGAAAAGTCCAAAGCGGTGCAACACATTGAATTGTATAGGGACATGGAAGGTGGGAAGCATGACTCAGGGAAAACAAAGCATAGTGAAGCAAGAAATGGGATGTATAAACTTTGCAATGCTTTGAGAGAGTAAGCTGACGTGGACAGGAATGGGAGTCAGATAATTATAGTGTTTATTCAGGAAATGGAAAAAGGTGGACAGCATTGCAGATGGATAGATTCCATCAAGAAAGCCATGAGTCTTTAAAAGCTGAGGGTGGCTGTTGATGATAGAGTGACTGGGAAGTCTCCCTATTCATAGTCCTCACAAATTAAAATCATTGTGATGACAGCTAACACCAAACAGATTCCTAGATTTTTAGAAAGTTTTGGTGCTCCCAAATTCCAGTAGGCTGTGGAATTCAGAATATTGTATTTCTTCTATTGTAAGATGGCATCGAATGTAAGGCACACCCAAAAATCAGTACCACCCCCAACAAAAATACGTAAAATATACCTGTGATTCTAAGATGCACCCCATTTTTAGAGATGTCTATATAGGAAAAAAGTGATTCTTGGAATTGAAGAAATCTGTGCTAATATTCTGAATGCCACAAACTAATATCCCAAACCATCAGGAATCAGTACTTAAGTTGTTCATTATCAAAGTTACTTGATCTATCTGTTTTGTCTGTTTCTCTCTCTCTTTTTCTTATAATTTCAGGAACTAGCAAATTCTAGGTTTCTTTCTATTGATAATCATCAT
Source organism: Anolis sagrei (assembly GCF_037176765.1). Taxonomy (NCBI): domain Eukaryota; kingdom Metazoa; phylum Chordata; class Lepidosauria; order Squamata; family Anolidae; genus Anolis; species Anolis sagrei. Next base: position 167,175,401 of record NC_090025.1, read on the forward strand.
GTTCCTTCATTTCCCTCCTTCCCTCCTCCTTCCCTTCCGCCAGCATTTTTAAAACAGCAGACTGGGATATTATAAAAGAACATAAAGGAGCCTTTAATCTCAAACAAAGTTTTTACAGTTTTTGAGACTATTATGTTGTGACATTTCTCTTTCCCCGCACCCTGCTAATCAGAGGTGGCTTACATACTACAGAGCTCTATATTGCATGCAACATATTTTCATACCAATCCCAAACAGTATAGAAGAAGTGAGTGACTATGATCCTTGGTTTTATTCTTATTTTGAGAATGCACAAACTTTTCAAAATGGGGTGTTTCTTTTCTCCATTGTTTTCCTGCAAGAGGGAGACATACTGACTGGAAGACCTAATAAGGACATTCTGCTTTGCGCTAGCTAAGAGCTGTGATTTCTTTTTTTAAGGCTGTTAATCTCCTCCTGCAGAATTTAGCTGCTTTGTAAGGTCTTCATCACTGTTGTCTGATCAAGTCTATCTTAAGACTAGATTAGATTGAGAATCATACATAGCTTGGAATTTCATTCGAGGGACTAGTTTCCTTGTAAGAAATTCACCCAAGTCATTACTCAAAATCTTCCATGACATTTTCCCCTCACCTTATTTTGCCTTATTCCCCCCCCCCCCCCCCGCCATAGTATCTTGCAACCTGGAACCTTTTCAGTATATTGGACTATACCCTCCATCATTCCTTTACAGCATTGCTACTGGGGCTTTTTTTATCATGTCAGAAGCAAATTGAGAATATACTTCTGGTGTGAGAGAACTGGCCATCTGCAAGGACATTGCCCAGGAGATGCCTGTGGGAGTCTTCTCTCATGTCCCTGCATAGGAAGCTGGGGCTGACCTATGGGAGCTCACCCTATCTTGCAGATTCAAACTGCTGACCTTCAAGTCTTCTGTCACCAGTTCAGCCGGCATAAGGGTTTAACCCATTGCACCACTGGGGCTAATGGAGGTTGCACTCTGACACATGGGCAGTGCTTGGGAAAATGACATTCTTTTAATGCAGCTCCCAGTACCCCTTTGCTAGGACCCATGCTTGTTGAGGGATTCTGGGAGCTGACCTCAAAAAATTTTGGGAAAATGCTACAAAAATATAAACACAAATAGTTGCAGAGAGAAAGAAGGAACTTTTTACCACTTGTGGTGGTCATGCAAGAAAGCAAATATATATTGGAAATAAATTCAGGAAAGAAAACAGAAGATATTAAAAGCAAAAATACCAATGAGACCAGAAATTTCTTACTAGGGATGAATGAACAAAAATTAGACAAAAACAAGGACAAAGTACTATTCCTATTAACAACAGCGGCAAGAATCTGTTATGCAGAGTTATAGAAGAGGGATTGTGGCGCAGCTGGCTGAGTGTCAGCTGCATTAAGATCACTCTGACCAAAAGGTCATGAGTTCGAAGCCAGCCCGGGCTGGAGTGGGTGTCCAGCCATTGTGTAGCCCGTTGTCGACCTTTGCAACCCGAAAGACAGTTGCATCTGTCAAGTAGGAAAATAAGGCACCACCTTGTGTGGGAGGCTAAATTTAACTAATTTATGAGGCCATAAAGAAAAAAGACTCCGGGGAATGTGGAATGCGGAAGAACTTCATCGGTGTCGTTGATGAATGATAAAAAGCAGCAGCTCCCCTGGCGGCCAGAAAAAAGTTAAATAGCCTCAGTGTATTTGTGTGTTAAATGTTGTTTGTCAAACTGGCATCGGATGTTTGCCATATATGTGTTTACTGTAATCTGCCCTGAGTCCCCTGCGGGGTGAGAAGGGCGGAATATAAGAACTGTAAATAAATAAATAAATAAATAAATAAATAAATAAATAATAGAAGAGGAAGGAAATCCCTGAAGTAGAGGAGTGGATGATAAAAATTCTAGAAATAAGAAATATAGATAGACTCACATATCTTATCTCCAAAAATAAGGGAAACCCAATGAAAGAGACAGATTGGAGCCAGGTGATGGAATATTTAAAAGAAGATAACAGGAAAATAATTATCTGAAAAATCAAATTTACACTCAAGCAGAGCCAGAGAGAAGAAGGGGAGAACTGAATGAGAAGAGGAAATAAAGAAGGAAAATATGTTTGGATGCCACAGCTAGAGAAAAATGACTTTATATATATATTCTTTTCACTCTTTTTCTTCTTGCTTTTTTCTGATCTCTGTTTTCTTAATCTTCGCTTCTCTCTCTCTCTTTTTTTTATTTCATATGGAAAATACTTAATAAAGATGATTTTACATAATAATAATAATTTTTCCAAGCTTTCCACATTAGGGGCTTTTTCATAATATAGTGCCATGATTCCACATTCACTGCCATGGCAGAATCCTATGGACTCCTGGAACTCTCCACTAGAATGATCTACTGTCTCATCAAACTACCAGCTCCCAAATACCTTAAGATGCAACCATGACAATTAAATGGGATTATACAAATGTTCAGTATGAAAGGGTTTCTGAGGAATGTTAGATGTTGGAAACCTACTTTAGTAGCATGTTTGGTCAGTGGGGACAAAAAGGAACATAATCCATTTGCTAAAGGCAACTGTTCTTGTTGAGCTGATGTGACATGGAAATGCTTTCTGAAATAATTTTAACTTGTTTATAACCTCTTAAAAATTTAATATAGGGTTAAATTTATCTATTCATGCACCTCCAAGGTGTACTTGTGTATCTCACACTGAGCAATTTCGGCTTCTCTTTGTACATGCTTTTCTAAGGACCTTATATTTCCCCAATGATGTGGGAACTACCAATCTGTGCAGCAGTAAATTTTGCAGTGCCAGCTCCCTTTTTGACAGTTCCTGTATCTGGCAACTATACTGATACATGCCAACTAATTTGTCCTAGCTGTTTTCATCTCCATGGGAAGTCTTTAATGGTCTACCCTTCTGAATCCACTCATAAAGTTAATTGCTCATGCAAGATCAGCCTATTCCAAAATACTTTGAACACAGAGGGATAACTTACAACAATAAACTATTGCTGAGAAAATCTGTTTCCCAGCTCTCTGGATCCTCTGAGAATTGCAGCTAAGCTCAGAAGGAATGGGAAAACCAAAGGGAACTGAAGAATGAATATTTCTTGCTAAATCAAAAAGTTAAGGTAGTGTGGTGCAGAGGTTTGAGTTTTAGGCTTGGCTCTGGGAAGCCAGGGTTCAGATCTTTGATCAGTGATGAAAATTCATTGGTTGACTTCAAGTGAGTCACACTCTTCAGCCATAAAATAAGGCAGTGACAAATCCTCTCTGCACAAAAATTGCTGTAGAATTAATGCAGTTCATCACTGATTAAATAGCCATGGCTTAATACTATGGAATTGCGGGAGTTGTGGTTTGGTGAGGCATCTGCAGTCTTTGGCAAAGAAAGACCTGTGATTTCATAGATTTGAGCTATGGCAATTAAAGTGGTGTCAAACTTCACTAATTCTACAGTGTAGATGCATCCCCATAAGGTGGAAACAACAACAAAACTAAAGTCTCCTGTGATCTAAGTCCTGACTTCACTATGAGTCAGAGAAATGTTACTCCTTTCAGTAAGATAATAAAGAGCTCTGCAAACTTGGGAGGAAATCATGCTCTCATAGGGATGGGAATAATGCAATCCCCTCATGGTGTTACACCACAGTTTCCAATATTTATTACCCTAGTTAGGATTGATGGTAGTGACAGTCCAACAACATATTATCATTGTTTCAGGCCTTCAAGTCATTTTGAGTTAGAATGACTGTATGGCACACCTATCACCATTTCTTGGCAAGATTTGCTATAGGGGATTGCCTTTACCTTCATCTGTGGTTGAGAGGGTTGAGAGGGCATGAGTTGAGAACATTATAAATTGTAATTTTAGAGAATTTCATAATTTAATATAAAATATAATCAATTATCCAGGAAATTAGAAGACACTTACTTCTTGGGAGGAGAGCAATGTCCAATCTCGATAAAATAGTAAAGAGTAGAGACATCACACTAGCAACAAAGATCCGCATAGTCAAAGCCATGGTATTCCCTGTAGTAACCTACGGATGTGAGAGCTGGACCTTAGGGAAGACTGAGTGAAGGAAGATAGTTGCTTTTAAACTGTGGTGTTGGAGGAAAGCTCTGAGAGTGCCTTGGACTGCGAGAAGATCCAACCAGTCCATCCTCCAGGAAATAAAGCCCGACTGCTCATTGGAGGGAAGGATACTAGAGACAAAGCTGAAGTACTTTGGCCACATCATGGGGAGACAGCAAAGCCTAGAGAAGACAATTATGCTGGGGGAAGTGGAAGGTAAAAGGAAGAGGGGTCGACCAAGGGCAAGATGGATGGACGGCATCCTTGAAGTGACTGGACTGACCTTGAAGGAGCTGGGGGTGGTGACGGCCGACAGGGAGCTCTGGCGTGGGCTGGTCCATGAGGTCACAAAGAGTCGGAGACGACTGAACGAATGAACAACAAAAATAATCAATTATATTCTGAGAGCCCATGATTTCTCAGCGGGTCCATGGCTGAGCAGGGATTTGAACCCCATTCTCCAGGACTGTAATCCAGTACTCAAACTGTTGCACTACACTAGTGCTCATACAACCCATTTGGGAGATAGAGATCAGATTCAAACCAGGAGTGGATGCATTATCTCGTTGATATGAGAGCCACCATTTTCTACTGGATGACAGCATTTGAAAAGGTCATCTATTTGAAGTTTTCTCTGAACCAGGGGTCTTT